>NC_056066.1:57900594-58532428 GCF_016772045.2 Ovis aries
GCATGGCTGGTGCAGGCGAGGCAGGGCTACTGAGAAGCTGGAAGTCTCAGTGGATGTTTTGGGGTATAATGGGCAGGACTGATATTGAATTGGCTGTGGGGGACAAAGGAAACAGGGCTTGGGAACAACTTCTGGGTGGGGGATGCTAGTGCCAGTTACTGTGATGGAGGGCTGGGGAGGGGCGGATTTGGGATTGGGGTGGGGGTCAAGAATTCTGCACCTACAGCCTAGCACAGCTACGTGGAGTAAGGAGGACAAGGGCACCCTGGCTGATGTGCCCAGGAAATCATGTCCATCACGCAGGGCAGGTTCGAGTGCAGTCTGGGAGCACACACACGGGGTGTGTGCAGACTAAGGAGATGGGAGAGATGTGGCTGCTCTTTGGGACATGCCAACCCTTTCTACCCTGAAGTATGAACACAGTCAAATTACTTCAACATGCCACCCCACCCCCAATCCTCATCCCGGCTCTAGGAATTTTGCAGCTCATGCGGCTTGGCCAACCACCATGACTTTTTAATAATAATAAACAAGAACCCTGAGCAAAAGCTGATGAGCCTGTCACTAGGGGCAGATGGGAACTGGGGAACCCGTAGCTTCCCAGAATTCTTTTCTGGGGTCGCTGAGTCTGCTGTGTGTTTTCAATCAGGGATCTTGGTGAGGGGAGGCTGAGAACATGTTATTTCATTGCCCTGATAGCTTCCTGCAGGCTGAACCAATGCAGGCCATGGAAAGGAAGAAAAATATCTAGGCTGTTAGATTTCCTCTTGATAAAAGGTCTCCTCTTTTTAGTGGTTAGTTCACTGTCTGGGCAAACAGACGAGCCCACCCTTCCCATCTGGCTTAAACCTAGCCCCAGGAGGGAAGGGCCACTCCCAGCAAAGTCTCTGAGATGAGAGGCGGTACTCATGGTTCATGCAAAGCAAATCAATGAAGGATGCATTCAGCTGCAGGTTGTATAAAATCCATCTGCCCAGAGTTCCTTGTAAATAAGGAGTGGGTTGGTGGGTTGTTGGTTCTGGGCTCAACTGTCAACTGTGACCTCAGGGATTCAGCCTTTTCTAGTTTTCTGTTTCACCATTCCAATCATGTTGACTATCTTCCTTGTGTTTTTGCCTCATGGTCACAAAAGGTGGCTGTAGCTCCAGGTGTTATATCTCAGTTCTAGGCAAGAAGAAAGGATAAAGGTTGTGCAAGCTACATGACTCATTTATCAGGAATAGAAAACCTTTCCCAGAAAATCTATCATCAAACTGCCACTTGGGACAAAGCCACATGACCACTCCTAGCTGCAAGGGAGGCCAGAAAAGTGAGAAGGTGGATTTCTGAATCACCTTTGATGTTTCATGATCCACAGCTGGCTGCTGATGCCCAGGTCCATCCTGGGATCTGTTCACAAAGAAGAGGGTGGATGTTGGCAGGGATCTGATAGTGTCATACGTGGCATTGTCCTGCCACTGTTCAGGAAAACAGAGATGAGTGCTGTGAACCTTCCTTTGTAGGATGAAATCTGTGTGCGTGCGTGCTAAGTTGCTTCAGTCATGTCCGATGCTTTGCGACCCTGTGGACTGTAGCCTGCCAGTCTCTTCTGTCCACGGGGATTCTCCAGGTGAGAACAGTGGAGTGGGTTGCTGTGCCCTCATCCAGCAGATCTTTCCCACCAGGGATTGAACCCGTGTCTCCTGCATCTCCTGCACTGCAGCTGGATCCTTTACCTCTGAGCTACTGGGGAAGACCAAAATGGAATGTACCTGCACATAAATTCCTATTGGTCCGTTGTGAAGGGTTTAGACCCAGCCTCATACACTGTGCACACGCATAAATGAAACAGGAGGTGCATTTAAGTGTTTACTATATTCCCAGTACTAGATGTTAAAAATACAATTTTATTTTCTATTCTCAAGTGCCCTATGAAATGGGTACTACTATTAGTAGTAGTATTTCATTACACAAATGAGGAAAGACTTTTCACAGTAATTTGTCCAAGATCAAATAATTTTCAAAGGCAGAGTGAGGCCCCAAATCGCTTGTTTCCTGAATGTGGGCCCAGAACCACTTGGTACTGACCTCTCCTGAGAAGAGGTCAGAAGTCTGGTCACACTTTGGTATCCTTGAGTCTGAGAGAACATCACGGAGCACAAGACAGCGTGACTCAGGGCCACGATGATGTCAATGGCCTTCTGTGCCAGACGGCGGGCTTCACAGCCCGTGATCAACGAGCGTGCTCATTTCTGGGATTATTGTTGAGTGTCTGTTTCCCTCACTAACATGTTCACTCATGAATACAGGGAATACGTCTGCCCCATTCACTGTGGTATCTGCAGACACAAACAGAACTTTCAGAAATGAGCCCCAAACCTGAAGTTACAAGAGCAAGCGTGTCAAAATGCTGAGGCTGGTTTTCAGTCAAGCTGCATCATACATGGGCAACTCTAAGTAGCAGTATCAGGGTGAAAATTAACAGGGGTTTTTAAACGAAGCAACGAAGTGTAATAATTTTCTGGAGCAACCTTGTGCTGGCCACCTAGGAATGAAATCAGACTGTAAGTAAGAAAATCGCGCCTGGTTGCCTGGTTGCCTGGTTGCCTGGTTGCCTGGTGGCCTGGTGGCCTGGTTGCCTGGTTGCCTGGTTGAAGTTCCAAGGCTGTGCCACAAGGGGGCAGCACTTGAGAGATGATGCTCCCAAGCATGCCATTGCTTTCTTCCCTAGGGGCTTTGCAATCACGTTCTTTAATTTGGCTGGTTTTCTTCTGTCTGAGAACAGCTAACATCAGAATTCTTAGAATTAATTCTCACTGCAGGAAGGCGAGGGAGGGAGAGTTGGTGTTCAGCTAGAAGTAGTCCCGGAAGGCTACCTGGAGGAAGTGGATCCTGGTCTGGATAGATCAAGGCCTCTGGCACCGCATCTCAGGAATTCAGTTCAACAGGGTGGCCAGACACTGTCCTGGGTGTAGTAAAGACTGGGGCCTCAGGTGGAGCCCGCAGGAAGAGTACAGTTTATTTGGGGAGCCAAAGGATGCTCTCATAACTATAATGTAAGACAGAAGTTGGCAACAAAGAAAAAGTTGATTTATCCTGACTGATGGGACCTGGAGAAGCATCAAGAAAAGGTGGCGTTGGAGTTGGACCCTGAGGAAGGGGTGGCATTGATCAGCATGACTTATGGGTCTTATCTTGAACTTTCTCCACTTGAGCTAAAGAAACCATTTACAACATGGGGAGTGTGTGTGTGTGTGTAGGTGTGTGAGTGCGCATGAGCCTCACAGAGCAGTTAAGAATGAAAATTTTACTATTGAGCAAATTTGAGTTCAAGTCTTGGCTTGGACATTTACTAACCTGTGTCACCCCGAAACTACTTAATCTTTTTGAGTTTACATTTTCTCTCCTACAATGTGGACATAACGCATGTGCTTGCCTCATGGTTGTTCTATAGATTTTACATAAGCAGTTAAAAAATTCATATCCTGGGACTGAGATTTCAAATCACTTAAAACCTGGGAAGAGAGAGACAAAGGAATAATTTATTTATTTACAGATGTTTTTAAAGCATCGACAATGTACCAGGCACTATGCCAGGCCCTTGAGATATAACAGACTGAAAAAAATAAATATTCTTGCCCTCTTGGAACTAGTGTGAAAGCACAGTAAACAAAACAACTCAATCCATGGCAGGCCAGTTGGCCATAAGTTTTACAGGGAATCGATCATGGGGGAGGGTAGAAAGTACCAGTTTGCAAGGGGAGAGTATTTTGTATATAGTTTGCTCAAGGAAGTTGCCCCGGGGTCTTGCTTTGGCAGGGTCGTGGAGGTGGTAAGAAATGAATATTTAAGAAATTTTGTTACCGATAAAGAAATAGAGGTTTAAATATGTTTGGTAAAATCTTTAAAGGCAAACAGTAGTCAGATTTCCAAAGTCCAAGAGGAAAATGTCTGTGCTTAGTCACTCAGTCGGTCTGATTCTTTGCGATCCCATGGACTGTAAGGAGAACAAGAAAACCTGATGAATTCAGCAAAGTTCAAGAAAGGAAAAAAACTTGGTAAACACAAAACAAAATTAGATGGCAAATATATATTATCAAACAAGCAGAGATACAAAGATTCAGGTTTGGTTTAAAAAGCAAAAACCAACTATAAACTCTTTTATAAAAATTTTAAAATATGCATATCTTTAATTGCTAATGAAGTGCAGATGTCCAAGTGCTAATTTGATATTCTTATTTCTTTTTTGTTTAGTTGCTTCACTATTTTTATTGAGATAGTTGTCTTTTTTTTTTTAATTGACCTGTAAGAGATATGTGAATATTGAGATGTTGCAGTTTGGATGGCAAATTTGTCATTTGACTTTTAATTCTTTATTTTCTGCTCCAAAATCACTGCAGCTGGTGACTGCAGCCATGAAATTAAAAGACGCTTGCTCCTTGGAAGAAAAGCTATGACAAACCTAGACAGCATATTAAAAAGCAGAGACATTACTTTGCTGGTAAAGGTCCATCTAGTCAAAGCTATGGTTTTTCCAGTAGTTATATATGGATGTGAAAGTTGGACCATAAAAGAAAGCTGAGCACCAAAGAATTGATGCTTTTGAACTGTGATGTTGGGGAAGACTCTTGGGAGTCCTTTGGGCTGCAAGGATTTCCAACCAGTCCATCCTAAAGGAAATCAGTCCTGAATATTTTTTGGAAGGACTGATGCTGACGCTGAAGCTCCAATACTTTGGCCACCAGATGTGAAGAGCCAACTCATTAGAAAAGCCCCTGATGCTGGGAAAGATTGAAAGTAAGAGAAGGGGATGACAGAGGATGAGGTGGTTGGATGGCATCACTGACTTGATGGCCATGAGTTTGAGCAAGCTCCAAGAGTTGGTGATGGACAGGGAAGCTTGGCGTGCTGCAGTCCATGGGGCTGCAAAGAGTCGGACACGACTGAGTGACTGAACTGAACTGATAGTGATTTTTAAATTAAACTAAATGTCATTTAATTATTTTTGGTTTTATGTAAAAAATTTTTGTCAAGAGTGTATCAATGCATCATTTTGTAGTTTCAAGCTTTTGCATCATCGTTAATGGGATTCCCTGGTGGCTCATAAAGAACCTGCCTGCCAGTGCAGAAGACTCAGGTTCGATCCCTGGGTCAGGAAGATCCCCTGGAGAAGGAAAGGGCAACCCACTCCAGCATTCTTGCCTGGGAAATCCCACGGACAGAGAAACCTGGTGGGCTACAGTCCACGGGGTCACAAAGATTCTGTTAGGACTTAGTGAGTAAACAACAAGAACAGCAGCAACATTGGGTTAACGATGACCTTCGGCAGGATTGTAGAAGCACCTGAACTTCCTGATAGTAGTCTGTGGGTTTTTTTTTTTTACATGATAATCTTTGATCCATCTGGGATTTATTTTTGAATAAGGAGAAAGATAGTTCAGATTTATCACCTAGACACATACTTCAAACAAAATGATCCTCAAAATTTAGTGGTAAAGAGGTGAACCAGGATATACTGGGCAGCACACAGGGAAAACCAAGGCTGGGGTAGAAATATTCATATCAGATGAGGTAGGACTGAAGGCCAAAGGCAGTAAATTGGATAAAAGAGAAGTGGTTTGTACTGATAAAATCTGTAATCCATCAAGAAGACATAACAGGAATGAACCTTAATCCACCACCTGGGCACAGGCTCCTCGTACAAGATCTTTACAAAACCACGGTTACAGCGGCAGATTTCAGCATTCCCCTCTCATAATTAGACAGACCACCTGGACCAAAAGGCAGATAAAGGATTGGAGCAACACAATTAACAGGCTTGGCTTATTATTTATTAATACAACTTGGTTCCATCGGCCCATGGAGCACTCTCTATGCTTAGTCATGGACTTGGCTCGCTGGTGGAGCTCTTGGCTTCGATGTGCAAAAACCCAGGCTCCAACAGGTTTTTTGTGTTTTTTGTTTTTAAGCAAGGAAGAAAAGTGTGAGCCCACATCCCAGAAGTCTGGGAAAGGTGGGCCACTCCAAAGACTCGGGTAGGAGCCTCCTGTTCCCATCCAGTGGGAAAGGGGAAGAAACTTTTTTTCTTTCCGGGCAGTAAAAGTCCCACGCTTTACTCATATTTGGGCTAACTGATGTCAGATGACTGCCCTCAAATCCAAAAAGTTTTTCCAGGAGAGCACACAGATTGGTGTAAGCCTGGAACTTTGAGCAAGATGGATAGATTCATCCTGATGTTGGAGACCACTCATAACTTACTCTACAGCTGGGTAGGGTCAGCTTCCTCATGGGCTGCAGTGCAGAGGGAGCAAGATGAGCCTTATGGTGGGAGGAGGAAAGGGAGAAGGATGCGAATAGGAGTCAAGAGAGTCCATTACTCTGGCCAAGAAGAAAAGGTTAACAAATTCCAGAAAAGAGATAATCTACTAGCCACATTCTCTGACAATAATGTTTTATCATATTTGTAAGAAAACCAGTCTTTTCTCCTTTTTTAAAAAATTACAGTGTCTCTTGTGTACCATAAAGTGCACAAGCGTTAAGTATACACCTTAATTTTTATGTATATAAAACCATGGAGAACCTTCTAAAGATTCCTCCGTACTGCTTGCGGTCAGTGTGCTAAGTTGCTCCTGTCATGTCCGACTCTTTGCAACACTATGGACCCTCCAGGCTCCTCTGTCCATGGGATTCTCCAGGCAAGAATACTGGAGAGGATCTTCCCCAACCAGGGATCGAACCCATGTCTCTTACATCTCCTGCATTGGCAGGCGGGGTCTTTACCACTAGTGCCACCTGGGAAGCCCCCCTTTCCAGAGGCTTTTCTAACTACTCCTCTAACTCCAGTCACCATAGGTTAGGTTTGTCTGTCCTTGAATCTTATACAAATGTCATGATATAGAATATAGTCTTCTGCGTCTGCTTCTTTTATTCAAAGTGCTTTTGACAGTCATGCATACTGTCGTGTATACCAGTCTCATTCTTGTTGCTGTGCAGTATTTCTTCCTGTGAATTTACTACAACGTAACGATCCTTTCCCTGTATGTGCTCAGGCCCTGAGTCATATCCGACTCTCTGGGACCCCATGGACTGCAGCCTGCTACGCTCCTCCATCCATGGGATTTTTCAGGCGCAGATACTAGAGTGGGTTGCCATTTCCTCTTCCAGAAGATCTTCCTGACCCAGAAATTTAACCTGTGTCTCTTACGTCTTCTGCCCTGGCAGGTGGGTTCTTCACCACTAGCGCCACCATCCTTTTCCTTATTGATAGATAATTTCACTGGGAAGGTTTAAAGCACACTCTTCTAAATAGTTTTCAGATCAAGGAGGAAATGAAAACTTACATGTTAGTTTTTTTAGACATTATTATATTGAAGCAATCCCTCGGATGTAGCCAAGGATGTATTCAGAGGGAAATCCATAGCCTAAAATATTTTTATTATTAAAAAAAGAATTAGTGGATATAAGTGAACTAATAATTTAAATGATATAAAAATGAAACAATATGAACAAATCAGAAAACAAAAAGTTATTAAAGCCTAAAGTCGATAGTTTATTTCAAAAGATTAATAACATAGACACCCACCTCATAAACTTGTATCTTAAAAAGAGTAAAACAAATATTTGCAACATAAAAATAGAGAGAGGATATAGGATTACAGATTTTTTTTAATTAGAAGAGACTATTTTAAAATTACAAGAGGATATTTAAAAGTTGGGGGAAGCAATAAGATGACTTTCTTGAGTAATACAAGTATGTAAAATTAATGCAGAAGACTTCAAAAGGAACAACCATAGAAAAACTTTAAGACAGACACAGAAGATATTTAAAAGTTTATCAAAAGTCAATAACTAAAAAATAAATGACTTTGACTTTATGTGAGTTCAAGATAATCTTCAGAGAAGTGGGAATACCATTTCAACTTTATCAGATGATAAAAAAGAGTAAAATCTTGTCAGTTAATTTTATGAGGCTGGAAAACTCTGGGCTCCCAACTTTGACACTGGCTCACAAACAGAACCACACTGGGCAAAGGAGGACCACTTGGCACTGGGCTCTGGCACAGGCATCACCGCTTGGAAATATGGGCTCAGATTGGCAGGATCTGGTTTTTCAAAGAAGGCCAAGAATTGAATGTTTGTGTGTAATTTTCCAATTTTTCTGTGCTGGTGACCAAAGCATTTTTTAAAAAACATGCTACATGGACTAAATCAAATTTGCTGACTGGATTTGACTACTATTTTGCAACTTTTATTAAAATGGAGTTGAGGGGACTTCCCTGGTGGTCCAATGGTTAAGACTCTATGCTTCCAGTGCAGGGGTGTGTGTGTTCTATCCCTGGTTTGGGAATTAAGACCCCACATGCCTTGGGCCAACTTAGGCCTTGCACCACAATTACTGAGCCTGAGAGCCTCAATTAGAGAGAAGTTTACACACTGCAGCAAAAGACCCCACAAGCTTCAACAAAGCCACAAGCAAGACCTGATGCAGCCAAAATAAATAAACAAATACACATATATATGCATAAACACAAAATGGAGTTGGACCCATGATCTGAAATACGGAACCAAAGAAAGAAAGACATCTCCTTGAACCTAGAGACTATTGTACAGAGTGAAGTAAGTCAGAAAGAGAAAAACAAATAATACATGCATATATATGGAATCTAGAAAGATGGTACTGACAAGCCTATATGCAGGGCGACAGCGGAGACATAGGGAACAGACTTGTGGATACCGTCGGGGAAGGGAAGGGCGGGGCAAACTGAGAGAGTAGCAGGGAAACATGTGCTTTACCATATGCAAAACAGCCAGCCAGTGGGAATTTGCCTCCTGACGCCAGGAGCTCAAAGCCAGTGCCCTGTGACAAGCTGGAGAGGGGGGATGGAGTGGGGCTGGGAGAGAGGCTCAAGGGAGAGGGGACATAGGCACACCGATGGCTGGTTCATGTCGATGTATGGCAGGGGACAGCATGATACTGGAAAACAATTATCTGCCAATTAAAGATGCATAAGTCATAGAAAGTCTAATTCTGCACAATTAGTGGGAATATAATGTGAGCCACATATGTAATTTAAAATTTTCTAGTAAAAAGTTAGAAACATGCTAAAAAAGAAGCAGAAGAAATTCATTTTAAAATATATTTTATGTAGTATATCAAAATATTATTTCAACATGTGATAATACAAGATTATTGATGAGCTATTTTACATTCTTTTTGTATTCGTAATTCATAATAATTTTAAATAATATTATTATTAATGATAATTAATAATAGATTGTTTTAAATATTTGAAATCTAGTGTGTATGTTTTACATCTTCAGTACATTTCAATTTAGCCACTGTTTTCATCAGAAATACTTGATTTGTATTTAGATTTTGCAAAGCTTACAGTTGGAAAAATGGACATTTCCTACGTCCAAATTGTTCCAAACAAACACAGAAAAGTTTTCCAGTAATTGAACTGTGCACAAAAAATCATTTTCTTTTAATATTTGCATCTTCATTGACAAGATTGGTACATCTTTTTTAGAAATGATTTGACTCTGAAGTAAAAGTGTATTAACTTTAAAACTAGCTTAAATTCATGAACTCTTGTGCTAAACTCAGTATTATTAACATTGACAGCAATTGAAGCATCATATAATTTGAAAAGAAAGTCTAAATTTATCGTCAACAAATCATTCTTCAAATTTTAAAAATAGTTTTTGTGGCCAATTTATATAACGTTGTCAATTGCAATTAAAATCTTCTGCATATTGAATCATGTTGGAAAAAATGTGAAAGTCATATTATTGATTTATATCACGAAAAATTTAAATTTCAATATGAATTCTCCTACCTGTCTAGCTAGGTCATCAGTAAGCTTTTCTTTTCTTTGGAGCTTCAAATTTAGGTCTTTCATCTGGTGTGTAATAACAATGAGAAAACTTTAAATCAAACCAGCATTTTTTGTCTTTGATTAAGGAAAATATGGCAAGTATAACTTTTGTTTCAAAGAAATCTTGAATTGGAGGTAACACTACAGCAAATCTGTAAAAACTCTTTTCATGATTCAACTAATGGGCAAAGGACATGAGATCATTACATTCACTGTCTTCTACTCTCAGGAGTTCTATACATTGATGATGATTCGTACTATTTGTACATAAATACTAAATGGGTTTAACTGTTGTATTCATGACACTATTCAGAGACTGTGCCAGAAAAATGGAATGCAAATATTTAACATGTATCATAGAGTGGAACAAAACTTTCAGGAAGCATCAGCCTCTTGTTTTAAAATCCCAGTATGACTGCTTGAGCTAACGTAGTTGAAGTATCATCTGTCGTCATAGAAACTAATCTTCTCATTTTTAGCTGAAATTCTTCTTTGACAGATGTAGAAGATTTAAAATTTTCTATGCCATGAATTCTATGTTTTAAATTATGATATGCCTTTTTAGCGGAGAAGGCAATGGCAGCCCACTCCAGTACTCTTGCCTGGAAAATCCCCTGGGCCGAGGAGCCTGGTGGGCTGCAGTCTGTGGGGTCGCGAAGAGTCGGACATGACTGAGCGACTTCACTCTCACTTTTCACTTTCATGCCTTGGAGAAAGAAATGGCAACCCACTCCAGCGTTCTTGCCTGAATCCCAGGGATGAGGGAGCCTGGTGGGCTGCTGTCTATGGAGCTGAACAGAGCCAGACACGGCTGAAGCGATGTAGCAGCAGCAGCATACCTTTTTAGAGCAGTTTTAAGTTCACAGACGGAGAAGGCAATGGCACCCCACTCCAGTACTCTTGCCTGGAAAATCCCAAGGATGGAGGAGCCTGGAAGGCTGCAGTCCATGGGGTCGCTGAGGGTCGGAGACGACTGAGCAACTTCACTTTCACTTTTCACTTTCATGCATTGGAGAAGGAAATGGCAACCCACTCCAGTGTTCTTGCCTAGAGAATCCCAGGGACAGGGAAGCCTGGTGGGCTGCCGTCTATGGGGTCGCACAGAGTCGGACACGACTGAAGCGACTTAGCAGCAGCAGCAGCAGCGTGACAGGTATACATTGCTCCTTGGAAGGAAAGCTAAGACAATCCTAGACAGCAGGGATCGAACCTATGTCCCCTGCATTGGCAGGCAGATTCTTACCCACTGTACCACCAAGGAAATCCACGAAAGTTTTAAAATTTTAATGAAGTCTAGCTTATTGGTTACTTTTTTCATGTAATGTGCATTTGAAATTGTATCTAAAAAGTCATATCCATACCCAAGGGCCTCTAGGTGTTCTACATTATTTTCTAGGTAGTTTTATAATTTTGCATTTATGTTTGGGTCTATGAGCTATTTTGAGTTAATTTTTGTGAAGAGTGTAAGATCTGTGTCTAGATTCCTTTTTTTTTTTTAATGTGGATGTCTGGTAGTTTCAACACTGTTTGTTGAAGAGTTCTATCTTTGCTTCATGCTATCGCTTTTGTTATTTTATCAAAGATCAAGTACTGACTGTACTTATGTGGGTCTGTTTCTGGGCTCTCTAGTTTGTTCCATTGATCTGTTTTTCTATTCTTTTTCCAATATCACTATCTTGATTCCTGTAGCTCTATAGTATGTCTTGAAATCAGGTAGTGCTAGTCTTCCAACTTTATTCTCCTTTGATAATATGTTGGCTATTCTGTATCTTTTACTCTATAAACTTTAGAATCAGTTTGTAAATAATCACAAAATGTCAATAACTTGCTGGGATTTTAATTAGGATTGTATTGAATCTATAGCTTAAGTTGGAAGGAACTCACATCTTGACAATATTGAATCTTCTTAACCATCAATATGGAATATCTCTCTACTTAGTTCTTGTTTGATTTTGTGCACCAGAATTTTGTCATTTTCCTTGATAGGTTTTATACATATTTTATCAAGTTTATACCTAGGTATTTTATTAGGGGGATGTGAGTGAGTGTATATAGAACTGTGTTTTTAATTTCAAATTCCACATGTTCATTACTGATATATGGGAAAGGAATTGACTTTGGTATATTACCTTGTATTCTACAGCCTTGCTGTAATTGATTCTTAGTTTCAGATTTCTTTTAATTAATTACTTCAGATTTTTGACATAGATGATCATGTCATCTGTGGACAAAGACAGTTCTTTTTTTTTTTTTTCCCAAACTGTATACCCTTTGATTCCTCTTCTTATCTTATTGCATTAGCTAGGATTTCCAGTCTTTTGGTATTTTTAGAGATGGTTTGAATTCTTAACAGTCAGTGGATTGCTGGCTTAACTGAAAATTTTATACTCTTTGTGAAATGTATTTTTAAATATTTTCCTTATATTCTAATAAACTTTTTATAACTGATGTAATAGTTAAAAACTCTCCATCTAAAAATGATTCCTCTTTGCTGTGTGAGAATTTGAGTCATTTTATAGCTGGCCAGAGTTACAGGCTCAGATCTTACTAAAACTCATTAAAAATTTTTATTGGATATTTCATCCTGATTCTCATTGACTTATTTTATTGATTCTTTTTTGATGGTTGAAGGAAATGTCTTTTCAAATTCATTATGTATTTGATAGAAGTATATGTTATTATTGTTCCTTTTATTATCTTTTACCCAGCAAATAAAAAGCTTAAAATTTTTTCCTGCTGAAGCAAATGGCAATTGTTTCATTGTGAAATTTGTGATGTTTCAGCTCCCTGTACTATTCTGCGTGTCTACTTGATTTTTATTTGTTGTTTAGTTGCTAAGTCATGTCCCACTCTTTTGAGACCCCATGGACTGTAGCCCACCAGGCTCCTCTGGCCATGGGAATTTTCCAGGCAAGAATACTGGAAAGGATTGCCATTTCCTTCTCCAGAGGATCTTCCCAACCCAGGGATGGAACCTCCTGAGTTGGCAGGTGAATTCTTTACCACTGAGCCACCAGGGAAGCCTCTACACAATTTTACATCAGTAGAATTCCCACATTTATGAAATCTAAAAGTCTTTCCATAATTTTTTAAACTTGAAAAACAACTTACTTATATTAAAATAATAAGGATTTCAATTTCATTATATAGATATCATGATAACTTATACTCTCAGCCTAAGACTGAAAATAAATACACCTAGGACTGAAAACAAATGCTACATTAGTGCACAGGAAATAATCATCCTAACTGGATCAGTCCACTGATGCCAACCAGATTATGTTTATGCCTAATACGAGAAGTCGTGCACTTGCTCAACACATACACAATACTACAGTGGTGGCTGGTAGGGTGGAAAGGTGTGAACTGCAGTGTGGTTAACTGAATAATGATGTCCCAAAGATGACCACATCCTAACCCCTGGAACCTGTGAATATGTCACCTTACATGGCAAAGATAATTAAGGATGCAGATGGAATTAATTGGGTGGTCTTGAAATGAGGAGATTATCCTGGATTATCCTGGGCTTTCCTGGTGGCCCAGAATCTGCCTGCCAATGCAGGTGTCTCAGGTTTGATCCCTTTTTGGGAAGATCACTTGGGGAAGGAAATGGCAACCCACTCCAGTATTCTTGCCTGGGAAATCCCATGGACAGAGGAGCCTGGTGGGCTATAGTCCATGGGATGCAAGGAGTTGGACACAATTTAGTGACTAAGTAACAACAATCCTGGATTATCATGGTGGGCCCAATGAAATCATGATAATCCTTAAAAGCAGACAATCTTTTTAATAGTGCTTAGAGGGAGCTGTAACATGGAAAAATAGTCAGACTCAACATTATTGCCTTTGAAGATGGAAGAAGGGGACCATGAGGCAAGGAACGCAGATGCCTCTAGAAGCTGGACCACCTGATGCTTAGAGCCCATACATTGGAAAAGATCTTGATGTTGGGAAAGATTGAGGGCAAGAGGAGAAGGGGGAGACAGAGGGCGGGATTGTTGGATGGTTGGACTCGATGGACATGAGTTTGAGCAAACTCCAGGAGATAGTGAAGGATAGGGAAGCCTGGCATGCTGTAGTCCATGGGGTCGCAAAGAATCGGACCCAATTTAGCATCTGATCAATTTGAAGCTGAAAGGAAATGGATTCTCCCCCAGACAGAGATTCTTCCTCTAGTAAGAAATTCAGCTCTGCAGACATTTTGATTTTAACCTGTAAGACCCATTTCAGACTTCTGAGGTCCAGAAGAATAAGAGAATAAAAATTGTATTGTTTCATGCTACAAAATTTCTAGTAACTTATCATGGCTACAGTAGGCAATGAGTACAGTAGTTCTATAGAACAATTAAGTTGTCTGTTAGAAAAATAATTTTTACTGTATAGTTTTAACATTCATGTTTATTAAAGTGAATAAATTAAAAAAATTCAGTCCCCAGTTGCACGATCCACATTACAGATGCTCTGTGACCAGGTGTTCCTAATGGCTAGCAGTCCAGGTTTGGTTACACTCTTGTGTCTCTTGGTGGCTGGAAGCAATGAGAAGGACAGGAGGGTGGAAACATACTTGGCGTTGCCAATAAGCTCTTTGGGGCATTGGGTCTGTGCTTTGACTGCACAAGTTTTGAGAATGCGATTTAAATTTCAAGTACTGTTTTAGGATTGTTTTTGGAGGCCCCTGTGTTTGGGAAGGGGGTACTTGCTGGTCAAGGGGAGGAGAGCCTCTTAAAAGAAACTTACATCTTTGTTTTTTGGGACTCAGACCCAAGATACAGCTTGTGGTTGCTGAATAAGCATTTGCTCCCAGGATTTCCCATGAACTTTTCAGAGGTCTGACTCTGTTCCAAGCAGGATGTCTGGAAAGGCTGGCGAACCACATTATTTATCAGTTTTTATTTCAATCTCTTAGGGCATAACTGGCTAGAGATGAACCCCATCTCCAGCTGCTTTCTTACCCCAGGCTGCCCCAGTCCAAGCTCCGGCCTGGAGTAGAGTTTGGGGAGGTTTTTGAGTTGAGACAGCTGCAGGGTTCATAGAAACCAGCCAAAAATGAGCACCAGGGGCTAAGGGGCAGGAACAGGGAGGGGAGAGGGAGTGAGTCAGTGCCAGCTGTGGAGTTTCCTGCAGGGTTCACTCGATCAAAGAAAACACCCAGGGGCCTCCTTCAAGCTTGCCCTTGAGGGAATGGGGTTTGATGTTTGGCAGGGGTGGGGGCCGGGCCAGGGACTTTGGAAGTTTGTGGAAGAAACATAACTCCAGTGCTCTTTTTGGAGTCTTTCCCAGCAAAAAGTGCAGCAACACGGGAGTCTTTTGTCTTTCTCTCTTCCCTTCCATCTCTCCTCCCCTCCCCTTCCCAGCTGTCCTCCCTGCTCGCCCCCCTCCCCCTTCTTAACTGTTTCTGGCTTACCTCCCCACTTACCTCCCCTCCCCTCTCCGCTTTTCTCCCCTTCTTTTTTCCTTTCCCAGTTCTACTCTCTCTTTTCTCTCTTGACTAGGCTTTGCCACATAGTGATATGGCACCAAACCAAGCCATGAGTGGGGATTCCACTCACTTCTTTTTATTTAAAATTGTAATGACTTGTCTATTTTCACCATGCATGTGTGCTAAGTTGCATCAGTTATGTCCGATTCTTTGTGACCCTATGGCCTGTAGCCTGCCAGGCTCCTCTGTCCGTGAGATTCCCCAGGCAAGGATACTGGAGTGGGTTTCCACACCCTCCTCCAGGGATCTTCCCAACCCAGGGGTCAAATCTGCCTCTCTGATGTCTCCTGAATTGACAGGAAAATTGTTTACCCACCTGGGAAGCCCATTTTCACCATGAAGCAGCATCTATTTATTGAAAATATCTGAAAAATAAAATAAAGCCTAAAAAAGAAAATGAAAGCCATCTGTAACTGCTCTCATTAGAGAAAATGCTATGAAAACTGTGGTGTAAGTCTTTGACGTCTTTGTCCTGTATACATGTGCGTGTACATGTGTACGTGTGTGTGCAGTTGGGAAGTGTGTTTACAAAAATGGAGATCTTTGGGTAGATTCCATTTTTCCTCATGTGACATTGTATCATAGACATTTTCTCACATTAGTAAGAATTTTCCAAAAAACTGGATTGTTAATGGCTGCCCAGTTTCCTATTGTATGAATGTACCATCATTTACTTGTTTACGTGGCTTCCAATTGGCCCTTTTCCCTACAGAGATTGTTAGTTGCCTCCCCAAGATGCATCTTCATGCTCCTTCTTTAGTAAAAGGACAGATTTTATTGTGGATGGCAACACGCCTATATAAAGGACTACATTTCCCAACCTGTTTTGCAGCCACAGTGACCAGTGAAAAGTAGCTAGAAGTTGTTTGGTTGTTCTTCTGGGAAGGCACATTAGCAGGATCTCTCCTTTTTTCCTGCCTGGACTGCAGATAATGTGGCTGGAGCATAAGCAGCCACCTTGGATCATGAGATGACCTTGCGGAAGAAAGCTTTTCATGAGGACAGAGGGACATAAGGAGAGAGAAGGCTCCTGGACCCCAGGGGACAATGGATGGCTGCCACATCAGCCCTGGCCCAACTGCTTTGGGATTTTTTTTTTTTTTTAATGTATAAGAGACACAACATCCCATAAATTGCTTGCTTTCCATGTCTTGTTAGTAGCTGAATGTAATTCCTACAGCAGATTAATCCACTGTGTTTAAAATACAATGATAATTTATCCAATGACTACTGTGTACCAGCTGCCACTAATTGGAGAACTATACCAGTGAACAAAACATAGTAAAATCCCTGTCATTCGTGGAGGGAGCAGACATACTGATGAGGAAGATAGATGATAAATAAATAAAACAAAGAAAATAGTATGTTGGATCATAAATGCTATGGGGAAAATTAAAGTAGAATGGGGGTATGTTATGTTTTGGGGGTGGGGATGATGTTGAAATTCTGGATGGTAAATTAGGGAAAACCTAAGATAACTTGTCTGCTCTGTTAATTCAAAATGGCAGCTTTTTTTTTTTTTCTTTCACAATAGCACTTTTCACATTTTTTTTTTTAATGAATGGGAACTGGTGGCTAGGGTTTGTAGAAGATGATGATGACTAAGGTTTTCTCATGGGGATTATCTTGGATACTCAATCAACTGAGCATCTTTCATTGCAGGTGAAAGAAACTCAAATAAGCCGAAAGAAACCAGGGAACATGCTGACTCACAAAATGAAAATATTCAGGGGGTGGTCCAGGCAGGGCTGAATCCAGGTGCTCAGAAATGTTGCCAGAAATCTGTCCTCCCCACTTCCCTCTCCTGCTTGTCTTTGTGTTGGTACCATTCTCCACCCCCCAGCCCTCACCCACCGTGGGAGGGAGAGAGGTGCAGAGGTGCAGACTAACGGTCCAACAAGGAGGGGAGGGTGTATCTTTTCCAGTAGTTGCAGCAAACATCCCAGGACTCACTCTCATTGGATGGAGTTGGGTCATGTGCCCATTCCTGAACCAATTGATAGGCAGACTGGAGTCAGACAAGCTGGTGGGTGGAGCCTGTGCCATAGGATTCCTTCTGAAGCTGGAGGAGTGGGCCGACCTCAAGACTTAGAACTGGGGCTACTTCCAGGGGAATCCTAGGACCTCCAACCGAGGGGGCCAAATATGCTGAGCAGGCTCTTCCCTGGGCATCATGCCTCACTCTTGGAGGCCCCTCAGCCCTTGAGAAAAGTCAAATCTGTTTCTTCTTAAGGTTTCTTTTTTTTCCGTGGTGATTGTTTTCTCCCATTTTACAAATGAACAACCAAATGCCTAAAGATCATAAATTATAAACGAGCTGTTCAAATGAGGCGACTGATGGCGATGAGTGAAATCTAATTAAGCAGTTGGAGATCTAAGTGATATTGTTATTAAAGTGCCATGTTAACAGAGCGTTTGATCAGCTCTCTAATCTGTTATGTGAGCTAGTTGGAGGCGAACTCCGTCCTGATTGACATCGAGATCAATTCATTCTGTTTGAGGAGATAAAGTGCAGTCCTGTTGAAGGAGCGGAATTCCTGATGAGGGCTTGCCCTTTTGAACCACCACCCTTGCCCTGGCTTGTCTCGGAGAGACATTGGTCACCTCAGGGTTGGGGCTGAAGAATTTGGGAATACCACGTTTAGAAAGCATGATCACCCGCTTTTGAAGAGTTTAGCCTTGACACTCACTTATTCATAAACTCGAAATATTTATCCAGTGCATTCTGTGTGCCAGACACTTTGCAAACTGCTGGCAGCTCTCCCTATTTCCAAATCAAGTCTCCTTCTGAGGTTCTGGCAGATATGCATTTGCGGGGGATACCATTTAACCCACCACAATGCCCCACAGGACTTTTGGGGAGTATTGGCATAATCTCTGTCTGCCTTTTTTTTTTAAATCTGCTATTCAGAGTGAAAAAAAAGAGTTATTTGGAATCTTGAGTGGATTTGAAATCTCCCTCTTTCCACACAAGACTTGGCTGAGTTGGAATTTCAGCTGGAATTTAATGGCTGTGGATGAGGAAGGGCAACCTGGAGGTCAAGTCTCATTAAATACTTGTATTTGGTAATCATCTGGTTTGCAGAACTGTCCCAGTGATCGCAGAAGCTGAGGCAACTCTTTCTCCACTGCTGCTGATACAATGGTGAAGTCATTCTCTGAGCAAAGTCTTGAGAGACTGAGGTCTTATGGGCATATTGCCAGGGTCCCAAGCCTACCATGGTAGCCATCATCATCTTAACTTAGAGATAATCTGAGCCCAGCAAGTAGAGGGTGGGACCAGAGTCTACCCTTGTCTTCTGGTGGTATTTCATCTTTCCACATCTCAGTTCACATCGTTGCTAAAATGGGAATTAATTTTGTCAACAACCATAGATCACATGCAATTATGTGCCACAGTGGTGAGCTAGACTGACATGGTTTCTGTGCTCACAAAGCCCTCTTTTAAATAACACAGATATTAACAAATAGACTATAAGCAAATACGTACCATGTGATGAGCTGTCACTTGGGGAGAGGTGCTATAAAGGAAGGTAAGTGAGTGGAGAGTCTGTTGGTCATGAAGTTGTTTTTACCTGAGCAATCAAGGAAGACTGCTTGGAGGAGGCTGCATTTGAGTAGGGATGGAAGAAAGCAAGGGAGAGTGCGTTGGGACTATCTAAGGGAAGAGCAGTCCAGACAAAGGGCACCTCAGGTGCAAGAGTCCTTGTTGAGAGAGCAGAGTTGGTGAGGGGAAGGGGGTTGAGCAGTGAGAACTGCCAGGCTGGGGACAGATCACAGGGGCGAGTGGCAGGCCCAGGAGAGGAAGGATCCTGCACCTTGTTCTATGTGAGATGAGAAACCTCTAAAGGTTTGGGGTCTGTCTGGAGACAGACTCAGGCTCCCGTTTTAAAAGCATCACTTCTGCCGTCAGGAGAACGGGCAGTGGTATTGAGGGGAGAAGAAGGGAGGCCAGGTGAGGGGACAGTGGTCTGGGCTAGGGTGGTGGCAGTGAAGGCGGGTTGTGGGGGGAGAACTTTTGCCTCATGTGGGATATTGTTGGTTGGTTGCTAAGTCATGTCTGACTCTGCGACACCATGGACTGTAGCCCAACAGGCCCCCTTGTCCATGGGATTTCCCAGGTAAGAATACTCGAGTGGGTTGCCATTTCTTTCTCCAGGGGATCTTCCCAACTCAAGGATCAAACCTGCATCTCCTGCATTGGCAGGCAGATTCTTTACCCCTGAGCCAGGCAGATTCTTTACCCCTGAGCCATTTAGGAAAATGCACAGGAAACCCAGGAGCAGTGCCGATTTCTCAGGAATGAAGTGAACATCTGTTCCATGAAGGCCTTTCCCAATGAGATCCCTTTGGAAAGTGCCCCCTTTCCAACCCAGCACCTCCAGAATCATTTGTTGGAGTAGCTGCAGCACTGAGATGTCTCAGTTTCCCAGCCTGTGTCCGCTCTCCAGGAGACTCTCTCCTAACAGAGAACACGAGCAAGAACAAAGCAGCTCATTCTCTCTTCCATTCCTTCATTCATTCACTGTTTATTGGGCTCTTGCAGGGATGGTGCTAAACAGAAGCAGAGCAGACCTGCCTGCTGATGCTCACAGTCCAGTGCAGCCAGGAGGCTTCAAGTTCAGTCCACTATGTGAGTGAAAATATCCCCATAAGAGGAGCTGGGAAGGAAGAATAGATGAAAAGCTGAAAACCAAGCAGACAAATAGGTGGACAGATGCACCTCATTGATCATAAATCTGACTGCTGTCTGCCCATCCCTCAGCATCCATCCCCCAGCCTCGCCTCCCCCATCCCCAGCAGAGAGGTTGGTGGAGCCAGAAGTGGGCTGCCATTGACCCAATTCCCAAATCTCTTCTCACTGTCAGGGGAGTCTGACTGCTAAGGGACTTTTGATCTCCTTAATGGAGGGATCTGCCCCTGATAGGATGTCTGTGCACCCAGGAGGGCTGGAGAGTAGTTTCGCATGAGCCAAACAGAGCAAGCACCAGCAAGCTGTGTCTTGGAGAGGGGAACTGAGGCTCATGAGCCTTGCAGAAGCCACCGGCGACAGAAACTCTCCAGAGCCTTTCTGGAAAGTCCACTGGACACCCACTGTGGTGTGGTGCTGAGAGAGTGGGTGGTCAGGGAGGACCTTGGAAACCAGGCAGAGGTCAGAGGTGACGGTGCTCTGGAGCTGAGATGGGCCTGCTCCCCTTCCTTCTGGTGTGAGCGCCCCAATCCTGTTCTTAGGCCCCGCTTTTCCCTCACTAGTGCTCTGGGCTGGACCAGAGTGGGAAGAATTAGGAGCCGAGGAGATCAGTTTTGAGACCTTTCGGGGGTAGAAGTGCCTGCAGGGAGGGGGCAGCAGGAACACCAAGTGGGATGGAACATTTGTGCTGGAGAAAGCAGACAGCTCCTCCTCTGAAATCATTTAGGCTTTTACATTTTCACTATCCCCAGCCCATCAGTCAGGGGCTGCTGCTGGGTTGTGTTATTATTTTTATCCTTATAAAGGTCAGCAACTTGCTGCGACTGACTATGTCCCTGGACTGTGCAGACAGGCAGATCTGCTCGCCGACTTCTCCATATCACCCAGCTCCGAGGGACACGGAGTCTCACCCAGACCCGTCCATCACTCGCTCGCAGCTGGCACTTGGAAATGAAAGAGACTCGTTCCCTATTCCCAATCAATGTCCGCCTGCCATCTCTGTCGATAACTGCCGGGTGGTCCAATCTTTCCCCTGACAGAAAGGCACCCGAGGGTCAGCCTGGAGATGCTCTGGAGGGAAAAGGCGGCTGTTTGATTCAGAGCCTCTTTGCAAGGCTGGAATGAAGTTGACTCTTTCTCTAATGAAACTGACTCCAAGGGTCCCTGCATGCCAGCGATTCGATGGCTCTCCAGAGAAGCAATGATGAGCGATAATATTAAAGCCATGCACACATGCAGCCTCACATTCTTAACCATGCTGAGGATGCTTTCAAAGTGCTCCCAGCCCCTCAGGAAGCAGAGGTTGCCTGGCTGAACGTGCAGTAGGGCTTCAGTGAACGCTGCAGGAATAGCCCTGGCAGCTGCCCTTCCCGTTCCCCTGACAGAGATACTAAGGCATTAAGAGGCTTAGAAACTCACTCGTGGCTCCAGTGTTACTTTCCACGGTCCTCAGTTGCAAGCAGCAGAGGTCAACCTCCAGAGTGAAATCTACCAGAAGTGTTAGGGCTTTCCCAATGGGCAAAGCTCGATGCTGGAGTCTTGAGTCCCAGTTCCACATAGCTAGGAGAGAGATTCTGATTCATCTAGCCGTGGGCAGGTGTCCATTCCAGTCTGATCAGCTGTAACGGGGGCTCTGGGGCCTGAGTAAAGGAAAAATGCCACCCCATGTGTCTGGGGAGGGGAAGGGGTGGTCTGCTGAGAATGGGGGTGTCTCCTGGGCCACCCTACCTTAATATCACAAAGCAAACCTTAGATTTGGGGGCTGAATCCCTTGAGGCTGGGTAAAGATTTAATTCAGATTTGCAGATCAGGGAGGCTGGGAGTGAGCAGATGGGGTCAGAAAAGACTGGAAGGAAGGATGCAGGGACTTGCTTTCTCCGAGAAGAGTAAAGGGGAGAGGAGCTTAGTGGAGCTGGCAAACAGCCCTCTCGGCATCCACAGGTGGGAGGGTCCTGCTCAGAGACCAAGGGTGAGTGTCAGCAGCCCTGCTGTCTGCCCTGGACACAGACTGGGGGGAACTCTTAGTCCAGTCTGTGTTCCCGAACTCCAAGCCTGTCTGTATGCTTATGCTTTGGTGACTGCTCACACTCCCCTAGGGGCTCAGCCCCCACCCCAGAAGGTGTCTGTCCTTTGGAATCATGCCCCCCCTTCTCAGGTGCCATGATCTCCCAGAAGTTGTCTGGGATCCTCCATCAGAATGAATCGTCTCTTTGGGCCAGCATCCTTTGCTACCCTGGCCTCCTTTCCTAACAGTTACTTATAGCTTGTCTTATCCTCTGTGTCTCCATGTCTTGGGGACCTCAAACTCCACCCAGCCTGGTAGAAGGGAGGAGATAAGCTTCAAATTGAACATGAGATTGGACTTTTAAACTGGGCTTCCCTAACTGTGACTGGAAAGAGATGGGATTTGCCCGAGGTGTTATTACAGGTGTGTTTTGGTTTGCATGCATTCTGGTTTGTGCTTTGCTGTGCTTAGTCGCTCAGTCATGTCCAACTCTTTGCAACCCTGAGGACTGTAGCCCACCAGGCTCCTCTGTCCATGGGATTCTCCAGGCAAGAATCCTGGAGTGGATTGTCATGCCCTCCTCCAGGGGATGGAGATCCCAACCCAGAGATCAAACCCAGGCCCTGCCGCATTGCAGGCAGATTCTTTACTGTCTGAGCCACCAGGGAAGCCCAAGACTACTGGAGTGGGTAGCCTAACCCTTCTCCAGGGGATCTTCCTGATCCAGGAATCTAACTGGGGTCTCCTGCATTGCAGGAAGATTCTTTACCAGCTGGACTACCAGGGAAGCCTGTGTTCTGGTTTGGGCACCCACAAAGAACACTGGCTAAAAGAAGATAGAAGTTGATTTTTCTTTCTACTAAAAGATATCTAGAGATGGGAATCCATGGCTGATGTGGTAGCTCTGCTCCATGAAGTTACCAGGTTTCTACTCTGTCATCTTTAGACCGTGACCTTGTCCTGATGGTCCAGAATGGCTGCTAATGCTCCGGTCATCACAGCAATGTTCTAAGAGGTAGGATGGAAGAATGGAAGATTCTCTTTCAGGAAGTAGTCACAGGTATACCCCCACAACACTCTTATATTTTATTGGCCAGTATTTAGTCAATGAACTTAGCTATTAATATAAGGAATGCTCAGGAGCATAGCCTTTCAGCTGAACGGCAATAAGCAGGGGGATTCTGTTATTAAAGAAAAAGTAAAGTTTGGTTTTGGGGGAAAGCCAGTGGTCTCTGTTTCAGATAGAGAAAGGAGATTCGCAAGAGTTTTGTGGAAAGTAGTGATCAGAACAATATACCTGTCTTACGTTTATTCTCATTGGAGACTAGTCAGGGGGATTTAATCTATTTGGGGAGGTTATGAGTAGGGCTGTCAGGTAAAATAAAGAGGTCCACCTGACGAATAAATGTTTGGATGCTAGGGTGGGCCTGGGCAAGTCTTGAGACAGACTTGCTGTAATGCTGGGTCCCACTCCCACCCATTGCTCTGGTCTCCTCACTGGTGCTACTGCAGTGGGTGGTCTGTTAGGAATCCTTATAATTTTTCCCTTAGTCAGAAAACTCAGAGGCAGCCATGTTTATCATGCTGTGCTGAAAAATTACATATGCAGGTCCATTTACTTGGGATTTATGTCCGGCTCCCTTCCCCAAATGATTTGCCGAAATTTCAGACTCTGTTGAAGAATTACATCTATAGTTGCATTTGCCTAAGATTTATGCTTCTACCAGTTTCTTATATTTTATAAAAGTTCGTCCCAAGGAAAAGTAACAGGACAATTAAAAAGGAAACAACAGAATGAAAGCCATTTAGAAGAAGCAGAGTCATAGATCTCAGGTTCGTTGGAATGATCTCTTTGCAGACACATGTGATTTGGCAGTGGGTGGAGACCAGCGTTGACACTGGGCACAGAGGTCTTGACTCAGTGCCTGGAATTGAGTTTCTACAAAAGACAAATCAGGGCATTATGATGTGCTTTAAAAAGTGATCCTGGGGTTTCCCTGGCGGCTCAGTGGTGAAGAATCCGCCTGCCAGTGCAGGACACACGGATTCGATCCCTGGTCTCGGAAGATCCAGCGTGCCCAGCACAACTAAACCTGTGAGCCACTGCTACTGAGCCTGTGCTCTAGAGCCCATGAGCTGCAACTACTGAGCCCGTTTGCTGCAACGACAGAAGCCCGGGCACCTATAGCCCGCAAGAGAAGCCGCTGCAATGAGAGGCTCACGCACTGCAACTCGAGAGTAGCCCCCACTCACTTCAATCAGAGAAGAGGCTGCACGGCAGCGAAGATCCAGAACAGCCAAAAGTGAAATAAAGAAATAAATAAGCGAAAAGTGATCTTGCAGGTTCGAAATCCGTGTGGGTTTTCACTGCCTCCTGAATTCTCCTTGGGGACGGTAGTCACAAGATGACAAGCCTGAGAAAGCCAGTCTATCTGATATGTTGGGGGAGGGTCTTGAGAATCACTCAAGAAGTTTTCAAACCTCAGGAATCCTGGACCATGACCTCAGAACCTCTGGGGGAAGGACCCAGATGCCAGAATTTGTGTTGCCCAATGCCTGAAAACAGACGCTTCATATAGAAGTCTAGTTCTAAGCTGTCTGTGATGAGAGGGTAAGTCTACTTCCCTACCAGGAATGGCTGAATCTGGGGGTCTGGTTTCCTGTGTTTCTGTAGAGTCCATCAAAGCTGTGGGTTTGGAGCGACAGGTGTACTGAAGTCTGAATTCACCCTACCATCTTCCCTGAAATCCATAGCAGTTGTCTAAGAGAAGGAGCTTCTCAGAGATGTTAGTTGAAGGATACTTAACTACACAAAAGGACTCTTGCTGACTTCTCCTGGTGCCAGTCCTTTTCTGTTATTTCCAAGGGTCTTTGTGTTACTAGGGTCACTTGGCCCCAAGAGGGGATGAGGCCACTGTCACTGAATCATGAAACTCATATTTCACTCACCTTGCTCTGCTCTTTGGAAGAAAACCTATAACAAACCCAGACAGTGTATTAAAAAACAAAGACATCACTTTGTCTACAAAGGTCTGTATAGTCAAATCTATGCATTTTTCAGGAGTCATATAGGGATGTGAGAGTTGGACCATAAAGAAGGCTGAGCGCCAAAGAATTGATGTCTTCAAACTGTGGTGCTGGAGGACTCTTGAGAGTCCCCTGGATAGCAGGGAGATCAAATCAGTCATTCTTAAAGGAAATCAACCCTGAATATTCATTGGAAGAACTGATGCTGAAGCTGAAGCTCCAGTACTTTGGCCACCTGATGTGAAGAACAAACTCACTGGAAAAGACCCTGATGCTGGGAAAGACTGAGGGCAGGAGAAGAAGGGGATAACAGAGGATGAGATGGTTGGGTGGCATCACTGGCTCAACAGACATGAGTCTGAGCAAACTCCGGAAGATAGTGGAGGACAGAAGAAAGCCTGGCATGCCACAGTCCACGGGGTCGCAGAGAGTCGGACACTACTGAGTAACTGAACAACAACAGAAAAACAAAAGTCTTCTGTAACACAGGATCTATTTTCCTCCTGGAATCACCATCCTCAGGGCGACTGAAGTCGCTGGACTTGAGTGCTAGTCTCTGTCGTGCGCTCTCGGACAGGTTCCCAGAATGAGAGGTGAGGAAGAGCCTTTGCCTCAGGAGGCTAAACCAGCTGATCCATGAAACGGTGTCTGGCGCACAGAGAGCGCCCCCTATCAGTGGCTGTCAGGATTGTAACAGCCGGATTGCTGTTACTGTTATTTGTGGTTTCTATTCCTATTGATAGCTGGAGAAGGCAGTGGCACCTCACTTCAGTACTCTTTCCTGGAAAATCCCATGGATGGAGGACCCTGGTAGGCTGCATCCCATGGTTGCTAAGAGTCGGACACGACTGAGCGACTTCACTTTCACTTTTCGCTTTCATGCATTGGAGAAGGAAATGGCCACCCACTCCAGTGTTCTTGCCTGGAGAATCCCAGGGATGGGGGAGCCTGGTGGGCTGCTGTCTATGGGGTCGTACAGAGTCAGACACGACTGAAGTGACTTAGCAGCAGCAGCAGCAGCAGCAGCAGCAGCAGCAGCAGCAGCAGCTATTAATAGTTTAGGGCTGGCGCTAATCCCAGGTGGCGCTAATGGTAAAGAACCCACCTGCCAATGCAGGAGACGTAAGAGATGTGGGTTCAGTTCCTGGATTGAGAAGATCATCTGGAGGAGGGCATGACAACCGACTCCAGTATTCTTGCCTGGAGATTCCCATAGACATAGAAGCCTCGTGGGTTGCAGTCCATGGGATCGTTAAGAGTCAGACACATCTGAAGCAACTTAGCAGGCATGCACTATTGATGATTTAACAAGGTCATGCACAAACCACAGAGTGCAGGGCACAGCGTGCTTCATAAATGGTCATCATCCTCATTATGACTGTTCTTATTATCTTCAGTGAGTGTGAGGCTAGATGCTACGCATGTGGATCTAAGGGGCAGAACTGATCACAGAAGCTTGAATAACCAGCTTCATCCATGGATGAGGTCAACATAGGGAATGGAAAGTTCCACCAGGAAGAGCCAGAATTGGAATGGGCAGCTTCAGGTCACTCTGTTTCCCCAGAGCTAGCCCAGCCCTTGGAGCCCCTGCCCTCTCCCTCCTTTCTCATTGCAGCCCCAGGCTGCAGACGTGCCTCTCCCGTCGTTTCTCGCCCTCCATCATCACAGATGCACAGGATGGGTGCTGGGCTGTGTTAGGAGTCCTGAGCCTGGGGGGACCTGGGCTTATTTAATCGGAGGCCCGAGGCAGCCTCAGGAAGATTGTCTCCCTGGAAGGTGGTCTAGGAGCTGAGCCTAGAGTGTTAGCTTGTTCCAAAGATCCCCATGCCTCCCCTGGAGCAAGCCCACTTCTCAGTCCAGCCCCCATGGGTGCCCCTCCAAGACAGCCCTCAATGACAGCTCACAGCTTCCGCTCCTTTCCTGCCTGTCCAGGCAGTGACTGGCCAGTCCTCCTCTGTGTGTCCACCGTGGCACTTTCTGTGCTACCTGGAGGGCTTGGCCGACTCCCAGTGGAGCCTCCCTGGGCTGTGGGCTTCCCGAGGCTGAGAATGCCAAGGCAGGGTCTCCACTGGGCCAGAGCAAAGCCTCTGGCATCCAGGTGGAATCCTAGCTCAGTTTCTCAGTCAGTTCCCCCTTGGCAAGTTCTGCCCAGATCCAGGGTTTTTCTCTGTCTATAGAATGGGGATGAGATATATCCCTCCCTCATGGAGTTGTGGGGAGAATTAAGGAGCTTGATATGGAGAAAAGGCTTAGAGTATCGCCTGACACAGAACAAGTGCTCGATAAACGCTGGCTGTTACTACTTCTGCTGTGGCTGCCATTCCCATCTGTGTCCTCCAGGCACAGGGCAGGAGTGTGATGTGAGTTAGTGAATTTGTGCCTTCCTCGCAGGCACCTTCGGATGATTAGATGGCCTCTGGGTGGGGTTAGTGGGTATTAGAGCCAGGGTTCCTGGGAGGTTCGGGTTGTGTCTTGTCAGGTACCCCTGCTCCCCGGGTCCCAAGGGCAGCTGTTTTCTCCTTTTCTCTCCCTACACCCCTCTCTTCTTTCTTCTACTTCTCCTCTCCCCTCCTTTCTTTCTGATATGAGTGGCCGAGCAGCGCTGTGAAGGTTACACATCCTTGTGGGCATTTCTGCTTCTATCTTTGGTCCTGATCCTTTAATAAAACCAACTAATTGCTTTTAAGACAAGAAGCCCCTCATGGTGCTGGTGGTCTGGGGATGCTTGCCCACGTACTGTGCAGTGCCTTTATCCTTCTGTTTAACATGGCATGCTTTTAGGGCTCCAAATCCCAAATCTACCCTGTGAACCCATCCCCTGGTCTTCCCTGGAGGCTCAGATGGTAAAGAATCTGCCTGCAATGCAGGAGACCCAGGTTCAGTCCTTGGGTTGGGAAGATCCCCTGGAGAAGGAAATGGAAGCCCACTCCAGTATTCTTGCCTGGAGAATCCCATGACAAAGGAGCCTGGTGGGCTACAGTCCATGGGGTTGCAAAGAGTTGGACACAGCTGAGCAACTAACACTTTGACTTCCAACTGGTCCCTTATTGTGACTTGGGAACTCTTCTTTCAGGAACACCAGTGACAGCCCGAAGGCCCTGTCCTCAGCAGACAAACAAGCCATTTGGTGATGTGATGGGCGGGTGAGTCCTATGAATCATGCAGAATCCAAAAGAGCTGCCCCAGCAGGGGCACCACGGGGGTGATGTCAGGAGCGGCCAAATGTCAGGAGACTGGGTGGCCTCTGATGGCAAGCTTTGGCTTTTCATTCTCTTTTGTTTCTAAAACTTGGAAACCTTCAAAAGCATTCAACGAGAGCTGGCCTGGAAGACTTGACAGGCATAAATGGGCTTTGAAAACAGCCCAAGACCCGAGCATGGAGGAGCCCAAGACCCCTCATGTGGAGATGCTTAGAGCCGGGTGTGAGGCTGTTGGGATGAAGCCAGAACAGCTCTGGGAGGAGCCTGACCTTTACCTTGGCATTGACATCCATTCCTGGCACTACTAGCTGGCCCCTGACCTGGGTCCTTATAAGGTAGCCAAGAACACAGGCTCTGCAGCCAGTTGGTGCTGGGTTTGAGTGGGACTTTACTACCCATCTGACACAGTGACTTTGACCAAGTCTTTTAACCTCTCTGAGCTTCAGTCTCCTTTGCATGTAGAATAATGACAGCATTTTCCTCCTGGGCTTCCCTGGTGGCTCAGTGGTAAAGAATCTACCTGCCAATGCCGGAGACATAGGAAACTCAGGTTCAGTCCCTAGGGCGGGAAGATCCCTTGGTGAAGGAAAAGGCAACCCACTCCAGTATTCTTGCCTAGGAAATCCCATAGACAGAGGAGCCTGACCGGCTACAGTCCATGGGATTGCAGAAGTCAGACACGACTGAGCACACACATGTGGTTCTATACTTTCCTCCTGTGATGATTTGGAGGGCTGACACATAGTAAGCACATTATGTATCATTATTATTTCCACTGTTATTCTAACTTTAAGACCAATCTAGCTACTTAAAGCACATTTTCAGCAGGAAACTGAGTTCAAGCATTATGTCCTTCAACTAATGGCCTAGCTACAAACCAGCTGCTCTTTCCAATTTCCTTGGCCTAGGCAGAGTTTCCTCTGAATCAGTCTGGAAACCAACTGCATCCTAATTAATCCTCATTATTCAATCCCTCAGAGCACATTGAGTCAGGGGCAGCCACTTGTTCCCACTCCCACAAATAATCTGTTCTCTCACCACCAGAATTCTGGCTGGTTACACGGCCACTCTAAGACTACATTTCCCAGAAGACCTTGCTCCTGGGTGTGGCCATGTGACTCTGTTAGCCAATAGGAATGAGAGGTGATTTGGCTTGAGTGCTGGTTATACCCTTAAGGGGATAGGACCTGCCCTTCACTCCTTTTTTCCCTCCAACAGAGAAGGGACAAGGAGGCTAGTTGTGTGGGGCCTTGTAGACAAGGGCTACTCCCTAGGGAAGGTGCAGAAATAAGTGAAGAGGCAAGGAGTCTTGTTGCTCAACATGTCTTGCTCTTGTTTTCTTAGATTTGTCCCTAAGCATTGCATTCATTTGATACTATTAAAAGAGGTATTGCATTCTTAATTTCATTTTTGAATTGATTATTTCTAATATGTACAAAAGGAGTAGATTTTTGTATATTGATCTTGTATCCTGTAAACTATCTGCACTTGTTTTTTTAACTCTAATAGTTTATTTGTGGATTCCTTAGGATTTTCTGTATCCAAGGTCATGCCCTCTTCCATGGAGATGGTTTTATCCTTTCTCTTTAGATGCCTTTTATTTCCTTTTGCTTAATTGACTGGCTAGAACCTCTAGTACAATGCTGAGTAGGAACAGTGAGAGTAGACATCTATCTTTGTCTTCTTCCTGGTCTTGGGGAGAAAAACCAGTGTTTCACCATTAAGTACAATGTTAACTGAGTTTTTCATAGCTGCCCGCTCTCAGGTTGAGGAAGTGCCTCTCCTAGTCTGTTGAGTGTTTCTGTCATAAAAATTTATTGATTTTGCCAGATTCTTTTCTAGCATCTGTTGAGATGATCAAGTGGTTTTGCCTTTAATTCTAGTAATATAGTATATTATATTGTTTTTCCACATGTGGCCAGTGAAGTCTCTACCCGGTTAGCTTACTGATAAGTTTATTATTAGACAGAGACCGCCTTATCCTTGGAACTAAGAACTCTCCCAGTTTTTGTTGGGTAACTGTGTGTATGTTGGGGCACCTCTTCGGCACTTGGCCAGGACGTTGACAACCCTGCCTTAGTCGTCACTTCCTGTTTGTGCAAACCCTCAGGTCAAACAGAGGCGAGAGCTTGGAGGTCTTTCCTGACCTGCACATGCACATGGTTTTCTAGAGTCTCAGAAATATGTTAGAACTTTTCAAATCCCTGTGGACATCTCATTCTCCAGGTTTTTATTTTAAGCTTTTTGATTAGCCTATAGTTTGCCCCAAGAGTTAGTCACCACCTCAGGCACCCAGGAAGCTAATCAGTTACTTCTAATAGTTTTTGATAAATGCCCAGGCTTTTCACATTGAGTGGAGTTAGAGTAAAGTCAAAAATAAAGACAGATACACGTAGGTCATCTAGGGACCCACCAGACCATTCAATACTGACACTTCTGTGGGAATGAGGCTTTGTTCAACCCCTTCCAGTGGCTACTGGCTGCTAGTTTTCACCATGATCGCAAGATCTCAGGCTGTTGGTTTCCAAGGCTATGTCAGAGCTGAACTGGAGAGATGGATGGGGTACAAATTAAAATGCCACAGAGCTCACTGTTCTCACATAGAATCAGCCATTTTCCTTGAATAAATGCTTTTCAGATTGCTTTCAGCCTCTGGTTAATTTTCAGAGTTCTGAAACAGTCGATTCTGACTTTTTGCCAGTTTTTGTCCTTTTTTGGAACAGAGGATTGTCTGAGATCCTTGCTCTGCCATTTTTGCTGAATCTGCTATTATTGTTCGGCCACTAAGTTGTGTCTGACTCTTTGCGACCGCTTGGACTGCAGCATGCTAGGCTTCCCCGTCCTTCACTATCTCCCAGCGTTTGCTCACACTCATGTCCATTGAATCCCCTATGGTTTTCTTTTATTCATGGTAAATGAATCTGAGTATCTACCTGATGATGACATAAAATTTCCCTTTTAAATAAATTTATTGAGGTAAAGAAAAATGAGTTGAGGAAGCCAGTCTGAAAGGCTACATACTGTATGATTCCAACTGTATGAGCTTCTAGAGAAGGCAAAACTAAAGGACTAGTAAAAAGGTCAAGGTTACCAAAGGTTCATAGAGAGGAAATAGGAATCAATAGGTGGTGCACAGGACAAATTTTTTGTTTTAATGAAGTATAATTGATTCACAATATTGTGTTAGTTTCAGGTACACAGCAAAGTGATTCAGTTACACACACACAGCTTTTTTCTCAGATTCTTTTTCATTGTAAGTTATTACAAGATATTGAATGTAGTTCCCTGTGTGTGTATATGCTCAGTTGCTCAGTCATGTCCAACTCTTTTGGGACCCCATGGACTGTAGCCTGCCAGGCTCCTCTGTCCGTGGGATTTTCCAGGCAAGAATACTGGAGTGGGTTGCCATTTCCCTCTCCAGGGGGATCTTCCTGACCCAGGGATCGAACCCACATCTCTTGCATCTCCTACATTGGCACCACCTGGGAAACCCATAGTTTTCTGTGTTATATAGTGAATCCTTGTTGTTTATTTTATATATAGTAGTATGTATCTGTTAATCCCATACTTGTATTTCATAGCCTCCCTTTCCCCTTTAATAAGCATAAGTTTGTTTAATATGGCTGTGAGTCTATTTCTGTTTTGTAAATAAATTCATTTGTATTATTTTTCAGATTCCACATATAAGTAATATCATATAATATTTGTCTTTCTCTGACTTACTTCGCTCAGTATGATAATCTCTATGTCCACTCATAGACTAGGCTTTTGTAAATAGCACTGCTATGAACATTGGGGTGTCAGTATCTTCTCAAATTAGAGTTTTTGTGTTTTCTTTATATACGTCCATGAGTGGATTGCTGGATCATATGGTAAATCTGTTTTTAGCTTTTTAAGAAACCCCCATACTGTTCTCCATAGTATGTATGCAAGCTCAGTTGTGTCTGACTCTTTGTAACACCATGAACTGTAAACCACCAGGCTCCTCTGTCCATGAGATTTTCCAGGCAAGAATACTGGAGTGGGTTGCCATTTCCTACTTCAAGGGATCTTCCTGATCCAGGGATCAAATCTGAATCTCTGGCATCTCCTGCATTGGCAGGCAGATTCTTTACCACTAGTACCACCACAGTGGCTGCCCCAATTTACGTTCCCACCAACAGTGTAGTAAGGTTCCCTTTTCTCCTCACCCTCTCCAGCAATTATTGTTAATAGTCTTTTTGGTGATAGCCATGCTGACCAGTGTGAGGCTATACCTCATCACAGTTTTGATTTGCATTTCTCTAATAATTAGTGATGCTGAACATCTTTTCATGTGCCTTTTGGCCATTTGCATGTCTTCTTTGTTGAAATGTCTATTTAGATCTGCAGCATACAGGGAAACTTTTAAAGTAGTGAAACTGATCTGTATGATACTGTTATGGAGAATGCATATCATTATGCATTTGTCAAAACCCATGGGATGCCTAATGTAAAGAGTGAACCCTAATATAAATGATGGGCTTTGGTTAACAATAACTAAATGGTTATTGGTTCATCTGTTGTGATAAATGTGTCACATTAGTGCAGGATGCTAATAATAGGGAGAATGTGTACAGGAGAAGGGAGAGATTACTCTCTGTACTTTCTGTTCATTTTTTCCCCCTGTAAATCTAAAACTGTTCTTAAAAAATAAGGTCTATTTAGAATTTTTTAAAAAATGAGTTGATTTTAGGGAAATATATTCAGTATAGAATATAGTAAGTGGTATAAGAATATGACAAAAATTATGTGGGAGGTATGTGGGTGATTGACATTTGGGAAACATGATGTAAAAAATATGTATGACAACTGGGGTCTCTGTTAATGCAAGATAACAGAGAAACGAACCCAACACATTCAATAAAAAAAACAAAAATAGTTTATGGATAACTTGAGATCTATTGGAACTGTGTATGAAAATAGGTATAACTGGTTGTGAGTTTTCTTGCTTTAAGGGTTAAGAATGACTTGGGAATAAGAGACAAAAAAAAAAAAAGATGAAGATGTCTAATACAAGGCCTCCACTGGTTGATGGCAATGCTCACAGGAGAGGAAGAAGGAGACAGGTAAGAAGTGTTGGAAAGGCTCCATCAAACACACTGCGTTGTCAGAACCATGAGTCAGGTGATAAGAACAGCTATCAGTTCAGTTCAGTTCAGTCACTCAGTCATGTCCGACTCTTTGTGACCCCATGAATCACAGCACGCCAGGGCTCCCTGTCCATCACCAACTCCCAGAGTTCACTCAGACTCACGTCCATTGAGTCCGTGATGCCATCCAGCCATCTCATCCTCTGTCATCCCCTTCTCCTCCTGCCCTCAATCCCTCCCAGCATCACAGTCTTTTCCAATGAGTCAACTCTTCGCATGAGGTGGCCAAAGGACTGGAGTTTCAGCTTTAGCATCATTCCTTCCAAAGAAATCCCAGAGCTGATCTCCTTCAGAATGGACTGGCTGGATCTCCTTGCAGTCCAAGGGACTCGCAAGAGTCTTCTCCAACACCACAGTTCAAAAGCATCAGTTCTGCGGCACTCAGCCTTCTTCACAGTCCAACTCTCACATCCTTACACCCACCATTAGCTGGATCTATGCTTCCCTTCAGAGAAGGCAATGGCACCCCACTCCAGTACTCTTGCCTGGAAAATCCCACGGCTGGACGAGCCTGGTAGGCTGCAGTCCAAGGGGTCGCTAAGAGTGAGACACGACTGAGCAACTTCACTTTCACTTTCCACTTTCATGCATTGGAGAAGGAAATGGCAACCCACTCCAGTGTTCTTGTCTGGAGAATCCCAGAGACAGGGGAGCCTGGTGGGCTGCCATCTGTGGGGTCACACAGAGTTGGACACGACTGAAGTGACTTAGCAGTAGCAGCATGATTCCTTTTGGTACCATGGACAGCAGTCAAACCTAGTTGGGTGCATTGCTCATGAAGCCAAGGGCTTCTTGTCATCTCATGAGACTGGCCTCTGTTCAGAACACAGGGGAGACCTAGGAGTTCCCCTCCTTCTGGAAGATATGACCCTCTCATAAGGAGCTACATGGAAGACCAGGAGGCATGTGGGCAGAGCACTGGACACAAGGTAGAAAAAAAATCAGTCCAAACTCTACCACATGCCCAAGGTCACAGGGTTAGTGATAGAGCACCACCCCTCTCCAAGTGTCTCTTTTCTCTTCTGCAAATTAGGTTTGATCCTCCACCAACCCTGTGAAGGCCACAGAGTGAGTGCTGGACAGACATTCAGCGAAAAGGATTCCAAGAATTCCTTCTCTGGATCGTGAGAAGGAGACAGGTGGTCTTGTTTAGCGCTGTGTTTCTGCTTCCCAGCTCATTACTTGCCAGAGAGCCGGTACTTCAGTGAATGTTCGAGGAAGGGAGAAAGGAGGGAGAAAGGATGTAGGTTACCGGTGCTTCTCTCCATTCTCAGTCTGGAGCACAGGGCCTGGCACCCAGGGGCTCACTGCCACATCGCTCCTTCCTAAGCCACCTGTGTCTCTCCTGCAGGGTGAAAGCCTGCCTTATCTTCCCATTTGACTTGTCTTTAGTAACAGTGAGGGCTTCCCAGGTGGCTCAGTGGTAAAGAATTCACCTGCCAATGCAGGAGACACAGGAGACTGAGGTTCGATCCCTGGGTCAGGAAGCTCCCCTGGAGAAGGGAATGGCTACCCACTCCAGTAGTCTTGCCTGGAAAATCCCACGGACAGAGGAGCCTAGTGGGCTACAGTCCGTGGGATCGCAAAGAGTCAGACACAATCGAGTACTGGGACACACTAGCAGCAGTGAAGCTCAAGAGGAGAGGTGGGGGCCGTACCTCCAGGGCAGAGGGCCTGTGAGGAGGTCCAGAGTTCCAGGAGTCTTGGGGATGCTCCTTTATCTTCATCTCTCAGCCTCTGGAGCTCAAGTATAAGAGTCTGTTCAGAAACATCCCTCCCACCTCATTTCCACTTGCAGACACCTGGTGAGGCGAGTCCCTGGGGAGTCTGGTTGGCAGGAGGCTGGCTCTCGAGGCTTTTGTGATGAAGTCACAGGCCCTTGATGTATTATTCAGGACTGGGTACCAATCAATGCCAGACACCCATCCATCCTCTGCTGGTCCCCCTGCCTGGGCCTCTGCTGTTTTGGAAGCAAATGCTACAATCCAAAGAGAAATTGCTTTTGTCTTGCTGTGGAGTGAAGACCTGGCACCAGTCGCTGGGCAGAAATGTTTGCTCCACATTGTCTGATTCTGCTATTTTCATTTTCTTGCTGGTTGTAATCAACTCCTGGGCCTTTAGCCTTAGGGGGCAGGAAGCATCCTTTCAGCTGCAGGTAAAAATTGGGCTCAGATTTGCTGCATTGTCATGGCTTCATGTTTAGAAAAAGGTGTGATTGAAAGGGAGATGTTTGAAAAAGTTAGAAACGACCACCAGGTACCAGTCAAATACTAGGTTGATGTGTAGTGCGGGGCTGGGTGCTGAACTGGGAGCTGGGACTTTGAAAAAGAGACTTCATCTCTCTGTGTCTCAGTTTCCTCATCTATAGTAGTGGGGATAATGGTACTCTTCTCACAGGTGGTGAGGCTCCAGTGTGTTTACCCAGGTAAAGCACTCAGAACCACACCTGGAATGCAGGAAGTGCTGAATAAACTTGAGCTTCCATCATCAACAGTAATACTACTACTAATGCTGTGCTCTGCTTAGTTGCTCAGTCGTGTCCGACTCTTTGTGACCCCATGGGCTGCAGCCCACCAGATTCCTCTGTCCATGTAGATTCCCAGGCAAAAATACTGAAGTCGGTTGCCATGCCCTCCTCCAGGAGATCGTCCCAACCCAGGGATTGAATCCAGGTCTTCCGCACTGCAGGTGGATTCTTTACTAATAGGAAATGATATTAATACCTGCGACACTCGAGACAGTGTACGAACTGAGTTAGATTCCTGATCCAGTCTAACCTTCATAACAGCCACAAGAGGGGCAGTTGATGACATGGATGGACCCAGAGACTGTCCTACTGAGTGGCATACTGAAGTATGTCAGACAGAGAAGGAGAAATATCATATGACATCCCTTATGTGTGGGATCTAAAAAGAAATGATGCAAATGAACTTATTTACAAAATAGAAACAGACTCACAGCCCCTGGCAGTGCCGCCTCCAGCAGATCCGTCCCACAGAGTCCTGCTGGGCAGGAGCACAGAGCTGAGCTGATCTATGAGGTGCTGGCCCTGGGGGCTAATGATGCCCTGGGGTCCTGCAACAGCTGAGTTGGGGCCCCAGTGATGTCTTCCCTGCCCACCTGTGCAACCCTATTGTTAGTCACACACCCTCGCCAGACACAGTGCCCCTTATAGAGAGATGGTGGTTCCTTGTTTCTCCAATAGCCCAGTCCCTCTCTTGACCAAGAAGCAGGACACCGCCCAGCAGGCTGCATGCCTTCTTTACTGGGCAGATCTGACCAGATGCCTGGGTCTGAGACACAGTAACCTTACAATAAAAATCAAACTCCTTATTTTTCCCACCGGGCCCTGCACGGTCCAGCCCTGCTGAATTTCCTGACTGCTTCTCACACTTGTGTGTTCCCACACCTGGCTTTCCTCTTCCCCTGGCCCCCAGGGCCTGTGTCCCAGCCTGGAAATCCTCTCTCCCCTCTCCTCCCCCATCAACCTCACCATCCCATGAGATTTCACCCCAACAAAGCCCCTTCCAGGCCTTCTGACCAGCTCTAGTCCTCCCCTCAAACCTCCCATTTCTGGAGATTTCAGCTATAACATTCACATGTGTCTTCCAGTCTTTTCGGGGCATCTGTCTCCCCAACTGGACTGAGAGCTCAGGACATGAAGTTGCAGGCTGGGCTCTTCAGAAGCAGATGCTGACATGGAATTTGGGTCTGACACCTTTATTAAGGATCAGTCCTTGTCAAAGGGATCAGTCTTTGTCAAAGATGAGGGACACAGGGCTGGGTGGAGGGAGAAGCCCAGCTCAAGTGAGGCAAGCCCAGTCAATCGGTGAGGCTGTGGCCAGGTGCCAGGCGCAGAGTCCTGCCTTGAGCCAGGGCGTCTGGACCAGCCTGTATGCGCCAGCCTGCCTCCATCCCTGATGCCGGCTGCCCCAAGACCCCTGAAGGATGTTTCCCCGGCTGTGCAGTCCTTCCTTGGAGAGGAACGTCTCCCCACCCACACGCATGGCTTCCCTCTCCATGTCCTCAGGGCTCAGCGGAGGGTGTAGGTCCAGCCTGAGCAGAGTGTGGGGCAGACTCCTCCCAGGGAACATGTCTTCTAATTTGCATCATCTGGTCTGGCAGCAGCTCTGGACATCCCAGGGGAGAGAAGTGAGAAAAGCCCTTCAAACCTACAACTAGGGCCTCCAGAAATGTCCAGTTAGTTTCCTGGCCTGGCTCCCCACTTGCAGAAGAGTTGATACCAAGCAGGTTTGTGGTCAGTCACCATTCTACACTGATGTTTGTTTCTTTGACTAAAAGCGCTTTCACTTGCTTTATTTTTCAAACCTACCATTTCTTATCTCCCAGCCCTAAATCTATCTGGACAGCAGGGACTGGCCCCCTTCCTATAACTCCCTCTACCGCCAATGAAAAACACTGATTTTTTCAGATGCGAAAATGTCTGTGTGTCCCTGTCCTAACCTCAGGGAAGAGCAGAGGAAAATCCAGGGACTCTGTGCTCTCCTATTATCTCTTCATTTTCAATTTGCATCATAAGCGTCAAAGCACATTTTTTCTTCCCAGAGACATTTTAGTCATATTATCTTGGCCAACCAGGCAGGAGGAGAGGAGGTCTGTCTAAGACCAGACCCAAGAACAGCTAAGTGTCCCTCTTCCTCGTCCCCTCTCTGTCTACCCTGGAGGTTTTAAATATGTCAACTTCACTTCCATTTGCAAAGTGACTTTCATTCCAAGCAGTCCCATAACACCTCACAGAGTTAAATAATACTTATGAACATGCCAGATGGAGAAAAAGTAATGCTGGCTAAATTTATCACAAGTCACAAAATGGAATGGAAAAAAGGAAGGTAGGTTGTAAAAATTACCAGGTTGAAAACTAATAAAGGGTGAGTCACTAATTAACTACAAGTGAATTATATTTTAATAGGTATTTTCCAAAATGTTTTCAGTAGCCAATTAACTAGTTTAAAAACTGAACGGAATCCCACATTCACATCTGGAAAGCCAGTAGCCACATCAGCCACCATCACAATGATTACTATTTATTGAGCAGTTGCTAGGTACCAGGCTCCTTATACGTTGTTGTTGTTTAATCTGTAAGTTGTGTCCAACTCTTTGCAATCTCAAGAGGAATTTCTTGCCTGGGAAATTCCATGGACAGAGAAGTCTGGTGGTCTATAGTCCGTGAGATTGCAAAGAGTTGGAGTAAATTGCTATTTCCTTCTCTGGACATCTTCCTGACTCAGAGATTGAATCAGTGTCTCCTGCATTGGATCACGTATGGATGTCAGAGTTGGACCATAAAGAAAGCTGAGCATCAAAGAATTGATGCTTTTGAACTGTGGTGTTGGAGAAGATTCTTGAGAGTCCCTTGAACTTCAAGGAGATCAAACCAGTTAATCCTGAAGGAAGTAAGTCCTGAATATCCATTGGAAGGACTGATACTGAAGCTGATGCTCCAATACTTTGGCCACCTGATGCAAAGAACTGACTCATTGGAAAAGCCCCTGATGCTGGGAAAGACTGAAGGAAGGAGGAGAAGGGGATGACAGAGGATGAGATGGTTGGATGGCATTACCAACTCGATGGGCATGAGTTTGAGCAACATCTGGGAACTGGTAATGAACAGGGAAGCCTGGTGTGCTGCAGTCCATGGGGTTGCAAAGAGTCAGACACTACTGAGCGACTGACTCCTGCATTGGCAGGTGGATTCTTTACCACTGAGCCACCAGAGAAGCCCTCCTTATGTGTTGCTATCCTCCAAGAAGCCCATGGAGTTGATGTTTAATTTCTGTTCCATAGACTAGGACACAGAGGCAGAGTTGCTACCAGGGTCAGCCTTCATGTCCACGGTCCACTCTCTGCTCACCCACTGTGTGCTTGCCGTAACGAGGTCAGTGCACGTGTTAAACAAGACAGGAGAGAAGATCTCTCTGTCTCCCGTGAGAGGACACAGACAGAAGGAGGGTGTCTACAAGCCAAGAAGAGAGGCGTCATCAGGAACAATGTCTCATACTCCTTGGGACACACAGGAACAGAGTGCCACCTGCTTTGGGGTCTGCTGAGTGGCTGTTGCGATTTGAGGAGTCCCTGAACTCTCAGGCGGGACAGCCCTTTTCACCCATGATGTTTCCTCTTTGGGGGAGTGGCCTGTCAGCAAGAGTGTACCCAGAGGTGTCTCTGAGGCCAGCTGTCGGCTCTCAGAGGGGCCAGCACTTAATGAGGCTGTGATGATACAGCCGGGGACCTCTAGCATCAGGTGGGAAGGTGGTGATAAGTTCTGACAGATGAAGTAATTGTTTCTGGAAAAGGGAACTGAGGTGAGGGTGCCAATTATTTTTCTCCTTCCGGGATGTTTAGACATCCCCAAACCATCCATCTGTTCTTTTGGTCAATTAATATGTATCGACTGTCCTTTATATCCTGGCAACAGTTCTATATGTGGGGGAGCATCATGGTTAACAAGACAGAAAAATCCAAATACGGACCTTTCCTCCCTCAAGGACATCCAATTAGAAGTTCAAAGATGAAACAAGTAGAAAACAGACGTACGACTTTTTCTCCCACTAAGACGGCCGCTGTGGAAAACATGGAAACGCACAAGGAAGAATCCTCTCCCTCAGAGGTGACCACGGTCACTGTTTCAGGGTATTTTCTTCTGTCCTTCCAGTAAATGTGTCTTCAAAATGAAACGTGAAATTGCTCAGGGGTGTCCAACTCTTTGGACTATAGCCTTCCAAGCTCCTCTGTCCATAGGATTTTCCAGGCAAGAATACTGGAGTGGGTTGCAGTACCATTAATCTTGAATATTCCCTGGAAGGGCTGATGCTAAAGCTGAAGCTCCAGTACTTTGGACACATGATGCAAAGAGTTGGCTCATTGGAAAAGACCCTGATGCTGGGGGAGATTGAAGGCAGGGGGAGAAGGGGGCAACAGAGGATGAGATGGTTGGATGGCATCGTCGACTCAATGGACGTGATTCTGAGCAAACTCCGGGAGATGGTGAAGGGCAGGAAAGCCTTGCACGCTGTAGTCCATGGGGTCACGATGAGTCGGACACGACTGAGCCACTGAACAATGACAACAACCAATACCCTCAGGATGACTCTGTGTATGCAAGATTTCAACCTTTTTTACTGTAAAACAAAACAGACTGAAACACACACCAAACAGCTGTATAACTGAACAAACTGCTGTAAGGAAAACATCCCTGGAGCCGCATCTGGATGAAGAAGCAGAACTTCACCTTCTGCCCTCGAAGGTGGCTCATATATCCTAACCCCTCCTCGAAAAGCAGCCATTACTTGCCGTCTACGGCAATCTCTTTTTTGGTGTTACTTTGTGGTTTTGTTATCCGGGTACGCTGCCCTACCACTATGGGTTAGTCTTGCCCATTAAAAAATCTGGTTTTTTCTTTTAAGTCTCTTTTAATCAATAGTTTTGTCTTTCATTGCCCCTCCTCCTCCTTTTGCCCTTTAATTTGTCACAATCTGAAAGAATCTAAGAAAATTGACCTGGAGACTCTCCCACAGTCTGGGTTTGGCTGGTTGCAAACTCTGGGCAGTTTAACATGTTCTTTGTCCTCTGTGTGTTCTTTTCTAAATTGGAAGCTGGTCCAGCGGCTTGATCAGACTCAGGTTCAAACATTTTAGCTTGACCTCAGGTGATGCTGTGTTCCTTTTTTCTTTTTTTTAACTCTGCTTCATCTTTAGTGCAATGCGCAGGCTTTGGACTTGTGGGTTAGTAGTTGTGGTGCAAGGGGTTAGTTACCTCTTAGGATGTGGAATCTTAGTTCCCTGACTAGGGATAGAATCCAATCATCTGCATTGGAAGGCAGATTCCTAACCACTGGACCACCAGGGTAGTCTTGCTGTGTTCTTTCATCAACAGACAAACCCTATCTGATGTCTCTTTTTTCCTAATGTCTCTTTTTTCCTAATGTCTCTGTTTTTCTGATACTAGCAGCAACTGATGCTCTTTGCTTAGAATCATTAATCCCCTGGGGGTTGCAGAATGGTCATATTTTAGTTTTGTAATTTCTCCTTCATTAACTGGAAAATTTTTATAAATAGCTGTTTTCCCTCATCTACTATCCAATTACCCAGGGGGTACCGTTCATACCATTTCCCTGATGCTGGGAAAGATTGAGGGCAGAAGAAGAAGAGGGTGTCAGAGGATGAGACGGCTGGATGGATCACCGATGCAATGGATATGAACTTGGGCAAACTTCAGGAGATGGTGAGGGACAGAGAGGCCTGGCATGCTGCAGTCCATGGGTTCGCAAAGGGTTAGGTATGACTGGGTGACTGAACAACAACACTTGTTCGTAAGAGAAAGACAAGATAAATACCTGGTTCTTCTCCATGTATCAGTTTCCAAGATAAGGAATTGATCTATTATCCTTCAAAGATGACCAACTTTCCTTTTTAAATGTCAGCATAAGCTCATAGATCTGAAAATATTTGCTAGGATTTAATCCACTTAATCAGATGGTAAAACCTCTGCCTACAATGAGTGAGACCTGGGTTCAATCCCTGGGTCGGGAAGATCCTATGGAGAAGGCAATGGCAACCCACTCCAGTACTCTTGCCTGGAAAATCCCATGGACGGAGGAGCCTGGTAAGCTATAGTCCGTGGGGTTGCAAAGAGTTGGACACGACTGAGCGACTTTACTTTAATCCATTACAAATAGCTTGGATTTCAAATTGAAATTCAAATTTCAAATCCCTTTGAAATTCAAATTGTCTTGCTTTCGGCTACTGGAGGCCTCTTGGAGTTGGCTGTTTTATCCTTTGACATGAGCCTAAGACTCTTGTTTTTTTTGCTTTTCTGGGCCCATTGTGAACACTGGGCCTCAAATCAGCCATTTCTCCAAGAAGCCCTGATTTCTTTTAATGAGAAATGATATTTTGACACCACAGTCTGGGTCCCTCAGATACTCATTGTTGTCAGGTTGATTATTTTTAGGGAATTTTAGCACTTGGCATATTCAAATTCAAATCTCAGACTGCAGATTTTTTACTTAATACCCAGATATTCACGGGCACAGGTGACGACAGAATTAACATGACCCATGGTTACTCTTTAGTTTATCTCACAAAATCTCTCACCATCTCAGATAATTTTAATAGTAACACCAGCAGTGTAATTACTGAGAGCAGTTTATTTATTTAATTTATTATTGGTTTTTTTTTGGAGGTACGGAGCCGTGTGCAGGATCTTAGTTCCCGACCAGGGATCAAACGCCCCTGTATTAGCCACTGTTGACCACCAGGGAAGGCCAGTTCAAGAGCAGCTTCAAATCTCTTTGCATATGTCCCTCCTGCTCTCTTCCCCAGTTTCGTGTGCTTTCGTGAGATCCACGTTGATTGAGCAGTTGCTGTTACATACTACATTCTCTACTGTTTAGGCCTCTTTATGGCTAGTTTAAAAGCAAGCCAATGTTTAATACTCACATTGGTCTTTATGTCAAGATTTCTGTAGTTATCTTGCCTGTCTGAATCCCATTCTCGAGTAGATTCCTTGGGAAGGACTCATGGGAACAATATTTCCATTGCACATTGATGATGGTTTTGTAGCCTTTCTACATAAAAGTTAGTGTATGAAATTTAAAATCCTTAGCTCATGTTTTCTTCCTCTGAATGCCTTAAACAGGCTATGCCATCGTCTTGTGGCATAAATAAACTGCTGTCAACAAACAGGATGATTTTCTTTTCTCTTATAAATGGCTTGCTGCTTTTGCCTAAATGGTCAGTGGATTTTTTTTCATCTTGTCCTACAATTTTAGGACTCCCCTTGTGGTCCAGTAGTTAAGACTTTGCCTTCCAATGCAGAGGGTAAGGGTTCGATCCCTGGTTGGGCAGCTAAGATCCCACATGCCTCTTGGCCATAAAACAGAAGCAATATTGTAACAAATTCAATAAAGACTTAAAAAAAAATGGTCCACATGAAAAATAAAGTCCTATAATTTTACTTTTGAATGTGACTTAGTGATGGTCCTTCTGGGTGAATAGTCTCACATTCTTACCCCGTGTAGTCTTGCAGTATGTAATTTCAAATCATTTTTCAAATGGAGGTATAGTTTACAAACAATAAAATTCATTCTTTATATTGTCCCTTTCTATCGAATCAGTTTTGACACAGTCATGCAACTACCACCATGATCAAGATATAAAGTATTTCCATCATCCTTTTCATATGTAGGTTCACATCTCCTTATGTTCAGTAAAGTTTTCTTAGATTATTATTTTTAGTGTTGGTTCGATTTCCTTGCTTTGGGGTGATCTTCCTCAGGGACTTTCATTTTCTCTTCGTTAGATTTTCTTAGCCAGTCTTTGCTAGTTGTCACATTTTCTGAAGTGTGTTTTATCTCTCCTTTTTGTTTGTTTTCCTCTCTCTAAATTTTTTATATTTCCCATGGCTATGTATTGAAGTTCATTAATATTTTCTTCTGGTAGTGTCTAATCTGTTGGCAATCTCATCCTATGTATTTTTAATGTCAGACTTCTCTGGTGGTTCAGTGGTAAAGAACCCACCTGTCAACTAAGGAGATGCGGGTTCAATCCCTAGGTCAGGAAGATAACCCTGGAGAAGGAAATGGCAACCCACTCCAGTATTCTTGCCTGGAAAATACCATGGACAGAAAGCCTGGCATGCTATGGTCCATGGGGTTGCAAAGAATCGGACACAACTTAGCAACTAAACAACAACTAATATTATATTTGCATCTCTAGAAGTTTGAGCTCTTTTTTAGATTTTCTATGTATCTCCTTAATGCTTTCCTCTATCTTCTTGAACATACAGAATATAAAAACAATAGCTTTTCAAAACTCATCTACTAATCCTATCACCTTTGTCTATTGATTAGCTTTTTTTCCTCATTATTTTCCTGCTTTTAAAATTGGAATGATAGATTTCACCTCATTGAGGGTGCTGTATAGTTTTTTGTTCTCTTAACTGATAAACTTTCACATTTTGTGAAAACACTTTGATCCTTTTGAAGGTTGTTTACAGTCTTTGTTAGACAGGACCAGACGAGTCTGAGTTGCTTCTGCCCAGTGAAGGAGGCAGTGCCCTTCTGAGTCCTCTGAGCAATGTCCTGGGTGTTACCGGGTTTTTCCAACCTTGCTGGTGGCAACATGAATTATTCCCACCCCTGTGTGAGCTCCAGGAATTGTTATACCTGTTCCTTTCTGGTGGTTCTCCCCTGAGCTTTAGGTCATTCCTTCACATGCATGCCCTGATCAGTACTTACCTGAAGATTTGAGAGAAACTCTGTGGACTTATGGGATATTCTGTCTGTGCAGTCCTCTGTTTGCTGCTACACTGCTGTGAGTTCTAGCAATTCTGACCTCCCTGAATTGTCAACTGGATCTTAACCCGAGGAGATTGCCAAGCTATTTGGGTTCTTCCTCTTAGCTCTGTGCCCTGGAATCTCTTCAGTCAATAAGCTGGGCTCACCACGGTGTTTGTTTTTTCTTTCCTTTTCTCAGGGACTCACTGTCCTGTGTTGCCTGTTTTCCAATGTCTGAAGATTATGGTTTCAAGTATTTTGTTTGGCTTTTCCGTTGTTTGGGGCAGGAATATAACTCTGCGCTCTTTGCACCCTCCTGGCTGTGTCTCTGAGTTTAAAAATGTTCTCCTTCTCATGTTCTATTTCTTTTGTGGCATCATTTGCTGTGTTTATAACGTGTGTTTCTTCTAGTTTGCTCTATTTCTGTAATTATTGTTTTCTTTTATTTCTAATTCTTTCCAGAGTTCTGTCACCTCATTCCTGAATTCTTTCTAATTCTGATTTGCATTGTCTTTTCATGTCTTGCATCATTTTTTTTTCTAACTTTTGCTTCATTTGTAAATAGAAGGTCAGAGCTGGCATGATCTCCTTTCAGTGGGGAAGTTATCCTGCCCTTTATTTCATTGTATTATAATTCTGTAGGGAAGTTGACCTCAGTGCTTTTCTGAGGTCAAACAAGTTTACTCATTTCCATGTGTGATGAACTCTCCTGAAGTTTTCTAGGCATGTGGTTCCCAGATTTTTTTTTTTCCTGTTATTTCTATGTGGTGTTAAAAGCTATGAAGACTTCCCGGTTCTGTTCCCCCTGCCTTTATCTAGACCCTCTCTTTCCTCTGTCTCTGCTGTTCTTGTATGGACCAATTTTGATTCTACCTCAGCAGTTCCTCATCTGTCCTTCCTGTCTTAGAAGGGAATGTGTTTGTGCTAAGTTGCTTTTTCAGTCATGTCTGACTCTTTTGACCCTATGGGCTATAGCCTGCCAGTCCATGAGGTTCTTCAGGTAAGAGTACTGGAGTTGCCATGCCCTTCTCCAGGGGATCTTCCCCACCCAGGGATTGAACCCTCATCTCTTATGTCTCCTGCATTGGAAGGTGGGTTCTTTACCCCCAGCACTACCTGGAAAGCTACAAGGGAATGGTGATGGATTAATTTCAAGAGTTCCTGAGGCTACCAGCTCCTGCCCCTTTCCTGGCTTCACCAATAATTAGTCATGTGGAATACTTAGATCCTTACTGACAACTGGTCAAGGGAGAACTATTCAGCATCCTTCTGCCTAGTTACTTAACTGCAAGATGGAATCTTCACAGAACAAGCTCGTATGATTCTAGTGAAGGTGAAATGAGGGGGTGCATTCTGAATGCTTGCACTTGGCCAAAGCTCACAGTAAACTTTTCAGCTGAGCTGGAGGTCTACAGAAAGGAGAACCACAAAGTTTGAACATTTCTGCTGCTGCTGCTGCTGCTGCTAAGTCGCTTCAGTTGTGCCTGACTCTGTGCGACCCCATAGACGGCAGCCCACCAGGCTCCCCATCCCTGGGATTCTCCAGGCAAGAACACTGGAGTGGGTTGCCATTTCCTTCGCCAACGCATGAAAGTGAAAAGTGAAGTTGCTCAGTCGTGTCTGACTCTTCATGACCCCATGGACTGCAGCCTACCAGGCTCCTCCGTCCATGGGATTTTCCAGGCAAGAGTACTGGAGTGGGGTGCCATTGCGTTCGCAAATGCTGACTGCCCAAAGGCCTGGCTAGGTGGTCGGAGGATAGCCGCCAGGCCTTTCGCCACTAGGGCCTGAGCTTGTGAGGCTGCTCTGCTTCCTCTGGGTCCTCAGCAAGCATCTCGAGGATGCCCTGTGGCCTAATTTTGTAGTTGGTGATGAAGAGTCGCATGAGGTTAGCCTCCCATGTTGGGGAGAAAGGCATGATTTTCCACTCAATTCTGCTTTTTCCAATAAAATTTTGTATTCACAACATCAAGAAATACTTTAAGGAAATCAGTAGTGCCTCTTTCTATGCAGATGTTTATGTTTCTCTATTGAGCTGGAAGTGAAGTGACAAAGTCCTAAGTCCAAGTCCTTCCAAACCCAGAGATGGAATCAGAAATTTAGAAATCGTTGAGCCCTGGACGCTGTCTTCATGGACTCTGAAGTAGCAAACACACAAAATGATGTCACATAAAACCAAAGTAATTCCCCAAATGTTCTCTCTTATTCTCTCCACATTTTATTCTTTCTCTTTCACGCCCACTGGAAGTACAGAAAGGGATTGTTCTTCATTGTCCATCTCTCTAGTTGCTTGGCGTGCACTTATTGAGCACCTACTACTGCTGGTCACTGAGCTGGTGGAACAAGGCAGGCGAGGTACAGTCACTGTTCTGACGGAGCTTACATTCTACTATGAGAAGATGGAAAATAGACAAGGAAGTGAATGTCTAATCAGAAATTGTGGTAATGCTAAGAAGGAAATGGACTTTGGGGAGAGTGTATAAAAGGGACCCAGAGGTGGTAACATTTATGCTAATCCTGAAAGGACAGAAGGATCTAATCAGCGGGTGGGAAGCAAGTCTAAGCAGGGAGGATGACTTGACCAAACACCCTGGGGCAGGAAATGGGGCTGAATCGCATCCAGTGTGTGGTATTCAGCAGAGAATAGTGAAAGCTGAGTTTAGAGGCTTAATCTGTGGATTTTGATCTTAATCCTTAGGATAAAGGGAGACCATTGAAAGAGTTTAAGTAGCAGAGTGAAACAATGAATGAAATTTTCTGCAAAGGTCAACTGCAGGGTGGAGGATGGATTGGAAAGAGGGAAAGTGGAAACAGAGAGACCAGCCAGACTGGGAGTACACTGGTCAGAAGAGGCAGTGGTGGCCTTGCCCTGGGGGCCAGTGAGAAGTGGAGGACCATGGTGGGTCTGTGATGTTAGAGGAAGAGCCTGGATTCTATCCTTGGCATCACCAGTGGTCAGGTAGATGGACCTGGAAATTTCTCCTTTCCTCCACCCCCTTTCTTCCTCAATTTTTAAAACTGTAAAATTCATATAACATAAAATTCACCATCTTAACCATTTCCAGTGTACAGTTCAGTGGAATTAAATGCATGTGTTATGTTGTGTAGCCATCTCCACCATCCAATACTTTCCATCTTGTAATTCTACCCATAATTCCAGACAGTGAAAGTCTATCCATATAACGGTATAACTCCCCATTCCCCACTCTTGCCAACTGTTGAGAACCACACTTCTACTTTCAATCTCCATGATTTTGACAGTTCTAGGGACCTCACATAGGTGGAGGAGAAGGCGATAGCACCCCACTCCAGTACTCTTGCCTGGAAAATCCCATGGACGGAGGAGCCTGGTAGGCTGCAGTCCATGGGGTTGCAAAGAGTCGGACACGACTGAGGGACTTCGCTTTCACTTTTCACTTTTATGTGTTGGAGAAGGAAATGGCAACCCACTCCAGTGTTCTTGCCTGGAGAATCCCAGGGACAGGGGAGCCTGGTGGGCTGCCATCTATGGGGTCGCACAGAGTTGGACACGACTGAAGCAACTTAGCAGCAGCAGCAGCATATAGGTGGAATCCTATAGTATTTATCTTTTTGTGATTGACATTTACTTAGCATAATTTTTATTTATGTTGTAACATAGAATTTACAGAACTTCCTTCCTGTTTAAGGCTGAATACTATTTCATTATGTGGATATACCACATTCTGCATATCTGTGTTCCCAGTCTCAGCACACAGCAGCTTTGTTTTAAGAATAATGTAAAGATACCTGGATGGATAAATGAGTGAGTGAGTTGCTGAGTGGGTCCATGAATGGGTGGACAAATGATTGATGGGCACAAGGATGGATAGAGTATGTCTGGATGAATAGACAGATATATGGGTGCATGGGTGCTGGACGGGTGAATGAGTGGATGGGTGGATGTGTGATGGACGGGTGGATAGATAGATAGTGGATAGGTAGATGGATGGGTGATGGATGGGTGGACGGATGGATGATGGAAGGATGATGGATGGATGATGGAAGGATGATGGATGGATGGGTGGACTGGTGAACGGATGAGTAGGCAGGTGGCTGAATGAATGGGTGGGTGGAACAGTGAATGCATGTATGTATGATGGTGCACAGGTAGATGCGTGGCTGGATGGAAGTTTGCACAACCTTTCTTCAGGAGGTCTTTTCTGGAGTTTGTGAACTCTCTTTAAGGTTTTCCCAATGTGGCAGATTGAGCCACAGATGGAGAGAATGTGGTTTTCTAGATTTAAGGCAGTGTAGGGCAGAGAAGAGGTCTCAAACCAGAGGTCTGGGGCCATAGTTAGCAAGCAGAGTATACATTCATCAAATTAGTTGCCAACTTTAAAACTGAGGTTATTTCCTACCAAAAAACATCCAGATTTCTTGACTCTCCTAAAAAACTTTTATGCTCTGGCCTTACTAGGCCAACATTCCTCCATGAAACACGTGGCTGGACCTGAAGAGCAGACTTTCCTCTCGAGGGTTGGTGGGGTGGTAGGTGGGGTGGGTGGGGCCGGAGGCAGCAATAGTCCCTGTCTCCCAACACACCCACTCTCCTCATTTTTATTGACAGCAGAGTTCTCCACCCTACAGTGGTGGGTTTGGGGTCTGAGGGTTCTGGCTCAGAGTGCACTCTCATCATGTTCTCTGTGTCCTCAGGAGAGTCAACTTCCTCTTCTTGTGAAAGGCAGAGAACTGACAGCATTAGGGTCATTTTTAGCCAACGTGCATTCCTTGTGTGGCCCCTCATTCTCACCTCGCCCCAGGTTCCTCATCTGAGACGTGGGGATGGTGACCTGCTATTAGGAACTCACACCATGACTGTTTAAACCTATTGCATGCAGCAGCCAGTGAGTCCTCCAGTGAGGTCAGTGGTGTTCTTATTCCCTCTTCAAGAGGACGCTCAGGCTGCCCAAGTCCACCTGGCCAGGACACAGCAGGAACGGGCCCCAGGCTGGGTCTCCTGCTCCCCCTGCCTCCTGCAATGACAGGCATGGAGCACAGGCTCCTCTGAGTCCCCACCATTGCCACTCCTGCTTCTCCTGCAAAACCCTGGACAGGCGCTGTGACCCCCGGCCCTCTCTCTGCGCAGCATCCCGATATAGCCTCTCTGGAATGCGGCTCCTCCTCCCTGGTCCACACTCCACTCTCGGGGGCCTGGGCTATCCCCTTTCCCACGCAGAGGGCCTGGGGGGATGCTTGAACAGCGTGTCCGAGCAGAGGCCCACTTTCCCAGCCTCCGGGGAGCCCCAGGGTCCGGCCGGCATGTTGGATGCTGCCCAGCTTCAAAGTGCTTCCCAGCCAGACGTGTCCAGCTGACCGTATTCCCAGGAGACAGTCTTTCCCACGGCCACACGGGCCCCGGGAACGGCCTTGGCCACCAGCCTGCTTCGGAGGCCCTGCCGACTGGGGCTGTTCCCTCCTGGGAGGCAGCGGGTCTGTGGTGATGGCCAGGATGGCGGCTCTGTGAGATCTGGGTTTGGGTCCAACAGTAATTTGACTTTAGGCAAATGCCTACCCCTGTCTGAGGCTCTCCCTGCGTCTGTAAATCCGGATTGACAGTGCCAACCTCAAGGGGCTTTATGTAAGGCTCATTCAACACACTTTTTGGCCAAACCAGCCTCAGATTGGATCTCCTGGAGAACAGGCCCGTAATCCATGTACACCACCTTGGGTTGCCACACTCAGGAGCCTGCAAGTGGTAGAGCTGGTAGGTTCTCTTCTGGGTGGAGATGCTAGACCCCAGCCACCACGTGTGACCATCTGGCTTCCTAGTAAGAGGACACAGGGCCCTGCTTTCGTAATCCTCTTCAGAGGAGTACATTTCTTGAGGTGAAGCTCACCAGGGCCAACATATCATTTCTGAGTAGAGCATGTGAAGATGGTGAGAATCCACCTCCACTGCTATCTTCACATGAATGAGACTAAAAGGAAATGAAAACAACCCCCTGGTCATAACTAACATTATATAAAAAGTTAGTACATGTAGTGAGGTCCTAAAATTTAAAAAGAGAACCAATAACTACATACATGACTTAGCAACTGAACAACAACTACCCAAATACATTACACAAATTTCAGATCTGTGTAAGACCTGGATATGGAAGCCTCTAAATTGCCAAGGAAAAGGCCACTTCACCTGGTAACACAGGACTTTGCCCTCATTCAGTGTCATTACCTTCAAGTCTTAACAGGCTGCCAAGCAAGTAGGCTTCAAGCTAAAGGTCACCAGCCAGCATGTTGATTTCACACTAGGATGTTGAATAAAAGAATGTTTACTCCTCAAAGAACAACTTGCCTACATCTTTCAAGTCAATAGACTAAAACAGCCATGAAAGTGTGGGCTTTTCCTGAAGGCCTGAAGTCCCCTGACCTTGTTATAGAGTCCCTGTATTTTCCTTCCCCCATGGGAAGCATCATTTGGGATTATGTTATCCTTGTCCCTAAGAAAAATCTCATTGATGGGGACAAGTATCTATCCCAGAAAGGCTGCCATAAATATTCCAGCCAGTGTCAGGTGGCCTGCCTGTGGGCCTTCTAGACATGGCCCCTGGGAGCAGGAAAGTCTGCCCACAACACGAGCCTCAAAAGATATCACAGTGATGGCCGTCGACGGCTGTGGCCCCTTCTCCGGGGGATGTATTAAAGTGAGCAGGAGGCTTCCAGAGAGAGGGTCATGGACTGTGGGCCCAGCACTATGGAACCCTTCTAAAAAGAGGGTTAGGAACTACTCAGACCAGAAAGAAACCATCCCACCAGAGAAAGATGGAAATTAGTTGGTCAATTTCTAAATGATGTTTAATATGGCTCTGGATAGGTAATGGTGAAGGTCAACTGGTATCCATCCAGTGAGGCCCTGTTCCCCAGTTCTTTAGTCGATCACTCATCAAAGTCGATAACAGGTGACTTTAAGTAAGGGAAATTGTCCTAGATGGTCTCGTGGGCCTGGTCCAATCAGTGGAAGGGCTCTAAAAGCGGGGCTGGGCTCCTTGGCGAAGAAGAAATCTTGCCTGATCTTTTGAGTTGTGTCCTGAAGTTTTTAATCTCAGGGTTAATTTAAAAATCACCCAGACCTTCCCCCTCCCCTAGCTGTCCGCATTCTGGCCTTTCTGCCTGGACAGCTCCCAGTGGCTTACGCACCTCCTGGCTGGTATGCTCTGGGCATTCCACCTGTTCAGGGGGGCTAAAGCCACCCCTCGCCCACTCTCAGCCAGACTCTTGGTGCATGTCCTGCTCTATTCGTCTGTCTTTATTGGATGTTACCTTGTTGATGTATCTGCTTCCTGTTTATTGTTCATCTCTCTCCCTCACAGTATAGAAATCCCTTGGACTCTGTCTACTCTTCGTGCTCACCCACCTCGCCTGTCCCAGGATTGTGTTAATAACTGGGGATGAGTGAATAAATGAATGCCCTGGAATTTGGACAGGTGGGAATCTGGGGACCAGGGCCAATCTTCTCTCTTCCTGGCTCTTCCTTTTGCCCCCTGCTCTCTGCAGAAGAGCCTCACCGTGGCACGGCCTGCCCTCCAGCCCAGAGGCTGCAGACAGGAATTCTGACTTGGGGATATCTTGGAGGAACACGCAGTATCCTCTCTCCAGTCCCTGGCTGGGCTCTGGGACACCCCTGTCCTGGTCGCTGGGTACCTAACCTCCCTCCAACTCATGTGACCCCTATGGAAAATTTCTCATTTGCAACAGGATGCCCATGGCTTTGTAACCACAGAACATTACACCCACTGGTTCTGATGGGGATGCTTTGTTTCTTGTTAAAACAGGGGCCTGGACATGGCAGGAGCAAGAGTCCAACCCAGCCCTGGAAGCACTTCAATGGACTTGAACCCAGTTCCTGGCCAGGGCTCCAAGGCTGTGAATCAGGCTGGGAACACAGTGAGTTCAGAGACGGCAGAGATTTCAGGGCCCAGAGCCAATGCTTGGCTGGGCCTAGGCTGTGGGTCAGGAAGGTTTCGGAGAATTTTCTCCATCTTCACTTCGTACTAAGAACACTCACCCCATAATAATAAAAACATTCTGCAGAGTCTGACATGAGCTGGCACACATGATCTAATGCACCCTGGGGGAATGATGAGGGGGTACCATTCCCTTGGTACAGAAGAGGACACTGAGGCTCAGAGAAGGGACTGTCCTGCCCAAGGGCTGGTGGGCAGAAGGGATGGGAGCCTAGCGTCCTGATCCCATGCAGGTGGGGAGGGATGTTGTGAGTTGTAGCCTACAGGGTGCACCACCCTCCAAGAGAAGAGGATGAAGAGGAGGCCTTCACTTCACACATGGGACCCTTGAGTGTCCTGCCTTTGAGGGGCTCAGGGGAGTCATGCCTGATGGAGCAGAAACAGCCTAGGTTGTCTACGTCTGAGAAATCAGATCTGTGTGAATCCTGGATACTGGGATCCTGGGGGCCCCACTAGGGAAAAAGGCTGTTCTGTAGGACTCTGACCCTGGGGTGCACCCAGGGCCAGAGCCACCCCCCAGGAAGGTCAGTCCATGGTGGAGCCTCTGCAGAGCCCAAACCCTGCCACAAGGAAGAGGCCCCGACAGTGCAGGGCTTCACCCTTGGCCCAGGCAAGGGCTCTACTACTGCAGTCTGCCTGCTCACTGCAGGCCTACAGGGAAGCAGGCTCATATTAAACCAGAGAGAAATTTTGATTTTCACCAGGCCTGGGCTTTGTCAATTGCTGAGTGAGATTGTGTTTGTGACTTATAGTGACCACAAGGGTGTCTGAGCTAGAGGGCTGAGAAAGTCACCTTTACAGCCTGAGTTCTTATCTGGTTGGCGCAAGGCTCCCTCCCAGTGCACGGGTTTAAAGGGCCAGTGGGCCACACAAGGAAGCTTGGCTCCACGATTAAACCTACGTGTCCAGTTCGTTCTGTCTGCCCAGCTCCACTGTCTGGAGTCACCCCAGAGGGGCATCATGTGTTTACCCAGCACCTCCCCCAGAGCTTGCTTGGAGCGTTGTCAGTCTTTAAAAGGATTTATTGCAGAAATGAAGAAATGGGATTGCCCAATGGGTCTGCAGTTGTAGGTTATCTTGACCCGAATCGGTGTCCTCATGGCTGATGCTCATGGGACAAAAGCAGTCCTGGAGCAGGATCTGAGGTTAACGTGGGTTAGGGCAGGGCACCCCTGCCTCCTGCTGCTTGGGGGTGCAGTCCCCTGACTCAGTGAAGTGGAATGCTTTTGGTTGGAATGGGGAGGGGAACGAGATGCATTTGACTACAGGGAATGGGATGGGAGGGCCAAGTGGGGAACTTGGCTCAAAGGGAATCTTAGGAGGGGCCCTTTCTGTGTCACTCAGCCCCACACTCTGCCCCCCTTCCCATGAGCAGGCGTCATTCCACTTGTCCATGCGATGCAGAGCCACAGTCCTTCTCCAGGAACCAGCCACTCAGATAGTCGTGTTGGAGGTGGGGAGGGGAGACCCGTCCCTGTGAAAGGGAAGGCCTGGGGCAGAGTGGACCACTGTGTCTCAGGGCTAGAAATCAGGCAGGTGCGCAAAACACAATGACCAGAGAGGGGAGGGAGGATTTGAGGTCAAATCATGGAGGGATGGTGATTTTATTCCAGGTGCAGAGGGAGGCACTTGGGACTTGAGCAGGAGGGTGATAAAATGTTGTTGTTGTTTTTCCTAAAAAACGGTTGTTTTAAGGAAACCCCATCTCAGCTGGAGACACACCAGCCATACAAGGGCAGCCGCCAGTCTGTCCACACTTGTGGGCCCATCCAAGAACTGTCTTCGCACAAGGAGGCTATAGACCCACCCCTTCCCGTCTGACTCACCCGGGCCCCTCCTGGGAAGAGGATGTGGCCTCTGGAGGAGACCACCCGGCACGACCTCCCGTTGACCCATCTTCGGCCCAAGTCCACGGCGGTTGGGTCATTTGAATGGCCAGCGATGAACTCATCGGCCGCCTCCTGCAGGGCCCCTGTCTGAGCGTGTCTGCTGCTTAATCAAGGGACAAGCACGCTGTGTTCCGGGGCCGGGCCGCCAACATCCTTGATGAGTAACTGGGACAGTGAGGGGACGGGGAAGTGGCGACAATGCCACCATTGTTCTTTGGCTCCAGAGCCCCAGAGGGCCAGGGCTGCACAGAGGCCAGGCTGGGCTGGGCTGGCGGCCTCAGCTGCTAGCCAGACCCCCTGCAGCCTCGGTCATCTCAGCAGGAGGGTGAGGGGACAGGTCCAGCTGTCCTGGGGACGACACCTCCGCAGAGTCCCCAGAGGCTCACGAAGCAGGCATGCCTTCTTGCCTGCAAACCGCAGAGATTTCTTTCTGCAGAAGGTCTGGGCATTCATGCACCGTGGAGGAATTTTGTGTTCATTCATTCACTCACTCACTCATTCATCCATTCAATCCTTATTCATTCAGTATTTACCAGCCCTTTCAATCGTTTTACCTGATGAGACAAATAGTCAATGCTTAAGAGAGAGACACACACTTTCCCATGTTGGACTGAGGGTTTCAGATTTCATCATCATGTTTAATACTCACAAAGTGCAGTGAGTTCTGTTAACCTCAGATGTGCTAAGTTGCTTCAGTCATGTCTGACTCTTTGTGACCTTATGGACTGTAGCCCACCAAGCTCCTCTGTCCGTGGGAGTCTCCAGGCAAGAATAATGAAGTGGTTCACCATTTCCTTCTCCAAACCCCAGATGAGGGGGCCAAATAGCTGGGATGGGACCCTCCCCGCCTCTCTGGGGGATGTGTGGCCTTGGGTTGATCCCTTCGCCTCCATGACATACATTAGAGTGGGTGATATTAACAATCTCTTCTAGTTTTATTCACAGATCTAGACACAAATGCATACTTGTGCATACATAACTATAGAGGTATAGTTTAATTAACAAATTGATGCTATGGATGAGTAAAGAAATGGAAAAGTAGAAATATACTTTCTCTCCCATGAGCTATTCATGGGATAATTACCAAAAAAAAAATAGCCATGAAAGAAACATATAACCTCACTAAATCTCTTCAATACACAGGTGTATTTTGACTGTTATATTGGAAGAAAAACCAACATAACTAATGAAAAAATAATATCCAAAAGAATGTATTTATAATTTATCCACTTTGGAAACTGTTTGAGAAGAGATATCTTGGTTCTGTTGCTAAGACGCTTCAGTCGTGTCCAACTCTGTGCGACCCCATAGACGGCATAGACGGCTCCCACCATCCCTGGGATTCTCCAGGCGAGAACACTGGAGTGGGTTGCCATTTCCTTCTCCAGTGCATGAAAGTGAAAAGTGAAAGTGAAGTTGCTCAGTCGTGTCCGACTCTTAGCGACCCTATGGACTACAGCCCACCAGGCTCCTCTGTCCATGGGATTTTCCAGGCAAGAGTACTGGAGTGGGGTGCCACTGCCTTCTCCAATCTTGGTTCTAGAGATGCACATAAGCCTGTTCTCTGACCCTGTGTCTTTATTGAGCTGGAGAAAGGCCGGCAGTGATGTGCTGCCCTGTGAAAGTCCATGCTCTGCTTTTATCTACATCACTGTGGCAGCTTAAAATCAGCCACAGTGGGAGGATTTACACCGTGGAAATTGGCAGACACTTGTCAGAGCTTTTATTCTGAAGAACCATTGTTCAACATTTCACTGGTCCAAAGTCATGAATTGACTATTCACGGCAGTGGTATTTGTCATGGCCCCAAGCTGGGTACTCCCTGGGTGTTCAGGCACAGTAGAAGGATAAATGCATTATGACATATTTTTTCCTGCACCAGAACTTTGCAGCCAGGAGAACAGACACACACCATCACATATGGCAAGATGGATGAATCTCACAGACACAGAACAATTAACCTTCGAGGGTATCTTTTATGTAAATTTCAAAACCAGGCAAAATTCTCGGTGTGAGAGGCTATGATAGTGGACGGGGGTGTGCAAGACATGTCTGGAAAGGGGCACCAATGGGTCACTGAGGCGGTGGTCGTTAATATTCTGCTCCTACATCTGAGCTCTGGCTACTTGGGTCTGTTTACTTGGTAAAAAAGCTCATTGAGCTGACATGATTTTACATGTTTCTACAAGCATAATCTTTAATAAAAAAATATACTAAAAATACACGATTTATAAATAAAACATAAGAAGCTGAACTAAAAGATTACCTCCTAAATAACCCTTAGGCCAAAGAGAAAATTATAAATGAGCTGGAAAATGTTATTTGTCCTAGGTAATTAATCATGGACATGTGTAAAGACTAATCGTGAGAATTTTTTTATTACAGAGCGGCTCAGAGTAGCAAAAAGAAGTCGAGTATTATCCAAGTGTTTAACAAAGGAAACCGGGTAAACATGTCATGGCAATCATACAATGGCATATTATACAGTGATTACGATTATGCTGTACAGAAAATGTCTGATGACATAGAGAGCTTCCTGATGTATTATGAAATGGTTATGATAGGCTTCTTAAACATGCATTTTATACAAGGAAAAATAACTGGAAACAATACATCAAAATTTTGTCATCTTTGTATAAATGGAAGTACAGACTAAAAATTATTTTTTATTCTCCATTACATTTCCCAAAGGCTTTTCTGTGAATATATATTACTATTGTAATGTCCCCCAAATTTATTTAAAACAATATAGCTTTATTAGCAGAGAAGGCAATGGCACCCCACTCCAGTACTCTTGCCTGGAAAATCCCATGGACGGAGGAGCCTGGTAGGCTGCAGTCTGTGAGGTCGCTAAGAGTCGGACACGACTGAGCGACTTCACTTTCACTTTTCACTTTCATGCATTGGAGAAGGAAATGGCAACCCACTCCAGTGTTCTCGCCTGGAGAATCCCAGGGATGGGAGAGCCTGGTGGGCTGATGTCTATGGGGTCGCACAGAGTCAGAAAGGACTGAAGTGACTTAGCAGCAGCAGCAGCAGCAGCAGCAGCAGCAGCAGCAGCTTTATTACTGGGCTTCCTAGGTGGCGCTAGTGGTAATGAACACACCTGCCAATTGAGGAGACTTAAGAAATGCTGATTCCATCCTTGAGTCAGGAAGATCCCCTGGAGGAGGGCATAAAAATCCACTTCAGTATTCTTGCCTGGAGAATCCCCAAGCACAGAGGAGCTTGGTGGGCTACAGTCCATGAGGTCGGAAAGAGCTGGACTTGACTGAAGTGACAGAGCGCACATCCACAGCTTTGTTATTAAATTCTGGCAGCTTGAATGTGCATTGTAGAGAATAAATTCCCGGAGCCTTTTCTGGAGCGATAGCTCACTGTGTGCTCTCCCTGTTAGTCCCTGAAGAGTCACTGACTCGATAGCCGCTGTCCACATCCTGTTTCTATTGAAAAGATGTAAATTTGTTCCATCAGAGGGTCTGCCACATTTTTTTCTTCTCTCTACCTTCCTTCTTCAGCTCAGCTCAATGTTTGCAGAAACTGGTGACTACAGCCATGAAATTAAAAGACGCTTATTCCTTGGAAGAAAAGTTATGACCAACCTAGACAGCATATTCAAAAGCAGAGACATTAATTTGCCGACTAAGGTCTGTCTAGTCAAGGCTATGGTTTTTCCTGTGGTCATGTATGGATGTGAGAGTTGGACTGTGAAGAAGGCTGAGCGCCGAAGAATTGATGCTTTTGAACTGTGGTGTTGGAGAAGACTCTTGAGAGTCCCTTGGACTGCAAGGAGATCCAACCAGTCCATTCTGAAGGAGATAAGCCCTGGGATTTCTTTGGAAGGAATGATGCTAAAGCTGAAACTCCAGTACTTTGGCCACCTCATGCGAAGAGTTGACTCATTGGAAAAGACTGTGACGCTGGGAGGGAGTGGGGGCAGGAGGAGAAGGGGATGACAGAGGATGAGATGGCTGGATGGCATCACTGACTCGATGGACGTGAGACTGAGTGAACTCTGGGAGTTGGTGATGGACAGGGAGGCCTGGCGTGCTGCAATTCATGGGGTCGCAAAGAGTCAGACACGACTGAGCGACTGAACTGAACTGAAAGAGTTTCCAATTTGATGAACAGACTCTGTTTTCACCTTTGATCAAGGCTGGAAACTACAATTGAGATGCCTGGCCACAGCAATCAATATTGTAATAAAATCACACCTAATTGACTTAGTTCTTCAGATGCACCAGGGTTCATTTATCTGGATAGAGCTTTTGAAATTTTCAAAATGTAGAAGATGTGTTTGGCTCATGGAATGTCTATGCTTGGCACTCAAGGACACATAGGCCACAGCCAAGACCTCCAACCTCCGAAACGCTTAGGAAATCAATGCCCTGGGGTACAGGCTTCCCAATCATTTTCAAATCTTCTCATCATGAGGCCTAAGCTAGAGGTGGGCAGGGTGACCAGATGCCTGATAGTTTATCTGGGCAGTGGTGGGATGGAAATTACTCATATTCTCATGGTAACACTTATTACTATTTCAGAAAGTGGAGCTCTTTTATACAAGTAGGAGGGTTGGGAGGGGAAGGTTTTCAGAGGGAGCTGGGACAGGAAAGCCAGTGGTTTCCCAGAGAAGCCAACACTAGTCTCGGAGTGGAAAAGATTCGTGAAAAGCCACTGATGACACGTGATCAAAACCTATTTGCCGCAAGCAGTCTTCACTATCCCAGTGGGTCACCTGGAGGTTTTGCTTGTGATCAGATAATTGATCTGATGGCAGTGGGGTTTGCTGGCTCTGAGCGCAGAACTGGATGGGTGGGAGGGGCTGTCTCCAGGAGTGCAGCCCCAGAAAGTGTTCTGCTCACATGGGTTCGCTGGGAGCAAGATGGCTACACTCCTTCTGGAGACAGACAGGTCCTCGCCTGAAGCTGGCCAAGCAGGCCCCCAATCCTGATCTCCAGCTTTGTAAACAGCACACTGCACTTAGTTCCTTATGTAGTATTAAATTATATTAATGCACTTCCTTTCCTCCACCATCACCCACTCTTCTCTGACCCCAGCAAGTGCTCTTAATATGCCCATGTGACAAATGGTTAACATGGGCTTCTGACCTCACTGCCTGATTTGGAATCTGTGCTCTGTCGCTTCTAGCTGTGTGATCTTAGGCATATTGATGAACCTCTCTGTTCTGTTCGTCCCTCATTTATAAAATGGTGACAGTGATGATAACAAATACCTAGGGTTAATTCAGGATTAAAATATGATAATTTGCATAAGTCCAGTACAGGTTGGTGCTGGGAGATGAGGAGTTATGTAAAAATGTTGGCTTTTAATATTATTGAAAATAGGTTATTTCCCCGCTTCTCTCTTTACCCTCTGTCACTGGCTAGACTCAGTTGACATCCTGCTCCAGGCAGCTCAGCTCAGCAGCTTCTAATGTGGCTCCCTGCTTCCTCTCTTGCCTCCCAAATCTCTTCTGCATATTTCAGCCAGAGGGGAGTTTAAATGTTGCTTTAGTTTCCAAGACTGCCGTGCAAATTACTGCAAACTTAGTGGCTTAAAACAACAGAAATTTCTCCTCTCATCTTTTTGGAGGCCAGAAGTCTGAAACCAAGGTGTCAGCAGGGCTGCTCCTGAGGCTCTAGGGAAGGATCCAGGCCCACAAACCCCCATGGTCTGCTGCCTGCGGGTCCCTGTGGGGTCATCTGCTCATTCGTTTGATAAATGATGATTGATCCCCTGGCAGGAAGGAGGGGCAAGCATGATGTGAGAGCTGTTTAGAATAGTCATGAGGAAAACAGTCCGAGCAGTGCCCAGGGCCAGGCGAGGTTGGCCCTGTCGGTTAAGAGAGGGTACGGATTCTATTTTAATTGTGATGAAAAATCACTGAGGCTTTGATCAAGGAGCAAATGATTTTCATCTGTACTTTACAAAAATCTCCCTGGCTTAGGGTTGCCAGATTTAGCAAGCAAAATACAGGGTGCCCAGTTCAATTTTAGTTTAAAATAAACAACAAGCATATTTTTATTTTAGCATAGACTTGTGTGCGAGCTCAGTCATGTCTGACCCCCATGGACGGTAGCCCACCAGGCTCCTCTGTCCAAGAAATTTTCCAGGCAAGAATACTGGAGTGGGTTGCCATTTCCTCCTCCATGAGATCTTCTTGACCCAAGGATTCAACCCACGTCTCTTGTGTCTCCATTAGCAGGCAGATTCTTTACCACTGTACCACCTGGGAAGCCTTTTTTGTTTTGTTTTGTTTTGTTTTAGCATAAGTATGCCCCAAATATTGCATGGGTTGACACCTGTCTTTAGTTGGATGACTCAGGGTGTAGTTATGAGCAAAATTAAATTCAAACCAAGCTGTGATCAGTTGAGATGCATGCGTAATAGAAGGCTCCAAACTGGAGAAGGATTCTTTCAAAGAAGAGGCCTTGTGGTCTCAGACACCCAAGTGATGATGAGAACCTGGCATTGTCCCAAAGACGGGTGCTTCTCACCATCCACTGCCACGTTCTTCCCAAACACAGGCAGAGCCTCCCCTTGGGGGTAAGAGGAGAGTCCTCCTCTGGACCTCTCCATTTGAGGCCACCAAACCACAAGCCAGGTGGGCCTTTCCTGCTCAGGTGGGTCCCAGGCAAGTCTCTCCAGGTCCCTGGGAGCACAGCAAGTCTTCTCAGAGCACGGCTGTGGCCACAGACTTACCCTGGGCTGGAAAACCATGCTTTCCTGTGGGTCCTTGCATCAGAGCATCTCTCTTCCCCTCCGCCTGCTTGTACCTGAGAAACCTGGGTCAGGGCGTGTTGGAAGGGAATTCATTCATCTGCTCGTCTGTTCCCTCACTCACTTGTAGCAGAGAAAGCCAGGTCACCTTGGCACCCAGTCTCAGAACCAGGTCACGGTCAAATAAAGAGCCGACTGAGGGTCAGAAATAATAGAAAAGCAATTTCAGTCTTTGCTGAAATCTCACAAAAGCACTCAAGAAGCTTCCATTTTTGACGTACATTGAAGCTTTCTGAGGAGAAGGCAATGGCACCCCACTCCAGTACTCTTGCCTGGAAAATCCCATGGATAGAGGAGCCTGGTAGGCTGCAGTCCATGGGGTCGCTAAGAGTCGGACATGACTGAGCAACTTCACTTTCACTTTTCACTTTCATGCTTTGGAGAAGGAAATGGCAACCCACTCCAGTGTTCTTGCCTGGAAAATCCCAGGGACGGGAGAGCCTGGTGGGCTGATGTCTATGGGGTCGCACAGAGTCGGACATGACTGAAGTGACTTAGCAGCAGCAGCAGAAGCTTTCTGACACCCTCTATCTAGCAGTTCTCAGCCTGGCACCAAGCCTGACCAGGACTTGGTGAGGTTGGAAAGCCCAGGACAAGCAGGCTCAGTGTGTGTTAAAATAGGGGCTTTGTACCAAGCTAGAGGGGTGGGATGGGAAGGGAGACGGGAGGGAGGTCCAAGAGGGAGGGGACATATGTACACCTATGGCTGATTCATGTTAAGGTTTGACAGAAAACAGCAAAATTCTGTAAAGCAATTACCCTTCAATTAAAAAATAAATAAATTTTAAAAACTCCCCAGTGATCCCAATGCACAACCTAGTGTGAGAACCTCCCCAATTGTGTTTCAGACCCTCCCTGTTTTTCTCTATCACCCCATGTCCCCTCTACACTCACTAATCCTGTTTTTAAAACAAGAACAAGAAATGAGTTGGCAAAGCCTGAGTTCTTCTTGATGGGGAGAATGAAGAGTTGGAGCTGCGGATTTACTTGTTAATTTGGGGCACACGTCATGGGTCTGCCAGCCTTCTTTACATGCCAGGTACTATGTGAGGCCCAGGACAGCAAAGGTGTTGAAATAAAAGGGATGAGAAAGGCTGTGGCTTGAGGCAAGCAAGTAAACGGCAATTACAATTAAGGTCGATACAGACCGTAAAAATCACGGCCAATACCACGTACTAACTGCTGGCTGGATTCTGTTCTAAGTCAGTAGTGTGGATTGACTTGTTCAACCCTCACAACAAACCTGTGGTGTAGGTACCAATGTGAACTCCTAACCCTAACCCTAACCGTTTGCTCATGGCAAAAAACAAAAACAGAGAGGTTACTCATTTGCACAAGATCACATAGCAGCTACGTGGCAGAGCCAGGATTCCAATCAGAAATGTCTGACTTCCAGAGCCTGGCTCTTATCCATGGCGCTATCCTCACAGAAGTCTGTGTGGTGGCAGAATTGGGATTTAAACCCGCCAGGCACCAGGAAAAGCTTCCTGGAGGAGGCAATGCCTGAGTTGAATCTTGAAGGACCAGAATTTCCAACAGGGTTCCTCCATTTCTGTAACCTTTAGCATTTAGGCTGTGCCTGGATAAGACGGGACCTGAGAGTGGGGAGAGGGGAGGAAGGTGGGCAGGCTATCCACAGGGATGTTCTTTGGTTGTGACTTGAACGGGAAAAGAAACATAAAACACTAGATTAACAACAGCAACAACAAACCCAGGCTACTTACTGATGCCTACAACTTTGAAGTTGAACAGTTGGGCAGCCTGCAGGCACAGTTGTACCCAGGGGCTTGTCTGACTTACTCTCCTCTCGCTGTCTCTTGGCTCTGCTTATTTCTAGCTGGCCTCATTATTGGGCAAGCTGGGTTTCAAATGACAGTAGGGATGCCTCCAGCACTTCTGGGCGTCCATTACTTTCATAGTTAGCAAGTCAGAGAAATTTCACAATCTTCCTACAAAACCCATTTCATTTCCCCTAGACTTCCTACAGAATCCATTTCATTTCTCACAGAGGACTCTGATTGGCCCTGCTTTGGTCATGTGACTGTCTTCTTGCCCTAACTTGATGTTCCAGGCCATGGACTGCTCTGATTGGTCGGCTTGGGTGAGCTGCTCAACCTCAGGGGAGGGGAGGCATTAAGGCAAAGGGGCTGCCAGAGGAAGAAGAATCTTTTCTCTTCCAGCCCACTCCTCAAGCCTGTCTAGCCAAGGCGTGCCTGGGATGAGGAAGATGGAAAACGAAGGAGGAAGACAAACCACGAGTTTATATACAAAGTTAAAAAACAAATGCAAACAGAGCCCTAGTTGGTCCCAGAAAACATCTGAAAATGTTGGAGAAAGAAAACGAGAAAGAGATGGGACCCTTGGAAATGAGATGGAATTAACTGGCTGTGGAACTGAGCACCATGAAATTAAAAATAACTTAATATGAAGTTCACAGAATTTTGTCTGGCTTTCTCTTAGCATGCAGGGAAACTTTGACACACAGATGTGCCCCAAATGGAGAGCATAGGGGAAGGGAGAGAGTGGGACCCCTTCTTTGCGGTCAGGTACCTGGGAGCTCAGCTATGGGAAAAGGGTCAGGAGTCCTGAGGGTCAGGAGTCCTGAGGGTCAGGAGGCAGGGCTGCTCCTGTCTCCATGGAGACAGGCCTACCATCTTCCCAGGATTCTCCCAGGAGGGTAGGGAGCTCCCACACAGGCAAGGTCCAAGTGAGCAGCACCTGATTTAGAATCCAGGGCTCCTAGGTGCCTGAATGCCCGAGGAAAGCATATCTCCTAAACTGCAGCTTCCTCAGTCTGTAAAGAAATGGCTGATGGAAGACAGTGTTGACCAGTGTTGGGAAAATGCATCACTGGCAGGGCTAAGGATTGCTTGTGGTACAAAGCAATTTTTAAAACTTTGATAACGATATGTTCATCTTTAATTTCACCTTCTATTTTTATTTTTCCATCCACAGTTGTGATATATAACTTTATTTTAAAATATATTTGCTTTTGTGAAACGTATGCATCGTTTTAAAGAGTAGTTCTAAGTCAATCACAGAGCCAGTGCTTAGTCACTAAGTCACGTCCGACTCTTTTGCAACCCCATGGTCTGTAACCCCCCCAGGCTCCTCTGTCCATGGGATTTCCCGGGCAAGAATCCTGGAATGGGTTGCAAATTTCCTTCTCCAGGGACTCTTTTGGACCCAGGGTCTGAATTCAAGTCTCCTATGTCTCCTGCATTGCTGGCAGATTCTTCACCCAATGAACCAGCTTAGAAGGCCATAGAGCCAGTAGGCAAAGACAGGAAGGCATTACCCACATGCTCAATGTCTGGGAAAAGCCAGCTGGATGCACTGGGTTTGAGGTACAAGTTCTTATTTTATTCCTACATGTCCCATGAGTAGGAACACTCAAAGTGCCCTGGTGACCAGCTCTAGTGCCCAGAGGAAGCATTGAACTTCCTAGGCTTGCTCTCCCAGTGATTCTCCTAGGCACTTCTTAAAAAAACAGCTGCAACCCCTGATACCATGCTGTTCTGAATCCTGCTTTTTTGAAACTTAATATCTGCTGACAGTCACCACATGCCGGCAGACTGTCTCCTCCACTGGGATCATCAGCTTCTGCCTCCAGGTCCCAGTGGGGAAGGTCCTGTCATGTGCTTAACTAGCTCCTTTTTGGAAGGAGAGCCCCCATTTTTCGTGATTGTAAACGGCAGTGCTTTGAGCTTTCCCGTAGCCAGATCTTGTCTCTGATGATTCTGAAGGGTGCTTTCCTCGGAAGGAACGTGGCTGGACGCTCCTGATCAAGGTGGAGAGGAGCCATCGGCGGCCCAGTTACAGCCCTGAGCTGCTGCCTCCCACGGCAGGAGGCCATTCATCTGCAGTCCTGTCTAGACAGCAAGTGTGCCAGCCACTCACTGCCAGGCCTGGGCCAGCTGTGTGTGTGTGTGTGTGTGTGTGTGTCTATGTGTGTGCTTGTTTGTTAATTACTCTGGAATGTCTGTTCCGGCCGCCACAGTGGAAATGTAGGTCATCCCAGTGAGGCGTGTGGTCGTGAGAAGGGGGGTCAGGCCAGCCGGCGGTGCACACACCGTATCGAGGTCACGGCGGTCTGGGAGCCAGCCTGCCGGGGCCGGAGCATGTGAGAAGCAGACAGTCTGGGTTCTTTCTGCATCTCTTTCTCCTCATACATTTCATAGCATTGCTGACATTGTCAGCCTCCAGTGTGTGGCTTCGCCATCATGGAAGAAAGGACAGGTGTCCCATTGTACATCTTAAATTAGATCTCTCACGTAAAATTCCTGTATTGAGCTGGGGACATCCTATTGGGCAATTTCCCCTGCAGGGTCAAAGTCATTTCATCCTTCTACCGGCCCAAGGAGGAGGGTCCTATTTTTATCACAACACCCTAATATATAATCTCCATTTACATTTTACACGTAAGGAAACCAATGATCAGAAACATCACCCTGCTATGAATAATAACTATTTGTTCCTAACTGCATGCCAGTCTCCTCTGTTCTCAGTTCTTTGTATGTAACAGCTCTGTGAAGCCTCCAACAACCAGACAATGGAGACTGTTCCCATTTTACAGATGAGGAAACTGAGCCATAGAGTAGCCAATCTCAGAGCTAGAGTGGTTCAAGCCCAGGGAGTCTGGTTAGAGTCTGTGCCCTTAAACCATGAGTCGTCCGTGGTGGTGCTATGGTGCCCAGACTGGCCTAGAGTTAGCCTTTGTCTTGGATGAACTATTTGGATTAAAATAAAACTGACTTATCTTCACTCTGTATAATGGGTTCCAGGTTCATCCACCTCATTAGAACTGACTCAAATGTGTTCCTTTCTTTGCTGCTGCTGCTGCTAAGTCACTTCAGTCGTGTCCGACTCTGTGCGACCCCATGGACTGCAGCCTACCAGGCTCCTCCATCCATGGGATTTTCCAGGCAAGAATACTGGAGTGGGTTTCCATTGCCTGCTCCAGTTCCTTTCTATGGCTGAGTAGTATTTCATAATATATATGTACTGCTCCTTCTGTATGGACCCTGGCGGGGTGGAGGGGGGAAGGAGAGGGTGAGACAAATGGAGAGTGTAGCATGGAAGCATGCTACCATGTGTAAATAAATAGCTAAAGGAAATTTACTGTATGACTCAGGAAACTCAAACCAGGGCTCTGTAACAACCAAGAGAGGATGAGAAAGGATGGGAGGGAACCTATGTACACCTATGGCTGATTCATGTTGATGTATGGCAGAAATAAAACCAACATTGTAAAGCAATTATCCTTCAATAAAGATGGAACTCCACCCTTTGCTTGGTTTTAAGTATGTATGGAATGTTATGATAGGAATAGTAGTAGTGGTGGTCAGACAGATGGGAATGGTGGGGAGACGAATATACATGTGAAATAAACTCAGTATTTTTAAAAAAAAAATAAATAAATAAATAAATTAAAACAAAGCTGAAGTGAATGCAGGGCTATTGTGCCCACTGCTAAGAAGCTTTTGGTGAGAAAGAGTTAAGCCTGTTTCCTGCTAGACAAAGGTGGCTCCAGGGGATGCAGCTGAAAAGCCAGATCTTCTCCATGGGATTGTTCACAGGCTGAGGCCTGCAGCATCTTTTACCAACATACACCCTCAGCCTCCTGGCCCCAGGTTAAAAAAAAAATCTAATCTAAGAGATTTTTCCATCTGCAGAACAATACACTGCTGTGTGGGGGTTTTGTTTGTGCACCTGACACTAATAATTGTTCAAACATTTATAAACTGTGATGTGATGAGAAAGAGGTTCTAAGAAATAAAAGGAATACAAGGAAGCACTGTTTTAACCCACTCTGTCCTGGAAACTGGGGCAGGATGCATCCGTTCCCCTCCCCCTGCCCCCAACATTTTATAAAAAATTCCAAAATACAGGAACACTGGAAGAATTGTACAGTGGACACCCAGAACCTCACCATGTAGGTCTTTACCATGAACAGTTTAGTATGCTTGCTTTGGCTCTTGTCTACCTATGACAGCCTGCATCTGAAAATGCCTCCTCAGACATTATCTGCAGATAGATTTCCCTCCACAGGGAATGGACTCCCAGCCACGCAGGGTTTTGGCCATGATTTTTCAAGGATATTTTCAAACAGAGTATAATGATGGAGAAGGAGTGGGCTGAGAAATGGCAGCAACTGCTCTTTTCTCAGTGCTCACGTTCAGGGGCATTTTCTGTCTTAACATGCACTTGAGCAAGTTATCTGACCCCAGTCTCTTTGTGTGTGAAAAGTCAGCGATCATACCCTTTGATGAAAGCTAATGTGGGATTTTAAGACACAGAGGGTGGACAGACAGCACCCTATACACAGCAGGTGCTCAATAAAAGGTCACTTTCTGTCATAATGGACTTTCCTGGTGGCTCAGATGGTAAAGCGTCTGTCTACAATGCAGGAGACCCAGGTTCAATCCTTGGGTCAGGAAGATCCCCTGGAGGAGGAAATGGCAATCCACTCCAGTACTATTGCCTGAAAAATCCCATGGACAGAAGAGCTTGGTAGGCTACAGTCCATGGGGGTCGCAAAGAGTCGGACACGACTGAGCGACTTCACTCACTCAATCAGTCTGTCTTAATATCTGCTGAGCTTATGAGCTGTGGTGTGTGATTTCCACGTGAGGGGGTTGGTCCTGGGGTTTCTGTGACCCATGAGCAGGAGGATAGTTAGGTCTGGCTCTTTGGAACGGCCCCCTTGCCACCCGTCAACCCAAGGGTGCCTCATAATCTGTGGGCTTGCTCAGTGAGAAGTGTTATGACCTTGGTAATTTGACCACCGTTTAACAGTGAATCATACATGCATCTTATCTGTTTCTTCTGTATTTATCTCTGTTTCTGCCCTCAAGGAGCTGAAAGTCTACAGAGGAGATATTTTAGCCCTTTCTCATGGGACCAGGAAGACTCAGCAAAGGGCTCAGTATAACTCAGTGCTTCTCAAAGCATCCCACACCTATTCAACCTAACATAACCTAACTCAACCCTACCCACCTCAAACCAACTTAACCTGACTCATCACCTCAACCCAGCTAAACTCAACCCAGATCAATCTAACCTAGCTCAAACGAGCTCAGCCCAGCTCAACCCAACCCAGTCCAATCTAAGCCAACTTATTTCAACACAACACAGCTCAAACCAACCCAACCCAGCTTAACCAAGTTCAATCTAACTCAACCAAGCTCAACCCAACCCAATATGACCTAGCTCAATCTACACCAAACCACAACAACCCAGTTCAGCCCAGCCCTACTCAGTGGCAGCAGCTGTTTCACAGAATGCACACAGGATTTAGAAGTGGAGAGAGCTGAGGTGAAATCTCAGCTCCTTTACTTAGAAGCTGTGCGACCTTGAGCAAGTCACGTCACTTCTGAGTCTGTCTCCTCATCTTTAAAATGCTCTAACTAGCCTTTAGACTGTAAGTATGGTCCCTTCAAAGTGCTGCTGTGCATGGCACACTAATATGCAGAAGTGACTGCCACCGTCTCTGTGCCTGTGACCGTGGTCATGATACTTGTACAGAAGCTCTCACGTCTCCACGGCACCAAGACACTGGACTGACCAGCGCTCCTCACTGCCACTGTAAACACTCTCAGGATGCCCACAAGCACCTGAATGTTCAAGGATGGTCAGCTGCACCTCATGGAGTCCCTCCACTTCTGCTCCAATCTAATAAGTCACATGGTCACCCAGGGTCAGCTGGACTTGTTCCCAAACCTGCCCGTGCCAGTTATACTTACGATTTTAATTTCATAACTCAACTGAACTATCATACAAAGTGAAAAACTATTAGTATGAAAAGAAAGAGAATAGCTATTTTTATTAAAAAAAAAAAAGTAAGCCAAATGCTTTGGAATGACTTGATAAATACAAATTGCTCCCCAAATTGCAAAAGAATTAGGTGTGGGAGAGATTAAAAAATACATGGATAAAGAAGGACTCTACAGTCAGAATCTTTGCAAGCATACTTCAGTGTTTTCCCTCACTTTAAAGGATTGGAAACTAGCAATTCTAGATAATGTAAAAATGGGTATGGTTTACATAAGAAGATTAAGATGAAACTCCAATCAGTGAAACTAAAAATTCCTGATGCAAGCAAAAAGATTGGTAAATGGATGTCCCATTGGGTGATTAAACTGTCAGCTTGAACCGCATAGGGGTTTTATGGAAGCGTGAGTGCTGTTTTGGAAGCTACATGCTGGTGTCCTGGAGCCTGGCTTTGCAGTGGGCTTCAGGCATTTGTATGAGTGAGTGGGAGCCGGTCCCACCCAGTGGAAAGAACACAATCTGGCATAAACGCCAGTGGGCTCAGGGCCTCACCATCATTCACTCTGTGACCCTGGGTGGACCACATGGCTTCTGAGGACATTGATTTCTTCCTGGGCAGGAGGAGGTGCTAATAACCAGCTCATGGGGGGTGAAGGTCAAGGGAGGGGTAAGGAGTGTCTGTAGCCAGTTTGGGACTCAGAAGAGCACCTGCCCCTCCCCTCTGGGCATCCATGGCCCCAGTGGTCCAGCGCGTGGCTGACTTTCTCATCTCCCAGCCCAGGATGGAGGAGTCTTGGTTCTCAGTTGAAGGGCTCTCCTGGATGCCACATCTGTGAAATGTACAGATGTCTATGGAACTCACAGTCCTTCAAGCTCAGAAAATGTACCCGACACAGGGATTTCCCTCGGGTACCTGACGTTTTGGTCAGTTGGATCTCTGTAGAGAACAGAGTGTCAGGAAAAGATAGGAAGGCCCAGTAACGGAGGGGTAAGGGGCTGCTTCCTGGCTGCGTGGAGGATGAGAGAAGCGCTGCCTCATGGATTAATTAACGCTTGGCAACCTCATTAACCGCTGTCTGACCTCCGACAGGCAGGCACTCTGGTGGCAGTGCGGTCCGGGGTCATTAACAATGACGTGCATGGGTTCATCGGAGAGACAGCCGTTTCCTTCAAGACCCAGCTTCACATTGAGAAAGCGCGGGCTTCCGCTGCTTTGTTCCTGGTGGATAAACAAGGAGAGGAGCGCCGCGGGCTTTGGGGAGGGCCCCTCTGGGAAGCATAACAGAAGAGAGTCTGCACAATGGGCCCGTGAGAGCACCACCACAGGGAGGGGCAGGCTGCAAGGCCAGACTTCAGGGAGGGGTCCTGAGAGAACTGGCCCGGCGGTGGTGTCACCTGGGGAAGGTCACTGGCTTGTGTGTCAGGCAGACCTGGGGCACAGGTGTGGACCAGTCCTGCCCTTGGCTTTACCCGCCCGCACCCCAGTCTCCTGGTGTACACGGTAGGGCCTGGGGATCAACCCATATGTGGATACCTCCCCTAAGAGCCTGACATGGTGAGATGGGTCACCCTCTTCCCCATCTTGGGACAAATAAGGTTTGCTTATTGACTAAAAGACGATTTTTTTTTTTTTTTTTTTTTAGTCCTTGGGAGTTAGATTTAATCAGTTAGCTACTTTAATGTGAGTACTCAGGATATAAGTCCTTTCGGTTAACTGGACCACATTCTGCTCAGTTATCTCCTAAAGTTCCTGTCCCTTCTCTTACCTCGCACGCATAGCTGCTCTGCTCCCCACCTAGTGTTAGTTGCTCAGTTGTGTCTGAATCTTTGTGACCCCATGGACTGTAGCCCACCTGCCCCTTCTGTCCATGGAATTCTCCAGGCCAGAATATTGGACTAGGTTGCCATTCCCCTTTCCAAGGGATCTTTCCCACCTAGGGATCAAACCTCAGTCTTCTACATCAGCAGGCAGGTTCTTTACCACTGAGCCCCCAAAATGTTAGTTGCTTCCATTAGTCATGTCCCCCACTAATACCTAGGTAAAATAAGGATGACCCATTAGACTTGAATTAAAAAAACATTTAGCGTAAGTCCCACAAAATATTTGGCATATACTAAAAACAAAAAAGGTTCATTGTTTATCTGAAATTTTATATTCACTGGGTAAAAATCAAATTTTTATTTGATTTTTATTTCTATCTGCTCAATCTGACCATGGCCGGTGTGGAGGAGGCTCCAGGGCACCCTAGTTGGGAGTTGGTGCTGTCAATGATTACACTCACAGTTTCTTTATTGGACAGCCCTTCTGTGCCGGGTGCTGTGCTGAGCCCTTGATATCCATTTTCCCGTCTTTAATCCTCCCCATCACTTTGAAGATGTGGAAGTAGAGGAAAGGAAAACAGGGGAGACCTGCCCATTAGCCATGCATCACTGAAGTCCACGCCCTGCACCTCCAGAACCGAGACACAGGGCTCTGACCCCCTGCCCACCCCGCTCTGCACCTCCATCAACAGCTGCGCCTAGACTGCTTCCTCCTGCTGCCTGAACCTGACTTAAATCCCTGCTATTTTCAATCCAGTGCCTGTGCCACATGTGAAGTCCTTGGTTTTCATCTAAATTAGTTTCTGGGGACACCCTGCACCCTCCCTGGCTTTTATATGCCTTGATTCAGTTTGCGAAATGAGAGACATCACCCTGAACCTCCCCCTCTCATTCCCCAGCAAGTCTGGTGGAGTCTCTCTGCCCTTGGCTGCGGCCCCAGCCTTGTCCTCCACGAAATGTTATTTCCAATAGACCGAGCAACTTAGCAGCCATCATATGGTACAAATCAGGCAGGAACTGCTGAGCAGCCTCTCCTCATCCCACTGTGTTTCATGGGCCACGGTTCACAGTGTTGCTCCAAGGCACCCAGTTTGATGCTGCCTGTACCTTCCTCACAGAGAAGGCAATGGCACCCCACTCCAGTACTCTTGCCTGGAAAATCCCATGGACGGAGGAGCCTGGCAGGCTGCTGTCCATGGGGTTGCTAAGAGTTGGACACGACTGAGCAACTTCACTTTGACTTTTCACTTTCATGCATTGAAGAAGGAAATGGCCACCCACTCCAGTGTTCTTGCCTGGAGAATCCCAGGGATGGGGGAGCCTGGTGGGCTGCCGTCTATGGGGTCGCACAGAGTCGGACACAACTGAAGCGACTTAGCAGCAGCAGCAGCAGTACCTCCCTTGAGAACAAACAGCTCAGTCTGATCCAAGAGGTTGGCCCTTATTTTGTTCCTTCTTTTATGTGGTCAGCTTTGTGGGAAGGGGTGGGTTTGCCAGCTGGAGTCATGCTCCAAAACCAGGCTTTTGGAACTGGAACTTTCAACACAAGTTAGAATGTTCTGTGTTTGCCCTGGTCTGAAATTCGGCGCCAGTTTGAAAAGACAAGTCATTATGGAGCGAGCTGGAGGGTGGCTGATGTCATTGGATAAAGCCAAGGACACCATCTTGTAGCTACTTGGGGACAGTGACCCTGGGAGAGATATTGCAGTTCATCCAACAAGGTTCATTACCACCAAAAATGCCCTCATTTGCTCATTTAAGGAATATTTCCTGAGCACTTATTGGGCCTTATGTTAGCACCAGGCATACAGTGAGAAAATTGGGACATGTTCACTGTGTTAAGGGTTCCATCATATCAGAAGTGAGGCAAAGTGATCAGAAATATAAACCAACAGGCAAACTGACCAGATAGTAGCCACCATGCAGAGCCCCCTGAAGACCTGCAAGGGGGTCCCATATTCTGTGGCTCCAGGCAGTGAACCAGGATTGATTTAAACCTTTCAGAGCCACCCCATTATCCTTTTGCCAGGCTCTTATTTCCCAGCCTCTGCTGCATCTGGGGTGGCCCTTCACGTCTATAAATGAGATTTAGGTTGAAATGTGGCAGGGAGTTGCTGAGAAATATTTCACCTGCCTGATAAAAAGACCATATTCACTGGCTTCCCCTTCTGCTTTCTTCTTGTCTTAAAAATGTTGATGTGATGCTTTGAGCTCCATCAGCTACCTTGACATCATGAGACCACCAACCTGAGGACAAAAAGCCTGGGTGTCTGGAATGCCAGAGGGGAGGGCAGGGACAGCTTCAGTCCCAGATAGAGTCACTGAGACAGGCCCTCCCCCGCCCAAGTACTGCTTCTTCCTCGCTCCTCTACCTGCAAGAAAAAAATGAACTTCTGTTTCTTTAAGCAACTATTGGCTTGCATTTGTGTTACTTGCAGCCCGAACCATTTCTAATAAATGCAGAATTCAGTGATTTTATCTGGAAGGTTTTGGAAAATCTAGACAGAAGAATCTTAAAAATGCACAGAGTCCCTTTGTCCTCAAAGACTCTCAGTCTGTCAGGGACACACAGCATGTCCTGGTTTGTCCTGCCAGATGGAGGGGCCACTCCTTGCCAGCTGGGGACCATGTTGCAAAGACTGAGTTTAACAGCTCTGGTCTCCGGGAACAGGGGAAGTGAAATCAGACTGCTTGGTCCCGCTCAGTTTCCCTGAGACTCCTGTGGAAACTCTGTCATTTCCAATCCAGCTGAGCTGTGAAAACACAGAACGCATAGCAGTGCTGATCGAGCCCCGGTGCCCGGACATTACCTTCTCCAGGTGCAAGTTCAGACCCAGTGGGTCCAGAGTCTGCATTTACAGCTCCCAGGTGGTACTGGTGCTGATGATGCTGGCCCGGGGGTGTAGAGAGTGGTCATCTGCATCTAAAACCGTCCCACTGGTGGACAGGTCCTCCTCTCTTCCTCGTGGGATCATCTGTGTGGGTGCTCTGTGCCTCAAAGCATCTGGTTGAAACTTAGCCCCTGTCTCAAGTCCAGTTAATTACTCCCTTCTGCAGTCTATTAGGACCTCTCACTGGTGGGCTCTAGATCAATTTCACGGGGTTTGGATAGACCTACAATGACCAAGCGTTCTGGCTTGCCCAGGAGAGAAGGGCTTCCTAGGACATGGGAATTTCAATCCTGGCAAACTGGGACCAGTTGGTGGCCCTGTCCAGACTGAAGCCTGAGCAGTTAAACCCAGGAGGATAGCTTGGAAGAGGCCTTGGCCCCAAACCGAGGAAATACCTAATGAGTGTCAGTCAGGGGCTAGTGCAGGCCAGGTGAGTGACAGAATTGTCTGAGCGCTTCAATCAATAAAGTGCAACATATCTGCTTTTAGGAATTTCCTCAAGACCTGGTGGCTCAGACAGTAAAGAATCTGCCTGCAATGCGGGAGATCCAGGTTTGGTCCCTGGGGTTGGGAAGATCCCGTAGAGAAGGGAGTGGCTATCCACTCCAGTATTCTTGCTTGGAAAATTCCACGGACAGAGGCTTGAACAGTTAGGAGACAAAACAAATCGCCCTCCAACCCCTGTGGGCTTGCTGCTGCCACGTGGGACTGGCGAGGGTGGCCCTGTCAGAGCCCTGAGGAGCCCTGAGGACTGGCATGGGGACAGAATGAGATCACGGGGCTTCTGCTTCTCCTGAGTTTGCAGGGGCCTCCCCACCTTCCACAGCCCTGGGCGGTTAACGTCTCAGCTCCTTAACAGAAAGAAATACGCACTCATTCCCTGCTGAATGCCCTTAATTTGTCTCATTTGTGCTTAAAGCACAAGGTGTCTAAGCAAAAAGGCTATTACCATAATGCACAGCCCTCGGCAAAGCTCTTCTGAAAGTGCATTTTTTCCCATAACCAGACGGAGTGGACGGAAATGTGATCAATATATTAGCGAACAATCTGAGCATAACAGGAATTCCATGCTTGCTTATATGCAAGAACGTTTCATGTTGGTGCACACGTGCGCACACACACATATCTCACATCTCCCTCAGTTCACACTCAGGTTAGGAGCCACACTCATCCACACCTGATGTTAAGACTGTCTACCTTGTTTCAGGCCACTATCCTTCCTCCAAATCCACATATTCACAGGCAAACTTCAGGTCTTCTTCATGGGGAAATACCATATTCACTGTAGTGTTTAGGTATTTTCTATCTGTTTAACGTGTGTACAACTGAACTAGTTTTTATCTTTTTAAAAAATGTGTTGCTGATGATGCTTTGAGAGTTTTGCGTTCTTAACTTGATTTCCCCCATAAGTCCTGCGGTCTTTATTGTGTGATTTTGCATAGCATGGTTATCTTAGGAGAAGCGCCTTATGGCAAAACTGCCTGCTGTGGGTTGGGTTAATCACTCAGCCTCCTGGGAGCCTTAGTTTCCTTATCTGTAAAATGGGGGTAGTCATGCCCATCTCATAGGGGATAATAAAAAGAGTCCTGGACTTGGAGTCTCAGTGACCAGGTTATAGACCAGGCTCCAAGATGCACGGGGCTTCCTCAAGGACTTGAGTTCCTCTGAGACCCTCCGAGCATCAGCTTCGTGGCCTGTTGAAGAGGGACCACCTCCTCAGCCTCATCCACCTCAAAGAATGGCTGAGCAGCTTGGAGATTAGCCACTGGATGTCCACAGGCCTTGTCAACTTGATGGTTAGTGTCATCCAGTTAATTCAAAATTTGAAAGAAAAAGCCAGAAAGGTATGAAGGAAAAAACGAGAAGTGTCACAGAGCCTAACCATCATTCATCTCAGTAGATTCAGCTCCAGGCCCTTGTTTGTCACATGTCCATGCTGGGTGACACTGTGCTGTGTATGTGGACAGATATATTACACATACATATAATATATATACATATATAACTATATAGACATATAGTTTTATTCAATGTTTTGTCATGAGCATGCCATTTCCCCGTTATTAGGATTGCTTTGTAAACATCAGTTTTAAAAGTTGCATAAATATTTCATCATAAGAACATTCGATAATTTAACCATTTTGCAATGTTGGTCATTTAATTTTTTTAAAAGTCAAATAATGTCATGATTAATGTCTGTTTATCTTAACCTGTTTTCATCTCCTGATTATTTTCTTGGGCCAGATTCCCAAAAGCAGAATTCCAGAATAAAGTAGATGATTGATTTTAGTACATTTCTACACAAACACATACATCAACAATTTGCTTCTTGTGAAAGTGCTTCTGACAGCGTTTGAGGGAGCCCATGGTGACACCATCCCCAGCGTTGAGTATTGTTGCTACTTTAAAAAAAATTTATTGGAGTGTAGTTGATTTACAATGTTGTATTTACCTTTTAAAATCTTCATTCAATTAACTTTTTAGATGACCTCTCATTGTTTCAATCACATGGATTAATTCTAAAAATATTTCTTCACGGATTTTTTTAAACTCACAGTTTCCTAAGTTAGAGCCCCTGAGAGAACATCTTGACTGGATTTTAGAGATGGTCCTTCTGAATGGGCAGGAAGACGTCCCCTCTGTTGGACTGCCGAGCTGCCGCCAAGTCTTCATGGTCTGGTCTACTGGGCGGAAGGCCAGTGGCCTCAGGGGAAGGAGGTTAACTTTCCACTTTGCAGCAATCATCTGAGCATCAAGGCTGCGCTGACATCGGGGAGCCTGAATGGGAGTGGCCAGTCTGGGTTTGGGGTCTAGATGACCTGAGGCTGGGGGGTGATTTGAGAATCGCCATCCTCTGAATGGTAACTGGTCACTTCTTCTGTGCCAACCTTGCCCAAAGGCAGAGCTCAGATTTCCTGCGGTGTGACGGGTCCTAAGAAAACTGGCATCTGTCTAGAGGATTAGATGAACAGCAAACAAGTTGTAGTCCGAGTGTACCTTTTCAGAGGCTATATGAGATGGCAGTAAGGGTGAAAATCTTGGAGTGTTTGCCTATGGCAGTGTCCCCTCGCCCAGGGTGACTCAAGTTGGCTGTAGCCTCCTGGAGGCATCTCAGGGACACCAGCGGTTTTCTCTCCATTCTGCTGGCTCACCAGACACAGCTTTGCTCCCCAGAACTGCATCTGTCATGTGCCCAAATTCAGGAGCTGCCCTGGCACTTATCAATCAGCCAGAAAGCAGATCTAATGCTTAGAGGACATCTCCTTAGTTTTGCAAATTTGAGTTTATTCCCTATTTAAACAATGGATTCAATTCCATGCAAGGGGAAAGAAAAATCAAACAATTAAAGCAGCCCTCTGTCTGGGACAAGTGTGCACTTTGGAAAATGGTCAAGTGAGCTGCCACTGGGAGGCCATGGAGCTGGGGAAAAGATGGTGGCATTTGGAGTCAGGAGACCTGAGTTCAAGTCCAGCTGGGTAACCTAGGGGAAGTCAAGAGCCACTAAACTCCAGGGTTCTCACCTGTGTGTGATGATGAAAATGTAGCAACTTTGTGACCAGCAGAGCAGCATCCAGACGTTGGTGATCCCAGCACTGACCACCATCCTATTAATATTGCTGTCGATGCGGTAACAAAGCCCACCTCCTTTCTGCCGGTTTTGCTACAACCATCCTTATTTGGTTGCAGGTTGGTTATGCAAGGTTGCATAAATGGTGTATATAAAATATGCATCTTTTAAATTTACCTGTATATTTTGTATAAATACATACAGCATATGTATTTATTGATACATGATATAGATTATATATACTGATACATACATACATATATATATACATATTTATTAACATGATATACATATATATCACAATGCACATTTCTTTCTCCATGCTTTATTTTTAGCTCTAATTATAAATTACAGGCAGACCACTTTTTAATATGAAAGAACACTTTGTTGGTTAAAAAGTTAGTGATTTCTCCATTGCTTCCTCTATCAAAATGCTTTTCAAAGAAACACCTAAAAAGTGAAATTTAAAAACCTGATAGAGCCATAATTTCCATCATCACGCTGGCTGGGATGGAGTAGTCATAGCAGGAGACACAGGCAAAACAGATGCTAAGATTAACCTGCCCCCAGAGGAAGCAATCCAAGGGCCAGATGAAGGCTCCTGGCGGCAGATTTAGCATCTAAAAGGCAACTACATGGTCATCAAAAGGCTGAAGACTTTCTCTGTTTACTACATACTGACAAGCACGTTTGTGCTTTTATGGTGACAGCGATATGTGTGTCTCCAGGCAGATGGCCGTGTTCATGCTTATTTAGCTCCGCAGACTGCCCAGCGTGGGGCTGGCCTGCTTCCTTCTCCAGTGTTAGCTGCCTGGCTAACTGAGCTTGGCTCATTGGGCCATGATGGATTGAGCTTGCAGCATTGCCTGTGGGTGAGGTTGGGTGGGGAGACCAGTCCTTAGGAGGGTGGCAAACTGAGAAAATCCAAACAGGACACAGCAGGCCCCTGGGATGAGGGCCATCTTTCCCTAGGGCACACCTTTCCCAGGGACCCTGAGGCTTTTAAGGGTTCATGAAGATGCTCAAACTTCTTTTAGAATCAGAAAAAAATTGGCTTGAAAGTGAAAGACAGCAAGGCGTGTTGGGATTTCAGCATGGCTTCCTGTGTCCTCCCTGGCATCTTTCCTTCAACAACTAACTTCATTGACTCTCTCATTCCTAATCGGCTACATTGCTCGAAAGAGTCACCTGCCCCATCTCCTCACCTGACCCTCCCCGCACCCCACCCTGTCTGCTTTCCACCCCCTGCAGAGGCACTGCTGGTGAACTTCAACATGGACCTCCAAGTAGCCACATCCCGTGCATGGTCTCTGCTTCTCAGTTTTTTTTTTTTTAATTGTATTATTTTTGTATTTATTTTTGGCTGTGCTGGGTCTTCGTTGGCTGTGCGGGCTCTTCTCTAGTTGTGGCCAGTGAGGGCTGCTCTCTAGCTGAGGAGCACTCACTTCTCATTGCAGTGGCTTCTCTTGTTGTGGAGCACGGGCTCTAGGGTGCTTGGGCTCAGTAGTTGCAGCCCCCGGGCTCTAGGGCACAGGGTCAATAGATGTGGCACACGGGCTTGGTTGCTCTGTGGCATGTGGGATCTTCCTTGACCAGCAATTGAACCTATGTCCCTTGCATCGCAAGGCGGATTCTTTACCATGGAGCCCTGTGGAAAGCCCCTCTGCTTCTCCTTTTATCTGATTCTCAGAGGCCTGAAGCACTCGCTAGAGGATCTGTCATGGGATCTTTTAATCAGCAGCATAACTGGAACTTTAACTTTTCCACTGAGAGGCACTAAAGGCGAAAGCCGGGGCTTGAATTCCCAGTGCACGGTGACAAGGTTGAAATTTACTTAGAGCTTGTGTTTTATCTTGAAAGCTCTTCTCAAGTTCGGCATTTTTCTCCAGTGAATGTCTATATCTTCTTAAAAGAAAAAGAAGTGCTTCCTGGCAACTTCCTGTGAAAAACTGATGCTCTAGGAGGAGGATATGCTGTGTTTTCCCGGAGTTTTGCCTGTTGCCTGGTAGCCGGGGCCAGGATGAGGGTGAGGCTGGCAAGGATCCCAGGGCTCAAAATGTCAGGAGGCCCCTATCTCAGTGCCAGTCCTGGGCTTGCATGCCTCTGAAGGTGACAACTCCTTATATTGTGCACCTGTGTCTTCCTCAGCCTCCTCCCAGCCCTGCCTTGTGCCCCACTGTGAACCCCACTTTGAGAGATGGGAGAAGGCCGTCCAAAGTGAAGGGAAAAGGTGGTGCCTGATGGCTGTCCTCGTTTTGCACCACCAATTGCCCTGAATAACCAAGTGCATCAAAGCAGCTGAGGGTCTTATAGAGCCTCTTCGAAGATCTTCTGTGAGACTCATATAGAGACAGTTTGATCATTCAGGATGTCAGCACCCTTTCATGCATTTATTCACTTTCAGGATATTATTACTAAAGACTGGCCAGAGGCCAAGTTGGACACTGGAGACAGCAGTGCCCAAACGGATGCGGTTCCTCTCAGGGTCTGGGGTTTCAGTGGCTTTGGTGTTTGTACAAACAAAACCAGACTGAAAAGTAGAAAACTATGCCTGTGTTTGGGTGAAGTCAGGGCATTCCTGGGCATGCGTAGGTCCCCAGCTCAGCATTTCTAAAGGTAATTGGTTCTTGGGGACACTCGCCTCAGGAACAAAGGGGGTGCTGTGTCCAATATGCGCAGAAAACGCTGGATAAGCTGGGACCCCAGAGAGGTTCACAACCTACACATATAAATTAGATGCTGGCCAGTCGTGTGGGTCAGCTCTGTCTGGGGTTTGCATCTTTGACCTTTTCCTGCAGCATCTGTTAACATCTGGATGAACAGGTCCTCCCAGGTCCACTTTTGGAAATGCTGCTTTGTAGTTTTCCTCATGAGTTTGTTGGGTTCAGCATGCCCCTCATTTGTCCTCATTTGGGGGCTTCCCTGGTAACTCAGCTGGTAAAGAAACTGCCTGCAATGCAGGAAACTCTGGTTTGATTCCTAGGTTGGGAAGATCCGCTGGAGAAGGGATAGGCTACCCTCTCCAGTATTCTTGGGCTTTCCTGGTGGCTCAACTGATAAAGAATCCACCTATAATGTGGGAGACCTGGGTTTGATCCCTGGGTTGGAACGATCCCTGAAGAAGGGAATGGCTACCCACCCCAGTATTCTGGCCTGGAGAACTACGTGAGTTGGACGTGACTTTGACTTTCTTTCATTTTTCCTTCCTTTCTCCTGGTGAAGACGACTGAAGCCATGTGTATGCAGCTTAACTGTGTTTTGGGGATTGTGTGCTTGTGGCCAGAGGCTGCTGGTACCAAACCTACCCATAGGGGCTGTCGCTGGGAGATTAGGGACGATTTAGGGGTAAGGAGAATTCTGACTTCAGAGAGCTTTGGCGGGGCCCTAAAACGGCAATCATCAGTCAGAAGCTTGAAAAACAACAAAGACAAAGCAGGATGAGGAGGTTTGGGGGAGATTAGTTATTTAGCTTTAGTTGCTTAGTTTTGTCTGACTCTTTGTGCCCTGGGACTGTAGCTCGCCAGGCTCCTCTGTCCAGGCAAGAATCCTGGAGCGGATTGCCATTTCCTCCTCAGGGGGTCTTCTCAACCCAGGGATCGAACCCCTGTCACCTGCATTGGCAGGCAGACTCTTAACCATCTGAGCCACCAAAGAAGTGCATATAATTGCATTATTTGGGAAACCAGTATCGCATGTCACAAACAGATAGGACCCTGAAAATATGTGCAAAGAGGATCCAGCCAAAGTTCTTCATGTGTCCAGCTGGAGACAGTTGTCTGCAGACTCTGAGCACAAGGCTTCCTTTTCTGTGGTTGCTGCTATCAGAATGTGAGAACAGAGTTGAGGGTATGCCAGCGCCCAGGGAGAATTCCTCCTGGAAGGAGAGAGGGCCTGATGCTTCTGGCGTCTGTTGAGTAAAGACCAGAGGTACCCGTTTAACATCCTGTGATGCATAGTATAGCCCTCACCATGGAGAGCCATCTGGCCCAAACACCAGCAGAGCCCAGATGGAGAAAACTTGACCTAGACCCTAAGGTCCCTGATGGCTGGTGTTAAGTGTGGCTTTCTTACTCAGCAAGCTGATCTTCCCTCGCACCCCATTGGTAGCTTCTCGGCGAGGAAGGTAGTGCTGAGGGGGGCACATACATCACACGCGGGGAGACCACGCCTGCTCTTCTCAGGATAAGGGAGCTGTACCCCACACTGGGAGATCCGAGAAGGGAAAGCACAGTCACTCCCAGCTCTGCAATCTCAAGCCAATTACTAAACTTTCTGAGTCCAGTTTCCTCACCTGTAGAAAGGAGGTGTAGTCGTACTTATGCCTAGTGTCCCTGTGATTGTTCAGTGAAAGAACAAACACACGTTCCAGGCCCAGTTTAGTGCTCAGCCCAACCACGGCAAGATACTTTCACACTCTTATCATGATGCATCATCAGAAAAGATGAAGACATTTTCCGCTACAATTTTACTTAATTAATGCCCACATATCTTTGGTGAGTTTGTACATTACATGTGCACACATGCACCCACACAGAAGGCTATAAAGGTTCTAAGCCCATCCTGCCTGTCCCCAGATTCCCCCAGGACTGTGCATGAAGATCTGGTTTCTCTGCTGGCTTCCTTCCTCCCCACAGGACCCTCAAATGTCCCTGGAGGACAGTGCCCTCGTGCTTGAGGGACCCCATCTCTCCTCTCAGCCCTGAAGAAATTTCCCAGGAGGCCTGGATGGTCCTGAAGACCCTGAGCCTGAAGGGGTGTTAGCTGAAATCACTGTAATTAAGATCCAGGAAGCTAGAGCCTTGTATCTGAGTCCCTCCACCCTGTCCCCTGCCCTGTGTCTCCAGCCCAGCCCCCAAAGCCCCAGCCCAGCAGAGCCTCCCTGCCCAAGGAAGGCCTAGGTGGACGCTTGTCCCAGCAGGCCAGGGGGCCTGCACTTGGGCTGGCCAAAGGGGGATGTCTCCTGGGGTGGAAGCCCACCTCCCTGGCTCTGAGGTAGAGGAGTGGCATTTGAACTTGAGGCGCAGGGAGTCATTCCGCGGCTGTGGGTTTAAGTTTCCAAGAGTTCTGTTTGAGAGATGACGTCCCTACCTATGAAATGAGGGTAAGCCTCTCCACCTCCAGGACTCAGTGGGAGAGGGTATTCAGACACTGCGTGAAGCCTGGGACACAGGGAAGCTATAAGAAATGGCAGCTACTTGGGGCTTCCCTGATAGTCCAGTGGTTAAGACTCCACCCTTCTACTGCAGGGGGGTGCAGGGATCAATCCCTGGTGGGGGGAATGAGATACCACATGCCTTGCAGCCAAAAAACCAAAACAGAAACAATATTGTAACAAATTCAATAGAGAACATTAAAAATGTCCACATCCAAAAAAAAAAAAAAAGGCAGCTACTGTGTATATTTTTAGATCACATGGAGCCTGACCCACTAGAAATAGATGTGCCCAGTCCAGAGCAGTTAATAAATAGAAAGGCAAGGAGAAATTTGAAAACTGGACTGTTTCTAAAAAGTAAGCATTCGGGGAGCTACTGGACTCTCTGCTGCCAGGTGGTGATAAGTGTTGTGGAGGAAAATGAAGGAGGGGCAGATGGCCTGGGGGTGGTATGTGTGTGTATGTGTGTGTGTGCGATTTAAATGTAGAGTGGTTAGTTTCAAAGAGAAGGCAGTATTTGTGTAAAGATCTGAAGTAAGGGAGTGACATGTTGCAATGGCATGAGCCTCTTTCCAGTGCAGGAAACTGCCAGTGCAAAGGCCCTGAGGCAGGAATGGAGCTGGCCATCTGAGATGCGGCAAGAAGGCAGATGGGCCAGAGCAGAGTGGACTGCAGAAACGTGCAAGGAGGCAGGGTCAGCTGACATGCGACCTAGGCCACAGTCAAGACTTCATGAGATGCAACTCCTGGGAGGCTCAGGAGCAGAGAAGTGACAGGACTTTGCTTGCATTTGATCTCCAGTCCCTGAGAGGACAGACTAGAGCCCAGGGCGCCCAGAGAGGAGATAGCTGCAGTACACGGGGTGAGAAGTAGTATGGGCTGAACAGGGCAGAATCTTCTGAAAGAATCTATTCGTTGACAAATTCAGAGCCACATAAATGTGGAAGAAAGGGTGGGAAGTCAGGACGACTCTTGCTTTCTGTCCCTGAGTTGGGGCCCCTGTGTTTTCTGGCCTGGCCCCAGGAGCATGCCCCACTCTGCCACCATAGCCGGGGGCCGAAGAGGTGGATGGGGGAGGATAGAGCTGGTTGGATGTGCCTGGGAATGGCCGGGCCACAGAAGTTCCAGGAGTTCCAGCTGGCAGAACAGCCCTTGAACTTGGGTAGACAGGCCCAGCAGGAGCCAGCACCCCGTGGCCTGATGCTGGCCTGCCGCGTAGGGTAAACAGAAATTCAAAGGCTTCCCAGGCCGAGCGGGCAGGTGGGGACACGGCTGCCTCCACGTCAGCAGTCCCATAGATGTTTGATCCCAGGGAGGGAAGGTGCCCGGTGTTATTTCAGCTGAGCCTGGAGGAGCCCCCACACAGAGAGGCACAGAGGGAGGAGGAGTGGCACAGAAGGGAGGTCGTGGAGTGCTCCAAGCCCCCTTGTTTGTGGACTGGGCTTTAGTCCAGAGGGAGAGGGGGCTGGGAGGGGAGTCTGGCTGCCAGAGGAGCTGAGGAGCCGGGGGAGGGGGTGTGCTGGTGCAAAGGGAAGCCTCTTGAAATCTGGTGGTCTTTCTGAGTGTCTTCATCTGGGAAGCGAGTGTCTCCGTCCGGGAATCAAGTGTCTGGGGAGTCCAGATTGGCAATTATTTGTAAATAATCTGGAATGGGAGAGAAAGAAAGGACGAAAGAGGGAGATAAAAGCAGACAGAGAGGACCGGTCAGTGCAGCAGAGACAAGTGTGGCGTCTCACAGGCCCCTGTGTCACTCAGCCCACCCAGCCCACTCACTGAGCACCGGCCCAGAGGCCAACCTGAAACAGACTCCGGAGTCCCACCCAGACCCCTGATGCTCATCCCATAGCCTGGACTATTCTGTCCATGGAATTCTCCAGGCAAGAATACTGGAGTGGGTAGCTGTTTCCTTCTCCAGGGGATCTCCCCAACCCAGGGATTGAACCCAGGTCTCCCGCATTGCAGGTGGATTCTTTATCATCTGAGCCACCAGGGAAGCCCAGAATATTCTCTCAGGAAAACTAAATTGTGTGTGTCTACCTGTGTGTGTGGGCACATGTGTGTATATGCGTGTGTGTGTGTATGTATGTGCGCATGTGTGTTTGGACATGTGTGTGCGCATGTATTTCTCCATAAAGTTAGTCAAGGGCAAGCTGAGCATTGTCTTCCCCTCCACCCACCCAGGCTCAGCCCTGAGGGCCGCAGGGCGAATGAGGGAGCGAGGGAGCTTCGAATGGGTCCAGACTTCTGGCTGGTCATCAGCATGGAGAACAGACACAGATGTCAAATGTCTACAGCAAATGTGAGACTATTTAGGTACAATTTAGCAGAAACGAGTCATCCTGCAGACATAAACATTTTAATCGGAGTGACAATTTATTCAAACAATTTGACAATGCTCACACATGCTGAACAGATGGGCTGGGGCCGGGGCCCAGCAAGTGCGCTGCTGGGGGAGGGAACCCCGGCCGAGGCTGCCTGGCCTGCAGGAGGGGCAGAGTGGACGATAAGCTCTCCCTGACAGCAGAGAGGCTCCTGGGACGACCCCAGGTCCCCTCTTCCAGGAGAACCTGCCTGCACTTTCAGGCACCTCTGATGTCCCAATGATGCTGATGATGTAGGAAGAGTTCTTGATGGAAGAAGGCCATTTACTTATTCACTCATCCTATTTGGAGAGTTTGCTGAGTATAATTACGGGCCAGGCACTGAGCTGGATGCTGTTGTGTGTGTGTTGCTGTTATTTAGTTGCTAAGTCATGTCTCTTTGTGACCCCAGGGACTGTAGCCGGCCAGGCTCCTCTGTCCATGCGATTTCCCAGGAAAGAATACTGGAGAGGGTTGCCATTTCCTCCTCCAGGGGATTTTTCTGACCCAGGAATTGAACTCGCGCCTCCTGCATTGGCAGGCAGATTCTTTACCACTGTGCCACCAGGGAAGCCCTACCCACCTACACAGGTGAGGGCAAATGCTAACCTCCACACACACATCCAGAAATAAGGTTTCATCAGCTATAGAAGCCCAGTCACATGAAATTAACCATCACAGAGACCAACTCACTTAACACCATGGTGTAAAATCCTCCCTCCCTTCCTCAAACTCGTGGAGGGAAAAGGCAGTACCATCAAGCCCGATGCAACTCATTTCAGCCTCTATTTTCTTTCCCTTGATGAAACATTCATTGGGAAAAAGCTGTGAGTGATGGTGTGACCCCTACAGCATGTAGGGCGAATGTTCTGTGATAAGCAAGCTGGTCGTCTCCTCTGAGTAGCCGGGGCGGGGGAGGAGAGGAGCCGCATCACCCCTTCCCATGTCAGGTTTTCTGAGTCTAGACGCTTCTCAGTTTATCTCTAAATATAATCACCAGTTACCCACGTCCCCCTCCCAAGCAAGTGGAATGGTTTTGCAATTTAATTTAATCACCCACTGAGTTTCCAAAATTAATTTCCTGTTAGAAATAAATATTGTACTATGAATTATAAATCAGACCAGGCGGTAATTTACAGAGAACCAGTAAATTAAAATTTTGACTGTTTTTTTCTGTAGCAGACGAAAGTGGGAGCACCTAGAGGGTGCCCAGGATTGAAAGTCCATAGCTCCTTCCGGGGGAGGTTGGGCAGAGCTATTTCATGTCATTCTGGTCAAGCAGCTCTTGGAGTGTGTCCCCTGAGTGCTGGGCACTGGGTGTAAATGGTAAACAGCTAAGTGGCGGTCCAGAACCTGGGGGTCTCCTAGGTGTGACTCAGCTGCTGAGATAAGGACTCCAGAAGACCCTCGTGTTGCCCTGGCTTTGGGCCCACCCTGAGGACTGTCCTCCGGGTCTGCATTTATCAAGCTAATCTTCATGATAATCAGACACAGAAGCTTCTATCATTAGTACAGTTTCATTTTTGAGAGAAAGGAGGTGCAGACAACACCGGTAACAAACACATCAGAGACGGTGAGCTGGCAAGTGGCAGAGCTCGGGTGCAGGAGGCCCCCAGTTCCAGAGTTCAGGTCCCCACTCCGTCACACCCAGTCCTGGTTGGCCCATCTCCCCCTCTGAGGCTAGGCCATTCCTGTCCTCTCCACTTCGGTGCCATCCCACCTCCCAGCAGTCTCTCGCTCAACCCCTTTCTGCCCACTCCGCAACACACACACCACGTCACTCTGGGAGAACTTCAGAAATGCGACTGTGAAGTCCCACAGTGTCGCTCCCACCCAGGACCCCCCTCTGCCCTAAATGAACAAGGAAGAAGCCCTGCCCCAAGCTGCACCCAGGTGGGCAGGTGTGACAAACCCATAGCAGCGGCTCCCTGTTCCAGGCAGCCAGATGCAGACTTTTTACTAAAACGTGGTGATCTTGCAGGGTCCTAGAGTAGTTGGCATTTCCACGTCAGCATGTCTCTGGTGAGCAAACCAATGGTGCAAAGTCTCAGCAAAATATTTATCGAGTGGATACAAAACGCTCAAAACTGGGGGGCTCAGTGGGGACAGGAGAGGTGAGCCTTTGCCCCCAGGTCATTTCCGGTTCTGGGAGGAAGATGGGAAATCTGCAAGTGAGCCCCATGCAGGAAGGCATGTGTATAATGTGGCTTGGAGGTCTGAGGGTCTCCAGGTGGCTTCCTGTCTCCTTCCCAGCAAGTGGCATTACCATCACCTTATCCTGTGGGGAGAGGGGACAGGACTAACAGGTGAGATGAGCTCCCCTGGGCCACATAGGTGGTACATAGCAGAGTGCAGGCCTTACCAGGCAACTGGCTGCAGAACATATTGGGTGACCACCATGAGCACTGCCTCTTCTTGCCTGATTGTCAGGCATTTGGTGAATGAGCTGGTCAAGTGGGGCCACAGGTGAGAGCAGACCATCCTCTCACCTCACTGCTCTCCCTCCAGACAGGCTTTTCATTGATGAGGCTTTCTCCGGCACTTCTTGAAGGACAACTTGAACTAGCTAAGAAACAGAAGAAAATTTTCTGGCAGATTTTTTATCCTCAATTCCAGGAGTTCTGGCTTCAGGTATGGCTGGATCCAGGGGCTCCAGTTCTGTCTTTTGGACTCTATCTCTCCCTTTTGATTCTACTTGGCTTCTCCTCTCTTCTAGAAATGAAGCTGCTCTGCCTTACAATAGGATGGCAGCCTCACTATCCCTTGTGTGTGTCCTCCCAGCTTCGCATCTTAAAGAAGGGCCCTTTAGGGAAGGGCATTGAGTAGCCTGGCCAAGGCACGGGCCCACTACTGTGACAAGAGGCACCAGTGCTGTGGCTGGCCCATTTTGTTGGATAGAGATGAGACAAGAGCATTTGGTGTCAGCCACTGCATCCTCCAAGAAGTGCGGCAAAAGTGGCTTCTACTGCTTGAGGCATTTGGGGGGCTACTCTGAGGAGAGTCATGAATGAGACACATGTCTTGGGGAAGAGAAGCCTCCTCAACCAAGGGTAGGTTCCCACCACCTCTCCAGTCCTGCCATTCTGGTCTTTAGAGATTGATGGTGGGGGCTGAGCCAGCACTGGTGGGGTGGCCGGGGGAGGGGTGTTGTGTGTGGCTGGGTTGGGGCTCCTGGGAAAGTGAAAGCTGCTCAGTTATGTCTGACTCTTTGTGACCCCATGGACTCTACAGTCCATGGAATTCTCCAGGCCAGAATACTGGAGTGGGTAACCTTTCCCTTTTCCAGGGGATCTTCCCAACCCAGGGATCGATCGCAGGTCTCCTGCACTACAGGCGGATTCTTTACTAGTTGAGCCACAAGGGAAGCCCAGGGGCTTCTGGGACTTGCAGTAAAAAGCTTGACAGATGCAACTGTTGGCCGGAGGGGAAGCTGTCACCATCACCAGCCTCCTCCTGTCCCTCCTCCACTTTCATCAGCATAACGTCCACTGAGCCCATATGAGGGTTCAGTGTGCTCCAGAGCAGAGCTCATTCTCTGCATTATATCACTGTGTCCCCACGGTGGACGTTCAAGGTACGTTCTATAAGCGATCCTCATTTTAACTCAGAGGGCAGAGCTGGCCCCCAGGTCTCTCTGACTCCATGTCCATGTTCTCTCCTTCTCTGCATACAAGACAGTCTTGCCTCACTTTCTAATGCATGCAAACCTTCCACCCACTTGGAAGCATTTTCCGTTCCAGGGGGTCCACCTCTCCCGCTACGGTGAACAGAACAGCATGGCCCCTAACACGTGACCGGCTGTGGCTGGAACAGCTGGGCAGAACATCTGGTTTTCTTTCTTGTCCAATTTTTCTCGGTGCATAAATTCCCTTTTCTTTGCTTCTTTCATCTGGCCCCAGCCCTGGTTCCCTGGGGACACAGAGAACCAAAGCTAATATTTACCTGAGGTAGTCTTGGCTTCAGTTTAGGCTAGCCTTTTTAAAATGTAGATGTGGAAACAGCCAGACCCTCGAGGTTATATCTTCCTGGCCCCAGTCCCGCTGGTAAAACAGAACAGAGAACTAACTCTATGAGGAGGTCAGCCCTTGGTGCTCCAGGAGTTGAAGCTGGGTTTTGGCTATAGTCTCAGTGATCCGAGGGGCACCCCTAGTCGGGGAGGCACTGGGTGTGGTGAGGGTAGGGGGAGCTGTGATAGGGTGAAAGGACAAGAGAAATTCAGGACCCCAATTTTTAGTGATTCGAGCTCCACATAAGGAGTTGAAACTTCCTAGCTGGTGATTGAAGTTTTAGGCAAAGCAATCTCTATCCCCCAAAGGGTCATACTTGTAGATTTGCCCTTTGGATAAACTGCGTTTTTTATTGGGGTAAAATATATATATCATAAAATGTATCTGTTTAAGTGTGTCATTTGGTGGCACTAAGTACATTCACAGTCGTATAACCATCACCCCCATCCATCTCTAGGACTCTCTTATCTTCCTTAAACCAAAACTCTGTCCCTATTAAACACTGACTTCCTACCTCCCACTCTCCCTCCAGTCCCGGCACCCACCATTTTTCTTTCTGTGTTTATGAATTTCTCTATACCTGGTACTTCCTTGCTCTAGCTTATATGTTTGTGTACCTCCAAATTCGTAGGGTGATACCCTAATGCTCAAGGGCTTCCCGGGTGGTGCTAGTGATAAAGAACTCGCCTGCTAATGCAAGAGACATGAGACAAGGGTTCCATCCCTGGGTTGCGAAGCTCCCTGGAGGAGGGCATGGCAACCTACTCCAGTATTCTTGCCTGGAGAATCCCATGGATTCTGGACAGAGGAGACTGGAGGGCAATGGTCCACAGGCTCGCAAAGAGTCAGGCACAAGTAAAGCAACTTAGCACACACACACACGCAACGCCCAAGGTGATGGTGTTAGGAGATAGGGCCTTGGGAACAGATCACATCATCATCTTGTGAACAGGATCAGCACCCTTATGAGAGGCCCTGCCGAGCTCCCCCTGCCCCTCTCCCTGGATTGGGGCACAGAGAGGTGTCGGCAGTCTGCAGCTCAGAACGGAGTCTCCTCCAGAACTCTGCCGTGTGGGCACCTGCTCTTGGACTTCCAACCTCTGAAACTGTTAAGAAGTGAGTTCTTGTTGTCAGTCCTCCTGACTGAAATGTTTAGGCAGAGTTCTCTTAAACTTTCGAAAACATGCCCAGGCTCTCCTGATCTCACATTATGGGAGCCAACATTTCTCAGCCTAAGGAGATGATCTGTTCACTTAGGGACCAAACAGAATAATCGGGGGTGCATTGGCAATGGGATAATCGCATTCCTGAAGGATGAGAGATCAGGGCTAAGCATGGGAAGGACGAGTTTCTGTTTACGTGACCAAGAATGAGAAGCCTGCTTCTCACGAGAGATCCCGGACTCCCATCCTGCCAACACTAATTGGCCAATTGTAAGAGACAACAGCAAAGCTTGCGGAAACCTCCCACCACCTCATTTCCAGCCTGCAGAACATCACTAACTTTCAACGCCGTTGTCTCCCTGGGCCTTGTCCATAACTCTGGGCTGTAACGTGAGCTTAAATATTATAAGTTCTGACGTCCAGTTTGTTTGAGACACTGACCCGCTCTGCCTCACGTGCCTCTCACGGAAAAAGTCAAAAGCCCTGGGAGGGACTCCAAGTGGATCTGACTCTGTTCTGGGTCTCATCCCAAAGCAGGATTTCTGAGCTTGAACAGGAAAGTTCCAGAATTCTGGCAGCATTATGCTTACAGGTTCCCACATCATTCTGCCAGAGTCTGTCTTTTCTTGGTGGAAGCTCTTACCCTACAAGACACAGTCGGCCCTTGGTATTCACAGGGCATTGGTTCCAGGACACCATCTCCCCCCCACCCCCACCCCCGGCTTTGGACACCCAAACCTGAACTTTTTCTCAAGTCCCTTATATAAAATGGTGCAGAACTTGCATATAAGCTAAGTTCCTCCTCCAGTGCACTTTAACTCATTTCTAGGTTATGATATTTAATACAATGTACGTGCTATCTAAATAGTTGTCAGCTCATGGTAAATTTCAGTACCTGTTGCGGGGAGAGTGAGGTGCCCAGGCCAGCCAGCACAGCCGCCTCCCTAGAAAGGCAGTCCTCAGGGAGCCCCAGTAAATCACTGCATCCGCCCACTCGAGGCCCTTTGGTGCATGAGTTCTGTTGTCTTCGAGGCCAAAGAGCAAAAGCAAGACATCCTTTTATTCTTATTCTAAATGTGTGTCCATGCTCAGTCGCTAAGTTGTGTCTGACTCTGTGCGACATCATGGACTATAGCCCACCAGGCTCCTCTGCCCGTGGCATTTCCCAAGCAAGAATAGTGGAGTGGGTTGCCATTTCGTACTCCAAGGGATCTTCCCGACCCAGGGATTGAACCCATGTCTCCTGCACTGGCAGGCAATTTCTTTACCACTAGTGCCACCTGGGCAGCCTCCTAAAATAATCATAATTAGTTTAGTGTCTCCTTATTTTGGGCTTCCCTTGTGGCTTAGCCAGTAAAGAATCTGCCTGTGGTGCAGGAGACCTGGGTTCCATCTCTGGGTTGGGAAGATCCCCTGGAGAAGGGAAAGGCTACCCACTTCAGTATTCTGGCCTGGAGAATTCCACGGGTTGTATAGCTCATGGGGTGGCAAAGAGCCAGACACAACTGAGTGACTTTCACTCACTCACTCACTTCTTATTTTACTTTTTCAAATTTTTGGCCACACCATGAGGCATTAGCTCCCCCACCAGAGATCGAACCTGCTGTATTGGGTGCACAAAGCCTTAACTACTGGACCACCAGGGAAATCACCAGGTTGAGAGCCTACCCTAATCCAGTGTGACCTCAAGTGTGTGTGTGTTAAGTCATTTCAGCCATGTCCAACCCTTTGCAACCCTATGGACTGTAGCCCGCCAAGCTCTTCTGTTCATGGGATTTCCCAGACAAGGATACTAGAGTGGGTAGCCATGCCCTCCCCCAGGGGATCTTCCTAATGCAGGGATCAAACCTATGTCTCTTACCTCTCTCTCCTGCATTGGCAGGTGGGTTCTTTACCACTTGTCCCACCTTGGAAACCCAGTGTGACCATGACTCATTACACCTGCAAAGACCCCATTTTCATATAAGGTCACACTCTGAGGTTCTGGGTAGACATGGGTTTTGAGAGAATATTGTTGAGCCCAGAACTCCATCTCTTATGTGGAGGCTCAGTGCCTCCCAGACATGATGGCCTCCCGTCCTCTGAGCCTCCTCAGGAAAAAGGGACATCGAGGAGGGGAAGGTGGCCCTCAGGCTCTGTGACCGTCTTTGTCTTCACTTTGAATTCATCTGACTTGCAAAGGAGGAGTCCCCACCTTGACATTTCTTTCAAATCAGCAGGAGAGCAGCTGGACCACAGGAGCTGGGCTCCAAAGCACCCTGTGTTCACAGGCATTTCGGACAGAAGAAAGGGCTTGGTTATAAAACGGACACTGAGCAGAGCTGCTGGGAGGCCAGAGAGCAGGAATGCAAGGCTGTTTCCAAGATGATGCCGGTGGGCGGGCAGAGCCATGGTGGTCTCAAGGTGGCCCAAGGGCCCAGCGAAGCATGCTGGGCGTCCAGCTGCTAGGTGAAGAAGGACTGTTTCTTTCTCAAACATTCAGGTAACCTCATCTCAATCTGGCAGTCTTTGCCCTTGCTGGGGTCACAAGGAAAGTTCACTGCTGACGTCAATAAAATTCAGCTCCATAAAGTTTCTCCTGGGGTGTGTTTGTGGTGGGTTGATTCAAAGCCGTTCTGAGCACGGAGCCAGGGGGACTTACTGGGTCTTTTGAGAAGAGTCCACCCCTCAGCCATCTCCACCTGTATCCCAAAGAGCATCATTTCTTCTCTGCCCGCATCTGCCTGCTGACACCGAAAGCGTACTCCGAACGGCTCTTTGCTCATTAGGTTTCCCTTTCCCATCACCAGTCCAAGGCTCGCTCTGCTCTTGTCATCTTTCTGGCAAGCACCCTATCCTGCTTCCCTAAATCAGCCTCGGATAGTGGGGCACCCTCGATACAAAGGCAGATCCGGGGCCCCCAGCTCAAAGATGCTGCCTCAGTAGGTAGGGGTCCATGAAGCCGTCTTTGAAATAGGCTCTCTGAGTAACTGATCCAAATGGTCTGAGTGCTACCTTGGGACAGACGCTGAGCTGGCTTGGGAAGAAGTTCCAGAGGCACTCTGGAGCTCCAAATTATTTTGCCAAATTAGAGAGATTTTAAGGGAAGATTTAAACCAGTGTTTTCCAAAGCATACAGGTCAAGGGCAATGTGGTTTTAGGTGATGCATGCATGTGACATTAAACAACATTGATTCACACAGTGCAAAAATTAGTCCTCTTTCCATCCCTCTGGTTAGACCAAGGGGAAAGTCTTCGTCTGGCACTAGGAGTCTTTAGCACCTTCTGACATTTCTAATCTCCCCTGTGAACAAAGACAGAAGAGCCCCGGGCTCACAGACTTCACAGGCAGTGGCATGTGGCTCGAAGTTAGTAGTATTAGTTTAGAAATAATTGTTTCTCAACGTTTCTAAATAATCAAGCAATTATTATTTAGAAATAATCATTTCAAGGTGTTTCTTTCTGTAGTCACTTAATGTTAATGGCAAGACACACTGATTTCCTTTATGGTGGCGACATCAAGGTTCCTTTTAAATTAAATGCAATTAATTTAAAATGCAAGGTGGTTTGCGGGAGAAAAAGGTTGTGACTGCATTCTAGTCCAGGTGGCAGAAGAGGCCAAAATTATGGCAGCGTGGGGCAATAATGGAATTTTGGGAAACGCTCATCTAGTCCAGGCTTTGCATTACTTGTAAGAAGAAAATGGAGACTGAGGGATGGGGGAGGAACTTGTCCAAGTTCACACAGCATCCAGGGATGGTCCTCGATGTCATCTCTGGGTACCCACTGCAGAGCCCAGCAGAGCCAACACGGCAGGGGAAGTTTTTATTTATTTATTTATTTCACAAACCTGAGGATCTGAGCTCATCAGGGAGGTGTGATTCTCAAGACACCAACATCTTTAAAACAGATCAAAATAAAGCGGCAAGAGTGACCTCACCCGGCATGTGGTGGCCGCTGGGAGCAGAGGGCTATAAAACTTAATTGCTCTCTCTCTGGTGACCTGCTATAGCAGGCGGGCCCCCGGCCAGGGGGTCACCCAAAAGGCAGGGGGAAATAGAGACATTCTTTGGGACTGACACAGCGGTTCCGCAGTGATCTCACCCGGACAACAGAGCCTTGTTATTCCAAACTGAATTTCATTTCGTTTCTAAGTGCTGGGGAACTGGGGCTTGCGAGAAGCTTTGCCGTCAAGATGAAGGTCTAAATCATCAAAAAGCATGCACAGCCCTCAATGTCTGCAGAGCACGGATGTCAACAGTTGCTGGTCCCAGGGCTTCCTTGTCTGTATCTGAGATACCTTGTTAACTGTGCTGGTCTCCACATGTGCTTGCAGTGAACCTGAGACGTGGAACCTGGGAGGAGAGCTCTGATGGGCATTTTCACCATGGTGTGGTTTTGAGGGAGGCCTCTCAGGAGAAGCTGGGCAAGCAGGGAGAGCAGGGATGAGCCAGAACAAATCTGCATGTGATGAGGAAACTCAGATGCCACTGATGGTCTTGGAAGAGACCCATCCCCACCTGACAATTTCCCACCAACCTTGGGCTGACAATGAGTACAGGACCTGGGCAAGCTTCCCTGCTGGGGCACACCCTGCAGTAATCTTCTCACGAAGGCTTCTCCTTGGTCACCATAGCTGTTTCTCTTCGAGGCACACCCTGCCCTGTGAATTGCACATCATGGCAGTGGGGTGATTTTGGAGCTGTTTTTTCATGGTGTTCTAGCGAAGTGATTGTGGACTGTGACCCCTTGCATATGTGCTGTCTGTGCCTAAATCCTCTTGCTTTTCAGTTGCTCAGTCATGTCCAGCTCTCTGCAACCCCATGGACTATAGCACACCAGGCTTCCTTGTCCTTTACCATCTCCCAGAACTTGCTCAAACTCATGTCCATTGAGTCGGTGACGCCATCCAACCATCTCATCCTCTGTCGTCCCCTTCTCCTCCTGCTTTCAATCTTTCCCAGCATCGGGGTCTTTTCTAATGAGTTGGCTCTTCACATCAGGTGGCCAGAGTATTGGACCTTCAGCTTCTGCATCAGTCCTTCCAATGAAAATTCAGTGTTGATTTCTTTTAGGACTGACTGGTTTGATCTCCTTGCTGTCCAAGGGACTCTCAAGAGTCTTCTTCAACACCACATGTCAAAAGCATCAATTCTTCGGTGCTCAGCCTTCTTTATGGTCCAACTCTCATGTTCAAACATGACTACTGGAAAAAACAGAGCTTTGACTGGAAGGACCTTCGTCAGCAAAGTAAAGTCCTCTATCCCTCATCTTTAAAATGTCCACCTTATCTTGCAGAAAAAATACATTAAATGAATAAACATTTACAGGGAAAAAAAAAAAAGCCCAGTGGAGGCTGTGGTGGGCTAGAACCCAGGCTCAGCTGCATCCCATGGGAAGTGTGGGTTCCAGCACAGAGTTGAATCTGCCTCAGGCATGAGGCACTGCATCCTCCCCGCTGTGAGTCAGTCCTTGGTGTGGGATGCCTTAGGGTTGGGCAGGGAGGTTCCCCTGATCAAGAGCATCTTTCCAGAGAAAGGAGGTGGTCTCAGGAAGATGTGAAACCAGCTCTCTGTGGGCGGGAAGAGCAAAGTCCAGATTTGTAACTTTTGCCTACTTCTGTGGTGTGAATTCAAAGCTACCAATGGTGCAGCCAAAAGCTGACAAAATTCCTGAGTGTTTAACAATGAGCTCTCACTGGCCAGGAGGAGCTGACCCCACCCCTGCCAACAAAATCCCCTGCATTAGCAGAGGCTGGAGGGAGCAGAGAGCAGGGAAAGGCACTCTGGGTACCAGGTCAGTATTTTTTTGGCTTCGTGATGACCATAGCTTCCTTCCAGCCTGTCCTCCTGCTCCTCCCTACCCTGGTCATATTTCCCTCCCCAGTGAGCAGGAGCACTTTGTTCATACACAGTTCCAGCATGTCCCCCTGTGTTAACCCTTTATGGGCTCCCTGCCGCCTTTAAGGTAAAGTCCCCCTCCTTATCCTGGTCCACAAAACCCAGCCGACCCGACCCCTGCCACTCTCCCCAGCCTGGTCTCTCTGCCCTCACTTTCTCATGGAATTTCCACTCTGCCCACACTGGACTTCACCCTTGTCCTTGATGTCTGAACCCTGTCTCACTGCCAGACATCCTCATGAGACTCTCTTGGCTTAGAACAGGGTTTCCCCGGTCCTGTTCACCCAGCAGCCTGACAAGCTCCCCAGACATCTTCGCTACGGCTTTCAATTTACAGCCCATCTGGTTTACCAGCAGGACATCGGCACGTGCTGTGTGAGCTTGGGCAAGTGCACCCCTCTCTCTGGGCTCAGTCTGTCTTCCACACTGGATTGGTTATTCCTTAAAGATGAAGGGGTTTTCTGGTTTTATTACTCCAAATCCCTAGCACCCATCACAGGTGGGTAGATCAAATGAATGAATGAACAATTCAGTCATCAGCCTATCAAATAACTTATTCATGACCCAGTGGTCAAGGCACCTGCCTGGTAACAAATGTCAGGTCGAAGAGCTGTCATTCATCTCTGCTCTGACAGCCGTGCTCTGGGGACCTGAGCTGTAGGATGGAGCACGGAGCTGTACAGACACGGCCCTAGAGTGCACCTGCTGTTTTCCGCACTTGGCTGCATTCACTCTTCACAGCGAGCCTGGGGGAGGACAGAGCACTGTCCCATTTTAGCGACAAGGACATTGGGCCGCTCAGGAGATAAATCACCCAGAACCACACGACTGCTCATTGGTGAGGGTTAGCAACTTGCCTTCCCACCAGCAGCGTGTCCTGGGCCTCTCACTGCATCTGTGCACAGGGCAGGAACAGCCCCGCCCCTTTCTCTCTGCTGCTCTGGGTCAACCTGTGGGTGTGCCTTCCTTTAAGTGCTCCCTTTATGGAGCATTCACTTTTCCCCCCTTTTTCCTTTCTGTTTTCCTTTTTTCCCTTTTCTAACCAATGCTACATGGACATCTTCATGTGGATATCTGCACACCTGTATGAGCATTGGTACCTGGCTAAAAGGAAAGAGGTGTGGAGATTGCAGTTCACACCTTGAGAGATTTTGCAACTAAACTTCCGGGCAGTAGGGAGTCACTGTGCACAGAGAGCGGTCTGCTTTTGCCCAACTCCTGGGGTGTGTCACCTCTAAGCTCTTGGAATGTCCTGCCTGATAAGGTGTCCTTGTTTACCTGGCAATCTTGGGCCATGCCAGAGCTGACAACGTGATTTAGGATGGGTGCCTTGGGCCACGAAATGTCAGCTTGACCTGTAGAGGGGCTGGAGACCAAGGTCAGTCACACAGCAGTCAACCAAGTCTATGTGCCTGAGCACACAGACTCGGAGGCCAGAGTCGGTGGGGGAGGGTGGTCCCCGTGAGCAGTGCTGATGCGTGCTTGTAACTGAAAGTAGGGGTCTGGCTGCTCACCGATGGACAAGTTTTGTGGAAAGGAAAGTTTGCTTTATTTTGGATGTCGGCAATTGAAGGGTAGGAGGGCAGGGAGAGGGCAGACTCCTGTCCAAAAGCCAACTCCCCGAAAATGACAATCAGTGGGCAAGAGCTTTTATAGACAGAAGGAATGGGCTCCTTGCAGAAACAGCTCAGTCAGCTCTGATGGTCACCTTGAAATTAGTCAGGCAGTAGTCTGACCATCGTCATCTTGATTGTTTCAAGTACGATTAATCTTAAATTCCAGGGTCAGTTTGTTCCCATTTATTTGAGACCAAGTCTCAGAACTGTGGCAGGCAATGGCACCCCACTCCAGTACTCTTGCCTGGAAAATCCATGGACGGAGGAGCCTGGTAGGCTGCAGTCCATGGGGTTGCTAAGAGTCGGATACACTGAGCTACTTCACTTTCACTTTTTGCTTTCATGCATTGGAGAAGGAAATGGCAACCCACTCCAGTGTTCTTGCCTGGAGAATCCCAGGGATGGTGGAGCCTGGTGGGCTGCCTTCTCTGAGGTCGCACAGAGTCGGACACGACCGAAGCGACTTAGCAGCAGCAGCAGCAGCAGGACATGGCTACAGTCTGGTTATCATGTAGTTAGTTAACTTCTTCCACCTGGTGGGGGTCTCAGTATCTACAAGACAGCTCACAGGACACGGCTCAGAATATTATCTTCAGCCCCTTGGGAAGGAAGTAAAGGTCTTTGATCATGCTTAATGACTAAGCTATTATTATTTAGTCTTACTGGACTGTTTTCCTTTGTTTCTGTATTTTCTCACTTCTCTGATTAAACTTACTCTTTGGCTAAAGTTTTTCCACAGACAAAGGGCAGGCAGAGGACACGGAGGAGGCAAGGACCCCAGGGTCCTGCGCCATTGCAGGTTCCCACATCTTTGTCAGGAAAGGTTGGGGCTGTTCATGACTCCCAGACAGAGGACAACTAGAAGCTTTGAGTATGGAGTATTCCTGGGCTCTGGCCCTGGGGCTCTTGGCTGGGTTAATTTTATCCATATCCTTTGCTATAATAAATTGTTATGTGAGTGTATCAGCTTCGAGTGAGTTCTGAGTCTTTCCAGTGAGTTATCAAAACTGGGAGTGCTCTTGGGGAGCTCCCACTTTGTAGGCCAAGTGACGGTGATCTTGGAGATCCCTGGACCCTTCACTGTCTATTTTGAGAGGAGGGTGCCTCTTCCATGACCAGCCCTGGGATGCAAGGACCAGGGTCTCAGGTCAGGCCCTGTTCACTCTACATCCCTGGGCCCCAGGACACAGCAGTGTATTGTAACGGCAACCCTCAACGTTCAGTAAGGCTGGGTTGTTGATTTTATTCTTCCCACCTTATATGGTGAAGCTGGACCTGGAAGGGGCAGTGACTTGCTGAAACCACATGGCTGAGCCAGATTTGAACTTTGGTCTGAGGTTCTGGAGGCACACTTAGCACTGTGCTCTGTTCCTCTGTGGGTCTGGCTTCCTTGCTGCACAACTGGGAAGATGAAAGGCCAGGAATAAGGAGGCCGGGTAAGCAGGAGTTAGGAGAGGAAGCAGCCAGGGAATAGTCAGGAGGGGCCAGCCAGGGGTGGCTTGGCTCTTCAGAGCTGGGCTCTGCAGTGATGTTATCTGTCACACTTGTGGGTCTGGCCTCAGAGAAAGAAAAGAGGAGTGATGGAGAGAGAGGGGCTGGACCCCGTGTGAGTTATGAAAGGGAAGCCCAGATGAGAGGAGATAACTGCTTCAATGCCTTGCTTTTATTATACAAATCTGCACTTCGAGTTGGAAGAAAAGATTTTTTTTCTATTGGTGGTTATTTGCTTAAGAGAATTGGAGACCTGAGAGCTGTCTCGGTGGATGATTAATGGGAAAAAAAATTATATTTCGATGATGTCGTTCCTCCTGGAGGGTGACGCTCATCAAAGGGACATGTACAGTGGGTGTCAGGTTCATTTCCACATTTCCGTCTCAGCTGGGGCTGAAAGAGATGCTTTTAAGGGGGACTGGGGTAGGAAAGCAGCAGTTTAAGGCTCCTCATTAATAATAATCCCAGTTCACATTGATGGGGGCAGGGGCTGTGCTGAGCACACAGCTTGTGGTCTTGTGCGTGTGTAATAACCCCATGAATTAGGAGCTGTGATTGTCCCCATTTCAAATGATGCTCAGGGACCTTAGGCAGTTGTGACAGGGCTAGGGTGAAACACGATTGAAACCCGATCTGCCTGGCTTCTCTGTACTGGCCCTTCTCTGTACTGGCCCTTCTTTCAGATCCACTTGAGGGCTGGACCAGCATCATTCAGGGATGGCCTTGGGCAAGTGTCCATCTAGTCTCAATGAAATGGTTTAGAAGAGCCAAGAAATGTCCCTCCTGTGCAACTCTCCATCTAAACTAGTGTCTGTGGTCACCTGGCCATGCCCTAGTAGGCCCCCACCATCTCACTGGCTGTCTCCATTCTGTGCATGGTTTGTGAACAGGAGGGGATGCAGGAACCTTGCCTCCCACCACTTTGGGGCCCCAAGTGCAGACTTCTGGGGAGGTTCTTCCTATTTCCATTTGGGACCCAGCCCTGCCCCAGGTTTTCCAGGATATTGGAGGAGGGGCTGTTGGCACGGACACTGTGCTTATGATGGGCAGCTCTTCAGTGTCAAACAAATGACGACACGGAGGCTGGCCACATGGTGAGTACACCAGGCAGACTGCGGGCTCACACAAGTTCACTCAGAATTACCTAGCGGTGGGGCATCCTCTGACGCCACTCTGGGGGCTGTGAACCCAGAGTCCTGGCTATCACGCACCTTTCACTGTTCTTGTCCATGAATTTTCTGAGTGTCTTCTCCATCTTGTTTATATTTTCAGTCTTTGCCAGGTCTTGAGTGGAGAGAGTTCCAACACTATGTTCCTTTTCTTTTTTGTCCCCTTGACCTCATGCCATCCTAGTTAATGCCCACGGGAGTAGAGGTCCCAAAATGGCATGTGGGGAGGGTGTGCTAAGGGCGTGTGTGCGTGCGTGTGCGTGTGTGTGTAAAGTTGCTTCAGTTGTGTCCAACTCTTTGTGACCCTATGGACTGCAGCCCACCAGGTTCCTTTGTCCATGGGGACTCTCCAGGAAAAAATGCTGGAGGGGGTTACTTTGCCCTCCTCCAGGACATCTTCCTGACTCAGGGATTGAACCCACATCTCCTGCATTGGCAGGTGGGTTCTTTACCCTTAGCACCACTTGCGAAGTCTGTATTGATAGCATCTATCCCCTAAATTCACCAAGCATCTCAGATAGAGGGTGCCTTGACCAGCCTGAGAGAGTCAAGGCAGCCAAGACTCTTATTCTTTTCCCCTGGTAGTTCCAAGAGGGTTCTGCTGTGGGGAACTACTGTAGAACACAGATCAGGGTTTGTCTTATAACTCTGAAAAGGAAGAGCTTGGCAGGCTACTTTCCACAAGGTTGCAAAGAGTCCGACATGACTGTAGCGACTTAGTACTCACACGATGATTCGTGATGTTGAAAAATTCTTTGCTTTTCAGGATTCATGGAACTAGACTGGGTCCACCTAGACACCTAGATACCCAAGTGATCTGGGCTAACCTTCCATCTCAAGAACCTTGACATAATCCCATCCGCTAAGTCCGTTTGCCATTTACGGTGACACATTTACAGGATGCTTTTGAACTGCGGGGTTGGAAAAGACTCTTGAGAGTCCCTTGGACTGCAAGGAGATCCAACCAGTCCATCCTAAAGGAGATCAGTCCTGGGTGTTTGTTGGAGGGACTGATGTTGAAGCTGAAACTCCAGTACTTTGGCCACGTGATGCGAAGAACTGACTCATTTGAAAAGACCCTGATGCTGGGAAAGATTGAGAGCAGGAGGAGAAGGGGATAACAGAGGATGAGATGGCTGGATTGCATCACTGACTCAATGGACATGGGTTTGGGTAGACTCCGGGACTTGGTGATGGACAGGGAGGCCTCGTGTGCTGTGGTTCATGGGGTCACAAAGAGTCGGACACGACTGAGCGACTGAACTGAGCTGAACTGAACTGATTTACAGGTTCCAGTGATTGGGACATAGCCACCTTGGGGCCATTATTCTGCCTTCCACACTTGAGCAGTTAAAATGAACCTGGAGAGCTTCAGGGTTTGGGGGCGGTGATCAACCAGGAGCTTAAAGGACCTCCAGCATCTTAACGAAAATGCAGTTGCTGTTGCTGTTTACTTGCCCAGGTGTTAAGAGAGGAATTATCCGAAAGTCACAGATCTCTCATACCTCTCAGTCTGTCTATCTGGGCAGCTCTTCCAGGCCGGATGTCAGGCACGTGTCCCCAGCAATGGACACGGCCCTGTGTACGAAAAAACCCGTAGCATCACAAGGTTATCATGTGGTTACAAGCATGTTCGAGTGATGAAGAGACCCCAGGTTTCCATGAACGCAAACCTCAGCTTTGCTGAGATGCTGATGTTTCAGCCCAGAGCAAGAGTCACACAAGCCAAAGCTGAGGGGAAAGCTTCCCAGCAGAAGCTACAGAATATGCAAAAGTCTTGGTGGCTCAAACAGTAAAGAATCTGCCTGCAATGCAGGAGATGTGGGTTCAATCCTTGAGTTGGGAAGATCCCCTGGGGTAGGGAATGGCAACCCACTCCAGTAGTCTTGTCTGGAGAATCCCATGGACAGAGGAGCCTGGCGGGCTACAGTCCATAGGCTTGCAAAGAGTTGGGACACAACAGAGCTGCTAACACTTTCACTAAGGTTGGCAGGGATCTGGGGTGGGGTTCTGGGCTCTGAGAGATGGTGAAGGTGGCAAGAGGCTGGAGACATCAGTAATCCCACTTCTTGTTTGAGAAATATCTATGATGCTAAGCATGCTCAGTAAGGGACGGTTTCCCCTTCTGCAAGAGTCACCGAAATACCAGAGTAGGAATTGGTGTGGGGCCTCTTTACTTACTAGTAATCAATACAACAGTATCACTTCTTAGTAAGAAATTCTGGCATCAGTTTATTATTCTGGGAGGGAGATTAAATACCCAGCATACATGAAATAAAAATGAAAATTTGGTGATCCCCAGGGTGCTACAGGGTGTGTGCGGGATTTCATTCCTTTCTCATCCCAGCCCTGCACCTCCTGCCACTCTGCCCTTCCCCCTCACCCCAGGTTGTTGCCCCCCAAAGGTCTCCCTTTCGAGTTGAGTCACAAACAGATGACTCTCTTAACAGCCCCCACTTCCCCTGCTCCGGGAGGCCCGCATGATGAAACGGCATCTCCCCACGGCGGAAGCCAAGCCAAACAGATTAATGTGAGATGCATCTGCTGTAGATTAAACATTTGGAAAAGCCATTTTATAAATATTTTTTTCCACAACCACATCCCCATATGGCCACGAGCTCGGGTCCCTGTTCCCAAGGCTGCTGGCAGCCTCAGGCGTATGTACCGAACGTACACTCGAGGTTCAGGACTTCTGTGCCCAGCCTCCCTGAAGCCTTCCCAAGCAGCAGCTAATCTACTTTGGGAGGGGCAATCAGGACAGATGGTGCCCACCTCGGGTGGGGCTGGGTGTGCAGGTAAGTGAGAGAGACCTCCTCTTGGTCTTTTTTGCAGATGCATAACCCACAGCCCTTTGTCTGCTCTGTGCTGAGTCAGGACTAGGAACTCCTGAAGCCTAGGTTCTTGTCTTTCTAGAACCCCTATCCAGCAGAAAAATACCACCTAGGGTCAACTCTTACTCTGTTGAACTGCTACACTCCTGAGAACCATCAAGCCCTGTCCCTTCTCCTCAGGAAGTTACTTCTATCACCTCCACACACTGCTCCCTCCTGGACCCCCACAGCCTGAGGGATCACACGTGCCTGGCTTACAGCCCACCACCAGTGCTTTGAAGATGTATTCATTTTAATTTTTAGCACCGTTAATAGTGATACATTCAACCTTCTTGGACAAAACTCTTTGGAATCCTCAGTGATTGTTAAGAGTGTAAAGGGATCCTCAAAATTTGAGAGCCTCTGATCTAGCACTTGCCACAGGAAGCACTAAGGATAATCGCCATTGGAGGGTATTACACCCATTTCACAGATGAGAACAATGAGGTTCATATGTTATACCAGTTGAGGTTCTTGGGCTACAAGCCTCAGAAACCAACCTGGCTTACCTAGGTGAGACAGGATTTACTGGGACTCTTGGGGTGAAACAGGAAGATTACTCAGGCAGCATCCAAGGATGGAGAGAATGGTTTGTGCTTGATGGAAGCAGCCGTCTGTGGTCCTGCTGTCCAGTGGAGCAGTGAGAAGATGTCCTATGCTCTCCTGGGCTAGAGGTTGGCACATAGTTGGGCTAGTGGGATTCCTCCCCCTAGAACCTGGTTCTTAAAAAGTTAGGCAACAGACTAACTTTCTGGAGCACAAGGAAGCTTCTCCCCAGGGTACAGAAACCTCATTTAGTTAACAGCCACTTGGAAGAACGCAGTCTCCCATCGACCACCTGATGCGAAGAGCCAACTCATTGGAAAAGACTCTGATGTTAAGAAAGATTGAAGGCAGGAGGAGAAGGGGACGACAGAGGATGAGATGGTTGAATGACATCACCGACTCAAAGGACATGAGTTTGAGCAAACTCCGGGAGATAGTGAAGGACGAAGCCTGGTGTGCTGCAGTCCATAGGGTCACACAGAGTTGGACACAACTGAGTGACTGGACAACAAAAAACGTAGATCTTCCTGTGGCTCACTAGGGCAAATGCTTAAACTAGCTCCTGCCCCAGAAAGATGCCCAGCCAGGCAGTGTCTGCACCTTTTCATTCCTAAGGCATCTCTCTCCCCTTGTAGCCCCCCTCCTCCCCCGGATCTTGTGATGTTTGTGGGGGCTGTGTGTGTGCGCTGTCTTCCACCCAGCAGGAAGTCTTTCTCTGGATTTATTGGAGAAATTGCCTGTCAAATATGATTATTTGTTTGGAGTCCTGTAAATCAAGATCTGCTGGAGCTGGCATGCTGTCACACACGGTTTATAGGTACATGGTGAGCATAGTCCCATTAAAAGCCCCTTAAAAATATGCTTGGTTAAAAAACAACCACCACCTTGTTTATGATGAACATAATCACAGAATCCTTCTTCCCTGGGGACTGTCTGTCTGCCGCCTGTAGCAGAGGAAAGGTGTGACTTCAAGCTCAGTCCCCACGGCAGCCACCACCACCGATTTCTTTTCAGGAACGAAGCCTGAGGACAGCCCTCCTTCGTCCACAATTTATTTCCTCTTCGCTTAATCACAGCAGGTGAGATGGATCCAGACTGACTAGCCCTGGGAAAACAGCCTGTCTGGCTTGGCTGAAATGATGTTGCAGGCAGGGATTTGATCGGCAGAATTAAAAGGCGAAAAGAAATCCATCCATCCAGGAGCCTGGTGAGACATATCAATGTGAGCTGCATGGTTCTTTTGGGTTTTGCAAACTAGGAAGACCTGTTGGGTCAGGACTGAAGTCCTGCTGTCCCATCCTGCCTCTCCCCTCTGCCCGGCCTGGCCTGGGCCTATGTCCTTCACTTGCTGGCCAAGCTTCTTGCAGGACTGGAGGGTCTGATGCCTCGCCTGGTTGTAAATAGCTGACAGTGCTGACAAGAGCAGCCCTCCAGTGGACCACGTGTCCTCTGGGTACACGCCTGTACAGGATGTTGGCACCTTCTGATTGGCCCTGTTGGTGTACATCTGCTCAAATAAGCTAACATCCTTATTTTGGCAGACTCAGCTGGCAGGGATGAGGCATCCACCTGATGATGAAAGGCCGCCCATGGGGCCCCTCCCCTGAGAACCGTAGCGCATACTGCATGCTTGGCTCGGCCAGGCTTTGAGAAAGGACGGCCTCACCTCTCCCATGGCTTCTGTGGGCCAGGCTGCTGGCCTCAGCCCAGCGACAGTGCAGCCCTCAAGTCTTGCAGTTCGCAATTCAACAGAGAAGAGTGAGAGCAAGCTCTCATGCTTTCTCAGGGCCGGGGGTCAGCTATGGAATGCTTCCCCAAAGGATGGGAACAGAAATGCACCTGTGCTTTGTGAACGGGTCTACTGAGGGTTCTCAAAGATACTAAAACTTTCAAGACTCCAAGATACTGTTGAAATGGTATTAAAAAAAAAGAAAGAAAGAAAAACACCAAAAAAGACTTTACTCAAGGAACTATTGCAATAGGAGAGAAGAGACATGGGCTCAGTTCAAACTACAACAAGGACAAGTGGGGATTTGTAGGCGAGGAGCGGGTGGGGTCAAAAGATGGAAAATCAGTAAGAGGAAATGTCAGGGTGAGGGGGAGCTCTGGCTAAAGTGAACCAGCTTTGATGGCATGCTGTGGTTATTAGATACGGCAGAGGGGGTGATGCAGGGGGGAGGAACCCACTCATATCTCCAGTGATCAGATGTTGAGGCTGGGGGTTCTCTCCAACTGATTCGGCATGATTCTTGGGGCAGCTGGACTCTACACGGGTAGTTTCTTCCAGAACACCTCATACGTGGAAAACTGCCTGGGAGCTGCACCCTCCATGCAATCCCCTCCATGGATCATGGTCTTCCTTTCAGCGGAAAAAAAATCTCACTTGATATCAATGATTATGTCATCACCTGACTTACAGATGCAAAAGCAACTCCTTTTGCTTTTCTTACATACAAGCAACCAGGGTGAGAACTTCTTGACTGTATTCGTGCCTTTGGAACACAGCCCAGGGACAGTTCCATCCATGAGCATGTCAGGAAGGAGTTATTGTCTATGCGGCAAAAGGTAGGAATTTCAGCGACTGCTCGGTGGTCTGACATGGAGTGAAATTCCTCTCTCTCCACCAGGATAGTACTTGAGCACTTTGAAAAATGCTAATGTTTTCAGATTCAGACTCTGTGGTTTCTCAATAGCACAGATAGTACAGTAAATTTTAGTGTCAGTTGCCTATTGATTTTACAGTTTCCTTGCTTCCCTTTCCCCCCTCTCTGTCTTTGATTTTATTTATTAGAGACTCAATCTCACCAGGTATGCAAGGCTCAAGGTCTAACCACTGCTCCTATTGGCCCGGAGTCCCAGGTCCAAACCTGGCAAGAAGGGCTTCTCTCAGGCAGCATTTGCTCATCAGCCTCCTGGGGCCAGAAGTGAAGCTGGACTTGAGGATACAAGAGGACTAAGACTCAGTTCCCCTCAGAGGAACTCACTGTCCCATTGGATGAATAAAAGGAACAGTGATTCAAACTTCGAGCCACAACTAAAGATTCTGCAAGCTGAAACAAAGATCAAAGATCTTGGCTCGACCAAATAAATATATTTAAAAACTCACAATGAGAAAATGTTTTAGAAAAGTAATAAAATAAAATATAACCCCCTAACAAGTGTCACAAGGCAGAAGTTCTAATCCAGAGGTGCTGATTCCTGATCTCACGGTTTCTTATAGTAATGATGGGAAAGCCCTGTCCAGGTAGCGAAGGGGTAGAGATGATAAAGGCAGGTCAGTGATGTGCCTGATGACCTTCCAGAGGTGGGCCATGCTGCAGGTGGTCTTAGACCGAGTTTTCACCCAGCTGTGATTCTCCTCTCCTCTGGGGAACTCACATCCTCCAGCACACGTCTGGCTTTGCTCAAGTTTGGAAGAACATTTTCCACTAGGTATGACTTCCTTTCAAAACCAATCATCAGCTTTTCATTTAAGCAGAGCTGGAGCAGTGGTGCTTCAGCATGGTTGGAGCAGGTACGGTCCAAACTGGCCACAGCCATGGTCCTTAACACCCTCCAACTGTGCTGGTCTGGACAGGACCTTGAATGTAGAGTCCCAGTGTTCCCCCCAAGGAGAGGCACACCCAGAGACTGGCAGGATCTTGGCTTCCTGGGACACTGTTAGAGAAAATGTGCCGAATATAAAACTTCCCCTGAAATAAATGAATAATTACCCCCATTTCCCTTTAATGTGACTCTATGTGGCTGCTGGCATTTCCAACTAGGAATGGAGCGAGTTCTGACGCCCTTGGCAGGCTCTGCTTCACTAATTCATTGATGATTCAGGGGCCGGGGGCGGGGGATCCTGGCTGCAGGCCACGCCCCTTCTGAGCAGGAGAGGAGATGTCGGTTCCCTTCCTGGTCCCCCCACCAGCCCCCTGGCCGGGAAGATTACCAGGAAGCCTTGGCGGTGGGTAAATCTGAGGGAGATACCCCACCTCCCTGAGCCTTAGTTTCTTCATCTGTAAAATGGAAGTGTTAATAACAGAACATAGAGTCCAATTTTAAAACGTGTCAGTTAATCTAATTACTCTCATTAGTCTAATTACACAACTTGAAACACACGCCCCAGGCTGGCTGCTGGCAAGTTCACTCTCTGATCCCTCGGAACACGGCAGGACTTGAAAGCCGTTTTCTCGTGAGTGAAATAGTGCCCAGAGCGGGATGTTGCTGCTGCGTGCTGCAAACACATTTCAGACGCAGGGGAGACTCTGTCTTCAGAGGACCTTCCTCCTAGGGTCCTGAGAAGCGTAAGGGCCAGCCCACGCAGGAGAAGAGTCTAGAAGGGAGAGAGGAGAAGCACATGACTGCCCTGGCCAGGGCATCTGTAATTGCCCAGGCATCAGCTGGAGCACAGACCCGTGGCCCTGCCTGAGTCTGAGAGATTTTTCCGAAGCCGGGTTTAGAGACGAAGAGGCTAATAAGAAACCATTCGCTGCACTCCAGAGCATCCTCAGTTGTCTGGTGATGGAAGCAGAAAAGAACCTTCTTTTCATACTCCACCTGAACGGAGGGCTCGCGTGGACCTCAGGTAGTCGCAGCATGAGATGTCTCACCATCATTTGTGAAATGGGAGGAGGTGGGACCCGCAGCATCCCCCTAACCTGGCTGACCCTCTGACCCAACCCTCCCCCCACCGACTTGCCTAGCAGCTGGGCCTGAGGTTCCACACAGGACCATCAACAAGGAGCTTGGTCACCTGGGGACTTGTGAACCCCCAGGCCAGGGGACACCTTCTTCCCCCAGGAACAATTCTGTGGTGGACATATTCGGTGATAAGAGCATAGGGTACACATCTCCCCCTAGCCTGGTGTGGCTACGCTCATGGAAGGAGCACTGACCTTGGGGTCCTCAGGTGTGGCTCCAGTTCTGGCTCCCCTGACCCCTGTCCCTGCCAGCAGCATGACCCCAATCTCACCTTCATCTTGGAAGAGGGGAGCTTGCTCAATCATCATCATTGTTTACAAAGAGGTGTGAACATCCTGACCTGCTGTGGAGGTGAGAGCTCCGTGCAGGTGAAAGGTAGGAGGAGGACCATACGACATGTCTGAGGTCTGCCCAGCTCATCCTGCACTCGCTTAGCCGGGAAGCAGCGAGCAGTTACGACATGAACAAAGACTCTCTGCTGTCCTGAAATCATTTCTCTTCCACTGAGAGCCCAGAGCCTCTGTCTTACCCTGTACTCCATGGATTTGAACGCTCCATATTCAAAACCAAGTCAGATGTGTCAGTTCCTGAGCAGGACTCAGAAGACAGAACCTGTGTCTGTGATGACTTAGGTAGTGTCCTAAGGTTTTTAGGACGCACACACGCACACACACACGCCAGAAACATGGGCAACATTTATATTCACTTAATGTTCACAACTGATGCTGAAGCTCCAATAGTTTGGCCACCTGATGTGAAGATCTGACTCACTGGAAGAGACCCTGATGCTGGGGAAGATTGAAGGCGGGAGGAGAAGGGGACGACAGAGGATGAGATGATTGGATGGCATCACTGACTTGATGGACATGAGTTTGAGCAAGCTCTGGGAGTTGGTGATGGACAGGGAAGCCTGATGTACTGCAGTCCATGAGGTCCCAAAGAGTCAGACATAATTGAGCAACAGAACTAAACTGAAGGCTCATGATAAGCCTACTATTCTCCCATTTCTCAGATGAGTAAGCTGAGATCATTACAGACAAGTATGAAGACAGACAGACAGATTGGATAGACAAAAATGATAAAACAAAGACTTGTGGACTTCTATAGATGTGGATGTGGAAAAACAGATCAGATAGATGGGAATGGAGGGAAGAAGAAGGAAAAACGGGAAGCAGGAAGAGGGGTAGCTGCGTGGAAGGCAGAAATGATTTTTTCCATTCAGTGAATTGGAGTTTGCTCTTGTGTTTGTTCTCATCTGTGTGTTTGTTTTTGTTTGTTTGATTATTACTACTGCTTCTCCTCCTTGTAGGAAATCACAAAAATAAATATTTTCTGGTGATAAAATAAAGCCAGAACCCAGCCACCTCTCTTTCCTGCTGCTGCAGGCAACTGTGCTGGATGGTGGATACTAGCGTCAGAAAGATCGGGGACGTGTGGCCTCCCACAGTCAATTAATGGCGATAATTACACCCTGTAAACAGTCTCGGATATAATTAAGGCTGGAGGCCCAGGGCTGGGTTTACTCCTGTTGAGCCTGGCATCATCAGACGTGGGGGCTGGAGGCTCGGATCCCTCCAGGAGACATCAAAGTGTCCGTCTGGACCTTGGTGAGGGATGTGGGGGGAGGCTGCAGCTTCCTCCCCACCTCCTTCCTATTCTTCCTCCTAGGACAGAGCCCACCTTCAGAGGGGAGCTGCCATCCAGCCAGGTGCCCAGCTCAGCAGAGGGGACCTGCTCTGTTCCAGAGCTGATGCCCAGAAACAAAGCATCCAGTGACCCCAGGCCCAGGAGGGAGCCTCACCCTGGGAGGGGCAGGTGGCCACTCCTTGGACCCCAGAAACCCACCAGGTCTGAAATTGAGCTCAACTTTCCCCTCATCTTCCTCCCACTGAGCCACTGTACCGAGAGCTCCAAGACCCACTTCGGGGCTCAAACTCCAAACCTGGCGGTCTACCCTGAAGTCTCCCTCTCGTATTTGACTCCAATCCTTTCATTCATCTGCTCACTTCTTCCATAAATATTCATGGGAGCCTGCTATGATCTCGCTCTGTGTCATCAGCAAGAGCCATCAGTTTTACCTCCCAAATGTTCTCCGTTTTCACCCCACCTGCCTGGAGCAAGCCATTCCACCCAGGTCTCCAGGATGACCTTAGAAAACTCAAGTCTGGTCAAGTCCTTGTCTGCTTAAAATCTTCCAAGAGCCCACCATTGTCCTTGTGACCAGATGAAGTCCTGACCAGGCTGTACCACCAGGCTCCAGACATGTCCAGTTTCTTCTCTTGTGCTCTGAGCTCCAGCCAGTCTCCTCTTCTCTCAGTCTTCCTGCTGCAGAGACTGCACGAGCTGTTCCCTCTGCCAGGAATGCCCTCTCCACACCTTCTTGCCTCCCCTAGAAAACCCCAGTGTCTTTTATGTTCATTTCAAACAGCTTTTCTTCAAAGGAACTTCCCCTAACTTTCTGCTTGGGTCCAAACTCCTCCTTGCCAAGTACAAGGTGTTATGATTCCATGACTTTGCCTTTTGATAGTTAAATACTTGAAATGATGAGTTTAATGTCTTTCCCTCTTGACAATTGTTAAGTCCCATGATAGCAAGGCCTCATCTGGCTTGTTTGTTGCTGCATTCTACCACCTGAAACAGTGCCTTGCACATCGAAACTGAAGTGAAAGTCGCTCAGTCGTGTCTGACTCTTTGTGACCCCATGGACTATACAATCCATGGAATTCTCCAGGCCAGAATACTGGAGTGGGTAGCCATTCTTTTCTCCAGGGGATCTTCCCAACCCAGGAATCAAACCCAGGTCTCCTTCATTGCAGGAGGATTCTTTACCAGCTCAGCCACCAGGGAAGCCCTGCACATATTGAATGAATGAATGAATCAGTAAATGGATATATGAAAAAACAGCTTTTAGTTTTCCCAGGATATAGAGACAAACTGTTGCACTTTTTACTTTCTGTTTTTGACTTTTACTTTCTGTTTTGACTCACCTTGATCATTTTTTGTTTGTTTGTTTTGGTTCAATTCTCGTCACTGGTCATTTCTGTTCTTCAAGTTCTCAAGTACTGAGAGGTTCAGGGTTGTGGGGATTAAAATGTTAGTTGCTCCATCATGCTCGACTCTTTGCAACCCCATGGACTCTAACCTGCCAGGATCCTCGGTCCATGGGATTTTCCAAGCAAGAATTACCCACTGGAGTGGGTAGCCATACCTTTCTCCAGGGGAATCTTCCCGACCCAGGGATCAAACCCAGGTCTCCCACATTGCAGGCAGATTCTTTACTATCTGAGCCACCAGGGAAGCCCTGTGGGGGTTAATGATGGCTACAGATCATTTTATACTGCTCTGATGGATATATAAAAGCCATGTTGTCTCCTCCTGAAACTGGACTGGTCCATGATGATTTGAACTCTTGGGTGTGGTGAAAGAGATCTCTATCTACTCCAGGCCTTCCCTTTAAGAGGACTGTCAGCTTCCACATCTTTCCTCTTAGAACCCTGAGCCACTGTGCAGGGAGTCTGATTACCCTCAGGCGGCCATACTATGAGGAAGCCCAAGGTATCTGCATGGAGAGACATGCAGAGAGAGCAAGAGAGAGATCCTTGTTCAACCCAGCCATTGGAGTCAGCCCAGCTGATACCCCAGAGGTGAGCATCCCTGCTGAGCCTTGTCTGTCCAACCCACAGAATCTTGATATTTAATAATAAACTTCTATTTTAAGCCACAATGTTTGGGATCATTCATTATGCAGCAAGAGAGAGCTAGAACAGGGGTTCCTCAGCTTTGGGAGAGAAGACAGTACTTTCAGATATTTAAATAATGCCACACCTGCTCCTACTCACCATATTTGCAAATCTTCCCACGAGAGAGCTTGCTCATCTAAAGCGCTCCTCTGAGTAGAAGCAAACAGATAAATAGCACATCCATGGGTCTCTGACTTTGGGGGCAAGAACATTCTTTTGGTTTTGTGTTTTGGAGAGCTTCTACTTGTGGCCTTTTATTTTTGCAAAACAGACTCTCAGCTGGTGTTTATTACCCATGTGACTGCTGGAAAATTCTAATCTCTAATGCAAGACCTATATTTTTAAGAACATCAGTCAAGAAAAGTAAGGAAAATACCATGTTCAAGAGGAATGAAGCATTCTAGAATGTGTGTGTTGGGGTAGGGGGTGAGGGGGACTCTGAGACCAGAAAACCTGCTGTTTCTTTTCAGTGCATGGTCCCAACCTTGAGCTTGCCTTTCCTGGGAGGATGCTGGATGTGAGACCAGATGGCGATGGATGTAGAATTAGTTTAATGGTCGAAAACTTGGTCTTCTCTGGCAAATGGAGGACTCCTGTTCTAGTGGTCTGTTGCTGTGATATGTCTCTTGGCTGAACAGAAGTGGACTCTCCTCTGAAGCTAAGCTGTGAGGGTCTTGTCTGCAGGTGGAAAAGCCCTTGGGACCCTCAGCTCACACCTTCTTCTGCAGAGATGCACTTGGCATTGAGGGTGTGCCAGCCAGCTGCATGGGGTCTTGGTGTCCAGTACTCACTGGCAGCTTCCACGGGGCTCCCATTGATACCTTTCTCAGATGAGTCCCTGGGAGACTGTGTTTGGGCTGCTGCATTGACGGGTAGGAACACATAGGATCAAGGCAGACATCACCCGGAGGAGGAGAGATTCCCTCTCTCTTGTGTGTTTCCTTCAGGGGAGGGGGCCAGCTCCTGGGTAGGTGAAGATGCTGAAGAGTGGAAGAGGCGGGGAGAGAGAGAGACTGAGTGGGAAGGTCTGAGTGACCTTAAAATGCCGGGGAAAGGGGAGAACAAAGGGGAGAGCAGAGGATGGAGAGTGTGACTGGATCCCTGAACAGAACAGTCTGAGCTGGTGTGGGATGAAGAAAGAGCAGAGAGAACCCTGGGCAGGGTGTCCCAAGGGAGGAGGAATCACTAGTGGGTCAAGCAGGACACTCAGAGATGACTGTGTCAGAAGAGTCGGGAAGGGGCTGGGCTAGTGTTCAAACATTCCAGACCCTTCAGTTTTATAAACTGCACTCCACCCAGCACCCCAGCATCTTCTCTGAACCTAATGAAGCCACGTCTCGCTCACTCTGCTTCCAACCTGCTGTGGCTTCCCCATGTCTCAGGAAAGGAACCGCCTTCTCTTCCCCACTTCTCACTTCCCATAAACCAGCCTGTCTGTCCCAGCCCAGAGGGGGCTCTGGCTTGTGCCAGTCAGAGGTGCTTTCTCTGACCTCCTTTCTCACTCCAAACGCAAAAAGCAATTCTAAAAGTGTTTGTGAATCTAAGTGTAAAACAATAAGTCTTCAAGAGGGGCTTCCCAGGTGGCACTATTGGTAAGCAACCTGCCTGCCCATGCAGTAAATGCAAGAGATGCAGGTTCAATCCCTGGCTAGGGAAGATTCCCTGGGGTAGGAAGCGGCAATTCACTCCAGTATTCTTGCCTGGAAAATTCCATGGAGAGAGAAGCCTGGTGGGCTACAGTTCATGGGGTTGCCAAGAGTCGGACATGACTGAGAGACTGAGCGCAAGGCTTCAAGAGGAACATGTAAGAAAATATCTTTATGCCTTGGAATAGGCAAAGAACTCTGATGTAGAACATTAAAAGCATTGACCAAAAAGGGAAAAATTGCAAAACTGGACTACATTATAAGAAGTAGCCATCAAAGAAACCATTAAGAGAATAATAGGCAGGCACAGAGTGGGACAAAATATTCCCATTATAGATATTCAACAAAATATTTGTATGTAGAGAATAAGTAAAAGAGCTCTTGCAAATGAGTAAGGAAAAAATAGACAATCTGCCAGAAAGAGAGGGAAAGACTGGCAGGGCCAGAGAGAACATTCCAGCAGACAATCAAGACATCAGAGGGGTTCACCTGTTCAGTCACCAGGAAAAGCAAATTAAAGCCAGAATAAGATGCTGCACACACCCGCTGGAATTACTCAGACTTAAACTGAGGAAGCACCAAGTGTGGGTTAAAATGTGGAGTGACTGCATGTTGGTGTGCGTGTAAAGTGGTTTGACTCTGGGAAATAGTCTGGCAGCATTTAGTTAAGTAGCACTAGTAGCACCGGTCACTCACTTGTGTCAACTTTTTGCCACCCTATGGGCTGTAGCCCACTGGGCTCCTCTGTCCATGGAAGTCTCATAGCAAGAATACTGAAGTGGGTTGCCATTCCCTTCTCCAGGGGATCTTCCTGACCTAGGGATCGAACCTAGATCACCTGTGTTGCAGACGGATTCTTTACAATTCGAGCCACCAGGGAAGCCCAGCATTTAGTAAACCTACTACTATTTCTACCTTGGGACCTGTCAGTTTCATTCCTGGGTGTAGACCGACAGACATAGGTACAGATGACCACAACATGTGTCCTAGGAGTTCCTAGGAGCACCATTCCAAAAGTTCTCAGCTGGAGACCACCCAAATGTCCACCCCTCAAAAAAGAGAACATTATGGACCACAGACAGACCTCTTTTTGTTACCTTTCCCTTTATTGAGCTTTGCAGATTCTTCTTCCTTTTTTTTTTTTTTTTTTTTTTTTTACAAATTACAGGTTGGTTGCAACCCTACACTGAGTAAATCTAGCAGAACCATTTTTCCAATGGCATTTGTGCTCACGTCACACCTCTGCCTCCCCTTTTGGTAATCCTCACAATATTTCAAACTTGATCATTATTTTTATATCTGTTATGGTGACCTGTGATCAGTGATCTTTGATGTTACTGTTGTTACTACAAGTCACTAAGAGCTCCCATGATGATCAGCTTTTTTTTTTTTTAGCAATGAAGTATTTTAAAATTAAGGTATTTTAAATGTGCCTTGTTTTATTAGACACTTAGACTACAGTGCAGTGTAAACAGATCTTTGATATGCACAGGGAAACCAAGATATCTGTGTGACTCACTCTATTGCCATCTTTGCTGTAGTGTGGTGGTCTGGGACTGAACCCAGAATATCTCAGAGGCCTGCCTGTATTTCACGCAACAGCTTGGGGTTGTGGACAGGGCAGGAATAAACCACTGCTGACACCCTGCACTGTGGACAAACCTCATAGCCTTACGTTTGAGAGAAGCCAGGTGCAGCGGAGTGTGTGTACAAAGTGGTTCCATCTACACACAGTTCAAGAAGAGATAAAGCTAATCCCTGGGGACAGATAACAGCAGGGCTGGGATGGGGCCCGGGGGTCTGCCTGGTTCTTTTCCTTCGTGTGGAGGGTGATGACATGGTTCGGTTGCTTCGTGAAGATGCACTGGGCTGAATGCTTATGGTTTCTGCACTTTTCTGAACGTGAGTTACATTTCTGTTGTGTGTGCTTGGTCTCTCAGTTGAATTCTACTCTTTGCGACCCCATGGACTATACAGTTCATGGAATTCTCCAGGCCAGAATACTGGAGTGGGCAGCCTTTCCCTTTCCAGGGGATCTTTCCAACCCAGGGATTAGACCCAGGTCTCCTGCAATGCAGGTGGATTCTTTACCAGCTGAGCCACAAGGGAAGCCCAAGAATACTGGAGTGGGTAACCCATCCCTTTTCCAGTGGATCTTCCTGACCCAGGAATCAAACCAGGGTCTTCTGCATTGCAGGCAGATTCTTTACCAACTGAGGTATCAGGTAAAGTTTATTTTTAAAAAATACACAAAAAGAAATAAAGCAGGCTGGTACCCCCAGATACTCATTTTCCCAAGAAACAATTTATTTTCCTTGCAGTGCTTATGAGAAGGAATCACCAAGGAACTCTAGGGCCTCATTTTGAGAGTGCCGCTGACATGTTGAGTGACTTCAGGCAAGTTACTGAACGTGCCTGTGCCTCAGTTTCTCCATCTGTGAAATAGCAGTGACTGTAGTGGTGGATGGTACTTGATGCACGGGACTTCTGCCATCATCACAGCTCTTCCTGCTCTCTGAAAAGAGAGCATCTCTCCCACTGAAAAGCTTTGATGGAACAGAGGTTCTGCCAGGAATGCTGCTCAGCCACTGCAAGCATTCAATAGACATTCTATTAAAGTTTATCTTAAAAGTACATAAATACATAAATCCAGTGACTGCGCAGAGAGTGGGGGACCCCTGAGTCAGAGTGGCCTGAGAATAAGATTTGAGAGAAGGAAATGGCAACCCACTCCAATATTCTTGGCTGGAAAATCCCATGGACAGAGGAGCCTGGCAGGCTACGTGGACTCATGGGGTCACAAAGAGTCGGACATGACAGAGAGACTTCACTTTCCTTTTCCTTTCCTGGTGCAAGAGAGGAGCTGATGGCAGGTCAGTGGGGCCACCTTCATCCCTCCTACTTGTCCAGCACCTGGAATTGGCTGCAACTCAGACTCACTCCTTTCAGTCAACAGCAGCATCAGGAAGCAAGAGAGACGAAAGAGGAAAGTGGAACAATCCAGAGTTTCTGTAGCCGGGCTGGAATGTGTTTCAAGTTATGCCAGGACCACCAAAGCCCAGGGGCAGTGTTCCCTGGAGCCGCTGGACTGGATGCTATGTCTCCTGACACCTGCCTCGGCCCTGCCAAAGAAGCCTAGCTGGAGTTGCCCAGGACACGGTGGGGACAGGGCCACTGGACTCCCACCTCTTCCACTGAGCTCCGTTTGACAGGACGTAATAAAAAGTCTTTTAATCTTTGCCACTGAGGGTAGGCAGAGAGGCCAAAAGTCTCCATGTTTTAAAGGGAAATTTTAATTAGTATGTAAATTCGACTGGCGGCATTAAAATGTCATTTGCTAAGTAAATGTTGCTACGCTCGGAGTTCAGGTATTTATTTGATCCTGTCCTGCCAAGGTGCCTTTGTGGGCTTCCTGAGTGTGTAATAACAGCATTTCAAAAACAAAATGAAATTCCCCCTCTGTTACAATGCACCCGGGCTATGGCTTCGCCGCCGGTGATGTGACTGGAATATTTTAAGGTAGTGGCCGCCGGTTCTGGCAGCCACGCACGTGTCCCCTCCTTCCTGTCTGTCTGAGCCAGCCTCTGGGGGCTGCCAAGGAGACCCTCGCATCCTTGGATCAGGAGCCCCAGCATTCAGCTGGCAGTGTCTGGAGTGACTGCCAGCTAACTGCCAAGGGTGGGGGAAACGTGATGAACATCCAGCCTCTCAGATGAGGGGCGGACAGCTGAGAGGTCAGGTCACATCTCAGCCTTCAGAAAACCCACGGGGGGCCACCGCAGAGGGAAGGGTAGAAGGAAGCCACCAGGGGCCACGTTCTCCTTAATTCCAAGGTAAATGATGGCTTAATGCTGGGAACCCAAAGAACAGGAGATGACCGCCGAGTCTTTGGATTCCTGTGCCCGGACCGCACAGGAATTCCCACCTGGAGTGATCAAAGCATCCTCTGAATGCTGATTAAGCATCACTGAACCTTCCCTGTATCATGTGTGTGGATTCATGTTTGCAGCTCCAAGCTGCCTGCCTCCTACAGTAGGAGTCCATTCAGCTCCCATCCTGTCTAGATAGCAAGAGTGCCAGCCACTGCCAGGCCAGAGCTGGCCCTGTGTGTGCACGTGTGTTTGTGTGTGTGTACATGTGCACGTGTGCGTGTGTCGGGGGTAATCCTAAGGACTACTGCATTTACCATATGCACAAACTGAGCCCAGGGATGTGACCTCACACCTCCCTCCTCTAATTGCCCTTACACCCCTTCTTAGAGGAAGATGACTTGGGGGCATTTTCAGGAGCCTGGGAAGGGCTGGGACAGAAGTCCCCACAAATGCATCGGTTCTCATGCTGGCCCTGCCACTTATCAGCTATGAAGCCTCTGTTCCCTGAATCCTCACCCTCAGTGTTTCTTCCGGATCCTCATCTTCTCCAAGTCAGAAAGTGACACACAGGGGTCCAGGAGGCTGAGCCCCAAAGCCAGGGCACCATCTGGGGCTTGCCTCAGGGCACCATCTGTCATGAGGAGCAGAGAGGAGGTGAGAAAGTAGTGGGGTGTGGGCCAGGCAGAAATGGGTGGTTTCTGCTCAGTTTACAGGTGTTAAGTCCACACTCAGGAACTGCCCCCTGCCACCTCTAATAAGTCATACCTGTCCAGCTCACCAGAGCACTAAAAAGTTAGAGCTTCCACACAGCTCTTTTCTTCCTCTTATTTCCGCCATCACTAACAACACTGGCGGAGGGCCTGCTATCCCATCACCTTGACTGCTCACCCTCTGAATGGAGCAGTGGTTTAAAGGGCAGGCTCTGGTGTCAGGAGAGCCAGGCTGGAATCTTGGTGCAGCCACTTCCTGGCTGTGTGAGGTTAATTAACCTCTCTGAGCCTCAGTGGCCTTGTGGGTTGGTTGGTGACGACAGCGGAGCCTATTTCAGAGGTGCTCTTGTGAAGCACAAGGCACAGCCTGGGGCGCATGTGGAGCCTGCAGGCAGGTTTGATTACTGCTAGGGCTTCCCAGCGGAGAGGGCAATGGCACCCCACTCCAGTACTCTTGCCTGGAAAATCCCATGGATGGAGAAGCCTGGTAGGCTGCAGTCCATGGGGTTGCTGAGGGTCGGACACGACTGAGTGACTTCACTTTGACTTTTCACTTTCGTGCATTGGAGAAGGAAATGGCAACTCACTCCAGTGTTCTTGCCTGGAGAACCCCAGGGATGGGGGAGCCTGGTGGGCTGCTGTCTATGGGGTCGCAGAGTCGGACACGACTGAAGCGACTTAGCAGCAGCAGTAGGGCTTCCCAGGTGGCACTAGTGGTAAAGAACCACCTGCCAGTGCAGGAGACATAAGAGATGCAGGTTGGATCCCTGGGTCAGGAAGGAGGGCATGGCAACACACTGCAGTACTCTTGCCTGGATCCCATGGACAGAGGAGCCAGGCGGGCTATGGTTCCTGGGGTTGCAAAGAGCTGGACACTAGTAAAGCGACTTAGCACAGCATGGCACCCCCGGGGGAGCTTCCAGCCCATTCTGACCAAGACATGACACAAGACATGCCACTGAAGAGGAAGGGCTGGGCAGAGTGGGTGCTGTGTTTCCTCAAGACTTTATAGACAGAGCCCCCTCCTGGGCTCAGAGTTCTTCCCAACCCCCCCTGCCCACGTTCCAGATTTTCCAGAGTTAATATTCCTAGAAACCTGAAAAGCCATAAATATGCAAAGATGCTTAGGTGGGCTTGGAGGGGTCTGAAATTAGGGAGAAGTTGCCATAAGGCTTTGTCTCCTGAAATGTGAAATGCAGCTTTTCTTTTTCTGGGTCCCCTTGAAGGGCTTTTCAGCAAAGCTGGTGGACTAGTGAGTGGAAATTTGGGAGGAATGCACCCAGGCAGCGGCCATCCACGGCAACACTCTCTAGCAATGAGTTTCCTCACTGGTCCTCAGCCCCAGCTCACACGGGAGGGAGTATCTGGGGAGCCTTGAAACTGCCAGTGCTTGGGGCCCACCTGGTAGCAAGGCTGATTTAATAGACAGGATGGAGGTCTGAGGATCAGTGGGTCTTAAAACTTCCCCAGTGATTCCCTTGTGCAGCCAGGCCTGAGAACCACTGGTTCCAGGCTGTAGTAGGTGGAAGGGCAAAGGAGGAATGAGTGAGAGGCAGAAGCTTCTGCAAGAGGCAAGGAGTCAGTATTTCTTGGGAGAAAATTTCCTGGACCCTAATTACAAGATGTGCTTGGATAAAGTCAGATTTGGACACGCAGTCGGGAAAAAACCAAGACACTTGCCCTCAAGGAGCTGCTGCTGCTGCTGCTAAGTCGCTTCAGTCGTGTCCAACTCTGTGCGACCCCATAGACGTCAGCCCACCAGGCTTTCCTGTCCCTGGGATTCTCCAGGCAAGAACACTGGAGTGGGTTGCCATTTCCTTCTCCAATGCATGGAAGTGAAAAGTGAAAGTGAAGTCACTCAGTCGTGTCTGACTCCTCGCGACCCCATGGACTGCAGCCTACCAGGCTCCTCCGTCCATGGAATTTTCCAGGCAAGAGTACTGGAGTAGGGTGCCATTGCCTTCTCTGCCTTCAAGGAGAGTAGAGCCTAAACAGGGAAACAAACAGGGTGGGTATCACATAAAAAAGCAAGAAAGTTTCCAAGAGCTTTCTTTGGAGGCAAGAGCTGCAAAGACATACAGCTTTCTACCTGGAAAATGAGGATTCTAATAAAACCCCTCGAGGTCAATGTGAAGATTAAATTAAATCGTGAACATATACACGGCATGGTAATGGGTGTACAGAAGGTGTTCCAAACTTACCAACAGCATTGGATGAGAAGAGAATCAGCCCAGCACAGGGAGGAAGGTAACGTTTCTGTATCCTGGATGTAACAGTCAATTGTAAAAACACCACGAAGGGTAGAGATACAGGGCCTACTTGCTCCAACAGGAGACCCTGGGATCAGTGCATTTCCTAAATACCAATCCTCTCCTGTTCCCATAATGGGCTTCTCAGGTAACTCAGTGGTAAAGGATCTGCCCGCTAATGCAGGAGATGAAAGGTGCAGTTTTGATCCCTGGGTTGGGAAGATCCGATGAAGGAGAAAATAGCAACCCACTCCAGTATTCTTGCTTGGAGAATCCCCATGGACAGAGGAGCTTGGCAGGCTACAGTCCATGGGGTTGCAAAGAGTTGGACACGACTAATCACACATGCAGGTCTGTCCTTATACAATTTAGGAAACTTAGGTGGGTCTCATTAGCCAGGCCACCCAGAGGCAAGCCCTATAATTCCATCCCATTGTAAATAAAAGGGGTAATTCCAGTTGGAGAGGCAAATCTGCGTTAAACAGAAACTGCTGGATAGGGGCTGGGAGGAACAGAGGAGAGGATTCAGCCCAGAAGGGGCCTCAGACCCTGGTTGTCTATAGGTTGTGGGGACCTGCCCAAGGGGGCTCTCCAATCCCAAAAGATAAGAGTCTGGGAAAGGGTTGCATAGAGGTCTGTGGATATTGTCGTTTCCTGCAGTGTCCCCAGCCCTTGGACCAGAGCCCGCCCTGAACATTGGGCTTACAAGTGTCTGTTTCATGAGTGTTAATAGCTCTGGTTGTTGAGCATTTATGATGTGTGGGATAGTCCATGTAATTCTGAGTATTAATTGTCTCATTGACTTTTTATAGCAACCGCAAGGGACAATTTTTTGTGCATATTTTATTGACAAGGAAACTGGGACAGAGCAGTGAACTTAGCCAGGCCATAGCCTGGAAGCCCTGATCTGAGAATCAAGTCCAGGCTGATGGACTGAAGAATCTGTTCTGTCCTGTTATTTCTCAGCTGTCCTGTCATTATGTGGAATAAACAAGTGAACCAATGAATGGATGGCTGAGGTGAGGAGCACCCAGCTCAGATGTGTGGGCTGTGCCCCAGCGGGCACTGGCTTGCTGGCTGAGCTGGGACACGCCCACCCTCTGCAGGCCTCGGTTTCTTTTGTAGAACTTCAAGCTCTTCCTGCCTTTGATCAAATTCTCTCCTTCCCACCATCCTTTCCTCAGCCCGTCCCACTCCACGTTAGCCCAGGTCACCGGGGAGGGCTATTCTGTATCAAGTCACCCAAAGCAGAGACCTCAACCAAGTAGGTCCCACTCATTCCAGGCATTTTCTTACTTCCAACTGCTGTGACTCTTGGGGACAGAGAGTGTAAGGGACCAGCCCAGCACAGAAAGTGGGCCTGGGGGTCTGAGCTCCTCCCCCAAGGCTGTTTGAATCCTCAGTTCAATTTTTCAATCCAGTACCAGGCATGACTGGTTTGCTAGGCAGCCTGGAGAGAGACATAAAGTATTCATGGTTATCAATTCATCAGCTGACAGAAATAAATTGTCCCTCTGGAATGCATTTCAAATCTCCATCCTGTGAGCCCAGGGCTAGGTAATTCCTGCTTTCAGACTGGGGCTACCGCCCATCCTAGGGTGTTTGGATGGGCCTGTGGGATGCACTGCTGTGGCCTTGGGGACACTGTGAATGCAGAATCCTCATCAGAGCACCTACTGTGTGCCTGGCTTGTTCCACTCTAGACCTCATCTCATGTGCGTGGTGTGAGAGCCTGCAAAGTCAGAGCCTCCTGAATGCTGGGTTTGGCAGTTGGAGTTAGAGAGGTAAGCCCAGGTCTTCCCTGATCCCACAGCTGTTATACCATTAGGTCCCGTCCAAGGCACCGTTGCAATTTTTTCTGGGCTCTTCAAACCTTGGTGTTTTCCTTTACCTTAAAGAGAATAAATAGCTCACTTGAATTTTATTCTAACGGTATGCATTTTCTCAATATCAAAAGTGGGTACAGAAGGTCTAAAAAATTTGTGTGTGATATGTGAGACTGCTTGTATAAGAAGTTTTGCCAAGGGTTCTAAATGGACTTATCTTTCATAAATTGTATTTACTGAAAGAATCAAAGCTCATGAGACTAAGGCTGCACCAGGGCTTCTCCAACACTTCGCTAGCCTGAAGACGTTTTAACTGTTGACCAAGAGAAGACAGTCATACCCAGATTGCCAATTCCAGAGGGATGGGCCCTAATAGTCATTTCCACAAAATTTCAGTACAACAAAATCCCCAGACAACAGCAATCTTTTCCCTAAGACTTGGGCTTGACTGGGTTGAAATGGATCTGGACTACTCTGCTAACTAAGTAGAGTATACTATTTTTATCATCTTTGACTTAAAAAAAAAAAAAAGAATAACTCATGCTGAATCCAGAGGACCCCCATAGCACATCAGTAGAAATGTTCGTGGTATTCTGTGCTATGGTAGGGAGAAAAGCTTCTAAATAAAATTTATAATGACAAAAATCCAACTCTTTTTTAGCTGCTTTATGGATGTTACATACCTGGTGAGTTCTTGTTGGAAGCAGAGAAATGCTCACCCTGCAGACACGTTGAAGTTGTGTTGTTTTGTTTGATGCGGCTTTTGACAGGGGTTGTTTGTCTGCCTTTGTGAGCAGGTTTTTTTTCTCATCACTGGAGGGGCCCACAGTAAACTGAAGAGGATGCTGGGGTGGGATTGTCACTCCCCAGAACTGGGGATGGAGGCTAGGAGTTTCTGGGAGAGCTTTTAAACCTCCCAATGGCCAGAATGCATCTCAGAACAACTATGTGGGAATCTCTGGGTTTGTGTCCCAGCATTTCATGAAGTATAGTTGATTTACAATGTTGTGTTAATTTCTCCTGTACAGCAGAACTTCTCAGTTACGCAGGGCCTCTTCCTGCTGTTCCGCGCTTCCCAGGCCGCAGGCACAGTGGCGCTAAGAGTTTCCCAACTCACCTCATCCTCACAGCAACCCTTCTATACCCATTTCCCAGATGAACTAACTGGGCTCAGAGAGGGTGACTAATTTGCCTCAGGACACACAGCTTCAAAACAAGGCCACCTGATCCCAGTGAGGGAGCCCTTCACCCACAATGCACCCCCTTTCTCTCATTCAATAATTCCCAGCACACAGTGGTAAAATTGGGGAAGAATTTGGAAATCAATAAATAATGTGGGTATTTAGTATTTGCAGAAGAATTTAGACAGAAACCCTGGAAGGAATGCTGGTATTTTTACCCCAAAGGGATTCTGTGAATGCTGGTGACATGGCCCTGGGGGAAGTAAGCACAAGGGAACAGGGGGTTAAGGAGAAATAAGTGGGTAATTTATCATTTCTCTCCTCCGCCTGCCCATCCTTCTGGCCACCACTGAACACAGGGTCTTGTCTAACACCGTGATTTATTCATGTACAAATATCAACAGAGCGTCTCCAATGGGACGCGATGATTGCTGTTCTCTGCGCTCTAATAATTTCCTCATGTTGCATAACGGCCTCACTGCTTTGGATCCAGAGCCACCGCCCCGGGAGGCCTGTGGTCCTTGAGTGCTGGGTGAGCGAACACCAGGCTGGCTGGAGACTCAGCGTTGCCTGGGGCTTTCAGGAACTTCCTTCAGATAATCACCCTGCCAGACAGTGGAGAACTGCCAGACGAATTAGGAAGACCTGCCTGACGGGCCTTTAAAGATGCCTTTGAGAAGAGGAAATGCGCTCCTTTCTGAGAAGGATACCTGTCCAGGTAGGGCTAAACTGCCTCCTTATTCTCGGGGCTTTCTGCAAAGCCTCCGTGCTCTGGGGAGCCAGGACTGCCAGCTCTTGGCAGAAGAGACAAGGCCGCCTTCAAGCCAACTTGACCTTGAGGGGCGGGATGCTCAGAGCCCAGCCTCCTGGCTGGGACTTAAGAGCAGATTATTTCCAGAGAGAAATGAGGCGTCTCTTTCAGCTTCAGGCCAGAGCTGACATTTTTTTTTTCTCCCTTGGACTTGTAGGCGGGTGAAGTAAAATCAGGTCTTTATTCATCAGGACTCATTCCTATCAGAGCTGCGTGCCTTGCTTGTTCTGAAAGGACACAAGGGAAAAAGTCATGGGGGAGGCAACTGTCATAGGTGGAGGGAGTGGGGCCCAGAGAGTGCAAGTCACACACCCTGGGTCATATAGGCAAGTGGTCTCCATGTGGGAGGAGTCAGTCCATGCTTCCAGAACATTTCAGCACATTCATGTTCTACTAGAGTGGGGTTTCTCATCCTTGACACTATTGGCATTTGATTCTTTGCTGTGAGGGACTGCCGTGTGGGTTACTGGGTGTTTAGCAGACTCCCTGACCTCTGCCAACACTGGTAGCCCCACCCCAACACCAGTGATGACAACCGTGTGCCTAGAGCTCTCCTGCCATCTGTCCTGTTTTAAGGAATGTGGCCTGGACTGTGAGTTCTCTTCCCAGCAGTGGGAATGGGCCCTGGGGATCCTGTACCCTGTGGACCAGGCAGGAGGACACGCCCAGGTGTGGGGTGTCCTGAAGGGACAGAGGGCATGGCAGCCTGGTCTGACCACATCCTTCCACTCTCTCCTTGCTCCCAGTGCCCCGAGGGATGCCTGTCTCACAGACAGGGCCACAGCTACCCTCTGGCCTCAGTTGGTGACGAGTCCCAGGAAAGGCACAGGTGCTCAGGGCCAGCCTGGCAGACCTCCAGGGAGGCTCTCGGGATCTCTTCTGGCACATCTTTTTTCTTTTTCATTTAATTATTCATGAAACAAACTCTTCCTGGGGGCCTCAGCACGGCTCCTGGCTTTTGAGGGGCCCAAGGAAGGAAGTCGAGCGGAGGCTCAGCATCTTTGTGTGACCAAGGTGTCAGGGGCTGGGCTGTCGCCTCTGCGGGAGGCAGACTGGAGGGTTGCAGCCACCCCTTCCTCTCTGTCCACATAATCCTGTGACATCCTTGCCCCACATCCTTTTTCCTCCTTCCTCCGACTGCCCTCTCCCTGGGGCCCCTTTTCTGGAGTAGCCCAGCACTGCCTGTCCTTACACGAACCAAGGTGCCCACGGTGGGGGCCTCAACTCACTGCCTTCCCATCCCCATCTCAGCTCTCCTCCCCACTGATGCTTTCTGAGTGGATGCCCCCGGAGACGGTCTCCCAGGCCCATGAGGGTCTGCTGTGAGGGTAGCCCAGAGTAAGTGCCAGCCACCTGTGCCCACAGGTGTCTGTCACATGTGCCAGCCACGTCTATAACCACAGGGGCCGGCAAGTGCTTGCCGGCTCCACTGCCTCTGGCAGAATCATATCCAGATTCTCCCAAACTTCCCTCTTGGGTCCTGGGCCCGTATCTCATCCTCATCTCTCACACACCACCTCTGCTCTCCTCTGACCACCTTCTCTGGGCCTCCTTCTGATCCATGAACACAGCAGGAAGGCTGTCTGCACCCGCAGGGCCTTTGCACATGCTGGCCCCACTGCCTGGAGTCCGCCTCCCAGGTCTGCATGGGGCCAGCTCCTCCATGTCTTTCTTTCTGAGCCCAGGCTCACCCTGCACCTTCCCAGCCTGGCAGCCATGCTCTGCCCCATAGCCCGGCTTTCCGGCCTCAACACTCAGAGCCTTCTGAGATCACCTTCTCTGAACCCATATCTATTCATTTGCTGCCTCTCTTGTAGCAGCAGGTGAGCTCCACAGGGGCAGGAAGCCCACCAGCTTGTTCACTGCAGGATCTCCATCCAGAACAGCATGGGGATGGTATGTTCAATGGATGCTTGTAGGAGGGACAAATGGATGGATGGATGAATGAAGGCAAAGCCAGACCATGGAGGAGTGGGGAAGGGGCCAGCTTTGAAAGGATGCCCTGAATTTCCCCGTGTTCCCAAGATGCTGGCCAGTCGGGATTCAACATCCACAGGAGCCTGTCTTGGGCAGCTGGTCTTCATGCCACAGGAGACACTGGTGAGGACCTGGAGTGGCTCCCTCTCTGTCCCCCATTGAGAAGGAGGCCCCCAGTGATGAGCAGGACACCAGCACTTGGCTGTGTTCCAAGAGAGCAGAGGGAGAGAGAAATCCAGCATCCCTGGACAGCTGAGGAGCTATGCAGCGCTTTGAAAATAGCTCTTCTAGCAGCTGCCAGCGGATTACTCTTTCTGTGCAGACTGGATGGCTTTAATAAAAAATGAGAACTTCTCCATCTGCTCTTTAAAGATAAGCCCCCGGTTCCCCAAATCGGAGAGCGACAGAGGCCCTAGGGGGCTCAAGGAGGCTGGGAAGAGCCAGTCAGGCCAGTGACAGAGCCAGTTAGCTGGGACCCAGCAGCTCGCGGCTGATCGGGCCTCCTTTCTGCGGGATGGATGCGGAGGCTGAAGGAGGTGGAGGCAAGGGAGATGGAGGCCAAGGGAGGCAGAGGCCAAGAGATGAAGCCTGTGGTGGCTGTTTGACCCTCCCCTGGGTCATGCACCAGCCTTCTCTCCTTCCTGCTGTCAGGACAAGGACAGATTTCCATGAGCCTGGTAACCTCAGGATCATGACTGGGTCCCCAAGAGCAACAAGGAATCAGCCTGGCTGATGGAGACCAACGGTTAAAGCAGATCCCATTTCCCTCGAGCAGCATTAACTGCCAAGATGGGTGTGTGTGCACCCAGAAGACACTGCCAGGGGGTCCCCTAGTCCTCATGTCAGAGCAGCTCTCCTAGCTCTACTATTGAGGAAGGATCGGGCAGATGCAGGTTCTGTGGGGCCTGGTGCTGGCGCAACTGGGGGGCTTATATGAGCAAATGAATACAGGATAGTGGACAGAAAGCTGTTAGAGCCTTTTCCAAGGCCTTGGAAGAGCCACCAAAGGGAGAGGCCTTGGGATTCAGGCCATATGGACTTCACTATAAATGTGTGTCTGTGTGACAGAGGGAGAGTGTGTGTGTGTGTGTGTGTGTGTGTGTGTGTGTGTGTGTGTGTGTGTACACAGAGCTGGTCTCTTCCCACCTGAGCCTTCTTTGGTTTGAAGTCCCAGGTACGATGTGAAATAAGTAACCTTTATTAGGTGGCACTAGTGGTAAAGACCAGAGAAGGCAATGGCCCCCCACTCCAGTACTCTTGCCTGGAAAATCCCATGGATGGAGGAGCCTGGTGGGCCACAGTCTATGGGGTCGCTAAGTCAGACACAACTGAGCGACTCCACTTTCACTTTTTACTTTCATGCATTGGAGAAGGAAATGGCAACCCACTCCAGTGTTCTTGCCTGGAGAATCCCAGGGACGGGCAAGCCTGGTTGGCTGCCGTCTCTGGGGTCACACAGAATCGGACACGACTGAAGCGATTTAGCAGCAGCAGCAGCAGCAGTGGGAAAGAACCCCCTTGCCAGTGCAGGAAATGCAAGAGATGCAGGTTAAATCCCTGGGTCTGGAAGATCCCCTGGAAGAGGAAATGGCAATCCACTCCAGTATTCTTGTCTGGGAAATCCCATGGACAGAGGAGCCCAGCTGGCTACAGTCCATGGGATCACAAAGAGTTGGACACAACTGAGCACAATACAGCCCACTTTCTGCTCCAGCTCCTGCTTCCAGCCTCCCATCAAGAACTACACTTTGCCAACCACCTCCCAGAATTTCGTGATACAGAATCAGAAGGCTAGGACTAAAAGACAGGAGGGGAGAGGGGAAGACCTGCCCAGAGAAGCCGAGTTTGTCCACGCGAAAATGACAGGGATTCATTGGAAGGAAGGGAGATGGAAACACAACAGGCAGCAAGTCTGAAAGAGTCCAGAGCTTGTAGAAGGTGAGGCTCCTCGGGCGGTTATGGTCTTGACCTGTCACGTTGCTGGTGATAACCTGGATCCTCTGATGTTCTCAGAGAGACACAGGTAACTGGCCAAATGCCTTTTTATTGACTGTTGGTTGTAGCAACCACGTATGACTAGGGTATCAGTCAGGTAACACAGGACCCAGATTTTAATAGGCTTATGCTTGAGTCCGGGCTTCCCAGGTTGGTGCTAGTGGTGAAGAATCCGCCTGCCAATGCAGGAGACGAAAAAGACATGGGTAGATCCCTGGGTCAAGAAGATCCCCTGGAGGACGGCATGGCAAACCACTCCAGTATTCTTATCTGGAGAATCCCATGGACAGAGGAGCCTGACAGACTACACAGTCCATGGGGTCACAAAGAGTCGGACACGACTGAAGCAACTTAGCACGCATAACGTATGCTTGAGTCGAGGAAGGGATTCTCCTGCCCAGGTATGTGCATGTGTGTGTGTACGTGTGTGTCTGTGCACACGTGGGAAGTGAGGTGCCAACCTCCTGCTTGATAAGTCACAAAGCGCCACCCGCATCTTTTCCCTTTTATGGTATTGAGACATTAGTCAAGCTTGGAAGTAAAAGGAAAATATTCACTGCGTGTTCTTTCAGAATCCTACTAGAACAATACCAAACGTGCCTGGATAAAAATGGTTTGACTTTGCGATGTGTAACTTGTTATTTATTGTTGATTACAGTCCAGACTAATGGTAAAGTGAAATGTTAGCTTGTAGAGACTGGTAAGTTACAAGGACTGTTTGTCCAGAAGAGATGGAAATGATTAATGGCTAATAGAAAAGATTATCTCAGAGTTCACAATTATTTCTTTTGCCTTGTAGGATACAAAACCTGAACCAGTGTTGGATCTCACTTGTATCCCACTCTTACATCCTTTTAAATTGACTTTGCCATCCTGCTATTTCCCTCATTAACAAATATTAATATAATAATTGTGACATAAACTCACTGTGTGCCTGCCTGAGAATTATGTTTTTAATTGTTTTGAACATTATAGTTTGACATTAGTCCCCTTTCTCTAGTCCCTCCGGCCGTAAACTTATTTTATACCCCACAGATTATTCCAAAAGAGAAGCCCAAAGTTAAGGCATATGAATATCATTGTGGAAACTTCATTCTGTCTCTTTTTTAATATTTAGGTGTTTTTCAGAAACCAAACTACAGTTTCAATTGTGATTCAAATATCTCCTATGCTCCACACCAGGCTCAGCCTCTGCTAGTCAAAGAAACCTGGCTAAATAATCAAGAGGAAACAAAATGCAATTCAAATTCTCACTTGCATTTTCAAAGGATATTGAGGGGATCCAGGTCACAGCCCACAAGACACTTCTGAAAAATGCCTTCTGCCTCCTCCTTGGCTCTCACACCCAGCAAATTACTTCTGAGCTCCTTGTTCAGCACAGCCTCCATGTTCATCCTGCACTAATTCTCCTGAACAGACTCCTCAATGGTACATACTAGGAATGCTTTTGATTGCAAGTAATAGAAAACCCAATAGACCTTATGGTTTAAATCATAAGTATATTGTATGTGCCCTTAATCGGATGCCCAGAAATACCTGGTCACAGGGAAGGTTCAGACATTCAACAGTATCATCATCTGGGTTTTGTCTGTCCTTACACCCAGTGAAACTTTGCCCTCATGCTTGTGCCTGATGGTCACAAGATGGTACCACAACTCCAAACATCATACCCTCATACGCAACATGTTCAGCAGGAAGAATGAAGTAGGAACTAAAGACTTTCGGCCCAAATGATTCTTTTTATTCAGGAAGAAAATTCTTTCCAAGCATAATCCAGACTTTTTCCTTTCTTCTCATTGTCTGAAACTGGGTCACATGGCCACTCCTAGTTATCAGGGAGATTTGGAGAAATGCACTTGGCAAAGTAGAAAGGAATCATCATGACTGGCTTAGATCAATCACAACTCATTCCCTGGGGTTGGAAACATCACAAGCCCATGCAGGTGGGGTTCTGTTAGCCTTGGAGGCAGGAGGGGAAGCAGAATGCTGTTGGCTGTTGGGGAAGTGACTCACACTGTTGGTCACACTCTTTATTTTGAAACTGGGGAAGCAACCCTAAGACAAGTGATGAACTTACATACACCAAACAACCACAGCATCTCACAGGGTACATCATTCTGGAAGAACTGCCATCCTTGGCACTCAGCTTTCTTACCTGCTGAACCGCTGGTGCCTTGCAACAGCTCAGCTCAGGTTTGTAGCTGCAGAAAGTACTCAGCAATTTGAACATCAGACATGGGGCTCTTCCATATGCGTCACCTCCAGCCACCCAGGTGCAGCCAGGCAGGAACTAGGACAGGTCTCTACTGGACCCAGCAGCCACCACACCTGGAGCTCTCAGTCTATACCCAGCCTCAGCTCAAGCACCATAAGTTGATCTACTTCTAACAAATGCACCGAGTGGACACCATTGTTTTCTGTCTTATGCATGAAGGTTAAAGAAGATCAGAGTTATGTGACATGGTCAAGGGCAGCTAGTCAGTAGGTAGTTGAGTTGAGATTTGGCCCAGCTCTATGACTTCAAATCTGTTTGTTTTTTTTTTTTAATCCTTAATACCGTCTTCATTCTCTTAGCAGAGGAGGAGGTGGAGAGAAAGCAGACTGCTGGACTGCTGGGGCTGCTGGGGCTGGGCCAGGCTTTGATGTTCAGACCCTTCTGGAACCTTGCCCCATGGCATCTGGGGCCCATGTCTCACACCTCTGTCTCCTGGAGACGCTTTGGAGGCCCCAGCTCCACAGCTCCTCCCTTTGTCACAGGCTGTCACTCACACCTTCTGTTTTTTGAAAGTTCTGGAATCCATTCCATCGTCACCTAATTCAGAGGGTTGCAAGGCATGTGGCCAGTTGGGCCATCAGAGCCAGAATGATCTCAGAAGTAGCCCTTGTCTTCCAGAGCCGGCAGTGATGGAAGAGCAGGATGAACCAGCAACGGGATTTCAACATTAGGAAGGGAAGGAAAATGTCAAGGTCACTCTGACATTGGCCATTGAGGGACTATATTTTGAGGCAGCCCTGTCACTGTCAGGGCAGGCAAAATGCACCAGGGACCTGGCCGGTTTCTGGCTCTGCCTGGAGCAGAGAGGCTGCCCTGGCCAGGCTGCATTTCCCTCGGCTCCAGTGGTCTAGGAAACAGGGCTGTGGGCCAATGAAGATGCCGGCTCTGGAGATCTGGGTATGAAGCCCTGTGCCCCCCACCCTCCCACTTTACTGACGAAGCGACCTTGCACAACTCATCCCGGCACTCTAAGCTCATTTTCAGGCAATGGCAGTAGCGTGTCTCAGTGGGAAGCTGCACGCTGGAAAGCATTAAGATACAAGAAAAGTCCCTGTCCTGCTGCGCATGCAATGAAAACACTGGCCTCCATGACAACTGTGCCCAAATACTTCTTGTGGCTAATCTTAGGTTCAGTAAGCCATGCAGTCAATGATCCAAAGCTTTTCCTCACACAGTCCAACTTTCTTTTTAGTGCCCTGAATCCTTTAGGTACTAATGTATGGGCTGGTGTTTGTCTCCCACGGGACATGTTCTGGGCATGATGGCTTGGATCAAACCCACATTGTGGAATCCTACAGAATTCTCCAGCATTTTCCAAAGCCCCTAGGATTATCAAGGATGTTCAAGGACCTTCAAGGATTTTCCAGAACCCCCAAGAAGCTTCCAGAAGTCCCTAGGTACTTCCAAAATCCCCTAGGCTCTTCTGGAACAACCAAGAATCTACTAGGATCTTCCAGAACTTCTCAAAACACTCGAGTACATTCCAGAAGCCCCTGGAATCTTCCAGGAATGTCCAGAATCCCCAAGAATTGTTCAGAATTTTTTAGATTCTTCTAGAATATTCTATGATTTTCTTGGGTGTTCCAGGACCTTATAGAATCCTCTAGGATCTTCCAGAACCCCTGGCATTTGCTCTGTACCCTCCAGTCCTGGCTCATCCTATCCCTCACCCGTGGCTGAGGACAGAGCTTGCTGGCCAGTGACTTGGGGGTTTCGTACAAGATGTTAATACAGGTGTTAGCATGCTGGAGAGAAATTCTCAGAAGCAGGAATAGTCACTGCTAGTCTGGCGATGAGGTGTCCTGTGTGACAGCAAATACATGGGCCGACTGAAGTTTAAATGATGTTTAAAATTCTGTTCTTTAGTCACATCAGCTGTGTTTCCAGTTGTTGGCAGTTACACATGACAAGTGGTGTCAGATGGGGTAGATGTAAAGTGTATTTCCATCATTCAAAGTTCTAATGGACAGCACTGGCCTTGAGGAGAGCCCTGGATTTTAATATTTTTTTTCTAGATTTTATTGATGTTTTTTATAACATATGTAACAATTGTTTGTTGTAACCATGTGGAAAATACAGAAAACAGCAGAGCAGAGAGGGACCCAGCAGAGGCCCTCAGCTGAATCACTGAAGGACTGAAACCTCAAGGGACACCAGCATCCTCATGACATGCCTGGACTCTGTCCCTCAGCCAGAGTGTCACCGAGGGGCAGAGGAATCAAGGGAGAGAAGAGCACAGTCGAAACCTTCCCCACTGCTAGATGGTCTGTGCCAGGGGCTTGGTCCTGGTGGGAAGGACCATTAGCTGGTCAAGATCCCAGACTGTAAAATGGAGCCCAGATGTTGCTGAAAGAAGTACGGGGGTGCCAGGAACCTCTCACAAAAATGTCGAAAGAGCTGAAAAGCCAAACACAAGGGCATGAGCACAACACAAAGATTAGCATCTGCAGGATATCTTCACTGCCCAACTCCACCCCCTGGCTAGAGGGCTGCAGGTGGAGAGGTTGTGCCCCAAAATTGAGGCCACTCTGGAAGAAGCCCAGCAGAAACTGTCCAGGGGAGCGGGACCCACAGAGGAGCCTCCTCTACTGCCTGAGATGCCTTCTAAGAGGGGAAGCCCTCCTGAGGGACTCTTCCTTCCCCATCCCCTCTCCAGGCCTCCTACTGGCCTCATGAAGAGGGCAGCCAGTGGTCAGGGCAGCCTGGGAAATGTGGTCTCAGGGGAAAGGCAAGGGTGGATGTGGCAGCCGTTACTGATGCCCTGGGCCAGGGACTGAAGTGAGCCCCCCAAATCCCTCTGTTGAAGCCCTAGCACCAATGTAACTGAATCTGGAGGTGATTAAGGGCTTCCCAGGTGTCTCAATGGTGAAGAATCTGCCTGACAATGCAAGAGATGCAAGACGTATGGGTTTGATCCTTGGGTCAGGAGATCCCCTGGAGGAGGAAATGGAAACCCACTTCAGTATTCTTGCTTGGAGAATCCCATGGACAGAGGAGCTTGGCGGGCTAGAGTCCATGGGGTTGCAAAGAGTCGGACCTGAATGAGCACGCACACACACACACAGGTTAAATGAGGGCGTAGGAGAGGCCTTTTAAGAGGGGGCAGGGAAAGAGAAGAGGGGAGTTGGAAAGAGAAACATCTTCCATCTCTCCCACTTGTAAGGCAGGGGGGCATTCTCAGTGGAGCCCACCATGTGGGCACTCAGATTGATCTCAAATTCCCAACCTCCAGAACTGCAGGGAAATACATTTCACTGTTTAGGGCCACCAGTCCATGGGATTTTGTTTCAGCAGCCTGAGCTGAGACATCCTGCAATTTGGAAATCCATCTCCACAAACTAAGTGCTAGGGAGGATCATGTCCCTCCCCGAAAATGTTCACCCCAAGCCCCCAGAACCTGATGTGGCAAAAGGGCCTTAGCAGATGTGATGGACTTAAATCTCTTGAGGTGGGAGATGACCCTGGGCTCAGGAGGGGGACCTGATATAATCACAAAGGTCCTCAAGGGAGAAAGGGAGGTGGCAGTCAGTGTTGGGTGGCGGGGGAGAGGAGATGATGGAGGCAGAGGCTGGAGGGACGCAGTTGACAGTTTTGAAGATGGAGGAAGGGGCCACCACCCAAGGAAGGCAGCAGTTTCTAGAAGCTGGAAAGGCCAGGAAACAGTCCCTTTGCAGACTTCTGACCTTCAGAACAACACAAGAATAAACTTGTGCTGTTGCGAGCTACTACCTTTGTGATGATATACTACAACAACAAGAGGGAACTCGGACTCTGGCACAAAATCTGTGAACACGGAGGTGGGCAGGAAGTGATGACAGACTTGAAGGTCCTGCATTCTGGATTTCAAGTCCTGGCTCCCCCACTTACTAGCTGTGTGTCCTTGAGAAAGTCACTCACCCTCTCTGAGGCTCAGCTTTTCTGTTGGGAACATGGAGGAGAATGATCACACCTGCCTTGCCTGCTGCTGAAAGGTCAGTCTTTCTCTCCTTGATTATCAGTCACTGCCAAGCAGAGTTCCAGGCACCAGGGAGCCTGGCATTTCAGAAACCAAGATCCTGAATGCTGAGCCCATACTCGGGTGACTTTAGTAATTGGATGTCATTTCAGCACAGTACCAGATATACAAGAGGTGCTCAAGCAGGGCAGCCCAAAACATCCTCAATGAAAAAATCATAGAGGAGTCACCATCTTGCAAAGTCAAAGTGATCAGGTACAGGCTGGAACTAGACTCCAGGTTTCCGACCCCAGACCCCAAGGGAATGGAACTGGAGAATGGGCTTCTCTTGCATTCTGAGGCTGTCGAAACTTCAGGCTCTGGGGTTTGGAGTTTAGCTCATTGAAGGCTTGGGGGACAAGTGAGATGAATAGTTTCCTTTCAAGGCAATTTTGAAGGACTTTATGTGGGCTTCCCTGGAGGTTCAGTGGTAAAGAATTTGCCTGCCAATGCAGGAGACACAGGTTTGATCCCTGGCCTGAGAAGATCCCACATGCTGGGGAGCGACTAAGTCCGTGTGCCTCTACTGAGCCTGTGCTAGAGCCCGGGAACCGAAACTTCTGAGCCCACATGCCCTAGAGCCTCTGCTCCACAAGAAAAGCCACCATAATGAGAAGCCCATGCACTGCAGCTAGACTGTAGACCCTGCTTGCTGTAACTAGAAAAAAAAAACAAAAACTCGTGCAGCAATGGAGACCCAGTGCAGCCAAAAATAAATAAGTAAAAAAAAAAAATTTTTTTTTTTTTTAAAAGGACTTTGCGTGAAACCTCCCTAAAGTGCTAGCCCTGCCTGGGGGCTATGTGGCAGCAAGTCCCAGGGGCCGGGCTGAGAGCCTTGTTCCCCGACAAGTCCTGAGGTTCCCAGGAGATGGCCTTCCTGCCTTGTCCTCCCCCACCACACAGGGGTCACAGGGTCTCAGAGCTCTTGGGAAATTGCTGGAAAGTCCCCAAGAACAGGAGCAGAATTGCTTCTCCAAGCCTCCCATGGGCATGGCTCCTGGAGACGAGGAGGCAGGAAGCCGGGAGCCTGGGGTTCTCTCAGGATCGGGGGATGGGACCATGGGGGGCGGGAATGGGCCACCAGCTAGATTTGCTCTGTCCAGTCCAGTTTTTTAAATCAGAATAAGTTCACACTCACCTCCAGGTTTTAGCTTCTTTTGAAATCAGAGTGGGGTTGATATGGGATCTGGCAACACTGGGCCTTTGACCCTGGTGAGGGTCCCCAGTTTACCACAGCCCCGGGCACCCTGGGCCTCCTCTGCCCTGTGTGTGACCTCTGGCCCTTGCTCTCAGGCTGTGGTTCTCAGTCACCGGGGTTTTGCCCTCGGCAGGTGTTTGGCAGTATCTAGAGACGAGTCCGGGAGTCACGGAAAGGGCAGAGGCTGCTCCTGGCATCCAGCAGGGCGGCCCCCACAGCAGACAGCGACTCACCCTGTGTCAAGGAGGCCACAGTGAGCCTGCAGGAAGGAGGCAGGTCTTGGTCTGCTTTCCCCAAAGCAGAGCTGGAGGCAAGACTTGGGTGCAGGCAGTGTTTGAAGGTGATTGCAGGAGGCAGGCGTCGAAAGGGGATCCCGAGGCAAGAGACAGGCAAAGACAGTAAACGGGGAACTCCCGAGCTAGGCCCTTGTGGACCTCTGGGGCACCTCAAGGAAGTCCTCAGAGCGGAGCACGGATGAGGGGACAGAGAAGATGGGACGCTGACCTCTGATTCCTGCCCCTCAGTGAGGGTGGGCTCCTGGGACTGCTTGTGCCAGGACAACATCTGCTTAAACTTGAACTGGGAGCCTGGCAGTGGGTGGGCTTGACCCCTGATCCCCCTCCCCAGCCACATGGCTTTGCCCCCCAGGGAGCTCTCCCCACTTTGATGCACAGGTCTTCTGCCTAGATGGCCCCAAGTTAGAGATGGGCAGGTTCAACTTCAGCTCTGCTCTCTGTGAACCAGCAGCTCACCTGGCCTCTGCCCTGACAAATTCTAATTCAAAAGTCAACGTTTCAAAAGTCAACGTTTCTTTAATCTTCCAGCCAAGAAAATGTGGTGCAAAGAAAACCATCCCAGCACCGGCCTCCAGGATTGGTGGGATAGAGATGCACGTGGCCCGGGGAACTTGCCCAGATCCTAACTTACTGGCAGAATATGGCCCGAGCTGGAGTTGAATCTCAGCAGGTAAAGAGAACACAGCTTCATCAAGTGTCTCTTAGACACAAATAAAGGAAACTCTGGTCAGACTCTGGCTGACTGGTGACATTCTCGCATCTTTCCCAAGTCTCCTCAGCCCCTCTCTTTGCAGGAAGGAGGTTGGAGACTCTACTTCTCAACTCAGAGGGGCCCTCATCCCCCTAATATTGGTGATGTTTCTTCTTGCCAAGGCACAAGAAACTCATTTCTGTGTCCCACCCTCGGGCAATGCTCCAGCATCCACTCCAGGGAAATAGAAGGAGGCCCCGCAGTCTGCCAAGGCCGGACTGTTCTTCACTTGGAAATATCATCCCAGCCCTGCTCCCACAGCCCCCTCCTTCCTCCTCCCCACAAGGCTATTCGTGAAAGAATTAAAAATGAGCCCAGCACTAAGGCGATCTGAGTAATAAATGTGTTGGGACAACCAGACAGCCATTTGGAAAGAAGATAAAATTAATCCATTTCTCATCCCAAACACAAGAATAACTCCACATGGATCAGTGATCTACATATAAAAATGAAACTACATGGGCACTGGAAGGAAATGTGAGTGAATTCCTCTAAGCTGGGTGAAAGGGAAGACCTTCTATCAGGAAAAAAGTCAGCACTGATACATAATTTGATACATACAAGTTAAAAATGGTTGCATAGTTTAAGACACCATATGCAAAGTCAAAGGACAAATGGTAATTTGGGAGAAAATATCTAACATCAGAGACAAAAAGTGAATACTGTTTAAAAGCCACAGAGCATTTAAAAATTGAAGAAAACAGACCAAAAAATACTGCGGGAAGATGACCGAAAGTCATAAACAAACAATTCACAAAAAGAGTTATAAAATGGCCCTTAAACATGTGAAGCATGCCAAATAAAGAAAATGCAAATGGAAACTCCACCCAGATACCACTCCTCACCCATCAGAACAGCGAAGGTCAGAATGTGACCCCAGTCTCTGTCAGAAAGACTGGGAAACAGCCACGCTTCTACATTCCTGGTGATGAAACATGGTAGACTCTCTAAGGGAGAAAACTGGGCAATAACATACAAAATAGTACATGCACTTTCCCTTTGAATACAAGATTTCATGGCTAGCAATTTACCCTAAAGGTGCATCTCCGATTATACGAAAACACACATGCTCATTGTTTGAAATTGCAGAATATTAAAAAAAAAACAAACACCTGAATGCCCATATCCAGGAGCAAGATTGAGTAATCGACGGCATTCCCAAGACAGGGAGTACTACACAGCTGTTAAAAAAAAAAAGCTGAGGAAGACCTCTGTAAAGGATTAGGGAGTGATTTCCAGGAGATGTTGCTGGCTGTCAATAGCAAAGTGCAGAAAAGCACAGGTAGTATAATACGTATGCTACCTTCTGTGTAAAAAAAGGGGGGGGATTAAAATATGTGCAGGTAAAGCATGAAAAGGATAAAAGAGAAAACAGTGAGTCTGATCCTTAACAGGGATGGAGTGAGGGGAGGATGGAAGAGACCCAGAAGGGAGTGGCTCTTGGGGTGTGCCTTTTAGTCAGCTTTGCCATTTGGAAGCACGTTAAGTTTTACATATTCAAAAACATAAAATCAAATCTGAAAGGATGTGTGTGTCGGGGGGTGCTGGGATAGGGGCTAAGTAAGCTAAATGAACTCCATGTATTTCAAATGAACACCATAGTTACACCGAAAGGAAAGGAGAAAAAGAAACTAAAGAAAACAAGAACCAGTCCCACTGACTCACAAGCGTGCTCTTGGGTGGCTCTGGGACAGAGGCTGGGAGAGAGCTGCAGACACTCCAAGCTCTTCGAATGAATGTTTCTGTGATGCTCTCCGCAGCACAAGTGGGGAATTATTTCGGATATTAAATCTGAGCGTATGAACACGTGTGATGTTATTCTCAGGATCCAGGGTCTCACTGGGAGAGAAGGAGCAACAAATTGAAACTGGGAAGGCAAGAAAGACCCCCAGGGTGTGGGCTGGGGTTGGAGGTATGTGGGTGGAGGTGGAGGAGGGAGTGCCCTGGGTGTGAAGGCAAGGGGAGGGGTCATGATTCGGCTGGGGGGTGCTGTCAGATTATATGCAGATGTAACAAAGTCTGCCAGCCTGACAGAGTTCCAGAGCAAGGACTGTCCATGGAGGGGTCCCAGACTGGCAACAAGCAGATCCTTATAACACTGCCTGGCCACTCGCTGGCTGGAGGCCTTCCCCAGGGGAGCACACCTTCGGCTCAAAAGCTGAGGGGGACCTTGAGCAAGCTGACAGCTGGGGACTGCACTCTGAACAGCTGGGGATCCGAGAGGTGACCTTCCCTGTCTGCACGGGGGTGTCAGGTGAAGGCATGATTTCCAAGATAAATTTGTGTGTATGTGTGTCAGTGTGCTTGTATATGTATATATGCAACTGTATCTATATATATGTATCAGTTATTTCTTAGCTCTGTCTGTTAGAAAGCCTCGTCGATTCAATGGACATGAATTTGAACAAACTCTGGGAGATAGTGAAGGACAGAGGAGCCGGGTATACTGCAGTCCATGGGGTCACAAAGAGTCTGGCACAATTTAGTGATTGACCAAGAACAATAACTAGAAAGACCTAGAAATAAAAGCACCCCAGTATCAACAAGCACCCCTAGTGCCAGATCTGAGTTTCTCAAGCCATCCGCTCTGAGAGGAACAGGATCCTCAGAGAAATGGTCAGTTCCAAGACTGGGGTATGGAAGGTTCTAGATGAGCCTCAAATAGCTTCTTATTCCCCAAAGTAAGGAGGCATTAAGACAAAAATGAAGATGTCTTAAGAACACAGCTTGAAAAGGCTCCCCAAGGGTCAGATATGGGACAATTTGAGCACCAAAATGATTAAGAACAATAATGAATTATAAACCACTGGGGGAAACATGGGCATTTCTGAGTCCATGCCAATACTAAATAGAGGAGTGATGAGTGAATGAATGAGTGAATGGGGAGGAAGAGCGCTTACTTACAGGAGAACTGCCAGGTGCTGAAGGGGGACTGAGGGGTGCTGAGAGTGCTGGAGTTAGAAACATCACTTTGCAACCCTGGTTGTAAAGATGGTCAGGGCAGGGGTCACCAATGGGTAATAGGGAATTCATTGAGGAGCTGGATATTTATATGCGTTTAAGGAAAAAGCAGAGGCGAAATCAGGCAATATTGTGACCAGGTGATAGAACTAACATCGCAGCGTGGGGTCCAAGGGCTGCTTATGAGCACACAGATCACCATGCAGTCAACTGGCAGAATCCCTAGTGTAAAAGTGTAGGTCGCTCAGTCGTGTCTGACTCTTTGTGGCTGTATGGACTGCAGCCTGCCAGGTTTCCTCTGTCCATGGGATTCTCCAGGCCAGAATACTGGAGAGAATAGCCATTCCCTTCTCCAGGGGATCTTCCCGACCTAGGGATGGAACCCAGGTGTCCCACATTGGCAGGTGGATTCTTTACTGTGTGAGCCACCAGGGAAAACGCAGAATCCCTAACGCGTCCCTAACCACATGGAAAACAACAAATCCATCCAAAAAGAGGAACATACTGTTTGTTTGGTTTTTTTAGCAGGATGGGGGGAGGACTGTATTTTTAAATATGTCAGTGTCGCAAAGACAAAGAAAGACTGCAGAAATGTTCCACCTTGAAGGATACTAGAGAGACATGACAACTCAGTATAAAACCCAGTTTCTGGACAGAACCCTGTCCAGTAGGAGAAAATGCTAGCAAGGATTGGCATTGGGCCAAATTAGAATATGGATGGAAAACCAGACAAAAGAACTGGACTCATGCCAACTTCCTGTATGTGGTTGTATACGAGAATATTCCTTTTCTTAGGAAATATATAGTATTGAGGGGGACAGTCCTCTTACAAGGCTCAGAAAAATCTATACAAATCAGGAGGTGGGTAAAAGAGGGCAGATTGAGATCAAGAGACAAGGAGGGACAGAGAGAGAGAGCTCACAAATGATGAAACACAGGGATAAAATGTTAGCCGTCAATTTTGGCCAAAGGTTATATGGGGGTTCTTTGTACAATCCTATTCTTTCAACTCTTGAGTAAAGTTTGAAATTATTTTCAAATTTTAAAAAGTCTTTAAACATGAGCCCCTTCTCTCCCTTGGACAGTATTTCACAGAGATTTACCAGTGCCCCATCACGGGTCAGCCTGTGACCCTCGATGCCTCCTGAGTGAACAAGATGTCCCTGGGGCACCCCCAGTTGTCTGGCCTCGGGGCTAAGGACAGGTGGAAGGAAGGACTCAGCATGCTGTGAAACCAGAGGGAAGGAAGGGGTCCCTTGACCTTGTGACCCACACATGGTCATGTGACACCCCCCCCTTCCTCTCTTCCATCCCTTGGTTGGGAGGATGGGCCATATGAGGGCAAGCCAGACCCCCATTTTCCTGTTCCCAAAGCTGACCCTTCCCCCTGCTGTCCTCTTTGGAATCCACTTGCACCAGCCCCCTCTAAACCCCTGTGCACACAAATTGCACACAACCCCTCCTCTTGCTTCACACAGTGTGGGCCCTGGACCAGCAGCATCACATCCTCTGGTAGCTACTCAGACAGGCAGAACCCTGGGTCCCATCCCGTCCTGCTGAACCCAAAACTGCATTCTAACAAGACCTCCGAGGGTTTATGTGAATGCATCAAGATCTAAGAAGCCCTGAGCTAACTTTGTAAAAAAAAAAAAAAAAAAAAAATCACATCTAGAAATGGGGGACTATGGAAGCAGTTTCCGTCACTGTGAGCATTACAGGGGCTGGGACTTCTCTGGGTTTGCTGGCTCTTTGGCCTGGCTGAGGGCACCCCCGGGTCTCCCCTGCCAGGCGGCCAGGCTACAGACTCCAGCACCCACCATGTCACATCTGAACCTGGCAGCCCAAGCCTCTGTGGCCTGGGCTTTGGGAGACTCAGGACTGGGGCTGGAAAGGGACCACACTCTGGCCAACCAAATCCAAGAACTCAGAGGCACTAGTTTACCGCCAACAAAACAACCATCTGGAATTAGCAAAAAGCATCTGGAACCAAAGGGGCCTCCAGGCAATTCGAGTTGTTAATCTTGATTGACTGTCCTTTGTGATCAAGAGAAGGTCTTGTGGAAACTGGCCGTGTGGTCCTGTGCAGGGCCAAGAGGAGGGGTGCCAGGGGGCATAGGGTCTACACCAGCTCTCAGCTCTAAGAAGCAGCCTGGTGTAATGGGGAGGGCAGAAAACTCAATCCTGGCTCTGCCGCTCACTGGTCATGGTCCGTGGGCAAGTTACCCATGTCGGGGCCCCAGTTTACCCCTTGAAGGATGGGGTAATGACAGCTCCCGTGTCTGCGAGGGCTAAGAGGGTACAGAGCACTCAGCACAGACAGAGGGGTGTGTGTGTGTGTGTGTGTGTGTGTGTGTGTGTGTGTGTGCTTATTTTTGCATTCTGCTTGTGGAGGGTGGGGTGGAGGAGCCAGCCCTGCATTTGTCAGGAAGCAATGACAACCACTCCAGAAGTCTTGCTCGGAGAATTCCATGGACAGGATCCTGGTGGGCTATGGTTCACGGGGTCACAAAGAGTCGGACACGACTAAGCAACTAACACACACACCCACTCCAGCCTGGGGCCTCAATCTGGTTGCTGGACCTCCCTTGCGGTGAGATTCCCCTTTGTAAGGCGAAGTCACAGTGTCAATGCCTCCCAACGGGAAAACCCGCTTCTGTCCTCGCAGAAGTCAGCACCTTCACTGTTCCCATTTCACAGGTGAGAATGCACCTGCACAGAGAGGGTGAGGTGCCTCCAGGAGCTAGACCCCACCTTCCTGCCCTGGGACGCTGGGTCCAGCACAGATCCTCAGGAGGCAGGTGGCCTCTGCGATTTGGGAAGCTGGAGGTTGAGAGGTGGGTGGGGGTGGGAGCCAGAGAGAGGCCTGCAACCTGCTCATGCTAAGCCACTTCAGTTGTGACCTTTGTGACCCCAGGCTCCTCTGTCCAGGGGATTCTCCAGGCAAGAATACTAGAGTGGGCTGCCATGCCCTCCTCCAGGGGATCTTCCCGAGCCAGGGATCAAACCTTCCTCCCTTACGTCTCCCGCATTGGCAGACAGGTCCTTTACCACTGAGCCACCAGCCTGCTCAGTCTCCACATACCACCCAAGGACGCCCGAAATGGATGTGTACACGGACCCCGTGCCCCTTCCCCCACTTCTCAGATGCGGGGGACCCCGGGGCTTCCAGCTTCAGGGAGAAAAAATGATTTCAGAGAGGGGCTCTGGAAGCACGCAGTGCGGGGCTGAGGAAGGGGCTGTCACGGGCCCCTGAACGGCGGTCCTGGCTTCGCCGCTCTGACTCTCTATGACCACCCCTCCATTTCCTGATGGGGATGAGGGTCAGGCCTTGAAGAGGAAACCACCCACGGGCTTGTCTCAGCTGGAAGGATGAGACGGAAGAGCTGCCCCTCAAAGGCCAGAGAAGATGTGAGAAATGCCCCCCACACACAATGTGTCCCCCCAGAGCTCCTTTCCTGGCCCAACTCCAGCTGTTGTTAAGGCCAGAGTCTGGCCTCAACGTGTCCACTCCACAGGTTGGCCAATAATCCGTGACTTAGGCAAATGCCCGGAAGAAGAGACAGATGAGCCGTGGGCGGGATTTGAACTAGGAACTTTCTGAAAAGACATGTACCGTGAGTGGAGGTTGAAGGGTCCTGTGATGGGATGTGTGGGAATTTGAACCAGGAACTTTCTGAGAGGACATGTGGAGTGAGTGGAGGTTGGGGGGCCATGTGATGGGATGTGGGGGCACAGATGCCCAGAGGTGGCAGGAGTGGGAAGGGAGTATGCTGGGGAGGGGGGGGAAGGGAGGTGTGGGGAGGGCGGGCGGTGGGGAGGGGGAGAGTCCCGGGAGGCCGAAGAGGGCCGAGCCCCAAGATCTTGCCCTTTAGCTGCCCTGCCCAGGGCCCTGGGTCCCCAGGAAGTCCCAACGCAGCCTGCATCCTTTCTCCCTGAGCTTCTCCTGACATCTCCCATCCTGAGTCTGCCCAGGGACCTTGAGGGCAGCTAGAACACTCACGCCCATCCCAAGGAGCACATCCCCCTCGCCTGCCATCCCGCAGGCCTTGGCCTGACTGCTGACCACCTGCTTCTCAGACAGGGCTCAGAGTTGCCTCATCCATGCTCCTGAATGGGTGTCGTCCCAAGCAGAGCTCCCCGCTTCTAAAGCCCAACCTGTACCCCTGCACATCCCAATCCCAGGGATGCTGAAGGCTGGGAAGTGTGTCTCCCTGGCTTCACTTGGCACACAGTAGGAGCTGAAGAAACACAGAGGGAATGGATGACAGAGTGAAGGAAACCAGGATAGGAATCCTGGCTCCTGTCCTGGGAGTGGGCAGCTCGCGCTGCCAACATGACTGCAGAAATTCAGGAAACATAAGTGGTAATTGAATGCTGTTTGTTCCTTTGGGGTGTGGATCTCCCCAGTGTCTCTAACTCCCAGGAAAATCTTCCATGCATGCACATGTTTTGTGAGAGTGACAGCTTTTGGTGGAAATACAGGAAAGGCTGAGTCCCTCACATGAATCAGCACCATAAAGCTTGGAGAACAAGATAGCATCACCCCAGCTCATTCTGGGGACAAACCAGCGGTGACCGTGATAGATTGATGCCCCTTCCCCAAATTTACAGACACCGAGCAGAAAGTTTGGACTTCCACTGTGTACTGGGGGTTGGGGTGGGGGGCAGTTAAAAACCATCTCTCCTTAGGTGGCAGAGAGATCACAGCTGATATCTGAACTCTAGTTCTACACCCACCCAGAAGCCGATGGCAAAACAAATGATCGTTTTGTCTCTTGACAAAACAAAGAAATAAACAAATAGCCTGGGGGTGGCCCGGTTAGTCAGGGGACTGTTCTTTTCCCTTTTTATCTTTTTTTTTTTAATATTTATGGGGGTAAAATTTGGGGTGGGGGGAAGGCAAACCAGGATGCTGACAACCCCCTTTATACTTCCAAAGCCAGGTGTACCGCTACAAGACAGACTGGCTGGCTTTCAGAAAGACAAAGTGTTTGAGAGGCGAAGTCCAGCTCCCCTCTGTGAGCAGAGAGTCCCACCCCCCCAAAAAATTGAGCAGAAGGATCTGATGGGCTGAGAGCAGGAAGTGCTTGCTAAAAAGCCTGTGTCAAGGCTGAATCCCAGAGCTTGTTTGCTTGACCCGGGACCAGCAGCTTCATGGAGGAGAGACGCTCGAAGGTCACCTTGTACTGCTCTGGACCAAGGAGGCAACCTTGGCCCAGCTGGGACCTAGGGGCTGCAACATCTCTTGTCGGACTCCATTCTCTGGCAGTGCTCCGTTTGTCCTTGGAAAAAATTAAAAGCCAGAGACCAGGAATGAAGGGGATGGAATGAATTATCCAGAGGACCAGACACTTCGGTTTAAGCCCAGGACCTCGCAGAGTCTTGCATGAAATCTTACAAGCAGTATAAACAGAGCGGCCGCCAACCTCGCCACCAGAAATATTCAATAATAAAACACAGCTGTCGGCGCTGGCTTTTCCCAAGCAGAGTTTGTCATTCTTGCCGTTAGAAATGCTGACAGAGACAAAAACTATAAAATGAAAGCCAGTTTTCTTTTCCCCACGAAAGAGGGAGGTTTTTGTGAACTGCAGTCTAAATATTCACTTAAAAAACTAGAACGATCCATAAAAATAATTCAAGACAGAACTTCTCCTTGAAAACTCATTTTGGCCGAGGGTTCATGAGAGACCTTGGTTGATCCTGGCTAGGATAATCACTTTGATTTGAGAGCTGTGTCTTGATTATTAAAATACCCTCCAGTCCTTCTTCTTGGCTCGCCCCGGGGGTAATTAAGCAGGAGTCTTCTTAGCCGACTCTGGCTGATGGGGTTGACGTGGAGCTGGCAGAAGTGGCTGGCTCCTCTTGTTGGGACTTTACGACGGTAAAAATCTTATAACTGTTCTGTGCAAAGAGAAAGACCCGGATGTGGGCAACAAGAAACGTCTGGAGCCACGGCTCAATCCTCTGGCCTCAAAGTTTCCCACTTCCTGGGGTCCCAAAGATGGCAGAAGGAATTTTAGTAATAAAAACAGAGCTTTTGTGGGGAGCAGGATGCAGGGAGATAAGGATGCTGAAGGCACATGTGTGTAATCCTGTGTTCTCTGGGTTTTTTCTCATCAGGAAGATAAATACCATCAAAAGATACACATCCAAACCAGGGTGTAGGTTGTGAGGGGAGGCGGGAGATGGGTAACTGGGGTAGGGGGTAGCAAGAGAGTAAGTGAGGTGAGGGGGAGGCTTTCCAGGAACTGGGGAAGATGGAGAGCTTTTTAAAAAAACTTTTAATTTTATATTGGAGTATAGCCAATTAACAATGTTGTGATAGCTTCAGGCAGACAGCAAAGGGACTCAGCCACACATATACATATACCCATTCTCCCTGTAACTCCCCTCCCATCCAGGCTGCCACATAAAATTGAGCAGAGTCCCCTGTGCTATACAGTAGGTCTTTACAGGTTATCCATTTTAAACATAGCAGTATGTACATGCCCAACCCAAATTCCCTAACTGTCCTTTCCCTCCATCCTTCCCCCTGGCAACCATAAGTTCATTCTCTAAGTCTGTGAGTCTTTTTCTGTTTTGTGAATAAATTCATATGTATCATTTCTTTTTAGAATCCATATATAAGGGATGGTATATGATACTTCTTCTCTGTCTGACATTTTACTCAGTATGACAATCTCTAGATCCATCCATGTTGCTGCAGATGGCATTATTTCATTCTTTTTAATGGCTGAGTAATGGAAAAAGATGGAGAGTTTCGAGCTTAGGAGTTAGATACATTCAAATCTCTGCAGCTAAGACCCAAAACAGACAAAAAAAAAAAAAAAAAAGAAGAAGAAGAAGAAGAGGAGCATTAGGAGCAGGGAAAAACGATGCTGAATAGCACATGTTGGTGGTTCAATGCAGTGTGTCATAGATTTCAGCCTGGAACGACGATTGCCCAGGTCTCAAAGTGGCTTCTACCTTTGGTGGCTCTTTCTGCCTGTGGTTTCTGTTTAAGGACTGATTACATTTAGCCAAGTGCTCAGAGAGGCCAGACAAAAAGATGGCCCTGCCCTTGGATGCCTCTCTGAGCATGAAGCACAATGGCAGGGCAGCAAAGGGGAGAACACTGTGACTTTAAAAGAGCAATTTTTACCCTAGCAGCAGGGGAGGACTGTTATCACTTAAAAAAACATTCCGTATTTATTCCTGCCTCGCCTTAACTCAGAGGCACTGGATGCAATTGTAACGAGTTCACCCCAGAGCTGCAGGCTTCGGTCAGACTTCAGGCAGGGATGCTGTAATCAAATGCACAGGTCTTATCTCCTTTGAATAAAGCTATCTCCAGCTGAGAAGAGGGCAGGGCAGCGACTGGCAGGAACGTGCTGCCTGGGGTTCCAGGGTTGTCAGCAGAGTCACCCAGGCTGGTGTCTTGACCTCTCCTATTTCCTTGCATCTCCTTTCACTTTGATTGGAGCATCACAGACATTTGGAAAGTGCAGAAACCCTCAATCTTGCTGACCAGGAGGACTCTCTAGAGGACCAGCGAGGCGACCCACACCCAGATCAGGCAGTGTAGATACAGTCTGCAGCTGCCACCCCACCGGCTAGAGCCCCTCAGTGAGGCTGCCTCCCAGCCACACTTGAAAGTGAAAGTGACGATCACTTAGTCGTGTCTGACTCTTTGTGACCCCGTGGCTCCTCTGTCCATGGAATTCTCCAAGCAAGAATACTAGAGTGGGTTGCCATTTCCTCCTCCAGGGAGTCTTCCCAACCCAGGAATCGAACCTGAGTCTCTTGCACTGCAGGGAGTTTCTTTACCATCTGCGCCACCAGGGAAGCCACGCTTTGAAAGAGTTAATCACATCAGACAGGCCTCCCCCACCCTCTTTCTGCTCATCAGCTCAGAGAGCTAGGGAGGGGATCCACTGACTAGACAGTTTCAGTTAAATCAATAAAATAATGTTTAAAAAAGGAAGTTAAGTGCACCATCTCTCCATTCCACGGGTTGGGCTTGCCCCGGGACACTGCTGGTGTTGCAGGTCCCCCAAGGTAGGCAGTGCCCAGGTTTCTTGCTATGTTGAATGAATTCAGTCTACTGAAACACGGCATCCCAGGTAGGGACTGGGAGCAAGCGACAGCTTTTCTTTTTAACCCTTCAAAGTACATTTTTGTCACACTGAAAGAGAAGACTGCAGAGTCCAGGATGGACTCTCCACCTCTCCTCGAGTATCCACAGCTGGCCTGGCACCAGTGTTGTCTCCATCCCACAGCCCTTCATGAATTCCTGCGGGTCTCCCATGGAACCTACCCCACTCAAGACCCTCAAGTGTCTTTCAGGATAGCTTGACCTGTGAAGCAGGAGGACCAGTGACTTCTAACTCAGTTTAGGTCCTCAAACAGGCTTCCCTGGTGGTTCTGATGGTAAAGGATTCATCTGCAATGTGGGAGACCTGGGTTCAATCCCTGGGTTGGGAAGATCTCCTGGAGGAGGGCATGGCATCCCACTCCAGTATTCTTGCCTGGAGAATCCCCATGGACAGGGAAGCCTGCAGGCTACAGTCCATGGGGTCGCAGAGTTGGACATGACTGAGTGACTGAGTACACGGACAGGTCCTCAAACATTCACCAGGCACCTGCCACGTGCCAAGCAATCAAAACCAAAACACTGACCCTGTGCTGGTCACCATTCTAAAGACCCTTCCAGGCATCAGCTCCTTGAGTCTGTACAATGCCCTAGGGTGATAACCAGGGAGGGTTCTCTGAGGAGGGGGGAAACCGAGGCACAGGAAGTAGAATAAGTTGCCCAAAGTCACAGTGGCCATAAATCGAGGAGGTAAGATTCCAATCCCATCAGCCTAGCCTCAGGGCCACGGCCCTGACCCTTGTGCTCCAGGGACATGGACAAAAGCCTCAGTCCAGGCAGGACGGAGGTCCCAATCCAGGCAGATGGAGACCTGCCAACACTTCAGACCACTGAACCTGCAGCTCTGCCTCATCAGAGGCCTTGAAAGGAGTAGACATTCCACTTACTGCCCGGGGCTGCCACGCTACTGAAGGGCCTCTTTGAGTGAGCACAGCCCTAGTGCAGGAATTTTGTTCTTCCATAAAAGGAAGCTGTATTTGCAGAAGGAGCCACATTTGGCTGGTGAAATTCATCCAATCGAAAGTTGTACCCGAGTTGTTATAATTCAAACTCAGATGTCGATTTCAACTCCTATCTCACAACTATTTTGGGCCCAGGAAAGCCCACAAGTGTGTCTATTCTGAGACGACACAAAAAGATCCAGTTAGAAAAATGTTCAGAGAAACTTGGGAATTATAATTACTCCTACACCCGAGAGCATTCAGCTACTCTCATTTCATAAAGTGGCTTTGCAGAAACTGCATCTTAATGTTCTGCCCCAAAGACCGTGGGAAGGGGAGGTGATGATACTTTTAATTGATAGAAGTCTCCCCCATTGGGAGGCTTGGAAGGGGAAAGGGCCCAGGAACTCGTGAGCAAGCAGGTGTCCCTGGGAAGGTGCGGAAGGGGCTCTGTGGCAGTTCAGACAGGAGAGGGCCCATCACAGGGAAGAGAAGAGAAGGGATCAGATGAGGAAGAGCCAGAGGCTGGACAAGATAAAATATCAGCCTCATTCTAGAAAAAACAATCTTGGCCTCCATTTAATGGCAGTTTTATATTTCTGGCCAAGACTCTACTAAACCCCAGACAAGTATGAACTCATTTATTTATCAAAAACAGTTCCTTAAAATAGATTCATTGGGATCTCAGCAGCATTTGGGATTTCACAGCTGAAAAGTTAGAGCAGAGAGGGTTGAGTCTGGAAAGTCACAGAGCAGAGTAATGAATCCAGGGTTTGAATGCAAGCCCCTGACTCCTGGGTCTGCCCTCCGTCTCGTGTAATTCTCAGACCAGTTGGGGTGGGTCAAAGGGTGGCTCCCTGAAAGATATGTCCACATCCTGTTCCCTGGAACCTGTGACTGTGGCCTTATTTGGAAAAGAGGTATTTGTAGATGGACTTATAGATCTCCAGATGAGAGCATACTGGATTATCCAGCCAGAACTTCAATCCAACGATAGGAGACACACAGAGGAGAGGAGCCAGGTGAAGATGAAAGCAGAGACTGGAGAGGTGAGGCCACAAGCCAAGGAAGCCGAAAACCATCAGAAGCTGAAAGAGCTGAAATCTCCATTATGTCTGGGCCTCTTTCAGCTTCTGGTTCGATTCCTGGGATGGGAAGATTCCTTGGAGAAGGGATAGGCTACCCACTCCAGTGTTCTTGGACTTCCCTGGTGGCTCAGCCAGTAAAGAATCTGCCTGTAATGCAGGAGACCTGGGATTGATCCCTAGGTCAGGAAGATGCCCTGGAGAAAAAAACTGGTATCCACTGCAGTATTCTGGCCTGGAGAATTCCATGGACAGAAGAGCCCGGCAGGCTACAGTCCATGGGGTTGTAAAGAGTAGGACACGACTAAGCGACTTTCGCACACTCACTCAGAGGCTTCAGAAGAGGCACCCCTGCTGACACCTTGATCGTGGACAAGGAAGAGATAGCTGACTGAGAAGATGGCAGGCTAGTGCCTCAAAATAACCATCTTGTCTGGTCGAGGACGCCAGGTTCTGTTGTGGATCACAGATGGGGGGAGGTGAGGATACAAAGTAAAAAGACCAATTTAATTCTTGCAAAATCCTCAAGCAGGAGGATATATGAGTTTCACTTCCTTATAGCCCTTCACAGATGGACAGGGTCAGGCTATCTCCCTGTAAGCCAAACAAAGACACTCCAGCCCAAGGGTCAGGCAGAGGGGGCCAGGCAGGGCTCCCTGAGGCAGGCCATTATGTATGCCTATAATAACAAAAATGGCAAAAGAAGAGTTAGTCATAGAAGCAGATTGAATATGGATTCAAAATTAACCCTTATGGTTACATTCTGGCCCCCAGAACCGTGAGCAAATACCTCTGTGTTGTTTCAAGCTATTTAGTTGGAGGTAACTTGCTACGGTGTCCACAGGACACCAACACACCAGCTCTATAAGGTTAGCACTTAATTAGAATGAGGACACCCAGGCTCAAGGGGTTAAGTGACGGTAAAAACACATGACAGGTGGCTCAACAAAGAATCACACCCCGTCTGTCTTCACACAGCTCTCCTCATCAGCCTGTGGAGCATTCCTGGGAAGCGTTCCAAGAGGGGTCTTGGGATTAGGGAAGAGAGAAATGTCCTGACACAACACAGGGATCTGTGCCGGGGAGAATCTCGGTCAGCCAGGGTTCTGGAGCGCATGCTGTGGAGCATGGGTTAGACAGCAGGTTCTGGGCCACCATGATTTGATCTGCTTGAGCGCTCCCAGCCCTGGGGACCTGAGCCAGGCTCTCCTCCTTTACTACACTCTGTTTGGAAATGCTTCCTTTGTGTTGGGCTCAAACCGCCTCCTGAGGATTTCGCCACCCCCTGGGAGTTCCTCTGAGCATGTCAGAGTGATGGGCCTTGTGTGGTCATGGAGATCTGCTGCCTCACAATATCTGAGCAAAGATTTTGCCCTCCAACCACTTGTGGTCAGCCAGGGAACTGACTTGAAGCTATCTGACGTCAAGGTGGGATTGGCAGAGGAAATCAGTTCAAGGTTCCAGAAGACAAGGCTCCTCCTCTCATCTCTTGAGTCATCTTGCCCAGCACAGGGTTGCCCAGAGGAGGTGGAGGAATAACCAAGATGATGTTAATAAGCACAGCAATGGCTTCCACGATCCACTGCTGCCAATGGCCAGGTACTGCTCTGAAGCCTTTTGTTTCATCCCTATCTGACTCCCACCTTAGGTGCCATCATTATTCCCATCTTACAGAGAAGAGGAGGAGGTGAAACTCAGTCTAGCTCGGTCCCCTTTCTCATGTTATGTGGTCAGCAAATTTCCAAGCAAAGATGGGAACCTATACCATTTAAGTCCAGAGCTATGCTCCTGGTCTCTTTTTTCTCAAAACTGCCCACTTATGGATGAAGCACTTTGCACCACTGCTGTCTGCTAGACTCTGGACCATTTTCCTGGCTGTGGCAACCCTCCCAGCATCTCCTCAGGCATGCGCCATGAGTACCTTCAATGAATACAGGAATGGGATGAAAAGAGGGTGGGCACCAGTAGGCTAACTTGGCCTGATTGGATCCACATTGACTTGAATGGACTTAATCTGAGTTGACTTGGCTTTAGACAACTTCACATGAGTTAATGAGCTGAACAAAAAATCGTTTAGGACTATTTCTGGAAAACTGAAGAAATCTCACTTTACCCCTTTGGACTGAGGTTCATCCAGTTCTCTTCCCTGGGACTATGTTGGAGTCGGGACTAGAGCAAGGTGCGGGGGAGGGTGGATAGGGGGAAGAGGCTGCGGGGAAAGGGTCTCAGCAGTGACAGCTCTGGGAGCCTGGGCAGAGCCAGCCAGGACAACAGATGTCAGCGCAGGGCAAAGACAGCTGAGTCTGTGCCAGGAGCTGGGTTTTCAATCCTGAGCCAAGCCTTGAACAGACGCCAGTTTGGGCACAGACAGAGAGGAGATCAGAGGTCAGGTAAATAGCGAGCTCCAGGCAGCCCCAGGCATGCCCACAAGCCACAGGACACGCCCACTCGGTGTGCACGTGTGAGGAAGAGACCAAGACCCATGGCCTTGAGCCCCCAAGGGTTTCCACTGGGGTCAGCGTGTTCCAGGGTCCATGAGCGCATTTGCCATCCAGGCATCTCTGACTTTGATTCTGGAAGCTCCTTTCCCTCCTGGAGGCAGTGCAGAATCTTGCGAAGAGTGAGAGCTTTTGACATCAGACAGGCCTGAGTGAGCAACTCTGGAGGACTTGCTGTGGGCAGGCGGCTTTAGCTTTGGGTGCCTCCAGTTTCTCATCCATAAAATGGGGATAATATTATGCAGACTAGAAACTGCTCCATGGAGAGCACTGATATGACATGCAGCAGGTGCACAATTAATGCTCCACAAGTGCGGCCTGGGGAGGTGGGGGGAAGGGGAGGCATGAAGGCTGAGCTGAGACCCTCCTCATCCTCCTGTGGCCACCCAACTACCCACATGTCGATTTCTCCCTCTGCCTCGCTTGGTGACCTGACAACTCTCTCTGAATGTATGCACTTCACATACGTGATCCTGTTAAGTCCTCGCAACAACCCTATTACCATCCGCATTCTGCTCACGACGAAGCCAAGTTTCCATGACCCACTGTCTTGATTTGGCCAGGACTGAAATGTCACATAGTACGTGGGACTTTTGGTGCTACAACTGAAAACCAGGCAAGCTGATCAGCCTAGACGAGCAACCTGCCGGTCTTCACGACCGCCCTCCACAGGGCACAGGTGGCTGAGCTGGCTGGATCCCAGGGTGCTCAGACCCAGAGCAGCATCTCCCCAGGAGCCATCCTTGATGGAGGCATGTCAGGCAGACACGGAGCGTCCACCTTCTTCCACCCTCCGAAAACCCCGAGAGAAGTTACAGGTGAGTTTGTCCAAAGAGTCATCCTCAGGCTTCCCTAGTGGTCCAGTGGTTAAAAATCTGCCTTACAACACAAGGGCCACCGGTTCAATCCGTGGTCTGGGAAGATCTCACATGCCTTGGAATAACGAAGCCGGTGTGCCACAACTACCAAGCCTGTGTGCTCGAGCCCAGGAGCCGCAAGTATCGAGCCCACGTGCTACACCTACTGAGGCCCGCGCGCCCTAGAGCCCACGCTCTGCAACAAGAGAGAAGCCACCGCAAGGAGAAGCCTGCGTACCGCAATGAAGAGTAGCCCTGGCTCACTGCAACTGAAGAAAGCCCACACGCAGCAGTGAAGACCCACCACAACCAAAAAATTAAAAAAAAAAAAACAAATAATAAATCTTTAAAACACAAAACTAAAAGGGTCAGCCTTAGTGTGAGTCCATCATGTTTCCCAGTATCCCCCAGAGAAGGTCTCCCCCGGCCCCATTTCACAGCACATGTTAACTGAGGTCTCCTGAGGTTAAAGAAGTTCCCTTGGGGCCTGGAACCACACAGGTCTGCACCCACAGGCCCCTGGAGGTCTGGAATTGACTTTGGAAATAATCAGAAGTATTTGTGGGAAAGAGGAACTGTCACTCAGGTTTCATCTGCGGCATAAACAGTCAGTTTGTAACATTCCTAAACCCAATCCAAGGCAAAGCAAACAGGGAAGTAAACATCAGTCTACGTCAGGGGGCCTGGCTCAGGGAGAGGCACCCACCTCCAACACCAGCCTGAGCCCAGGACGGGGGACAAGTAGCGGGGCAGACAGGGGTGGGCAGGCGGGCTGCAGGAACACATAAGGGGCAGCTTCTCCGCAGAGCTGCACCCTGCAGGGTTCACAGACCAGCGCCATGGCCTTGAGAATGAAAGCCACCAACGTCTTCCCACTGGCATGTTCTGGACGGATGCAACACTGCCAGCTTTCCCTGGGGGTGGATGGATCCCCAGCACACTGGGCCCCTGCCCACTGCCCTCAGACAGCGCCTTGTTAGGCTGCACCTGAAACTAAGAAATTAGGACTCTGGATGGGTCAGGAGCAGGCAGTGGGGTGACTGTGAGCGGTCGTCTGGGGCAGGATCTGGGTTCTGGGCCTCAGAAAGTGCCTATTCTGTGCGGCAAAGAGGAAACCACTGTTATCAGCAAGGGGACTCTGAGGGGCTCAGGTTCCTCTGCAGGCGTGGGGGTTCCTGGGACAGGCAGGACCTGAGGAACAAAGTCACCATGGGGAATAAAGTGGAAAGATTAATCATCATCATCACCATTTATTTTAACAGAGAGCTTAGAGCTCTAGTGCTTTTCAGACATTTTCACCTTTGTTCCTACAGTGGCTCCAGGGGCAGGGCAGTTTCCGGCCAATGTCCCCAGCTTGGGGGAGACTGGACCCCCCATCCTGAGGTCTCATTCATTCATAACCTGTCCATATGCTCACCTGAAAGGTGGGGGTCTGCGCCAGGTGGGACAGTTCTGGGCCAGTGAGGAGGCTGCCCCGGGAGGGCCCTCAAGCCCCCTCACTGCCCTGAGCACATTGTCCTCATTTGGGCCCCCAGACCCCCAGCTGAGGGTTTGATTGGTGTGGACTTATTTCAGCCTTGGACTCTCAAGGAGCCCAGAGGCTGCCCCAGGGAGAGATCTGAGACTGGACCCCCAAGGCCATCCTAGTTGGGATTTCAGCAGACAGTCCCTGCTACTCATTCTCCCAAGATGCTGAGCCACACAGGGAGGGCAGAGCTGCGTAATCACAAGTCCCACAGACCCTGGGATTTCTGGACTTTCCCCTCATTGTAGCACGGGGGCCACTCGAATGGGGATTCTCCAGGGCCTGCCTCCCTTCTGCAAGCAGTTCCTGCCATGGGTCCCCAGCACTGTTGTGTTTAAAGGAAGAGCTGAGGGTTGCCCCTACTTGGGAATGGAGCTTACGTGGGCAATGGCATAGTTAAAGGATGGAGAGAGAGATTCCACGTGTCATTGTCAGATCGCCTGGATCTAGCCATTCCTGAAGCTGGTTCATCTCTGAACATTTTTTTCTCAAGCTCGTTTGAGTTGAGCTTTTGTTACTTGAAATGGAAAGAGTCCTGTGATAGACACACTCAGTTTGAGATACTGATCCTTTGCTGCTGCTGCTGCAAGTCACTTCAGTCGTGTCTGACTCTGTGCGACCCCATAGATGGCAGTCCACCAGGCTTTCCCATCCCTGGGATTCTCCAGGCAAGAACACTGGAGTGGGTTGCCATTTCCTTCTCTAATGCATGAAAGTGAAAAGTGAAAGTGAAGTCTCTTAGTCATGTCCGACCCTCAGCGACCCCACGGACTGCAGCCTACCAGGCTCCTCCGTCCATGGGATATTCCAGGCAAGAGTACTGGAGTGGGGTGCCATTGCCTTCCCTGGATCATTTGCTACTTACATTATTAGACAAACAATAAGGACATTTGAACCTGGTTCAGTGACCCCCAAAGAATAATAGAGTTGGGGCCTGGGCTGCTTACAAGTGGGGAGCACAGCTTGGTGAGGAGGAGTTTCCTGCTCCTATGAGCCCTGAGCTTTTTCTAGACACCCACCAGCAGCCTGATGGTTAGAACAGCGTTTGAATCCACCCCTAATGGGGCTGCATGAATATCAGCACCGGCCCTGGATGGAGGAGGAATATCAGCCCTGGATGGAGGACATGTGTTTTCTGTAGGGTGGGGGTAACTTTCTTTTCTGGCTCATTATAGGAGTGGCTCTGGGGGCTCACCAGACTGAACAAAGGAAAGCCAGAGCCAGGATTAACCTGACATCCAACGCTTCATAGCTTCCACCCCAGGGTGTCAGCATAGCCTGGAATCTTCCAGGGGGAGAGATGCACTGGAGGAGAGGAACCCTTAGATTTAGATGGAAGATTCTCTGGGTGCAAGCATGCTGACCCTCCCTCCAGCTGTGACAGGTCTCAGCAGCATTTTTAGGGACAAGCCAATGCTGAGTGCACAGTGAGGTCTGCAAGCTTACAGCTGATGGAGAGATCCAGCACAGGAGAGAATGGGGATGTCTCAGAAGGCAGTGGAGTGGTGGCAAGTGGCAGGAGGGCCTCAAGGTGAGCAAATGTGGCTGAAGAGCAAGAAATGTGAGTGTGAAGAGAGAGAGAGAGAGACGGGAACAGACAGGCAGGCAGGACAGAGGCGGAGAGTGAGATGGGAACCAACGTAGGCTCCTGTTCAACTTAAGAAAGGAGGAGTCGGGGGAAATTTTCCACTTTCTTCCCCTGAAATCTCCCTTACCAGACAGGCTTCTTCACTGCTGAGAAGATAGGATTTTTTTTTTTTCTTTCATCAGCAAACTGTCAAATTACAGAAGCTCAGCATGAAAGGGAAGTCAGGCTCTTCAATCCCTTTGGATTTTTCCAGATAAAATTTCTTGGCTCTGTCTCTCTGTCACATCATTGAGGAGAAGTGTATTTTCTTTGGGGTAATGGTGTCAACTCTGATTAACTTTCAGTAAGACAGCCTCGGCAGTGAGTGGCCATGATGGAAAATTAGAAAACATCATTTGGGGTCTTTTGGGGGGTTCAATGAGTCAGTCACTGCTTTTCTCTCTCCTAAAGGGAAGGCAGTTTTAGTGGGTGTGGAGAGGACTTTGTTTTTATGAATTAGAAGGTAATGAGGGGAAATGGGCTGTTAAACTTTTTATTGGACTGGAACGTGCCCACTGACCTGCAAGCCCATCAGGAGCATCTGGGCATCAACTCACTCCATGTTCACAGCAGGTCCTCTGGGCTCTACCCATTTCACAGATAAGCATCTGAGGCTCAGCAGCATCAGTGACCCAAGATCACATGGCTTCATGGGGTGGAACCAAGGTCCAGCCCCTAGCCGGCAGTCCAGAGTGCATACCCTTCCTCACTGACCACCACCTGCTCTAATCAGTTTTGGCCACAAAGCGGGCATCACGTGTCCTGCAGCTGACGGCCCCAAGCCTTGGCTGAGAAGCTGACCCAGCGATTCCTAACAGGTGCACAGGATGTGTTACTGAATGAATCCTCACCTCATACACACATACTGGACAGATGTCCTGGGAAACCACAGAGGGGGGCTTTTCCGGAGATGAAACTCACCATTGACAAATGCTTCATTTGAATGCCCCCCCAAGCAGACCCTGAGACTGAGTGTGGATTCAGCCCCTGAGATGTGGCGACGACTCCAGGAGGCAGGGGTTGGGAAGGAAGGATGATAAAGCTGCAGTTTGCCAGGTGACGCTAGTGGTAAAGAATCCACCTGCCAACACAGGAGATGCTAGAGACATGGGTTCAATCCCAGGGTCAGGAATATCCCCTGAAGGGGGAAATGGCAACCCATTCCAGTATTCTTACCAGGAGAATCCCATGGAGTCACAAACAGTCGGACATGACTGAGCGTCTAAGCAAACACATGAGCAGTTTCCCTCTGAGGAACTATGGAAAACATCCTGGAATTGTCCTGCACCAGGTACCAGGGTCTTCACCCACTGATTCCCACACTCCTGGCTGAGGGCTGCCACAGGCACTTACTGGCCACCTCTTCACGTGGGGTGGGCAAGCTCTGGGGTGCAAGAAAGAGTCGGCCGGCAGCCAAGCTGATAACAGAAGACAGAGGATGCAGAGGTGAGCTGGCCGGGCTGCAGGAGAACTTAGGATGGTCGAGGGAACCCAGTAGAACAGCAGCGTCTGCAACAGGAGTCAAGAGAGGACAGTGAAAGAAGTGACCTTTCTGAGGGCTTACTATTTGCCAGCATCTTAGTCTGTTTGGACTGCTATAACAGAATACTACAGATTTGGTGGCTTATGCGTACGGATGCGCTAATTTGCATCACTTGTGTCTGACTCTTTGTGACCCCAGGACTGTAGCCTGCCAGGATCCTCTGTTCATGGGATTGTCCAGGCAAGAATACTGGAGTGAGTTATTTCCTCCTCCAGGGAATCTTCCCTACTCAGGGATTAAGCCCACATCTTTTATGTTTCCTGCATGGGCAGGTGGGTTCTTACCACTAGCACCACCTGGGAAGCCCAGGTGGCTTATAAACAATAGAAATTTATTTCTCACAGCTCTGCAGGCTGGAAGTCTAACATCAGTATGCTGGCCAGGTTTGATGTCTGGTCAGGGTTTCCTGGTTCATGGATGGCTGTCTTCTCACTCAGTTCTCTCATGATGGAAGGAGAGTCACCCCCTGGAGTCTACTTTGCAAGGACACTAACCTCATTCCTGAAGGTGCAGCCTCATGACCTGATCACTTCCCAAAGGTCCCATCTCTGATACTGTCACACTGGGAGTTAGGAGTCTATTAACAACATATGGATTCTACTATAGACATTCAGCCTACTCTCCCCACTCCCAGTCTATAGGCACTTATATCTCCACACTGCAAGTGAGGAAACTGAGGCACAGAGAGGTTATTATCTCACCCAATGTCACTGGTGGCTCAGTATTAAAGAATGCGCTTCCTAGTCCAGGAGACAGGGCCAGGAAGATCCCCTGGGAAAGGAAATGGCTACCCCCTCCAGTATTCTTGCCTGGAGAATCCCAAGAACGGAGAAGCCTGGCAAGCTGCAGTCCATGAGGTCGCAAAGAGTCAGACACAACTGAGCAACCAAACAGTAACAACAACAGGTCACTCAGCCAGTAGACAGCAGGCAAAGGTGAGGCTGGGCAGTCTGGACTCAGAGCTCATGCTCTTAAGCAGAGCCGGGACTCAAGCAATTGAGCAAGGCACTCAGGTTTAAAGTTTAAGGAGACACTCTCTTGGGGTTGGTCCTGTGCAGAGCTAGTGCCTGAGAGTCAGGCCTCCTTACATTTTGCACCCTATGTGCCTTACCCTGGTCTGGGCCCTGCTTACAACTCACACCCCGCCCATGAGACGAGCCTCCTTGCTCCCCTACCTGCGGCACATCCTTCACAACCTGAGCTGTTCTGAGACTGACCGAAGGTCATATGCCCCGACATGCAGAAGGGGTAATTGAGACAATTATGCAGATTGCTTATGCAAGAAATAATTTGTCCCTTTGATCTGAATTTTTCAAGAGGCTTTAAGTAACTGAGCATAAAATACATCACAACTTGATTTTTAAAAGTATTCAGAGGACTTCTAGATTCTGGTCCAAGATGTAGAGTTGAGAACTCTTCGTTCTCATCCTCACAAGAAAAATGTGGAACAGACTGAAAATCAACATTTCTTCTTAGATCCTTCAGAGAACTGGAGTCCCAGGGCAGACTGCTACCCCAGAAACTTAGGAGACAGGCAGGCACAGAGTCGGTCACGACTGAAGCGATTTAGCATGTGTGCATGCATGCATTGGAGAAGGAAATGGCAACCCACTCCAGTGTTCTCGCCTGGAGAATCCCAGGGACAGAGGAGCCTGGTGGGCTTCTGTCTATGGGGTCGCACAGAGTCGGACACGACTGCTGCGACTTAGCAGCAGCACAGCAGCAGCAGGCAGATACAGAGTTCCAGCTTATGGGGACAAGAAGCTGCTGGAGCCATTAACGGGCTGAAACACGTAAGCAGAAGATGACTAATGGCTAGAGGCTGAATGTGGACTAGCTTGAGATGACAAACTCTGGGATGTCCCATTTCAAGAAGGGTCCCAGTCTCTGAGTTTTCCCTTCAGAAGCCCCACTTGTGTTTCTAGGAGGAAGAAAGGGGAGCAACTATTTTGAAATATGCCCCCAAACTTCTATTTTCCTTAGTAAAGGTCTGCACTCAAGGGTAAATAATTTACCAGAGCCTTAACACCTAGGGCAAGCGCAGCAGGATAGCTGGAGCCCCATCTGGCCTTTCATCTCACTTTAAGGGAGAGGAGAAAAGACTAACAAACCCATCTGAAGGTCACAGCCCAGGGGCTCTGGCCCACTGAAAAGACTGGTGATGAGATGACTATGATGTCACTATACTAGCTGCAGTGTAAAAAACAGGAGGTTACAACTGAGAATCAAAAGATACAGATTCAGTTTAAGAAGGAATTCCCAAAGAAACCTAGAGGCAATAGGAGAGACTGAAACTTGCATATGAGAGGAATACAAAGCCTTTAAAAAATTAATTTATTTGTTTTAATTGGAGGCCAATTAGTTTACAATATTGTAGTGGTTTTTGCCATACATTGATGTGAATCAGCCATGGGTGTACGTGTGTCCTCCATCCTGAAGCCCCCTCCTATCTCCCTCCCCTTCCCATCCCTCTGGGTTGTCCCAGTGTACCAGCTTTGAGTGCCCTGTTTCATGCATCATGCTTAGACTGGTGATCTATTTCATATAAGGTAATATACATTTTTCAATGCTATTCTCTCAAGTCATCCCACCCTCGCCTTCTCCCACAGAGTCCGAGTCCAAAAGTCTGTTCTTTATATCTGTGTCTCTTTTGCTGTTTCACATATAAGGTCATCATTACCATCTTTCTAAATTCCATATATATGCATTAATATACTGTACTGGTGTTTTTCTTTCTGTTTTTACCTATGGTTACAACAAACATGAAATGCAGTCCAGCTCTGAGCCAGACTGACCTAGCTCCTTACACTAAATCCTGTTTGCCTCAGTTCCTGTTACTCAATGCAACATGTCCAGATTTCCACAAAAAGTCACAAGGCATACTACAAGGTAAGAAAACACACAGTCTGAGAAGACAAAGCAGGCAATCGAAATAGACTAGCAGCAGAGATTTCAGAATTACCAGACCAGGAACTTAAAATAACTGTGCTTAATATGCTAATGGCCTCCCCGATGGCTCATCGGGTAAAATGCAGTAGACACAGGAGACTAGGTTCAATCCATGGGTCAGGAAAATGCCCTGGAGAAAGAAATGGCAACCCACTCCAGTATTCTTGCCTGGAAAATTCCATGGACAGAGAAGCCTGGCAGGCTACAGTCCACAGGGTTGCAAAAAATCAGACATGACTGAGTGACTAAGCACGCACGCACAGTAGGCTAAGTGCTCTAATGGAAGAAGTGGACAGCATGTGAGAACAGACAGATTCAAGATTACCATGTTCAGGGTAATACCTCTCATGCAGGGTCAACAAGCTCCAGAACATCCTCTCGGGACACATGCAGCCAGAGACAGCAGTGTTGATTTACAGCAAAAACCACCCGAAGCGACTTGGTCTTGGGGACCTATTGCCATCGACTTCATATTGTTTCCATGTTATGATGAAGCATCCTCGATTGCCAAGAGCCAATCGAACTCATGTTAGCTCCAAACGTCCTGTGAGCTCATGCTGGAGAATTTCTTTTACTGTTTCTGAAACAGAGATGGAGTTGGGGCGTAGAGAGGAGGCCCTGGAGGCCCCAGCCATAAGGACACCCCAACTTGGTTGATGAGATGAACACTGAGCGCCTAAGTGAGGGAACAAAGTGTGACTGGGGTCCGTCTCCCAGTAAAACCCAGAGCCAATACGTGACTTCATTGGTTTGGGACTGGAAATGGAAAAGTTCAGTGATTGCTTTCAGAGAAAACAAATGGCTAGGGGTGAGGGGATGAGCCGATGTTTTCTTGCCTGAAGTTTAGTAAAATGCACTTCGTTTTCTCATATTTCTGCTCCACTGAACCCTCCACCCTCTCCTGCCCAGGGCTGACCATGCCTTCCTGTCCTCGGGCTGCTCTGGTCGCCCAGGCCCAGGGAGGAGGCATTTGAGGATGACTGGGCTGGGGCAGGTGGTCTGACCCACCCCTGCCTCCAGGATGGGTGGGTAGCCATTCAGAGGAGTGTTTCAATGGAGGAGACAGCTTCAATGGGAGACTGACCGGGAGGCAAGGTGCAGAGGCCAGAGTTGTAGGAATAGTTGGGTGGTGGCCAGTTGCTTGAGGGCCAGAAGCCGATGGAATCATTTGAATAGGGTCAGCGGGCCCCACAGCAGCTGTGCTGGTCCACTAAGTCTCCCAAAGGTCAGCACAGAGTTTGCAGCACAGAGTCCTTAACACAGAGCAGTGAGGCCTTTCTCCCTGCCTTTTCCCAGAAGCACAGAACTAAGACCACTCCCGGAACCAGGGACTGGGGCCTTGGGAGGCATCTGGGGACAGACCCTCAGCCTGGCACCCTTGTTCCCAGATGTCGTGAGTGAGACTGACTCGTAGTTCTCCAGGAGGTGGAGGGACCAGTCTGGCCAGACTCTGGAGGCCCGTGGGTGACAGAAGCTGTGCAGGGATGCCCATTTCTCACGTCTCACCTTTAGACCTTGTTACCTGTCTGTGATGAGAGTACCGATTTGACACCACTGTGAGCAGGCCTGGGCATCAAGGGGCCACCTCCAGGTCTCTGAGAGATTGGAAACGAAACACCCACCCCTTCGCCACACTTCGTGTTGTTGTTCAGGAGCTAACTCATGTCTAGCTCTTTGTGACCCCATGGACTGCAGCACGCCAGGCCTCCCTGTCCTTCACCATCCCCCAGAGTTTGCTCAAACTCATGTCCACTGAATCAATGATGCCATCCAACCATCTCATCCTCTGCCACCCCCTTCTCCTCCTTCCTTCAGTCTTTCCCAGCATCAGGGTCTTTACAAATGAGTTGGCTCTTTGCATCAGGTGGCCAAAATATTGGAGCTTCAGCTTCAGCATCAGTTCTTTCAATGAATATTCAGGGTTGATTTCCTTTAAGATTGACTGATTTAATCTCCTTGCAGTCCAAGAGATTCTCAAGAGTCTTCTCCAGCACCACAGTTGGAAAGCATCAGTTCTTCAGCGTTCAGCCTTCTTTATGGTACAACTCTTCAAATCCATACATGACTACTAGAAAAACCATAGCTTTGTATAATGGACCCTCGTCAGCAAAACAATGTCTTTGCTTTTTAATATGCTATCTAGTTTTTTTCATAGCTTTTCTTCCAAGAAACAAGCATCTTTTAATTTTGTGGCTGGAGTCAGGCAGCCTTCCCTCGTAACCTGCATGAAGCTCCCACTGAGACCACTTAGAAATGGGGGGGACATGTGGCATGAGAGTGAGTGAGGCAGGTTTCCATACGTCAGGCTGGTATTGCCCAGCACTCCCTGCCCCCACTTTGGTTTTCTGAAGCACATGGGACCTTGATTTGGAGGCACAGGCTATGGTGGGGACCCCAGGCAGGACCCCAAGTCCCTAGGAAACTCCAGGAGGCACTGCAGCCTGGTGGTTCTGTGTGTGGGCCCTGGAGCCAAGGGGCTTGGGGTCAGCTTCTCAGCTCTATAACTTTGGTGAGTTTCTGTAGTTCTCTGTGTCTCGGTTTACTGATCTGTGCAGTGAGCCTCAGTGGGGGCAGAGTTGGCAGATAGCACCCACTTGGTGCATGAGACCCTCTGCTATTTTGTCCTTTTCTGTGGGGGGTGAGGATCTTTGCTCTTGGTTCAGGTCTCACCACAAAGGCCACCTCCTCAGAGTGGTCTTCAGTGACTCTGCTTCCTCCGCTGGTTGCCTACCCGCTCCCATCACTCTCAGTTAGTCACCCAGTTGTGCCCAACTCTTTGCGACCCCTGAACTGAACTGACAGTGATGGGAGACGGTAGGCAACCAGCAGAGGAAGGAGGGTCCATCACTCTAGGCAGCGTAGTTTAATTTGTTTCTTTGTATGGCTTGTGGCTCTCCCAGTAGAACATGAGCTTCAGGAGAAAAGACTCCATCAGTCCTGCCTGTGACCACATCTTGCTGCCGATAGACTCTGGCACAAAGCAAGTATCAAGAAATATTTGTGAACGAAATATTCACGTGCCCATCCTGGCTTCCCTCCAGGCACAGGTCAGCACAGGGTCCTGTCACACCTGGGCCAGGTACAGAGGAGTGCCCGCCTGGGAGATGCTAGATGCAGAAACTGTGAAGAGAGGCATCCCAGGCCAGGCGCCAGGGCTCAGGGCCTCCCCATCCCCCATCAGACCAGTTGTGAGTGATCTGTATAGACTCCCAAAACAGAGCATGCTTTCAGTTCATTCCTGCGCTGTTTTTCAGACTCTCCAAAAAGCCTGCACCCAGAGAGGTGCTGTCCAGATCTCCAGGTGCACTCTCCCTTGAGAAGGAGAGACGCACCCTCGTTCCCCATGCCTGAGCCAGGACAGGTTGGCAACACTAGTGCCCCCCTCCCTCCTCACCTCCAGCTTTGCACAAGCAGTCCCAGCAGTCAGGAGGCTGTATGGGCTGGCGCCTCCCAGAGTTTCCAAAACATTCGGCTGGAAATAGGAAAAGTGGAACCACATTGTGATCCAGGCGAAAGATAAAGAGCTGGGTGAGCAAGCTCCCCCGGACTTCGTATTTTCATCAAAGAGCCTCCTTCAGTGCACAAGCCCCATGAGGAACCGGCCTGGCCAGTAATGGCTTCCAAGGGCCATTCCACCTCTTAGACTCTCAGGCTCCTTATCTGCTAAATGGGGTAATGAGACCTCCCACCCCACCAGCTGCTGTAACGGGGCACGGAGCACTGTATGTGACATGTGATGAACAGGCCATAAAGCCAAGTCCCTTTCCTCTCTGCACCCCAGAGATTTGGGTTGTGGAGCACATCACTGACAGGTTACTTTCTCTATTTAAGAAGGTCTATCTTGAGGACTTTTCTGGTGGTCCAGTGGTTAAGACTTCACCTTCCAGTGCAGGGGGTGTCTGTGAAATCCCTGGTCAGGGACCTAAGATCCCATATACCACGTGGCCACAAAAACCAAAACATGAAACAGAAGCAATATTGTAACAAATTCAATAAGGACTTTAAAAATGGTCCACAACAACAACAAAATCTTTAAAAAAACCAACAACAACAAAAGAAAAAACGAAGGTCTAGCTCTTTGAGCTCATCTCCCACCCCCTGATTCACTGACTGTTTGGATTCCCCAGTAAGACAACATTCCTACCTCAGGGCCTTTGCACTTGCTGCTCTCTCTGCCTGGAACTCTCTGATATTTTCCTGGCTATTTCCCAATCATTGTTCAGGTTTTATCCCAATGTCACCTCCCTAGAAAGGCCTTCCCTGGTCCTTTCATTCCAGATCCCCTCACCCCCACCTCTGCCCCCAGCCCAGCTTCCTGCTCCATTTTCGAAACTTCCTCCTGGGGAATGGCCACAGTGTCGACCTGCTTCTCCCATGGAAAGAGAGCCCCACAAGGGCAGGTCCCGGAAGATCACCCCAGCACCTGGTGCCATGCCTGGCACATGATGGATGCAATACATTGTTATTAAATATGAGTGCTCTGCTTATGTTCAAAGTGAGACTTGAGAAAGCAAGTTTTCCTCTAGGAAGGAGAGAATCCACCTCGAATGGAATCTATTTTTAAAGCTTCAGGCCAAACATCAGTCTGGGTGCTCCTGGACCACCCCAGGAGCCTCTGCAGTTCTTGGGGGTCTGATGGGGCAGGTGAGGTGCCCAGGTGGGGAGTGTCACTGTGAATCATGGGCTGGATAGGACCACCCACTGAGGGGCAGGGTGGTCGCTGGCCAGGGAGGGTTTCTAACCACTGTGGCTGAGGCAGGTTTCAGGAGAGACCCACGGTGGCCACCGTGGAGGCCATCTATTTGCTTTAACTGTTCTGGTGCCCAGGGGACTGTGGGGTCCCAGGGGAGAGAGAAAACTAGAAGGCAGGACACAGGGGCTCCGAGTCCTTCTCAGCCATTCATTTGCTGTGTGCCTTTGCGCAAGTCACTGTACCATTCTGGGCTCGGCTTTCTCACCCATAAAGCAGACAAAGTAAGGCTGACACCCCTTTTGCCTTCACTTTTTCCCTCTTTCCAGCTGTGCTCTCCTAAGACAGTCACTCCATGCACCTGGGTGCTTTCCCTGGGATCTAAAATGGGATGAGAATCATACCCAGCTCGCAGGACTCAGCTAATACTGATGCTAATACTGACCGCAACTTTCAGGCACTTAGTAAGCGGTCAGCAAATATCCAGGTCATGATCAGAGATTGGAAATCTGCTCAGACCAGCTTGCACTAAGAGGAGGATGGATCACTGCAAAGAATGTAAGAGGAGATAAAATATTTTTTGTGGTGAAGCAGGAAAAAACAAAAGAGCGAACCCGAAGGAGGAGCAGGGGGTGTGTTTTCAGCCAGCCTTGGTTGATGGGTGGGAGCTGGTGCTCACTTTGGGCAAGTCTGGCATTTTTAGCACCTAACTGGGGTCTGGGCCTCTAGGCTCCAAGCTGTACATGAGGTGGAGCCATCTGATTCCTCGAAGGGGAATAGGTAACCAGCAGAGAAACCAGGATGGCTGGGAGACCCACCCCTGGCATGTTCCTCCCTTCTGGGAGCCTGGAGCGGGGCGGAGAGTCCGGAGATCAGGAAGAAAGCCTCGTCTGGGAAGTATTAACTGCACAACCACAGCTGACCAGATGGGCAGGCCCCTGTCCCCTCAAATGACTTCCAGGCGAGTCCTGGGCTGAAAAGTGGCTCAGCCAGAAAGCTGATTTCTAAAGACTCAGCCACAAGCACATGTGAGCCTTATGCATGTGGCAAACTCCAGGCCAGACAAGCTTAGTTCTGTCCTGAGTCTTGTCAGCAGGAAAACCATCAGAAAATATGGACTCAAAGACCTTTCTTGTGGGACCGCAGAAGGCAAAGGGGAGGAGCGGGGGTGAGCAGACCCAGATTCTGGCCTCAGCTATCTCTTAGCAGCAGCGTCACCATGGGCAAGTGTCCTCCACTTTGTAGTGTAAAAAGTATAAAACTAAGGACCAGGAGGCTTCTTGAGGTTGTGCCATCACTGGATTATATGATTTGAAGCCTCCATGACATCCAAATATTTTGCTCTCCTGGAAAACCTAAAGGAAGTGGAGGGGTAGTTTGCACCAGGGAAACCAAGATAAGTTCAGATCTCTCTGATTTTCAAAAGCCAAGCCAAATCCTGAGAATCTGTCCGTTGTGACAGATGGAAAGTCCAGCTCAAACCAGCTTGAGTAAAAGGGACATTTATTGGTTCCTGGAATATAAAGACGTGTTAGCTTCAGGCATGGCGGTATCCAGGGGCTAGATAATGTTACCATCTCATTTCTCATCTCACCTAGTTATGTAATTCAGACAGATGTTTACCTAGCAATGACTAATCAACCCCCAGCACCTCCAGTCAACCTATTGTCCTCGGCAGTCCCAATGGAAGGAGAGAGTTCATTTCCTGTCTGTCTCAATGAAACTCCCAGGGTTTCTTTGGGCTTACCAGCCTTGTTCACTTGTCCCTTCCCGAACCAGTCTCAGAGGTCTGGGTTTAAATCCAGCCTCAACATTTACTATAGAAGTGTTAGTTGCTCAGTCATGTCCAACTCTTTGCGACACCATGGACTGTAACCCACAAGACTTCTCTGTCCATGGGATTCTCCAGGCAAGAATACTGGAGTGGGATGCCATGCCCTCCTCCAGGGGATCTTCCCAACCCAAGGATCAAACCAATGTCTCCTGCATTGTAGGCATGGACTCTTTAACATCTGACCCACCAGAGAAGCCCCTGGGAACTTAGATGAAGAACTTAGGGGCAGTCAGTTTCCTATGGCTTCAGTGACAAACTACCACACACTTAGTAGCTGGAAACAACACGAATTTATTATCCTAGAGTTCTGGAGGCTAGAAGTCCAAATGGCCATCACTGGGCTAAAATCAAGGTGTTGGCAGAGTGATTCTTTCTGGGAGTTCCAGAGGATAAACCTTATTTTTGCTGTTCCTGCCTTCCAGAGCTAGCCCCCTGGCTTTACCCTGGTCCCCTCTTCCATCGTCAAATCAGCAATGACCAGCCGAATCTTCCTTATGTCACATGACTAATGCTGCCCACCTGTTCCCCCTGTGATTCCATGGAGCCACCCAATAATCCAGGATCATCTCTGCACCTCAAGGTCAGCTGATGAGCAACATTAACTACCTGCAGCCTAGTCTTCCTTTGCCCTGAAATGCAACATGCTCGTAGGCTCTGGGGATTCAGCTGTGAACACTGGGAGGCCATTATTCTGCCCACCACACTTGCCTCACTCTCATCATTTGTAAAATGGGACAGTAGCACTGTTCCTTCAAAGGATTCTGCTGAGGCTCAGAGGAGAGTCCTCAGCACAGAGCCCGGTGTACAGTAAATACTCAACAAGTAAATGGGGCACCCACCAGCCTCAGCATTTCTGAGGAACTGCATAGTTAAGTTGGGAGAAAGGGAGCACATGGTTTGAGTCACAAGTCATGTAAAATAGAATAAGAACCAGAGGATGCGATGCCCCACATATTCCCCCCACCCCAACAACTCTCCACTCCGGAGCAACTTCTGTGACTGCTGTTTGGACAAGGTGGAGCGTGTGTGTTTTTCCATCAGACACCACCCCACAGGAGGGCCCAAGGGAGAAGGAAGAAGCACAGAGCCACTTCAGAAGGGTGGTGGCTACTCTGTAACAAGGACCCAGGTGCTACTGACACCTCACCCCACTCCCCTCCTCCGTCCACTACTCCTGGGTTAGAAGTGGAGTGCAGGGTGGCTGGAGCACGCAGGGCACTGGGGCACCTGTGGCATCTCAATCAGTAGTCTGCATCCTAGCAACAACGGTTCACGGAGAGGTTCAGTGAGGTGGGGTCCCAGCTTCCCTGCCCACTTCTGCCATCCTGTTGACTGTGTGGGGCTCTGCTGTGGTCTGGCTGCAGCTGGCCTGGCTCATGGTCAATGCTAAGGGTGTGTTCATCAAATGAAGATGCAGCGGGGAGAGAACTGAAGGCGCAGTCCTCACCTTGGCTCTGCCACTGCCCGGCTCTAAGCCTCAGTTTCCCATCTGCAGGTGGGAAAAGCCCCTGATGCTGACCACACAGCTTGATCTCTTTAAAGGGCCACTGAAGGAAGTGGCCCAGAGCCCCAAAGAATGTCATCATCCTCAGCTGTCTCCCGGCCTTGCCCCTGCAGATCTCCAGTCTGGCTCCTATAGGGACCAGTGGGGTGGAAGAGACCATAAATGAGGAATGTGAGGCACAGAGAGGTCAAGGAACTGGCTGAAGGTCACACAGCTTAGAGAACGTCAGGTCAGGTACCCCAGCCCCAGCTTCAGCATCCCACCAGAGTGACCAGCAGAGCCTGCTCTGCTTACGTGTCCTGGTGGCAAATAACAGAAAAATGTGGCAAAGCAAAGTGAAACACCAAGCTGACTGATCCCCCACTGCCTGCCCCCCACATTGGCCCAATGTTTCTCAAGGCTAATTGCAGGTTTAATGATCCCAATTACACAGCCACTGTCATTCTGACAGCGGTGCAAGCTTCAAGAGGGGGTGAGGCCCTCGTCCCAATCAACCTTGTTTTTATTGATTTGTAAGCAGCTCAATTGTCTGGGAAAAGGCAGCCCACCCGCCAGCATCTCTCAGTCCCGCTACAACGCAGGGACATGGTACCACGGCCTAGGCCATCCCCAGGCAGCTGGGGCCTCGGTGCTGTTTGTTCACAAATGCACAGTAAATGACACCCCCTCGTCCAGGGGGACAGGCAGGAGCTGCGCTGTATTGGCTGGCGTGTTGGAATTAATACTGCGTCTCCACATTTCTTCATGTCTAGACAAGAAGTTCTGCTGCCTGCCTGCCTGAAATATTAAAATTTCATACTCTCCTCCCAGGAGAGGCCCTCTGGTTGTAAACACACAGAGACAATTTGTTTTCTTTCTTTCCCTTCTTCAAATTTCCTCTTTTTGGCCGACTATGTGGCTTACAGAGCCGAAGAGGCACTGCAAACTTCGGGACCTGCACACTCCCAGCCTTCTCTAGCGTGGCGTGGCTTCGTGTCTGGGTACAAGTCCTGCACGTGTCACTCGACAGCTAATCGGGCCTCAGTTTCCTCATCTGAGAGATGGTTGTGACAATTCTGACCTCACTGGGTAATTGTCGGGCTGGATGAAGCATTGAACAAGATAACCGCCATGCTGAGTTGAAATGTCCCTCCAAAATCCACATCCACCTGGAATCTCAGGACGTGATCTTGTATGGAGCCAGAGTCCTTTCTCCAGTACTCTTGCCTGGAAAATCCCATGGGTGGAGGAGCTTGACAGGCTGCAGTCCATGGGGTCGCACAGAGTCGGACACGACTGAAGCAACTTAGCAGCAGCAGCAGCAGCAGAGTACTTTCAGGTGTACCAAGTGAAGATGAGACATTTCAGAGTGGGGCAGGCCCCGTACATAAGACTGATGTCCTCGGAAAGAGAGGCATATCCAGAAAGTGACCATTCATCACCTTTGGGAATCATAGGCACGAAGCATCACCATGACCTGTTTTACAAGTGTGGTAGCCAAGAGGCTGGGGGCTTGCCCTGCGTCACAAAGTGACCTGATGTTGGAGCAGGATCCCGTGGTGGGTCTTACCCCAGAGTCCTTCCTGCCCTTTCCTGTCCACACTGCCCTTTCTGTATTTCCTGCAGCAAGGCCATGAGCAGCTTGAGGGCCGGGCTCTACTTCAAACCCCCTCCAGTCACCACTGCCTGTTCCCAGGGACACAGTCTACAGAGGAGAATAACATGAAATAAATGTGGGGCTGCATCACACACACAGCAGACTTATGGGGGATCAAATATAAGCATTCAACTTTCCCAGTACCCATTAGAAGCAGCCAAATTCCCCCACTCACAAATGGAAAACGGGGACTGAGCTGCCCCTCCTCAGTCATTCTGCTCAGAGCTAAGCATCCTGCGGGTGAGGGAGGATGCTACAGCTTAAAGATGTCATTTTCCACAAGCTGGGGCCTCAAGGCCTGGGCTTTCTCTGGTGCCCAAGCTCTGCTCCTCTCATCCATCTCACCAAATCCAAGCTCGAGCCGAGCCTTCTCTGTGATCTGTGGTGGATACTCTCGGCTGCCCAGACAACATCCACTCCCCCGTTCTGCTGCCCTCTCAGAGCCTTGAACTTCCCATGTGCACAGGATTGCCAGACAGAATACAGCATCTCCAGTTAAGTTTGATGTTCAGATACACAATGAATAATGTTAATACGGTTAGATATGTATCTATAAGTATGTATACTCTCAATGCATACATGTAAATACATATTATAATATATTGTATTACATGCACAGCTTAATATATTTTTTCTATATGCTAACCATTCTAAAAATTTCATACTAAAAATTTTTCATTGTTTACCTGGAATTCAAGTTTACTGGGCTCTTTGCATCTGTATTTGCCGAGTCCAATCACCCTTGATGAGCAAGGCACGTGCTCTGTTCAGGGACAAGCCTGGCCAAGTGAGCTGAGCAGCCCTGGGTCCCAGTCCAGCCACAGGCACTGCTTCCAAGGTGGGCTCCTGACCCCAGGCCCTTGTTTGTGAAAGTGAAAGTGTTAGTCAGTCAGTCATGTCCAGCTCTTTGTAACCCTATGGACTGTAACTTGTCAGGCTCCTGTGTCCATGGGATTCTCCAGGCAAGAATACTGGAGTGGATTGTCATTCCTTTCTCCAGGGGATCTCCCTGACTCAGGAATCAAATCGGGTCTCCCACATTGTAAGCGGATTCTTTACTAACTAATCCATCAGGGAATTCTACAGAAAGACAGCAGTGCATGGTCCTAAAGAGAAATCTTAGTTTCCTGCCCAGGAACTGAACCTGAGTAGCCTGGATGAAAACCAGGACTCCTTGCCCCTAGACCACCATGGGCTAGGGGACCTTTGTTTAGGCGCTTGCAAAAGTGAACTTTCTCTTTCCTACTATTTTAAATCTGGAAGGAAACAGCGACAAGAGGGGCTGACTGTCATCTTTGGCCAAATGCAGGCTGGTCTGAGAATGAAGTCAGCACAGCAGACACAGGCTGGGGAGCTCTAGCCTGGCTGTATTGCTGGAGCTGCTAAAGCCACAGCAGCTTTGACTTTCCAGGTAAGGCAGGTCCCCAAATATTCCCTTTATAAATAGAGTCCATTTGAGCTGAGCTTTCTGTGGCAGCCAAGCCATGCTGCCTTCCTCATGCATGGTCCATTGATTCCTAGTCTTCCCGGTGAAGATGAGTCTCCAGAATTAAGATCACTCAGCCCCTGGGCACCCACAGGTTTTTCTAGCAACAAAGCATCCGCACCAGGAGCCTCTTGGATTTGACTTTTCTTGTTTGGGCTCGCTAACCCTGGAGGTCTGTTCTTGGGAACATGTATGGCCCGTTTGACCCAGGAGCCCTGCCAAAGCTTAGTCTCCACCATCTCTGCACTGATTTATCTTCACGAGGAATTCCCCCTGACTGTGGTCCAAAGTGCAGCCTCCCACACAGATAGCATCAGAAACACATTGCCTAGCTTGGTAAAACCCTCAGGAGTGGGAAGCAAGAGGAAACATGTCTTATTGATTCCTGCATACAAAGCCAGGCGGCTGCTGGCCAGGGAAGGCATTCTCATTTCTGGAATTCTTTGGGTGTTGAACAATGGAACAAAAACCAGGAGTGTCTCCATGGACCCAAATGGAAAGCAGAGCCGAGAGGATCCTCGCCCTTAATGAAACTGCCCATAGATTTCGCCGCAGCTGACATTCGGCTGTGTTCACCTCGTGTCTTTTCCTGGTTCTGATCCCACATCTTGGCAAGATCCCTGAGCAGACGAGGATTAAGGGAGCTAGTGTCAGTGCAGGCAGAGAACCCATCTCCCACCCGGCAGGCTCCACCCATAGAAGAATCTGCATGGAAAAGCAAAATATACTCCTGCGGTTGGAAAAAGCAGCAGCCATGGCAATGGTGCTTGATGCTTCGGTAGCAGGCAGTAGAGAACAGGGCCCTGTCTTTGCCAGACACTCAGTCTTCACAAGGGACCCCAGCTTGGATCAATGCAGGACACCCAGGTTTCCTATTGTTTTACAATTGTAAACGCATCACACACTTGTTGGAACAAGCCAGGCAACCAAGATACATGAAGAAAAAGCTGACTCATCCCATCCTTTCCCTCCCCAACTACCCATCTCACACCTTCCCATCCACACCTCCCCATCCACACCTCTTCTCTGATCCCTGACAAACACCCCTCAAAGACTCCCCAAATTGTCATTGTGCAATAAACACCACTCAAAACTGGTTTTCAAAAACCTGCGCTGGTATCCTCAGGATTTACTCATGTGGCTCTGACTTGTGACTTTCCATGGCAGCAACTGTTCCTCACATTACCCTGCAAGTGACATTTAGGTTGTTTCTGGTTTGGGGTTTTTTGTGAACCACAAACCACGCTGCCATCGGCATCTGTGTGTGCAGGTGTGAAAGCCAAGAGATTTAACAGCTGTAATTGTGCGGGCACCAACCTGTCAGACGGAGGCAGCCTCTGATGTCTGGAGCAGGCAGTCAGAGGAGACTGGCTCTGAGAAGAGGACTTACAATTGCTAAGTCCTGGGTTTTTATTTCGCTAAGATCCATTTCTACAAACAGGCTTGATGGGTTGGGCTTTCCAGGTGGCACTAGTGGTGTGTAGAACCTCCTGCCAATGCAGGAGACATAAGAGACATGGATTTGATCCCAGGATCAGGAAGATCCCCTGGAGGAGGGAATGGCAACCAACTTCAGTATTCTTGGCCAGAGAGTCCCAAAGAGAGAGGAGCCTGGCAAGCTGCAGTCCATAGAATCACAAAGAGTGGGATGCGACTTAGCATGCATGCACGCTTGGAGGGTTAGGGGTGTGCACTTTTCTTTTAATTTGTTGTTGTCATTCAGCCACAAAGTTATGTCTGACTCTCTTGCGACCTCGTGGACTGCAGCCCGCCAGGCCCCTCTGTCCATGGGGTTTTCCAGGAGAGAATACTGGAATGGGTTGCCATTTCCTTCTCCAGGGGCTATTCTTGGATCAGAGATAGAACCTGTGTCTCCTGCATTGGCCAGCGGATTCTTTACCACTGAGCCAGCAGAGAAGTCCATGGGTGGTACAGCTCAGTTCAGTCGCTCAGTTGTGTCCGACTCTTTGCGACCCCATGAATCGCAGCATGCCAGGCCTCCCTGTCCATCACCAACTCCCGGAGTTCACTCAGACTCACTTCCATCGCGTCAGTGATGCCATCCAGCCATCTCATCCTCTGTCATCCCCTTCTCCTCCTGACCCCAATCCCTCCCAGCATCACACTCTTTTCCAATGAGTCAACGCTTTGCATGAGGTGGCCAAAGTACTGGAGCTTCAGCTTTAGCATCATTCCTTCCAAAGAAATCCCAGGGCTTATCTCCTTCAGAATGGACTGGTTGGATCTCCTTGCAGTCCAAGGGACTCTCAAGAGTCTTCTCCAACACCACAGTTCAAAAGCATCCATTCTTCGGCGCTCAGCCTTCTTCACAGTTCAACTCTCACATCCATACGTGACCACTGGAAAAACCATAGCCTTGACTAGACGGACCTTAGTCAGCAAAGTAATGTCTCTGCTTTTGAATATGCTATCTAGGTTGGTCATAACTTTTCTTCCAAGGAGTAAGTGTCTTAATTTCATGGCTGCAGTCACCATCTGCAGTGATTTTGAAGCCCCCCAAAATAAAGTCTGACACTGTTTCCCCATCTATTTCCCATGAAGTGATGGGACCAGATGCCATGATCTTCGTTTTCTGAATGTTGAGCTTTAAGCCAACTTTTTCACTCTCCTCTTTCACTTTCATCAAGAGGCTTTTTAGTTCCTCTTCACTTTCTGCCATAAGGGTGGTGTCATCTGCATATCTGAGGTTATTGATATTTCTCCCGGCAATCTTGATTCCAGCTTGTGCTTCTTCCAGCCCAGCGTTTCTCATGATGTACTCTGTATATAAGTTAAATAAGCAGGGTGACAATATACAGCCTTGACGTACTCCTTTTTCTATTTGGAACCAGTCAGTTGTTCCATGTCCAGTTCTAACTGTTACTTCCTGACCTGCATACAGATTTCTCAAGAGGCAGGTCAGGTTTGTTATGCCTCAATTAAAGAACTTTAGGGGAATTCCCTAGTGGTCCAGTGGTTAGGACAATGTTTTCACTGCTAAGTGTAGGGGTTCAATCCCTAGTAGGGGAACTAAGATCCCACAAACCTTGTGGTGCAGCCAAAAAATAAAAAGAACTTTAAAACACAAAAATAAAACTCTGTGGTTACAGGTGAAAATGGAGAACAGCCCCCTGTGGTGACACTCTGCAGAGAGAGCCAGACTCTGTCACTTACCACCTGCAGGACCTCAGTTAACTCATCTCAACTTACCTGGCCTCAGTTTCCTCATCTGTGATTTGGGAATAATAACAGTGCCTTTCTCAAACGGTCATTGTGAGGACTAAATAGCTTAAATATAAGATAATAAAATAATAAGTGGCCAAATATTTTTTCTGCAAAGGATACAAAAATCTTACAAGGACTTGGGAGCAAGGGGCCTCAGGGCTGAGTGAGCTGAGGGCCTCAGCACATAATACATGCCATGGGTTGTGTCCACGAGCAGGAAGGCACTTCCTTTGCAGAGATGGGCAGTGTGTGAACTGCAGAGAGGAGGAGACCGAAAGGTCTGCACAGAGACGGCTGCCACGTCGCCTCGCCAGCTCCTGCCACCAGTCTGCGGGGGGCAGTGGCTCCACCAACCCAGCAAGTGTCCCTGGGACGATGCAGAGTTGTCACAGCTAATTGCTGTCTGGAGTCTTTCGATCCTTTCAAACACGTGGCTAAAAACTTCTTGTTTGTATGCATTCAAAAGAACGTAGTGAATCCCCACAAGTTGGGAACTGCTCTTCTAGGCCAGTTCTGTATGACTGAAATATAACGCAAACCACATTTAAAAGTTTCTGGTAAGCCCTTCTTTAAAAAAAAGAAGAGGTAAAAAGAAGCAGGTGACATTAATAAATCTTTTTAGCTGTACCACATAGTTTATGGAATCTTAGTTCCCCGACGAGGAATCAAACCCAGGCCCCAGAAGTGAAAGTCTCAAGTCTTAACCACTGAATGTTTAGTCCCTAAGTCTTTGCGACCCCATGGACTGCACCATGCCAGGCTTCCCAGTCCTTCACTATCTCCCAGAGTTTGCTCAAACTCACGTCCCTTGAGTTGGTGATGCCATCCAACCATCTCATCCTCTGCCACCCACTTCTCCTTTTGCCTTCAATCTTTCCCAGCATCAAAGTATTTTCCAATAAGTCATCTCTTTGCATCAGTGGCAAAGTATTAGAGCTTCAGCATCACTAGACCACCAAGTTATTCCCAACATAAATTTTAATTAAGATTTGCAAACCTTTCTGAGCCAAATTTTTCCATCTGTAGAACGATAATCATGGCTCTCCTTCCCCAGGGTTTCTGGGGGTGCTGAGACACTGCATGTGAAGTTTGGAGTCAGGAAAGGCAGGGGTTGATTGCACGATGACCTCTAGCCCTGAAGTCACCTGTAGCTCCAGGTAGCACAACACTTGAGAGCACAAATTCCAGGTCCCAATCGCCCAGTTCCTCGCATCTGGGCTGGTGACCTTGGGCACATTTGATGCCAAAGCTTCATCTGGATAAAGGAGGCACTGCTGTGAGGATGAAAGAAAGGCCCACCATGGAGATCGTAGTGGGTGATGGAGAGTGCCATGGGGATGGTCACTGAGGTCCCTCAGCACACTTCTCTCTGCTCCACTAGTTGTTGTTCAGTCACTAAGTTGCATCTGACTCTTTGAGACCCCATGGACTGCAGCACGCCAGGCCTCGCTGTCCCTCACCATCTCCTGGAGTTTGCCCAAGTTCATGGCCATTGAATTGGTGATGTTACCCAACCAACTCATCCTCTGCCATCCCCTTCTCCTTTTGCCTTCAATCCCTTCTAGCATCAGAGTCTTTTCCAATGAGTCAGCTCTTAGTACCAGGTGACGAAAGTATTGGAGCTTTGGCTTTAGCATCAGACCTTCCAATGAATATTCAGGGATGGTTTCCTTTAGGACTGACTGGTTTGATCTCATTGCTGTCCAAGGGACTCTCAAGAGTCTTCTCCGCACCCCTCCCTCCCCCGCCAAAAAAAAAACAGAGTCTTCTCCAGCACCACAATTCAAAAGCATCAGTTCTCTGGCACTCTGTCTTCTTTATGGCCCAACTTTCCTGCTCCACTGGAATTCCCTGGAAAATAGTTGGAGGCAGAGCTTGACCCTAAGGCTTAATTGAGGGCTGTAGTCCCAGGAAGCAAGAGTGAAGACAGAGAGGAGGTAGGCATCACCAAGCTGGTCACTGCAGCCTGCTGGCTCAGGCAGGATGTCCCCAGAAAGGCAGTGAGATCCCTGACTACGGGACCAATCCACCCATGGATGGAGGCAAGACTGTCCCGTTCCCAGCTCCTCCCACTCTCCTGTCCTGTCTTGGGTCTACGTTCTGCCCTGCTGGGTGTTGACTGCTCTCCCATAGTTTTAGGATGTGACTTGGGGCAGTCATAGGAGAAACCAAAGCATCTAAGGGTCCTCATTGTGTGAATCTGGGCCCTGGAGCAGCTGTGGCTCCAACTCTGTGGGCAAAATGGAGGCTGTGTTGAAGCTGGACCCTCACCAGGGGCAGGGAGGTCGGGTGTGGGATGCAGAGGTGCAGGGATGTGACAACAAGGGAGGTGACTGGTGGTTTTCAACCTTGGGGACAGAACGCTGCTTTGCTAAGGAAAGCGGCTGAGGTCCAGGGAGCAGGTAAGGCCATGTGGAGCCTGGGGTGACACATGAACAGGGCTGGGTGCCTACACCCCACACCTCCTCCATGGTTCCCACCCACTGTCTTCACAACAGATCTGGGGATCTTTCCACATCAAGGTGCTGCAGAAAACAAATAAATAACTATTTCTAAAGCACCAAGAATAGTTCCCTGCATACATGAAGCACCACCTTAGAGTTTGTAACTAAGTAAATACACCGAGGTGGTTTTTATAAAATGGGCATGCACGGCTTCTGACGTATTTGGGGCATTCGGTTTTCCTTTGGCCATATTCCTCCATTTAGGGTGCAGAGTGTGGAGCACAGGTTGGCCCAGCTGGTTCCCCCAGCCCTGCCCTAGGGCCGGCCTCACACTTCTCTATCCAGCGCCCTGGCCTGCACCTCCTGGGGACACTTCCATTATTCCAGAGTCAGAACTGGTGCTGAAGCTGTCATTTAAAAATAAGATAAGATGGGGGAACTCATTTATGCTGAGACTACAGTATTTTCCCAAGCTGCCTACAGGACAGAACAATAAAAAATTTATCCTTAATAGCATTTTGCTGAATTTTGCCACGGGAGATCTTTTTCTCCCCACCAGAGTTTGGAAGGATTCTTGTCTGCATTACATCCCCTTCCTCGGCCAGCCTCCCACCTCCCCTCCTCAACGTGGAGGCTCTGCAGCCAGCCTGCCTTCTCCTCTTCCTGCCTCCACCCCAGAGACACATCTGGACTCCAGTCACCTCACCCCAGGCAACCCTGGGAAGGAAAGAGAAAAAACAGACAGCCCCATAATCAACTTCCCTTTCCTTTCCCCCTCCTCTGCCTATAGATGTGTGAGAAGACAGAAAAATAAGGGAAAAGAAAGCCCAAGAAGCCAGTAGATTTCATAAAAACAAATGTAATAAAAGATGCTAAAAATTAAAAATAGGAGTGCACAGAGAGGTGGTGGTGCAAGGTCCAGAACATTCGATGATACAGTGATAACAGTCATGCATTTAATTTAAAAATCAATATATACTTATGAATGTATATTATGCAATTGCAGAAAGAAAATTCTCGAAAGGATTCCTGACAAAATTTCTTTCAAAAAAATCTCCTCTTTTAATTTTTTTTACATGTTTAAACTTATTTATTTGGCTGCTCCAGGTCTTAGTTTCAGCATGCAGGATCTAGTTCTCTGACCAGGGATCAAACCTGGGCCCCCTGCATTGGGAGCATGGAGTCTTCACCACTGGAGCACCAGAGACGTCCCCCAGCAAACTTTTAACAGTGGCTCCTCTGAAATGGGTCATGAAATGAGAAATCAGGAAAGCAAAGAGCGGACTTCTGATTTCTGCTCCATACATACTTCTTCACTGTTACATTTTCTATAAGTAATTCTTTTATAATTTTAAAAAATTAAAAGTGATCTCCCATGAGGTTAAAAATAAATTTAAACTGTATTAGATCACTTGTTGGCAAACATGTGGGAAATCGCCACACACCGGAGGTTGGAGTGTACACAGATGATCACTCTGGGAGACGAGTTTTCCATATTTGTGAAAATGTAAATATGTATGCTGGCACCTAGCATCTCCATTTTTCTGAGGCGTGTCCACTAAAGAGACAGACAAGAACATCACTGTGGGACTGTTCACAATAGCAAAGACTGACATCCTAAAAGTCCCTCTGTAGATGGCTGGCAAAATAAACTATGGGATGTCCAAACCATGAAATTCATCGCAGTCTTTAAAGGCTCAAAGGAGAGTTACACGTGCTGATGAGAGAAGATCTGAGTACATACACGTGAGTGCGCACACAGAAGGAGGCCTCCAGAGAAAGGCACCAAACAGACACTATGGGTGATGGCCACCATGCTGTTCTCCAAATATTTCTCTCCCACTCAACTTCTTGACCACTTGGAGGTTGGGTGGGAGGACCACATGGCCATGTCTGGCCCTTGAGTTGTGAGCAGCAGTGTCCCAAGATCATTTAATGGACGCCGTGCGATCCCCTCTACCCCGAGTTCTTTGGCTCTGGCACGAGAACCAGCCATGTTCAAGATTATTATTTCCCTTTCACGGATGAGACTGAAGCACAGAGAGGTTAAGCTCCTCACCCAAAGTCACACAGATAAGAAGCAGAACTGTGATGTAAGCCTTAGCCATCTTGCTCTGGAGTCCAACTCCTACCCACTACAATTTCATCACCTTTTCCCTCAGGCTTTCCTGACATCTTTGAAAAACCATTTTAATTCCCCTACCTGCTCCCTGCCTTGTGACTTTTTAGAATGACAACTTTGATATTCCACCTTATAAGTGAAATAAACCATCAGTCTCAACAAAGAATATGATTTCTGAACAAGCCTTTCTAGGGGCAAAAGTGCCTCTGTGATTTAACAAAGCTCTTTATTGAAGATGGGAAGGAAGGTGGAGATAAATTTCATGGAACCCAATGAAAAGGCTCTGGGCTCCACAACTGAGTGTGTGTGGACCTTCCTGAGTGTGTCCAACAAGAAACCAGCAGGGCCTGCTCTGTGCCAGGTCCTTTGCTGGGCCCACAGATACAACTGTGAACAAGACCACAGAGACCTCAGCTTCGTAAAATCACAGTCTGGGGAGGAACCAGACATTAATCAAGTTCTCAGAGGTATAAATGGTAAAGTATGATTGTGATAGGAGGGTTTGACCTTGACACGTGCAAAGGCCCTGTGGTTGAAATGGTTCAAGTTGATAAAATGTAAATGTTAAAGATTCAATGTCTGGCATGTCTTGAAACTTGTGGGTATTTCCTGGGGCTGATGCCAGAGAGCATTTACATCAACTAAGAAATCTGCCTTGTTGTCATTCTGTACTCCAAAGACCCCCTGATGGTTTTGTCTTCCAGCCTGGGGTTTGCTGAAGGAGAAGAATCTGTCTGATTGCTCCTTCCCCACAATAGATATTTCTCATTATAAGCAAATTCTGCAGTGTTCTGATCTGACCTAAAAATGTGGTTAAGGTGTGAGATGGGCCCACTTAAGTAGCTGGTACAACCAGGAGTCTCAGCCAGCAATGGTGTCCCTGATTCACCCACATTTCACCCAGATCATCAGCCCCACTCAGACAGCCAGCCCTTTGCAAGTGAACATTCCCCAGCCCACCCCTCACCCACTAGAGCTATTATGAGGATTGGAAATAAGGGGCTTGGGAGACAGTATGTTTCCCTTTTATCATTTCGCAGATTTCAGACCAATTTCTCAGCCTGGCTTCCAGCAAACCCGGGGCTGCAGGAAGTGCTCAGCTTCTGCGTCTGTCCAGACATCAGCCAAGGGGAGCAAACATCCTAAGAACAAATGTAAACTTCGCATTCTGTGACTCCGCATGAAAGAGGAGGCCGCTGGCCCCAGCAGCAAATAGAGACGGCATTTATATGTCACCCCACGACCTCATTTCTAAATTCAAACACGGTAATGTCTCCCATAATGGGCTGCTGGGGCCTCCCTACCCTGAGAACACATATTTTATCATCGCTTTGTTGGATCAGGACTCAGAAAGGGCTCATCAGCCACCTGACAAAGCATGAAGCAGCCCCCCAAAAGGTTGTTGCCAGCTGTGAGCCCATCACAGTGAATCTGGGGGGCCAGGCCAGATGCCAGCCCATCTGCCCACAGCCTGGTCCCATCCTGAGGTCAACTCGGTTTACAAGGCTCCCCTCGGAAAAGATGCTCAGTGTGACCAGGCCCGAGCAGGTACAGAGAAGCCATTCCCACACCAAGAACTGCCTCCTCCCCACCAGGGCCGATGTCAGAGTGTGCCCCTGGTACTGCTCAGGCTTTGTTCTTGGGGACTTTGAGACCATGGCTGGGGAAGGATGAGGCTAAGGTCACAAAGCAGATCAAAGCACAGCCAAGAAGAGAAAAGAGAACCTCAGCTTCTCTCTACCCCCACCAGCCAGCCCAGATCTGCCGGGGCACCCGACCCCTGGCAACACCTCACCCAGTGTTGGCACCTCACTGAGTGCCTCCACTTCAGGGCCCTTCCTGACCATTCAGACAGGTGGCAGACCCCCTGTCCCAGCCCCGACTCTCCTGAACTTCTCCTATCCCATCACTGACCCCTGTATTGGCCCTGCCAGGACACTGGTCTGATTCCCCCTGACACACACCTCACAATGTCAAGGGCTGTGGTATATGCTTGTATGCTTCACTGCAGAGGAGACACACACAATCACAGGTGAACACATTCATACACATTGACACACACACACATTCTCACACACAAACTCCAACTCCTGCAGAGACACACACTCAAACACAGATGCACACACACTTATATACACTCACACACATACATCATGCTTGAAGAGACGGATGAATGAAATGCTTGCTCACCATCAATTGCACATTCTTGATTTCACATGCCTGGATCTCTGTCCCAGAGGGGACCAGGCTGGCCGCTGAGAAGAGAAGGACTCTCAGGTCCTAACGATGCTTTGATTTGCTCTGTGACCTTGGCCACCCCTGTCCCCCAGCCAAGGCCTGTTAGTCAGGGGGTGGACCACATGTCCCCCTCTTGCTGGCAGATGTGTTTATAACTTAGAACATGCCCAGACTGCAGAGGCGGACAGGCAGCATAGCGCCCATCAGCTGTTTGACTCCAGCTGGACCACTCCATCTCCCCGAGCCTCGGTCTCCTCAACTGTAAATGAGCATAGTAATGACTTCCTCACAGGTCTGCATGTTGTTGTTGTTGAGTCTCTAAGTCCTGTCCAGCTCTTTGCAACCCCATGGACTATAGCCGGCCAGTCTCCTCTGTCCATGGGATTCTCCAGGCTAGAATACTGGAATGGGTTGCCATTTCCTTCTCCAGGGGATCTTCCTGACTAGGGATCTGAGGTGGAGCTGATGCAATAGTAATAGAAATGAAGTGCACAATAAGTGTCAGTCCCTCCAATCATCCCGAAACCACTCCCACCCTGGTCTGGGGAAGAGCTGTCTTCCATGAAACCAGCCCCTGGTGCCAAAAAAGTCTGCCTGACGTTTGCATGCAAGTTTCTGGAAGTAAGCACAGACCCAGCTCCCATCATTGGGTAAGCATCTGATTTTTGCCTAGTTTCAGTTCAGTTCAGTCGCTCAGTTGTGTCTGACTCTTTGCGACCCCATGAATCGCAGCACGCCAGGCCTCCCTGTCCATCACCAACTCCCGGAGTTCACTCAGACTCACTTCCATCGCGTCAGTGATGCCACCCAGCCATCTCATCCTCTGTCATCCCCTTCTCCTCCTGCCCCCAATCCCTCCCAGCATCACAGTCTTTTCCAGTGAGTCAACTCTTCGCATGAGGTGGCCAAAGTACTGGAGTTTCAGCTTTAGCATCAGTCCTTCCAAAGAAATCCCAGGGCTGATCTCCTTCAGAATGGACTGGTTGGATCTCCTTGCAGTCCAAGGGACTCTCAAGAGTCTTCTCCAACACCACAGTTCAAAAGCATCCATTCTTCAGCGCTCAGCCTTCTTCACAGTCCAACTCTCACATCCATACATGACCACTGGAAAAACCATAGCCTTGACTAGATGGACCTTAGTCGGTAAAGTAATGTCTGCTTTTGAATATGCTATCTAGGTTGGTCATAACTTTTCTTCCAAGGAGTAAGTGTCTTTTAATTTCATGGCTGCAGTCACCATCTGCAGTGATTTTGAAGCCCCCCAAAATAAAGTCTGACACTGTTTCCACTCTTTCCCCATCTATTTCCTGTGAAGCGATGGGACCGGATGCCATGATCTCAGTTTTCTGAATGTTGAGCTTTAAGCCAACTTTTTCACTCTCCTCTTTCACTTTCATCAAGAGGCTTTTTAGTTCCTCTTCACTTTCTGCCATAAGGGTGGTGTCATCTGCATATCTGAGGTTATTGGTATTTCTCCCAGCAATCTTGATTCCAGCTTGTGCTTCTTCCAGCCCAGCGTTTCTCATGATGTACTCTGTACATAAGTTAAATAAGCAGAGTAACAATATACAGGCTTAGGGTACCCCAAACACAGAGCCTGAGACAAGGATTTTGGTGCAAGTAGTTTAGGGGAGGTGGTCCAGAAGGGGAAGGAATGGGAAGCAAGGCAGTGAAGCAGGTAAATCAATACAAGGTATGATAGAGCAGTCACTCTGAGGCGTGGGACCTGCTTAGAGACTATAGAGGACATTGTCCCACCAAGGGCCATGGGGTCTCAACTTTCCCGCTCCTTTGTGTTGTTGACTGAGGCTGCCCCTGGGGAGGAGAAAGGGGGATGCCTTACCTCCCCAGCACTCATGCTCTGTTTCTACACTCGGCTTCAGATCACTCCTCCTGTGGAGGAGAAACCCCGTGGTTTCAGAAATGCAGGAAGCCATCAGCAGCCACCAGCCTCCAGGGTGGACCATGGGGATAGAGTGGACCATTGGCAGCATCCATTATAGCTGCTAACACCACTGTTATCCTCATCACCAGTATCATCAGCATCATGGTGATGGTCATCATTTTCAATGTCATCATCATCTCCAACATTCGCCGAAACATCAACCCAAACAAAGAGCTTCACCTTTCACTAAAATTACCTCAAATGGGATCATAGACCTAAATGTAAAATTCAAAGCTATGAAACTTTGAGAAGGAAACAGGAAAAATTCTAGGTGACCCTGGACTTATTGGGTATAGTTATTAGGCTATGGCCATGAGTTATTAGGTATAGCACTAAAACTGTGATCCATGAAAGAAATAATCAATATGCTGGACTTGGTTAGTATTAGAAACTTCTGCTCTGTCAAAGACGCTGTCAGGAAAATGAGAAGACGAGCCATAGACGGAAAGAAAACACTTTCAAAGGACACATCTGATAATGGACTGTCACCCAAAATATATGAAGAATTCTTAAAACTCAACAATAAGACAACAAAAATCCCATTTAAAAACGGGTCAAAATCTTAACAGACACCTCACTAAAAGATACACAGATGGCACATAAGCTTATGAAATGATGCTCCACTTTATATATCATCAGAGAAATGCAAATTAAAACAATAAGATGCCACCACACACCTATTAGAATTGCCAAAGTCCAGAACACTGACAACATCAAATGCTGGTGAGGGTGTGGAGCAACAGGAACTCTCTCATTCAGTGCTGGTGGGGATGCAACCTGGTACAGCCACTTTGGAACACAGTCTGAAAGTTATGAAACCAAACTCTTCTCGTGGGATCTGGCCATTGAACTCCTTGGTATTTATCCAAAACAGCTGAAAACATGTCCACACAAATACTTGCACATGAATGGTAATAGCAGCTTTATTCATAAAAGCCAAAACTTGGAAACACCGAGATGTCCTTCAGTAGGCGGATAGATAAACATATAAACCGTGGTGCCTCCAGACAGTGGAATGTTACTCAGCATTAACAAGAAATGAGCTCTCAAGCCACGAAAAGACATGGAGGAAACTCAAATACATATTATTAAGTGAAAGGACCCAATCTGAAAATGCTTTTTATTATAGGATTACAACTATATGATATTCTGGAATAGGCAAAACAATGGGGACAGTAGAAAGATTGGTGGTTGCCAGAGGCGGAGGGAGAGGGCAGTGAAAACAATCTTTATGATACTAAAATGATCATTTTTTGTTGTTCACTTGCTCAGTCATGTCCAACTCATTGCGACCTCATGGACTCCAGCATGCCAGGCTTCCCTGTCCCTGGAGCTTGCTCAAACCCATGTCCACTGAGTGGATGATGCCATCCAACTATCTTGTCATCCCCTTCTCCTCCTGCCCTCAATCTTTCCCAGCATCAGGGTCTTTTCCAATGAGTTGGCTCTTCACATCAGGTGGCCAAAATACTGGAACTTCAACTTCAGCATCAGTCCTTCAGTGACTATTCAGGATTGATTCCCTTTAGGACTGACTGGTTTGATCTCCTTGCAATCCAAGGATATCATATGTCATAATATAACATCATGCTGCTGCTGCTGCTGCTAAGTCACTTTAGTCATGTCCGACTCTATGTGACCCCATAGACAGCAGCCCACCAGGCTCCTCTGTCCTTTGGATACTCCAGGCAAGATTACTGAAGTGGGTTGCCATTTCCCTCTCCAATGCATGCATGCATGCTAAGTTGCTTCAGTCATATCCAACTCTGTGCAACCCTACGGACAGCAGCCCACCAGGCTCCTCTGCCCACGGGATTCTCTCAAGCATACTGGAGTGGGTTGCCATTTCCTTCTCCAATATAGCATCATACATTTGTCCAAACCCAGGTGGCGCTAGTGGTAAAGAAACTACCTACCAATGTTGGAGATGTAAGATGTTCAATCCCTGGGTCAGGAGGATCCCCTGCAAGAGGGCATGGCAACCCACTCGAGGATTCTTGCTTGGAGAGTCCCACGGACAGAGGAGCCTGGCAGGCTACAGACCATAGGATCTTACAGAGTCAAACACGACTGAAGCGACTTAGCACGCATGCACAGAATGTACAGCACCAGAGTGAACCCTCGATTACAAAATAGAATGGTCAGGGAAAAACTGGTCCAGAAGGTGACATTTGAGCAACGAAATGGCCAGCGTCTGCACAAAGAGCATGCCAAGCAGAGGGAACAACCAGAGCAAAGGTCCCGAGGCCAGAGTGCCTGGCACATTCCCACCACTGCAAGGAAGCCAACGGAGCTGGATGTCATGAGCAAAGGAGGTATAGAAGGGAGGTGAGTTTGGACAGGTGGCGCAGGTTTCATGAGAACAGTTCAAGTACGTCCCTGAGACCATATTAAGAGTTTAGGGTTTTACTGCAGGCTTTTGATCAGAGGCTGGTCATGCTTGGACCTACAATTTAGAGCATACGGGGTGGGGACAGAAGGAGAGAGACTAGGGAGGGGGCCACTGCCACAGTCCAGGCTCCAGAGGCTGCTGGGGTGGTGGTCATGGGAGTGGCAGGCATGGGAAATAGAACCGACCGGATTTCCTGACCGGGTGCAGAGGGTCCCTTCCACAGGGCGTGATCTTGGGGAACCTGGGGCATAACCTTGGGGAATATGCATTTCCCAGGAAGGCTCCGGCTGGGCAGGTTCCCTCTGCATCAGTGTCCAAGGTCTGGCACCCTTGAGAAGCCATCCTGGGAAGAGAATATGCTCCCTGGAGGGGATGCCACTTTCCCGCATGGAGCCCCTGACCCAGAAAAAAACTCCAAGAAAGGAGAGAGGCTGGCATTCTTTTGTCCCAAGGAGAACGTTCTGTGGCCATGAATCTTCATTCAGCCATCCACAAGTGACAAACATCTCCCACCTCTGAGCTGCAGCCGCCCGGCAATCGCTCTGTTTACAGGATGTCTAGACAGTTTGGGTAGGGGGGGTCGGGGAGTGGAGTCCCATGGCGGTTCTCAGACTGGGCACAGGGCTGTTTCTACAGAGAAGAACTAAGCCAAGGGGCAGAAAGCTGCCTCTGTCTGGAGAGTTCATTAAAGAGGAATATGTTTAATTCTTTTTTTTTTTTTTATCAGTTGACAGCTTCCAACAGATAAAGCTTATTTTATTTAAGCTTTCACATACCCGGCGAGATAAATATCCCTGAATTCCAATCTTCACAGAGAAAAAAACTTTAAAAAACAGACGAAATCAGAATCTTGAGTAGGTTTCTTGAAACTTGCGCAAGGGTGGAGCCACGTGACTGAAGCTGTGGTGAGCGTGGAGGGGTGGACAGGTCTCTGAAAATGACAGAAGAGAACCTACTGGTGGAGGCCCTTCTAGGGAGGACACCTCCTGGCTTTCTTCCCAGAAGATGGGGAGGGAGAGGGAGAAGGAGCTACAGGTTCAGTCCTGGCCTGACCACTATGAACCACCTTGAGTGTGTGCAGGTTACTTCGTCCCCTGTGCCTGGCATTCTGCGAGCTCTCTGACGAAACGTGGGAGCAAGTGCCTGTCCCAGAGAAGGTGAGTGTGCACTGTGCCCTCCCCGTGCTCTGGGGAAAGAGATCAGGGATGGAGCTCTGCCTATGAGTAGCACCTGGGCCTTGATTTTGGCTTCCAGTCTGAGCCCCAGAGCCCCCTCACAAGGCCAAGGCCCCTCTGAGCTCTGCACACAGATGGGGGGCCACGTGATGGAGAAGTGGAAGCTCCAAGGAGCAGCAGCAGACACTGACGCTAAACTCAGCAGAGAAGGAGCTTGTCCATAACAGCCCGGGGACTCGAAGGACTTGCAGAACCACCCGGGTGGAAGGAGATGTGGGCTCCAAAGGGGGTGGGACAGATCGGGGTGGGGTTAGGGGAGTTGGGGGTGGCGTGGTGAGGGAACCTGCCAAATGAGGCCAGTGCTTGTGGCTGCCAGCGCTGGACTGGGACCTCTGCTCCCATCCTGAATTCTTGGGGCTTGACACAGAACCACCCCCACCCCTGACTCTGCTCACCTCCCGGGCTCCAAGGAAACCACCCAGGACCTCAAACTCATACCCTGGGCTGTCAGAGTTGGGCCGTAGACCACTGGCTCATGCTCAATCTCTAACTACAGGTCGTAGGACCATCCCCCCACCTCCAGCTCACACCCAGAAGTGAGCCCTGGACATGGAGTCCAGCCACCTCCACAGTAAATTCTCCAGATCCCAGCTGCTCTGTGTCATATCTCCTGATCTCCAGCCTGTTTGAGGGGGTGGGGTGTCTGACCAAAAAGCTGGGCGAGGCCTGCAGGGGCTGCAGAAACTGCCACAGAGCCCACTTGTTCCTGATCCACTTGGAGTTTTGCATAAAATCAACTGGAAAAATTTGCTTTAAAAAATGGTATGAAAAAATTAAAAAATAAAAATAAATAAAAAATGGTACGAGGGAGGGAATAATAGAACAACTTAGGGTACTTTGTGGTGTTGAGGGGGCTTGGTGTCTGGGCTGAGCTGGTGCATTTAGGATTGTGCAAAAGGGTCAGGATGACATCGACATATACAAGGAGAGTGTGGAAACCAGGAAGCACCATGAGTTTGGGACTTCCCTGCTGGTCCAGTGGCTAAGACTCTGAGCTCTCAATGTAGGGGGCCCAGGTTCAATCCCTGGTCGGGGAACTGGATCCCACATGCCACAGCTAAAAAATTTCACGTGCTGCAACTAAGACCCCGTGCAGCTAAATAAGTTAAATAAATAAAAATAAATATTCTTAAAAAGAAAGCATGATGGGTTCATCTTGGTTGTGGTGCCTATCATTGGGCAAAAATCCTGCAAAAATGCACAAAGGATTTCTCTGGGTTGTTTCTTACAGTTGCATTTGGATCTATAATAAATTCAGAAAAAAAAAAACATGTTTTAAAATGAAGACCCCCCTTGAAGTGATAACCTTGAAAGCTTTCAAGCACTCATTAATTTAGTCCAAAGATTCAAACTTTTATCCAAAAAATATACATTAAGCACCACATTAGTCAGTGGGCTGCCACAACAAGATACCACAGGCTGGGTTCTTGATACATGATCTACATCACAGGAAAAATCTAACCCAAGAAGATCAGGGCCAGAAGATTCCAGAAAAGAGGAAACTGCTGGGAGTGGGCTGTGAGATAGGAATAAGCCAGCCCGTTGGAGGTCAGCAAACACGGGGGTAGAGAAGGACCTGCATATGAGGAAGGCGGTGGGGGCTGGACCCAGACAGAGCTGAGGGACCCACATGGCACGGGTGGGTCAGTGGCCTTTATCCCTGGAGATGTGAGGCGTTCCCAGAGTGTTCTGGGTAGGGGTGTGACATGGGAGCTTTTAGAAGATCATTCTGGGGACTTCCCTGGTGGTTCAGTGATAAAGGGTCCACCTGCCAATGCAGGGGACACAGGTTTGATCCCCAGTCCAGGAAGATTCCTCATGTGGCGGGACAGCTAAGCCCATGTGTCACAACTACCACGGTGATGTGCCGCGATTGCTGAAGCCCAAGTGCCTAGAGCTGGTGCTCTACAACAGAGCAACGAAGACCCAGGGCAGCCAAAAATAAATAAATAAATCTTTAAAAAAGAAAGAAAAAAAGATTATCCTGGCTCCAGGTCCCTTCCTGCCCACAGGCTGCAGTGCTAACTGGTATTTGTAAAGTGTCTACTGTGTGTCCAGCCAGAGCTAGGTGTGGTCAGACTCAGGAGAGGTCCAGCCTCTGACCCATCTGGCATCTTGTTGGTGAGACTGTACATCAATAATGGTCAGCGAAAAGGGAAATGTGAGTGTCCAGGGCCCCCACCAAGTCCCGGCAGAGGGTCAATGACTCAGCTCTTGGGAAGTAACACTAGCCAATGGTCCACCCACGAGCACCCAGGCCCTGTCTACCTGCCCACCAACCAGGTCCATAAATAATCCCACCTCCCAGGGACAGGCACAACTGTGGCATCTTGATCCACGCGGCACCTCTGTCACGGGAAGGAGTCACCCACAAGCTGAGAGCCGACAATGGGTCCAGACCGAGGAAAGTGGCCGCCAGCTTTCTCCACCTTTCACGGGTGTTCCGGGCCAGGGCACCTGCCTCCCGAGAGGCCCAGGGCTCACTCCTTGGCGGAGAATTCCCAAAGTCATCTGTTGGCAGCCGGATCAAAAGCAGCACAGAATTCAGACAGCTTCTCGTACACGGCTTATTTCTAATTAATTCCTCGCTGGCACATGCAGAATCTGCACTTTCTCTCCCTCCCGGCTCTCCCAATCCCATACATATTTAAGAGCTTGACAGCTTTCCTCATGCTAAATATAAATCACGTTTTAAGCCGGGAGTTCAGGATGAGTCGGTGGTCTCCGCCCGAGTATCCAGGGGTGTGTCTGCCCTGCTACTTTCTGCTGGCCGGGCGTGTGGGCACCCTCCACTCAACCATCGTCTCCCAGTCCATCCACAGACTCAAAGGGCAGTGAGCATGTGTCTTTTTGTCTGTCTAGCACTGTCCCTTCTCCTCTGGGAACAGCGCCCCATTTTTCCTCTGGGGAGTAGAGCTAATACCACTTGTGAGTCTAAGGGTGGTGCCTGACGCAGATCTGGCCAGTCAGAACACCGGCTCCCTCCAGCCACAGTGATTGGTTCAGGGATGTGCCTATCACTCAAAAGAGGCCAATGAGAGGCTTCTCTGGGACTTCCGCCAGAATCCCTAGAATAGAGGTGTTCTCTTTTTACTTATGGAGAAGGCAATGGCACCCCACTCCAGTACTCTTGCCTGGAAAATCCCATGGATGGAGGAGCCTGGTAGGCTGCAGTCCATGGGGTCGCTAAGAGTCGGACACGACCGAGCGACTTCACTTTCACTCTTCAGTTTCATGCATTGGAGAAGGAAATGGCAACCCACTCCAGGGTTCTTGCCTGGAGAATCCCAGGAACGGGGGAGCCTGGTGGGCTGCCGTCTCTGGGGTCGCACAGAGTCGGACACGACTGAAGCGACTTAGCAGCAGCAGCAGCAGCAGCTTTTCACTTAAACCGTTATGTGAATCAGAGGAAATCCTAAAGTTTCGGGCAGCCTTCTTGTCACCAGGAGGGGAAAGCTGGACTGTGACTGAGACCAACAAAGAGAAAAGCAGAGATAGTGAGAGAGGCTGAGTCATAGTCACATTGTTTAAGGCCCTTGATGCAACCACTCCTGAAGCTTAATCTAGTTAGATAAGCTACTTTATAGGAGTAAATTCCCTTTTTTGCTTAAGCTAGTTCGAAACAGAAGCTAAAATTATGCCAGCGGTTGTTTCCAGTTAATAAGATTCCTGGTAGTTTTCATTTTCTTCTTTATGGCTTTTTAAATGTCTGTTTTGTTTTTTGTTTATTTAAAGATGAAGGTGAAGGTGAAGTCGCTCAGTCGTGTCCGACTCTTTGCGACCCCGTGGACTGTAACCTACTAGGCTTCTCCGTCCATGGGATTCTCCAGGCAAGAATACTGGAGTGGGTTGCCATTTCCTTCTCCAGGGGATCTTCCCGACCCAGGGATAGAACCCAGGTCTCCCGCATTGAGCATACCTTATTTTCATGTCTAAAAGCTTTTCAGGGGCTTTCTTGGATGTCCAATTGTTAAGACTCCATGCTTCCAATACAGGGGGCACAGGTTCAATCCCTGATCAGGGAGCTAGGATCCCACATGCCACATGGTGCAGCATACTCACAGAAAAAAAAAAAAAAACAACTTTTCAGACATTTCCATTCCAAAATAAAATTACAAAAACAGCTACATTTGCTTTTGTTTCTCATCTATTTTCCAAGCCCCTTCACCCAAATCAGGCCATCAAATCCTCCACTCAACACACACACTCATGCACGCACACACGCACACACACACACACACACATTCTCGTAGGTTTATTTCCTGACCCCATCAGCTCTCTATTTCAGTTCTATTTATTTATTCACAGGATTTGAACAAGACCCAGCAAACAGCTGGGGGCTCCCACACCCAGGGACAAAGCCGGAACCATTTCACAGAGCACAGGGTGGAGAGGGAGAGCCAGACGAGATGGCCACAGGCCTGCAAAATAAATAGGGAGCGATCTCCTCCAGACAGGAAGCAAAATCAAGTCCAAAACCGTGACAGCTGTGTTCCAGAAACTAATCACAATGGCAGCTTACTTTAAAAATAGGAAAACAACTTTTCTAGGTCAAAGTGAAGAGCAGCTTCCCCTCAACACTCAACCATCATAGTTGGAGTCAAAGGGAGAGACACAGAGAGATGTCTGGCTATCTGTCTCATCTAATCCTCACCACAAATAAGTAAATTGTATTAGAATCCTGATTTTTCAAAAGCCAGTAGGAGATAACATGAATATGGTATTTAATATGTGCCAGAACTAGTCTGGTATTTTAAAATATGATAATGCTTCTAATCTGAACAACCATGATTGTTCTTAATGTATAGATAAGCAAGCTAGGGACAGAGAGCTTTAGAAACTTGCCCAAGGTCACACAACAGCTGAACAGTGAAGCCAGAATTTGGCCTTTGTCCATTTGATCCACATCGCTGGTGCCACCACTGATCCACACTGCCCCCACTGTCCTGGGGAAGGAAAAATGGCATGAAGATAATTTACATAGCTTGCTCAAGGTCTCAGAGCTGCTGGTTCCTAGGGCAAGGAGGTAAACCCAGGACTGTCTTACCCAAGGACCCTACCCACCTGCCACATTATACCCCCTTGCTGGTCCCGGGTCCTTCCTCTGTAAAATGGGGATGACAAGACCTGTTCACTGCACAGATGCACACAGCACTCTGGGATGTATTTGGAATTGAGATCACTCCATTTTATACCCCCCTTCCCCTATTGCAACAGTACTGAAGAAAGTCTGTCTTTACCACTTTTAAGTAGGGTCAGCCTCTGTTTCTCTTTGGCAGGACCCAGCAGCTGTGAGTGTTCTCCGTTTTTCTTTTCCTGAAGGGAAAACTCTTTGGACAGCTCATTGTCCTGTCCACCATAGATAAACACCCAACAAGCAGGCAACTTCCTTGAGAACAAAAGACTGCAGTTCACCTTGCCTCTCTAGTCTGAGAAACTGGTCACCAACAGACAAGTGAATGGACCACACTGAAGCCAGAGCAGATGGGACTTTTAGAATGGCATCATTCACTCACCTGACCCAGTGCCATGGCCACTGGCCCACGGTGGAAGGCCAAGAAACTTGTCCTGTTGTGTCTGCCGCTCTTGGCCCTTCAAACTCAATGCCTGAGTCTGTCTCTCCATCAGAGAAGGCGGCAAAGCCCTAAAGCAGATTTGAACAGTTCTTTGTCACCAACTGGCCAGGCGGAGCATGAACACATGAAGTTAAGACCCTCCTAAGACCTACCCTGAGATCCAAGGGTGTTCTACTGGGACAGAACCTGGGGGAGTAGAGAGGCAGCCAGAGACACAAACCAGAAAAGCCCACAACTACAGCTGTAAAAATTCAAATGTGAACTGCAGAGCTGCTGCCCAAGAGCCTTCACCTCAGTTCACCGCTCTCAGCCTCTGCTGCACATGCAGAATGCAAGTCCAGACATCCAGGCGCATGTGTCCCACCCCAGCACCCACACCTCCTGGCCAATGATCCCTGGAAAACCCTGTGCTGTTCAGGCCTCTGGGGACCAGGGTTTGAGCCTGCAGCATCAGCATCACCTGGGAATTTGTCAGAAAACACAAATTCTCAGGACCCATCCTAGACGTCCTAAATCAGAAGCTTGCCTCTGGTCAGACCTAGAAGGATTCTGGGACCCACCGAATCATCTCCGGAAGGAGGCTGGGATGTGGAGTCAGGCTCTGCTCCTCCAGAGCCTATATCAGAGCCCCAGTACTTTTCACAGCCTTGCTGTTTCTCAGCACACCGTGCTGTTGGAATCACAGACTCCACATCTCAGTGCTGATTCCTTTTTTTTGCCCCCCACACGTGTGTGTCCTGTACATCCAGTCATCTTCTGGGCCCAGCACATAGCAGGATCAATATTTGCTCAATGAACTATTAATAGAGAAACAAAATAAAGAGGTTTTCAAATCTCCATGTAGCAGGGAGTGAGTGCAGTAACCAATAAATTAGGCCACACCATGGGCTCCAGTGGCCATGGATCCCCACCCCTTCCTGGGCAAGCCCAGCCTCGGCCCCCTCAGTTGTGAATAAGCCCTCCTCCTCAGCCTATTCCCGAGTGGAGTCGTCTGGAAAGCATTGCACTCCGGCCCCTCCCAGTGACTGACATTGGAATCACTTTGGCCTTAGAGTTTTGAAAGAGGTTGATTCTGATCAACTGACCTGAATGTTAACAGCATGGGAGTTTAATTTGTATTCAGACGGGAAGAGAACCAGCCACTCGGAGGAGATGGTGCTGTTTAATTAGGTCTAGTAGTTAACTCAGAATAAAGGCAACGTGCAGCCAGAACCAGCAAGGGAAAGGCAGTCTCCCGGGAACTCGCAGACTTCAGAGTTGCTGCAAAATAAGGAGCTGGTGGTTTAGAAATGATGGATTCTCTTCCTGAAAGAAGTAGGTTCTCTGTCCAGTGCTGAGGGTGCTTGCCCTCTTGGCTCCTGATTCAGCCAAAACCGAGGAGAAAATAACTAAAAGATGTGCAGGTCAAGACTCAAGTGTGTGTGGACTTATGGGTCCAGTTTTTAACACAAGCAAGACAAACTCCTTCTAATGTTGATGGTAGCACATTTGGTTTGAAACAAAAAACTGGGAACAACTCAAATGCCCACCCGCAACAGAATAGATGAATCATACAGTGGACTACTACACAGCCACGAAAAAGGGCAAACTCCCATCATGCAGGAAAACGTGGACAAAATGCAGACAAATCATGATGAGTGAAAAGGATAGCACCAAAGGTCATGATGCACTGTGTGGTTCCATTAATACAAAGACAGGAAAAATAAGACAAGGTTATCTACAGGGATAACTGTAGGTGAACAAGCCTTTACCTTAGTAGGAAGCAAGAATAGGTTTGAAGGTGCTCTATATCTTGGTCATGGTGGAGGTGAGACAGGCATGCATTGTGCAAAAATTCAAAGTGGCTATGTAATAGGTGCAAGAAAGTGTTGAGCAGCTTGTTTGGTAAGACTTGAGCACTTTGCTGTATGTATATGAAACCACCATTTAAATACGTGTATATTTAAAGAAAACCCTATTCTGAGTAACACGGCAGCTAAGGCGGGCTTCTCCACCACGGCTCTGCTTGGTGTCACACTTCTGACACGTGCGAGCTCAGCTCCCGCTTTCCTCCCCGTGCAGCCGACAAGCACGGCTCGAGTAATGGGAGCGATTATCCTCACAATTATAGGTTGAATTCTTTGCAGTTGTCTCTCCAGTTTACAAAATAAATTATACATCTTTTCTGCACTCTCTTTGCCCACATGGTTTAATCAAGTGGGGAGACTTGGCACTTCTTGCTTTTACTTCAGGGCTCCAAGGGGCAGGGAGACACGAAGACACTGCCGATTATGAACTGATTTGCTCCTCATGAAATTATACGGTAAGTGTGAAGCTGTCCCCACGGCCACGCAGGCGCAGGAAGGAGACGTGAATTATGCTGCAAAGTCAGAAGATGTGAAAATTGATTCAGGAGCGCTAGCTGTTTTCAATTTTATATTGCCATTTATTTTAAGAACGCCTGGGCTCCCCCAAACAGGAGTTTATAGGCAGATAGGAAAACATAATTAACACCTAAACTGACACTCCGGGTCTCAGGGAGGTGGCTGCTGACGCTCTGATTTGCAGAGCCAAGGCAAATGGGATTCCAACCAGCCTTGAACGGGGAAACTCTGAACAGTGAACAATCAATAAAACATTAAAAATCCATTGCCTTTTTTCAGTTTCTCCTCCCTATCCTGTCGCTCTCTGAGATTTTATGTGGAAACTTGTCTGAGAGGGGAAGGAAACAGTTGGCGAGATGATTCCAAGGATGTTTAGATTCAGTGTTCAAAAGGAACGGGATCTTGAGACGCTAAAGAGCCCAAGAGAAATGATTTTGAGTACAAGTCTGCAAAATGAGAGCACGGGGTGGTAGGGAGATTGTGGGGTTTAAGACAGAGATCTGCAACCCAGTATCAGCTTGGCCATGTTCCAGCTTGCACACAGCTCCCCATTTCTTGAGCCTCAGTTTCTTCATCTGCAAATTGGGGATAATAGCAGTACCTGCTTCTTAGGGTTGTTGGGAGGATTGAATGAAGTGATTCAGGCAAAACCATAGCAGGGCATTGGGAAAAGCAGCCACACTGGATCTTGTCATCATCACATCCTGTTGTCTAGTTTCTGACAACAAGCAGATCGGGGGCCATAAAAGCAGGGCCCTGCTTCTCACCTGGAGCAGAGCGGCTACAGGATTTGTGGGAGCCGGTAAATAATCTACCTGCCATGCAGGAAACACACGAGACCCATGTTTCATCCTTGGGTTGAGAAGATCCCCTGGAGAAGGAAACAGCTACCCACTCCAGTATTTTTGCCTGAAGAATCCCATGGGCAGAGGACCCTGGCAGGCTACAGTCCATGGGGTCACAAAGAGTCAAATATGACTGAACAACTAAGCATGTGGAAAAGAAAAATGTGGGACCCCTTGTGCAAAAAAGCAGGGGGAGGCGCCACTAAAATTACTAAGCTATCATCCTTTTCTGTCTCTTGACTGGTCATAATGTTTTCTAGCTGCCATTCAAAGTCATCCGAAGTAAAGAAAAAAACGTTAAATCGTCAGCGTGAGTTAGCTGCTCAGTTGTGTCCAATTCTTTGCAACCCATGACTCTAGCCCATCAGGCTCCTCTGTCCATGGAATTCTCCAGGCAAGAATGTCAGTATGAATTTTATCATTTACCTTTGTATTACACAATGTCAGTTTTAAATACAAATATAAGAATGTTTAACTTATAGGCGGCATCACTGACATGACACAATTGGTATTTTGTAGTTTGTACAGCAAACATGTTTTGCTCTTAACAGAACAGGAGAAACACCGCACACAATGGGAGAAACACCGCACACAACCAACTCGACTGTTTTTGTTTTACTTCTTGGTATGTGCGCATTCTGCAGACACCTTGTCCCTGGCTCGCTGATGAGAAAGGAGCTGCAGTTGCCTGCTCTCTCCCGTTCTCTCTGTAGCGCAGTTTCCAGCCTACGGGTCTGGCTGGTGCAGGGAAGCAGCGGGAGAAAGGCTGTGATGGGTTGTTGGTGGCTCTCAGAACCACATTGCCTTCTCTCTGTGTCAGGAGTAGCTTCTGGTTCAGAGACAGAGCCTTGCTGTGGACGGAGCTTGCTCCCCTTGAACGTGCTGAGTCTCGCTGAGACCCCCTGAATCCTAGGCCCCCAGAATTCTGCTCTGTGTGGACCGGACCTCAGGGATTCATGTACCGTGTGTGTCCCCTCTGCTCACCCACACTCTCCACTGCCCCACGAACATCACTTACAAAACACAAGTTCAAAGATAAAGTGATTCCACATGTCGAGATGGCAACGACAGCAGAGCATTGATCCAGGGTGTGATCACAAGGGGCCCCCACCCCTGAAGCCGCCCTCCTTGAGCAAAAGCCTCAGACTCCAGGGCATTGAAGGGTGTGGATGCTCATTCCAAGGGCCAGGCTCTGGGGCCAAGGTGGGTATAATCACTATTCCCAGTTTACACATGAGCAAACAAAGACCCTGCAGGTTGTCTTGCTTAAGGCCCCACCTTCAAGAGGGATGAGCTTCCCTGGTGGCTCAGTGATAAAGAATCCGCCTGTAATGCAGGAGACGTGAGTTCAAACCCTGGGTTGGGAAATGGCAACCCTGGAGAGGGAAATGGAAACCCTGGAGAAGGAAATGGCAACCCACTCCAGTATTCTTTCCTGGAGAACCCCCAGGGACAGAGGAGCCTAGCAGGTTATCGTCCATGGGGTTGGAAAAGAGTCGGACACGACTGAGAAACTTTCACTCACTCAAGAGGGATAGAAACTGAACTGGAACCACATGTGTCCAGAGGCCCCACTGCACTCCCCTGGTCCTCTTCTTCACATCTGAGGTGCCATCTTGAAAGGCCTGAGGTCAGAAGATGTGCCTCCTCCCTCCTTCTCTCCCCAGCTTCCTCCTTCTCTTGCTTCCTCCTTCTCTTGCTTCCTTCCTTCTTGGGTCAGGACCAGGTGGGGCTATAAGGGGAGGGAGCAGAGCGATACCACAAGCGGCCTCAGCCATCCTGTCCCGAGGGACCCACTGACTCGTGTTTACATGGCACTGGGTTCACTCCGCCAGGCCTGGTTTTGCATCTCCTTTTCTCCTGCACCTCCTGTATGTGGGTGAGAGGCTTAAAGACATATGGAGCCTCACCTACTGCGTTGTGTGTGTTTCATTGCTCGGTTGTATCCGACTGTGACCGTTTGGACTATATAGCTCATCAGGCTCCTCTGTCCGTTGGGATTTTTTTAGGCAAGAATACTGGAGTGGGTTGTCATTTCCTCCTCCAGGGGTCTTCCTAACCCAGGGATTGAACTCGCATCTCCTGTGTCTTCTGCATTGCAGACGAATTCTTTACCTGCTGAGCCACCAGGGAACCTCAGCTCCTGCCCTCTGCTAGCTCCCCGGGGACTCCTGATGCCCTTGTCTGGGGAAGGGGAAGAGCCTGCAGGATGAATCTTAGGACCCCTTTACCTCCCCCATCTGCCTGGACCCCTCCATGTATCACCCAGCTCAGAAGAGGAAGGGAGCTGAGGCTTGAGCTCCCAGGAAACAAGCCCAGAGAGGTTACACCGTCGGTAGGCTGTGCCCAGCGAACTGGCTATGGACCCCCAAGTCAGTGCTCACTCCCAACCCCATGGCACTCCCCCACCACTCCTGTGGCTGCCCTCTGGGGTGAATATGATATACTGGGCCTGCCTCAGCTGCTCACCTCCACAACGAGCTCCCGTGGACACAGATTCTGTTTCTACTCAATAGAGCAGAGAGCTGAGATCCAGAGGGTCTAGAAGTCCGGTCCAGAAGCTCACAGCCAGGAAGTGGTGACGGGAGGCTCCGAGCCGCTCTCTCCAACCCCTAGTGTCTCTGCTCCGTATCAACAGAGATGCACAGATCCGCTTTCTTTTCTACACCTCACGCTGCTCCTACTTTTCCTGAGTTGAAAAGTCCTAAAATCTTGTTGTCACAATTTCCCGTTGGCTGTTCCTTTTGCTCATTTGTTTTGAGGCTGTATTAGAAAAAGAAATCCTTTTCATCAAAGGACTGCTATCCAGAATGCATATAAAGAAATTGAGCCAATAAGCAAAAGTCAACCAATTTGGGAGAAAATGGGCACAATATTTGGATACATGCTTCACCACAGAAGACACACAATTGACCAGAGTTAACAGCCCCTGTTCCCTTCTGTGGAGCAGGGAGCTGGCTTCTGGGACATCTATCATGCGGTCACACAAGGCCCCAAGATAGGGACCCACACACTTGACACACTTGGCTTAATGCTCAGCTGCTACTGTCTTGAAGTTCTAAATAATTCTTGAGCAAGATCCCCACTGTTTCATTTTGCACTGAGCTCTGCAAACTTGGTAGCTGTAGATGTGGCAAGTTGTCCACAATGGGAAAGACCTCAGTTCCTATCTGTGTGGGGAACGGCCACAGTAATAATGATCTCTGCCTCTGACCAGGTCATAACAACGTCCATCTATTGGATTCACCACCTACCAGGCCCTGTGCCAATAGTCCTACAAAATCAATTGCTGCATTCTCACAACATCTCTGGGATAGATGGCATCCCTACTTATAGGTCAGGAAACTGAGTCTAGGAGGGGTGAGTAACTTGCCCAAGGTCACAAGGCCCAAGAGGTAGCAGGCAAGATTGGAACTTGGGTCTGTTTCAAATACAACAGGATATAGGGTTCTGTTTGTATTCCATCACACCATCAACACTCCTGATGAGATATTGAAAATTAAAAAACAGGACACACAGTGCAGGAATTAGAAAAGGAGTCCAGTGAGAGTGAGGAGGCAATCCCTGGAAGCCTGATCAAGCCATTCCTGAACTCCCACCCACACAAGTTATTCCCTAGGAGGCTCCCCAGTCTTATGCCTCAGAAAAATTGCTCCCAGGCTCTCACAAAGGAAGCTGGCAGGGACAGATGAGTAACTTATCATGTTGGCTGGCACATGTTGGGCTCAGCCTCAAGCTCAACCCAGAGTAAATAAAGCTCATGCCTTTATTTGAGGAGCACTGGGGAAAATTGCAGAGAAGGCCAGAGCCTGGATCTGAAGCTGGCATAATCAGGGTTTGTATTTTGGCTTTAGACTTAAGTCTGTGGCTTGGGAAAGTTCCTTTGCCTCTCGGAGCCTCAGCTTCCTCATCTATAAAATTCACTCAATCTTCCCTCATGGATCCTTTGGGGAGATGAAAAGATTATAAACAAAACTCTCAGCTCCTGTCTACCAAATTCTGATCATTCAATCCTATGCAGGTGCCCCCTGGGCCGTGGGAGCCACATTATTCTCATAGGAGCTGTCGGGGGCAAAGTTTCTCAAAATGGGAATGTGACACACCACATCCCTGATGACTGACAGCATCTTCCTGCTGATAGAAAAGATCAATTCAAGGCTCCAGGTGGCTCCTTACTCATTAGGATTCTTTTGTTTTTCTCTGCTGAGGAATATTTCACTTTTCCTTCTCTCTCCTGGGGGCAAACCCACTTCCCTCTCCACATCACAGGCCACAAAACAGGAGGGAAAAGAGAAGCGTGCCTGGTCCTGAGGGGTCTGCTATAAACGCATGATTTAATTATCTCCAGTTGATAACTAGCAATCTGTCCAGGATTTTCCTGCACAGACTGCCTGGCGGTTTCCTTTGCTGAATGTTAATGATGTTTTGGGAAACCTTTAAGCAATGCTCCCAAGGAGAAAATGTCTCCATGTGGAGGGCAGAGAAGAGGAGAGGGCTCCTTGGACAATGACGGCTGCAGGCACCATTATGGGGTCTACGCTCTGACCCTGGCTGAGCACTCATTGCCTGCAAGGCCCTCCTCTCCTGTGTGTCCCAAGCACCTTCCCACCCCAGGGCCTTTGCATGCGCTGTTCACATCGATACAGCACTCTGCCTCCAGATGTTCTCAGAGAAGTTCATCCTCACCTCCTTGGGGAAGCTTTTCCCAAGCACCCTCTCTAATGATGACTCCCCTGGCCCCACCAATACGTTTGCTTGTTTATTTCCTGCAAAGCACTTAGCTCACCCTGCAACGATTGCATGTGCTTGGCCTGTTTCTCTGTCTCATCTGCTAGACAGTAAGTCCATGAGGTCAGGGCAGGGTATCAGCCTCACTCCAGGCCCCTGAGGCCCAGCACAGTGCCCAGGCGGCAGCAGGTGCCCAATGAATGAGTGAAGGTTAAATGAACGAACAGAGGGGCTCAGTGTTTGGGAAAGGGAGCCAGGAGGCCAGGAGAGATTGGATCCCATCTCCAGACCTCAGTGTCCCCTGGGCTCACCTGCTTTGAGCCAGTGACTAGATTCCACGCCAGCATCCCCTGTTCCTGCATCAAACATCCTCAGCCCCCTCTCCCCAGAGTGTGGCTGGATGGGCAGTTGGGTAGATCTGGGGAGGGGCAGGGGCACCTGAGTGGATACTGCCTGCCCCTTTCTGGACTTGGCTTTCACTGGAGGAGCTGGGTACCTCTGAGCCCAGGACGGTCACATAGCAGACATCTCCTGACCCTCAGCAGCAGCCCATGCTCCCTTCCCCTCCTCACTGCAGCCCTGCTTTTACCAGGACGTGCTTCTACCCTCATTGTTTCCTTGCTGTGATTTAATGTCAGTATTTCCTCCAGGAGCCTTTCTCTTGCCTGGGCTGAGCCCCAGATAGCTCAGCTGGGAAGGACCGCCTCTGGGCTTCCCCGCTGGAGCTGGGCAGAAATGAGCATTGTCAGGCCCTCCAGGCCCTTTGAGGCCGTCCCCCCGTTATTGGTTCTCACTCCTCTCAGGCCAGAAACCCAGAGACGGTTTTCCTCTCCTGAGTGCTCAGTCGTGTCCGACTCTTTTGTGACCCCATGGACTGTAGCCCTCCAGGTTCCTCTGTCCATGAAATTTTCCAGGCAAGAATACTGGAGTGGGTTGCCATTCCCTTCTCCAGGGAATCTTTCTGATCCAGGGCTTGAAAAAAAGTGTGTGCTTGCTCAGTCTTGTCTGACTCTTTACGATGCCATCAACTGTAGCCTGCTAGGCTCCTCTGTCCATGGGATACAGGCAAGCACAATTTCTGAGGGAGCAGTCTGACTGCGGGCAGGGCTCAGTGATGTGACTTAGGGCTGTGAAGGTCTCTTTGGGAAGCTGTGCATGAAGCTAGCTTGTCAGCTGAGTTATGCCTCAGTGTGAACTCTTTCTCCTAGGTTTTGTTCTCATCTTTGCAAAAACGTTGAGGTTTTTCTCTTTCCTGTTACAATCAAATTAAACCTTGGCTTCTGTTTTGCATTTTATGCATCTGATCTCCTGCACTTGGTCACTTTCCTCAAGCTTATGTCAGCTGCAAGGGAACTAGCAGGGATGAGGCCAGCATTTGTGGCGTTACATTCCACAGTCATGGACCCACAGATGGTACCCACAGATACCCCAGGAGAGGGGCTTTGCTGCCTCTGAGAAAGCACTGGGAGCCCCAGAACAGTGCCATGCGTGCGCTCAGCAGTATGCCCTTTCCAATCCGCTCTCCCTGTCAACTCAGCTGCATCTCACAGCAGCCCAGGGAGAGAGGCGGGACATGACACATGAGGGACACCTGGGGGCTGGAGGACAGGCAGGAGGCATTTACATCTGCTGTGCGCTGGCCCGCCACGCGTCCACACCTTTGTGGAGTCATTTGTTCCTCTTGTCACCAAGCCTTCACGAAGCATCAGCTGTGCTCCCAGCCTGCCTGCCTGGTGCCGAGAACGTAGCAGTGAGCAGAACAGACAAGACAAAAGTCCCGTCCTGTGAGTATTCAGTCTCCAAAGGTGAACAAACCAGGAACAATACAAGGAGTTCCAGCAAATCAACAAAAATAAAGAAAAAAAAATTCCAATGGGAAAACAGACAAAAGATGTGAACAGGCAATTTATAGAAAAGGAGACTCAAAAGCTGATAAGCACAGGAAGAGATATTTAAATTCATTAGTTATGAGAGCTCTGCAGATGAAAGCAAGGTCTGAGGAGAATTTACCAGGCAGGCAAGGGCTGGAGGGGCACGCAGGGAGGCCCCGGGGCACAGGGTGTCTGATATACTTGCTGGCATTTCAGCAACTCTGGATGTAAACACCAAAGAAAGGCTCACCAAAGTCAGAGAATGGGTTTTTCATCACTGGGTCGGTGCGGGGCCCTGCTGACCAGCTGACATCCTTCTTGAGGGATGAAACCCACGAACAGATAGGAAACATTTAGAGGCAGCAGCCTGGATGCACACACAGATGGGCTTTAAAACAGGATGGTGAGAAAGAAAAGAAACTGTGGGGCCTATAAGGCTTCTGTCATCTCCACGAAATAAAACACACACACAGCACAGCAAAGGACACACGTGAACATTGAATGGCTACAGGAGGGGTAGGTTGGGAGCGTGGACTAATGGAAATAAAGAGAATGACAAAGGTGTGAGTTACTGTTGCACATGTACTCAGAGCTGGTCCAGGGCGTCAACTCACCTGTCTCTAAGGGGCGGGCTTTCTAGAAAACCTTGACTTTAATGAGGAGAAATTGAGGTGGCAGGGGGCATTCTCCTCACCTCAGCCAGGCTTTGAGGGGCTGCACTGGGAGCCTTGGGGAAAGAAGAGAAGCCCCCTCCGCTTCCCATCCAGCGTGACCCACCTGATGGCAGCAAGTCCCCAAGCATCTTTGCTCGGTCCCGTCCTCTGTTTCCTCTTTCCTCTTTCCTCAGGCCCTGGCACGCTGGAGTGGTGCATGAAATCGTATGCGTGGACCAGCTGGGCCTGGAGTCAAATGGCCCCCGAGCCTCCTGCCTCAGACTTGAATCATCACCCCCCTGCTCTGCCATTCAGACACCAGGTCTCGCCTCCCATCACCAGCTCCGGGGCCCCATGGTCTCTCCGTTTCCCCTTTGACACCTCTCTTCCTTCCTTCCCCACTGACCAAGGGCTGAGTCACTGTTCGTCAGGCTCTGTCTCCACTCCATCCTCACACGGCCCACACTCACTGAGCCCTGCTCTGTACCCCGGAAGCCTTACACTCGGCCAGCTGCCCCCACTCTGGGAGGTTCTTGCATAATGACGCCCACTTGGCAGATGAGAAACTGGGGTCAGGGGAGTACAGAAACAACCCCAGTTCACACAGCTGTGCAGAGGGGAGGCACAGCCTCTGTCATCTTCTGCTGTAGGCTACCGGCGGAGGGAGTTTGTGGGGTCATTGTGGAACTTTCCAGAAAAGCAGTCTCTTCTTCAAAGCAACATCCTGACAGAGCAACTCTGTCCTTTCCTGGCATCCCCTCCACCACCCCCTCTGACCGATTCCATGTCTGAGCCACAAAAGCCAGTTCACATTCAGAGGATCTGAGGTTTTCCAAACACCCCTCTGGCCAGGAACTCCTTAAAGACCAGCCTGTGTCTCATTTCCCTTTTGGTCTCCCCACAGACAGGCCGGAGCAGAGGCAGGTGTCCGGCCTGGAGTCAGACAGACTGGGTTGAAATCCGCCCGCAGGCTGTGTGACATGGAGCAGGCCCCCTCACCTCTCTGAGCCTCCTGGGTCATGGGAGTCATAACCTCATAACCTCTGCCACTTGCCTGCCCCCAGCTGGTGCCCATGTTGCACTTGTCAGTACGGATTGGACGTCACTCTGGAAGGTACCTGCAGATGTTTATTTATCCTGGACCAATAGCCTCTTGGAGAAAGGAGGGGAAGGAGATGAGTGACATCTTGCCCACCGGCTGGGGTCCTTGGGGCCTGTGGTCTCAGTGAACTGGCAGGGCAATGCCCTCGAGGAGGGAGGGTGAAGCCGGGAAGGGGGCATGATGGTCCAGGGAAGAGAAATCCTAATCACAGCAGGCGCCGTAGACCTTGTGAGTGTCCCTCTTCTCCCAGTGACCCTGGTCCTCTCTTCAGGCTTCAGTTTCTTTTAATTAGTCAGATTATTTCTACCAACAGCCCTGGAGGTCAGGAGAAGTGAATTCCTATCACCACAGGCCCAGAGGGATTAGGTCCAGTCTGGCTGGAGTCATACAGCGTGAGCAGAGCAGAAGCCAGGCCCCTGAGTTCAGCTCGGCCCAGCACCCTGCAGGCTCCATGCCCACAGCCCCAAACTCTGGAGATGAGCTTAGCCAGTGCTGATCAAGAACCTGGCACCATGAAGAGCGGTGGGGCCAGGCAGACAGAGAATCAGGAGGGGGGCTCCCTGCCCTCACCCTCTCAGTCCAAGGTTGAGCAAGAGGATGATTGGTGATTGATGATTAAGAAGACTGGTTAGCTGTAAGAGGAGGGAGTCTTCCAAGAAGGAGACCCTGGAGTGAGGGGAGATTTGAGGCCCAGACTATGAGAAGGCAACAGACAGAGAGAGGTGGAAGAGAGCACTCCAGGCAGAGAGGGCAGCTAGTGCAAAGGCCCTGGGGTGGGTGGGCCCAACCTGCTGAGAGAAGGGAAGGAGGCCGGCATGGGGGAACATGAGTGACGAGTGGGGAATGTGCTGTTTGAGAGAAGGTCCACAGGGACCAATCACACAGACCTCCCAAGCTGCAAGGAGGAATTTGCATTTACCTCCAAGTGCCCTTGGAAGCCATTGGAGGATTGCAAGCCCAGCTGCAACACGGTGTGAGTCTCCAAGGACCAGAGTCTGATCTGCGCCAACCCAGGATGGAGACCACTCTCCCCCTAGGCTCTGCACATCCACCCCCCACACCACCCCCTGCCCACAACTAGGATCCCAGATGAGCCAGAGATGAGTCAGCTGGGCTCCAAGGCCTTCAGCTCATAGCTGGGATGGCGGGCTGAAGATTTGGGTGGTTTTATCTTTTCCAGCCTCTTCTTCACTGCCCCCATAGGATTTCAGCTCATCATAAATTCTGAAGGCCATTCATTCCTGTTCCATGTTCAGTTCAGTCATAACTCCAGTTCCTCAGCTGCTTTGTGGGCCCTGAGAGACTCAAATGAAATACTGGATGATGGTAATGATAATGGTGATGCTGATGATGAGGATGGTGGTGGAGGTGGTGGTGCTGCTGCTACTGATGGTGCTGATGATGGTGATGGTGGTGGTGGTGATGATGATGGTAGTGGTGGTTGTGGTGGTGGTAATGGTGGTGATGGTGATGGTGGTGATGGTGATGGTGGTAGTGATAATGGTGGTACTGGTGATGATGGTGGTGATGATGGCAATGGTGATGATGATGGTGGTGGTGATGGTGATGGTGGTGGTAGTGGTGATGATGGTGGTGGTGATGGTAGTGGTGGTGGTGGTGGTGGTGGTGGTGGTGATAATGGTGGTAGTGGTGGTGACGGTGGTGGTTAGTGGTGGTGGTGATGACGATGGTGATGGTGGTGGTAGTGGTGATAATGTTGATGGTGGTGGTGATGATGGCAGTGGTGATGGTGATGGTGGTGGTGGTGGTGATGATGGTGGTGATGGTGGTGATCGTGGTGGTGGTGGTGATGATGGTGGTGGTGGTGGTGGTGGTGGTGATGGTGGTCATAGTGGTGATGATGGTGATGGTGGTGGTGGTGGTGGTGATAGTGGTGGTGATGGTGGTGGTGATGGTGGTGGTGATGGTGGTGGTGGTGATAGTGGTGGTGATGGTGGTGGTGATGGTGGTGGTGATGGTGGTGGTGGTGATGGTGGTGGTGGTGGTGGTGGTGGTCATAGTGGTGATGATGGTGATGGTGGTGGTGGTGGTGATAGTGGTGGTGATGGTGGTGGTGGTGGTGGTGATAGTGGTGGTGATGGTGGTGGTGGTGGTGATGGTGGTCATAGTGGTGATGATGGTGATGGTGATGATGGTGGTGGTGATGGTGATGGTGGTGGTGATGGTGGTCATAGTGGTGATGATGGTGATGGTGATGATGATGGTGGTGATGGTGATGGTGGTGGTGATGGTGGTCATAGTGGTGATGATGGTGATGGTGGTGGTGGTGGTGGTGATAGTGGTGGTGATGGTGGTGGTGATGGTGGTGGTGATGGTGGTGGTGGTGATAGTGGTGGTGATGGTGGTGGTGGTGGTGATGATGGTGATGGTGGTGGTGGTGGTGATAGTGGTGATGATGGTGATGGTGGTGGTGGTGGTGATGGTGGTGGTGGTGATGGTGGTGGTGGTGGTGGTGATAGTGGTGGTGATGGTGGTGGTGATGGTGGTGGTGATGGTGGTGGTGGTGATGGTGGTGGTGGTGGTGGTGATAGTGGTGATGATGGTGATGGTGGTGGTGGTGGTGATAGTGGTGGTGATGGTGGTGGTGGTGGTGGTGATAGTGGTGGTGATGGTGGTGGTGGTGGTGATGGTGGTCATAGTGGTGATGATGGTGATGGTGATGATGGTGGTGGTGATGGTGATGGTGGTGGTGATGGTGGTCATAGTGGTGATGATGGTGATGGTGGTGGTGGTGGTGGTGATAGTGGTGGTGATGGTGGTGGTGGTGGTGATGGTGGTCGTAGTGGTGATGATGGTGATGGTGGTGGTGGTGATGATGGCAGTGGTGATGGTGATGGTGGTGGTGATGATGGTAGTAGTGGTGGTGGTGGTGGTGGTCGTGGTGGTAGTAGTGATGATGGTGGTGGTGACGGAGGTGGTAGAGGTGATGATGGTGGTGATAGTGGTGGTAGTGATGATGATGGTGATGGTGGTGGTGGTGGTGATGTGATGATGGTAAAGGTGGTGATGCTGGTTGCAACAATGATGATGATGAGAGTTTCAGTGTGGTGGCTATTCCTCTGCCCTGACCCCCATGACTGACTAGGGGCATCCAACCCTGCTTCTGTGTGTAGATGCTGGCTCTTAATGGTTTCCAGTTAACCCCCATTTCTGAAGTGATACCTTTCAAAGGGGCCAGAAATCTGCAACCAAAATCTGACTGACACCACCCCCCGCCTCAGGGGAGCCAGCCCGGTCACGCGATACACTCCAGGTTCCCCGGGGGATCCAGCTGAGGCTGGGCTCAAGCTGAGACCACACCCATGCTCAGCAACTTCCCCACCATCCTACAGCACTCTCCCCCTTTCCTCAGAGAGCAGCCCAAGCCCTACCTCAGGACCTGCTTCTGGGACCTGGGCCTGAAACAAACTCAGTGGAACATGGACACTTCTCATCTCACAAAACATGTTCCAGAACGGGAGTCCTCAGGCTTGGAAAAAGCCTCTGCTTCCTCTGCCTGCCCATCTCTGTGGCTGTGCGATCAGGGGCAGCCATCGGAGAAGGCCCGCTGACCAGTTGAGACCAAGGGGCCCATGAAGCCTAAATAGTCACTGTCTGGCTTTCACTGAAAAGTGATGGCTGATCCCCTGCTGCATACCCACACCTTCCCAGCTCTCTGATGAGGGAGAGAAGGGGCAAAGGGCAGTGACTGAGGACCTACTGTGCTCGGAGACTTTCATCAATGCTTTAATCCCCACACAGTTTCATGGAGGAGGCAATAATGTTATCCTCATTTTATAAATGAGGAAAGTGAGTCTCAAGAGTCAGGTTCTGAGCACAGGACTCTCTGGCTGGAAAATCTTTAAGGTTCTCTCACTTGACTGAGCAGATCATGGCAACAGGAGGCTGACTTTCACTTCAGGAGCCTCAGGGAGAGACACCCCACCCTACTCTCCCAGCCTGGGGAGAGGCCCTCTGCAAACTCTTGCCTGGGGAGGATGACTCATTTTTTAATCATGAAAACAGACTGGGTGTAAGGTGTTTGTCTGGGTCTAGCTGCACCCTGGGGGAGGGGCAGGGCCAGGAGATGGTGATGCTCCTGGGGCCTGAGGCTAGGGTCCTGGTCTGGCTGCTCTGTCCCCCTGCATCCTGCCACCCGAGCACCACTTCCCTCCCACCCAGACAGCCAGAGAGGTTTCTTCTCCAGGGTTTTCTGGTCCTTGGAGCAAAGTTGGCCTAGAGAAGCTCCTCGACACGACGAGCCTTGGCCAACCAGGGAGAGTGTCCACCCGGCTTCCTGCTGTGCTGGTCCTCTCCAATTGTGTGCCCACGGTGGCCACCTGATCTTCCCAACACGTGGCCTGGGCAGTGCTGCTCCCAGCTTCTACCCCTGGGTCTGAGAATAAATTCCTTGTGTAGTCTGCAAGGCTCTACACATAGGATTGCTAGATAAACTAGCAGATGTCCTGTTTAATTAGAATTTCAGATAAAGAATGAATATTTTTTAGTATAAGCTTGTCCCACACAATGGGGCTTCCCAGGTGATGCTAGTGGTAGAGAACTCACCTGCCAATGCAGGAGAAGCAAGAGACACGGATTTGATCCCCGGTCAGTGAGATCCCCTGGAGAACGGCATGGCAACCCACTCCAGTATTCTTGCCTGAAGAATCACAGGGTCGCAAAGAGTAAGACACAACTGAAGCAACTTAGCCTGTGCTATCTCATGTCCCATACAATATTTGGGATATACTTATATTTTTAAAATGTATTTGGCATTTATCCGAAATTCAAAGGTATTGTGCATCTTCTAGTTTTACTTGCTAAGTCTCAACCCTATTGCACACATCTCTAACAAACCCCTGCAGCATCTCTCCCCACCCCAACCCCATATCTGTTCTGGAACTTCCCGTGCTCCGCCCACCACCTGTGCACAGGCTGGTTCAGCCTCCCCCCACTTGGCTTCACTCTTGTTAAATTCCACTCACCCTTCAGACTTCAGCTGAAATGTTACTTCCCCCGAGCAGTCCAGCAGGCTTCCCGAGGAAACCAAGTTGCTGTCTTCTGCACACACATAGCTCTGCAGCCTCTCCACACCCTTCGCACATCTGTGCTTCATACATGGGGATGTGATGCTTGAACTCATGCCCAGATCTCTGACCAGACGTCCATCTGTACAGACAGGATCTTGTTGGCCTTGTTTGAGGCAGTTACCCTGGCATCTAGTATAGTGACAGACACTCAGTGAAAAGTGTGCAAAACACAGATGAACCAGGTGGAGGAGGTCAAGTGAAAGTCCACCCAGGTTCAGTGTCAGATTCTATTGTCACCTCGTCCTGCACAGGCACCATGGTTTTATGCCAGTGGGCAGCCCAGCACCCCTTCTTTGTATGGACAGTATCTCTGGGGCAGCAAACGTCTAAATAGCAGAGCTGGTTTGGGGAAATAGAAGGTGAAAATTCTGAATTACAACAAATTATGAATTACTGCAATGCATCATTTTTAAGTTTTCTTTTTCTGGCAGGAAAGAAAGATGCTTTTCCCAGAGTTAATTTGGAGGAACTGACGGGGCTTGAAAAACTGGCCAGCGCCAACTTTGTGTTCTTCTTCAAGAGCAACAGAGAGATGCTTGTGAAAATAACCATGAGAACAACCTTGGCTATGGCACTGTAAAAACATGTTTTCTCCTTTATCCAATGGTCCTGTAGTGTAGGGCTCAGAGATGAGGAAACCCCCCAAGACATGAAGCTAGGAAGTCTGAGAACTGATGAGAATCCAGTGCTAGAAACATCCTCTCTTCCAAGAAGCAGAGAGGAGAGAAAGAGCCCCAACATTCAACCTGGTGCCAGGGACCAGAGCCCAGCTCTGCACCTCCAAACAGGACAAACCCAGAGGCACGTCTACAGTGCAGCCTCCTGAGCATCAGGGGGCTGGTCCTCCCCTGAGGCTGCACATTCACACCTTGCCCGGCTTCTCCTCCTGCCTGTTCTTCTGTCCCCACTCATCACAGTCCCTCCTGGGAGCACTTTCCTAATAAATCTCGTTCACGTGTATCCCTCTCACCTAAACCCAGGTAGACGAAATGAAAGGTCAAGAACCTCCCTCTGCAATGCGGTCGTCACTAGGCACTCGTGGCTATTCACGCTTACATATAAATGACTCAGCATTGCATGAAACTAAATCTTGGGTTCTCAGCTGCACTACTGTGTGTGTGTGTGTGTGTGTGTGTGTGTGTTTTAGCTACTCAGTCATGTCCAACTCTTTGAGACCTTATGGGCTATAGCCGGTTAGTCTCCTCTGTCCATAGGATTCTCCAGACAAGAACGCTGGAGTGGGTAGCCATTTCCTTTTCCAGGGGATCTTCCCAAACCAGGGATTGAACCCAAGTCTCCTGCCTTGCAGGTGGATTCTTTACTATCTGAGCCACCAGGGAAGCCCCTAGCGGCACTACTACAAGCCGTCAATAGCCCCTCTGGCTGGTAGCAAGAGTGTCAGAGAAGAAAGAAGGGTTTCACTGTCAGAAGGTTCTATTGGGCAGCATCAGTCTAGCACTCGGGAAAGACGTCATGGGTGGGAGCGGGGAGGGGATGGTCAGCAGGATCTGTAGATGGAGACTGAAGCCAAAGAGACAGCCTGAGTTCCCAAATGCGCACAGCAAAGCACTGGTTGTCCCTGGTCATTCTGGACGCCTGGTCCATCCACAACACACCTTTCTCTGTGTGTGAGCTTGGAACTCCTGCTTGTTGCCAAGATAAAACAGACCACTGGATGCTCCGTGGAGAACCAGGAGGAAAGATGTATCATTTCCCCCTTCAGTCTGTCAGTCATATCATTAATATAGATGCGATGAATGAAGGCAACCTCTTTCTTGTTTGTTGCCTGTGAACTGCTCAAGTGCACACCCGCAAGCTGACAAGCAAGTGATAGCCCCCCACCCCATCTTCACCCTGCTGATGCTGTCAGTCATCACCCAGTCACAGCTCCAGCTTATGGATGATGGGCCAAGAGTTGGAGTCTCAGTGCTTGCTGATCTGTATCCAGCAGCAGTTAGAAGCCCGGGACCGGGGCCCAAGGCAAGCTGGACTCAGGTCAGCAGCTACGATGCCGTGGGCCGATCACTTGAAACCTTTGTGATTCACTTTCTACTTCTCCAATGCGGGAGAGGGAGTGGTTCTAGAAATCCCTGTGAGGATGATGAGATGAGATGATGCAAGGGAAATGGTCTCAGCACCTCATGCAACACAAGCCCTTAAGCAGTCACTGGTGTCAATATTGTTTAAATAAGGCAGATGCTCCACACATGGCCTCCACACATCCCCTCCCACTCCCCCCAAATTAGAAATATAACAATGTTACTTCGAATCAACATGTTCAAATCTTATAGATTTTCCCTCTACCCACTAGTTGCCAGTAGTGTCCTCTATTCAGTTGTGATGATCAAAACTGTCTCCAGACATTGTCCAATGGCCCTTGGAGGCCAAGCCACCCCTCACTGAGGAGCACTGTTGTAGACGATAGAAAGAAAAAAGGAAGGAAGCTCAGAAGAGAGGGAGAAGGTGCAATACTGCCTTCAAACACAAAACACATCTCCAAAGCGTTGTGTTGAGCAAAAAAAAAAAAAAAAAGAGCTAGACACAAAAAAAGTGCCCAGAATGTATGTGGTTCCACATACATGAAGTTCAAGAACAGGCAAAATTAACCAATGGTGATCCCATCAGAGCAGTCGTTATCTAGGGAAAGGTTGCTGCCAGATGGGTTCTGGGAGCTGCTTATACAGTGGACACACATGTACAAATTCATCAAGCTGTACAAATAAGAGTAATTAAGTTTATTCTAGGTTTGTTAGATCTCAGCTGGAAAGTACTTAAAAAATAGATGAGGAAGCCGTAGCCATCTGTCTCCTGGGGCCTCCTCGCCCTTCCCAAGCCCACCTCCTCGCAGAAAACCTAGGCATCAGTACCATCACCCCTCTCTGCTGCTCCTCCTCTCCCGCTTCCTCACTCCCATCTCCATCCAGACACAGCAGCTCAGGGCTCCCACAGACACGGGTCTCGCAGCAGAGAGTGGATCACTCTCTGGTCCACTCACATTGCAACTCAGGCTGCAGTTCTCTCCCAAGAACCTAACAATCCCTATAGAGCCCACCTTGGGGGCTCTATAGTTCCAATCTGCCCTCATTTTTCTTGTCTAGGGTTTTTTTTTTTCTTTTTTTACTCAACACAACTCTTTGTGTTTTGCGTTTGCATGTAGTATTGCAAATGCTACTTTGAGTCAACATGTTCAAGAGGAATTTTTCCTCTCATTTCATAGTTCCAGACCAGTCCACAGCTGACTCTGACCCTGGTGGGATCCAGTAGTGTTGGCAAAGCCCCAAGCTGTGGCCTGGGGGTTGGCAAGCAAGATGGGCCCTTTGTTTAAGGTCCTCTAGCAGAGTCTGGGATGAAGGGCAGATGGCTCTGTAACAAGACTCATCCTCCCTGGAACATGAAGGGATCCAACCACTGCACTTGGACGCCTGGAGCCACAGGAAGATGTGTATCCACAGGAGCCTGGGGTGGACAGAGTACCAGGAAGAGCTCCAGTTTACACTCCCATCACGTGGGCTTCCCTGGTGGCTCAGTGATAAAGAATCTGCCTGGCAGTGCAGGAGATGTACGAGATGTAGGTTCAATCCTTGGGTTGATTCCTGGATAGGGAAGATCCCCTGGAGGAGGAAATGGCAACCCACTCCAGTATTCCTTGCCTGGAAAATCTCATAGACAGAGGAGCCTGGAGGGCTACAGTCCATGGGGTCACAAAGAGTGGAACATGACTGAGCGACTGAGCATGCACACACCCTTCATTCAGCTGAGAGGAGTGGAGTCTGAGTCCATACCAGTCTCTGTAGGAGGCGGTGTGAAGGCAAAATCGGGACCCTCTCCAAGGTCGGGATGCAAACAGCCAGTGAGCACATGAAGAGATGCTCCATATCGTTAGTCATTAGGTTAATCCAAATCAAAGCCACAGTGAAATACCACTTTAATCCCACTAGGATGGCTAAAATCAGAAAAATGGACAAGAATATGTGTTAGTGACCATGTGGAGAAATCAGAACTCATATGCAGCACTGGTGGGAATGGAAAATAGTTCAACTGGTTTGTAAAACAGCGCAGTGATTCCTTAAAAAGTTAGACATAGGATTGCCACAGGGTCCAGGAACTCCACTTTCTAAGTAAGTATCCAAAAGAATTGAAACGGGGACTCAAACACGGATGTGTACACCGACAATTATAACTGCATTATGCATGATAGCCAAACGGTGGAAACAGCCTAAATGTCCATCAGAACAGAGAAGCAAAACGTAGTGAATATACACAATGGAATATTCTTCAGCCACAGAAGAGCTATGAAGTACCAACCAGGCTACATATGGAAGATCCTCAAGCACATGATGCCAAGTCAAAAAGCCAGCCACTGGAGACCACGTCGTGTGATTCCATGGATATGTCCTTGTGTTCAGTCGCTCAGTCATGTCCAACTCTTTGTGACCCAATGGACTGTAGCCCACCAGGCTCCTCTGTCTGTGGGGATTCTCCAGGCAAGGATCCTGGAGTGGGTTGCCATGCCCTCCTCCAGGGGATCTTCCCAACCCTGGAATCGAACCCAGGTGTCCCACATTGCAGGCGGACTCTTTACTGTCTAAGCCACCAGGGAAGCCTTCCATTGATGTGAAATGCCCCAAACTGGCAAATCCATAGTGACAGAAAGTAGATTAGTGGTGGCCAAGGGCTGGGGCGGGGAGAGGGAGAAATGGGGAGCGAGTGTCTTCATTTGGGAGTGATGAGAATGTCTGAGAATGTATTAGAGGTGGTGGTTATACAACATTGGGAATGTATGAAATGCTGCTGACTTGTAGGATTAAAATGGTTAATATTATATTATGTCTATTTTGCCTCTGTTTTTAAAAATCAATGAGATAATCCTTGTTCTGAGAAATCCCAGAGGAGGCCTACTATTTGGAAGGCAAGGACACATAAAAGCACATTATTCTGATTATTTATTGCTGAATAACAAATTCTCCAAAATCCAGAGACTTCAACCCACTTTACTTTGCATCAATTTATGGGTCAGAAACTTGGACAGGGCACAATGGAGATTAATTGTCTCTGCTCCACTATGTCCTGGGAGTCAGCTGAGAAGACTCAGACAGCCAGAGAGTCTTCTGGATGCCTCTTTACGCACCTGTCTGGGACCTGTGTGTGCATGCTCAATCACCCAGTCATGTCCGACCCTTTGTGACTTCATGGACTGTAGCCCGCCAGCCTCCTCTGTTCATGGGCTTCTCCAGGCAAGAATGCTGGAGCGGTTTGTCATTTCCTTCTCCAGGGGATCTTTCCAACCCAGGGATCAAACCCATGTCTCCTGCGGCTTCTGCATTGCCAGGTGGATTCTTTAACACTGAGCCACTTGGGAAGTCTGGCACGAAGGTCAGAGGGATTTGTAGGTTGTGCTCAGCAGTGACCCAGAACACCATCCCTGGACCATCCTATGTGACTTGGGCTTCCTCCCAGCATGGCAGCCTCAGAGCCTGGGCAAACCAGGCAGAAACACTCTAGACACTTTTAACCCACCATGTTGTCAGATAGAATCACTCCTGCCATATGCTATTGGTTGAGGCAGTTACAAACCCACCCACCTTCGAGGGAGGGAACATAGACCTTATCTCTCAGTGGGAAGAATGGCAGAGAATTTAGGGATGTGCATTGAAACCTCCACACCCATCACTAGGGTGTTAAATAACTCATGCTCATCTATATAATGAAATCTGGCTTCCCTGGTGGCTCAGTTGGGAAAGAATCCAATTGCAATTCAGTAGACCCGGGTTCGATCCAGGAATTGGTGATGGACACGGAGGCCTGGCGTTCATGGGGTCACAAAGAGTTGGACACGACTGAGCAACTGAAATGAACTGAACTGATCCCTGGGTTGGGAAGATCATCTGGAGAAGGAAATGGCAACCCATTCCAGTATTTTTGCCTGGGAAATCCCATGGACAGAGGAGCCTGGTGGGCTACAGTCCAAGGAATCGCAAAAGTCAAACACGACTAGCGACTAAACCACCACCACCATATAATGGAATACTAAGCACCTGTCAGAAAGAATGAGGCAGCTGCATGATGCGCTGATAAGGATGCTCATATGAGGCACGGATTTAAGTGAAAATAGGCAAGGGGTAGAGAAAAGTGCAAAGAAAAGGGGAATGTGGTTATAGTAATGGCTTATACACGTGCAGACTGTGAGGATGCACAGGAAATTAGTAACAGGCTTGTTTCTGGGGAGGCAAAATGAGGGCTGGGTGGAGACATATCATTTCACTTTCTATCATTTTGCACAATTTTTTTTTTTTACTAGGGCTTTCCTGGTGGCTCAGAGGCTAAAGCATCTGCCTCCAATGCGGGAGACCTGGGTTCATTCCCTGGGTCGGGAAGATCCCCTGGAGAAGGAAATGGCAACTCACTCCAGTATTCTTGCCTGGAGAATCCCATGGACTGAGGAGCCTGGTGGGCTGCAGTCCACGAGGTCACAAAGAGTCGGACACGAGTGAGTGACTTTACTTACTTACTTGCTTATGTGTCTATATCACCGATTCAAGGGGAATATTTATAAAAATTGAAAATAAAGGAATAAGTTAGGCAAGCACTGCTGTGGAAAGATGCCAAGGCATTGTTTTGAAATTCACTTGTTTTGCTTCATATGCATAGTACAATCACATTTATAGACAAAACAAAAGGATACACATATACACACTCACAATCATCCTCATGAAGGTCAGGAAAGACACGTACAAAACTGGAAGGAGAGACATAGGATTAGGTGGGGGTAAGACTGCTTCTTTTTACTCTCTTTGCTTCTGGATTTATCTTTTATAATAAGAATGTTTGAAAACTATTTATGAAGATGTTATAAGTAAAGTTGACAACTTTAGACAAGAGACTTCACCATACAGCATGATGTGTGTGAAGAAGGGAGCCAAGAACAGTAGAAGAATACAGGAGGGCAGCTGAAAGGATCTGGCAGTCAGGGAAGGCTTCCTGGAGAAGGAGGCATCTGAGCTCTCAGAGCCTACTGTCTCTCCCTGAGTCAATGGATGAACAGTCCTAGAGAGAGCCCCTCTTCTTGGTCTCACCTTCTTCTTGGTTTCTTCTTGGTCTCACCTGCTTAATCCAAGAGGAATAAGTCCTGGTAGGACCTACCTCACCCTCCTCTGTTCAATGCCATGAGCATGTGCTGGGCCAAGACGAAATAACTATAAGTGTGGGAGCCCCTGCTTCTCTTTTATCTCTTTTCCCTGAATTTTAAATTTGGATCAATTAATTAATAATCACCACTTTGAGCCAGTTATTGCTGAAACACTTTGTCTTAACTTAGAGAGGAGTACTATTATGATCAGGGTTCCAATTTTACAGATAGGAAAATGGAGGCACAGAGGGGTTAAGTGACTTGCCCGAGGTCACACAGCTGGAAAGTGGCAGAACTGGGATTCTGAACTCTCAAAGTCTGGCTCCTCAGTCCAGACCCTTATCCTCTCACTGGGCTCCCTGGCCTTTCAGGTGCTCTCTCTGCCCCCAGAAGCCTCCCAAGTCCCTCTTCATCCAGTAGGTTTCTCCCTCTCTCCTTTCCTCTGCCCCCATCTCCCTTCCCTCATTTCTGCAGCCAGAATGGCCTTAAGGAAGGTCAGCTTCCTTCACAGACACAGTGCATTTCAGCCAGCTCCAGTTGCTGAAGGCACCTCCTAAACTCTTTAAAATTTATTTGTCTAATTAAAAACCTCTCAGCAGCCCAACACACGGGAAGATTTCATATTTAACCAACACACACAGTCAACCCAACCTGTCTGGGCAGGGCAGTCCCATCCCAGGAGCATCACCCCCGCCAGGCCTTGGGAGGCCGGGGTGACTAGAACAGCCATCCTTGCCCACAGAGTCAGCGCCAGCCAGCTGCGTTTCCGGCCAGTGAACCTGCCGCTCAAAGCCCCCTTTTTAATTAGCTCCATATCTCAGGCGGCCGGAGCACGTGGGCAAACTTCTGTCTGACTTCACTGTGAAGCCCAAGCACATCCCAGTTTGCTTTCTAAGAATAGAAGCGGGGCTGGGGGAGGGAGGAGGCTGGGATCTAAAAATGAATTTGCAACCCAGAGCAAAACAACCCAGCCGAGGAGAGGGGAGAGAAAGCAGCACACATGCCCGCAGCCCGGCCCGGTGGGGGCTGTCTGCTGCCATCCCGGGTGTGAATCGCGGGCCTGGCAGTCTGCCCAACTGTCTGGCAGGGACGGGGGTGGGGGGCGGCGCGGCTCATGCCAGGAGCAGGCAGCTGGGGACACCCATGGGAGTCTGGATGTTTTCTGGGCTGCTTGGTTTTCCCCAGTAGACAGCAGTGACTCACGGGCTTGCAGGCTGGGCTCGAGGGTTCAGGAGAGCCCCAGATGTCGCATGAGGTTTCAGGCACTCAGAAGCCAGATGCCTGGGGGGTAAGGGGTGAGATTCCACCATCAGGGATACTCTCACCCCGGTTGGGCTCCACTTAGGAATTGATGGGGATGGCAAATTTACCTGCGAAACATAACAAAATCAGTAACACCAAGAATAATAATAACAGTTCCTATTTATTGAGATTTCACCCTGCCCATCACTGCTCTAAACACTTAGCCTGAAAAAGCTGATGTGAGCCTCATGACAACCGCATGGGGGATGAGCTACTCTTGACCCCCTTCTACTAATGAAGAAACTGAGGCCTGGGAGTTTGTCTCATGTCCAAGGTTGGTCACACGCTCAGGAAAAGGTACCCAAGGATCGGAACCCAGGTGAGCCTCAGGTGTGGCCCGGGCCCTTCATGTCTCAGCAGCAGCATCTCACTCCTACCCTGAGCGATGCTGCCCCAGCCCAGAGGGCACTGCTGTAGGCCAAGGACCACCAGAGTCTGACGACTGTCAGGGAGATGCTGCTGCTGAGATGTGAAGGGCCTGGGCCACGCCTGAGGCTCACCTGTGTTCCGATCCCTGGGTACCTTTTCATGAGCGTGTGACCTTGGATGTGGGACAAACACCCAGGCCTCAGTTTCTTCATCAGTAGAAGGGGGTCAAGAGTAGCTCATCCCCAGTGAGGCTGTCAGGGATCCCTGGACCCAGCACTAAGTAAAAGACTACACAGAGGGGTTCTTCCCTTCCCGTTGTCTCTCGTCTTTTCTAGTGAAATCCCTTACGGAAACACTCTCCATGGGGTGCTGCTTGTGGCTTGTGCTGAACACCACCCCCACCCAGCCCTTACTAGGCTCCCTCCGGGACCAAGAGAGCAGGCTAGCACCCCCTAGATGTTGATGACACTTTGTTTTCTTTGTGTATCTTTTTCCATCTTTACAAAGAGTGACCCCAAATTTCCTCTTAAGGTCTTGATACTAAAGTTCGCTTTTAAGATAAACTCAATTTTGAAAGCAAGTCCAGTGTTTTAGAGACAGATACTGAAATATTTATGGATGAAATGACATGATGTCTGGGTTTCGCTTCAAAATAACTGGGCAGGAGGGTAAACTCTGAGTAAAGGTACATAAAGATTGGCCATGAGCTGAAGTTTTTTGATGCTAAGCTAATGGGTAGAATAGTATATTAGGTATAATTCTAAATATGTTTTATATATAATTTTGGATAAAATTTATTAAAAAGTTAATATACTATCTAGGCTTCCCTGATAGCTCAGTTGGTAAAGAAACCGCCTGCAATGCAGGAGACTCTGGTTTGAATCCTGGGTCGGGAAGATCCACTGGAGAAAGGATAGACAACCCACTCCAGTATTTATAGTAATATAATATTTATAGTATGCAAATATATTTATTATAACATATAAAAGTATATATTATAATATATACTAATATAGTACATTATAAATTATGTAAAAAACATTGAGTTATGTTATTGATTATATAATTAATAACTGTATTATATAACTTTGCCAAGTCCCTTCAGTTATGTCAGACTCTTTGTGATCCCATGGATTATAGCCCACCAGGCTCCTCTGTTCATGTGATTCTCCAGGCAAGAATACTGGAGTGCATAGCCATTTCATTTTCCAGGTATACAACTGTATTCATTCTTCATAATATATTATGTTACATATGGTTTATCTTTTATGCATTATATATTATGGGTATCTTATACAACGTTATTCAGGCTACTTTGATAAGTATTTAAAATTTTCCACAAATACAAATGATTTTTTAATACTATATAAAAAATGTTTTTAACTAAGTTGTTTTAAAGAAGAAGTAAAGTAAGAGCTACCCAGAGATGGGACTTCCTAGGTGGCGCTAGTGGGCAAGAACACTCCTGCCAATTCAGGAGACTTGAGACGTTGGTTCAATCCCTGGGTGGGAAAGATCCCCTGGAGGAGGGCATGGCAATCCACTCCAGTATTGCCTGGAGAATCCCATGGACAGAGGAGCCTGGTGGGCTACAGTTTGTAGGGCTGCAAAGAGTAGGACACAACTGAAGCAATTTGGCATGCACTCAGTACTCTTGCCTGGAAAATCCCAGGGACAGAGGAGCCTGGTGGGCTGCCGTCTATGAGGTCCCACAGAGTCGGACACGACAGAAGCGACTTAGCAGCAAAAGCAGCAGGAGCACTAAGAAACGACAAAAACTATGACCAGGAAGAGCAAATGAGCAAGGTGTGCAGAACACTGGCACACGACTTGTTTCTAATGTGTACAAGTTTATTTTCCTTCCCAGGAAATGGGGAGAGAGGGTGTTCTCCTCCCCGTCTCCCAGGACTTTCTCCTTGTGGCTGCAAACTTGTGGGCTCCTGGTGAGGCTGGTGGTCCAATGTCATCTTTGCAGATCTTGGGAGAAAGGGCAGGAAGGAAAGCACTGCCTTTTTTTGAATCTTTCCCTTTAAACAATGTAAAAGTGCAATGTTGCTAAAGTGATCCCATCTGGAAATCCAAAAGCATTAGAAGCAAACAGGCCTAGCCCAGGGAGGGGGTGTATGACGGGGCTCTGTGCTGAGGGCATTCACAGGCCATGCTGCAGGCCCCACCCAGAGGACCTCGGCTCAAAGCTCAAAGGGAACAGGCTGTCTGGGCCACCCAGAGCCTTGCCCCAGGGAGGGTACACCCCCTCAGCAGAGCCAGCCAGACCCTGAGCAGCTCTGGGCTCTGCAGTTCGGCCCAGAGGGACCTCAGAGAGCAGAGATCGTGAGCCCAACAGACAAAAGCAGGAGGCCATCCAGCCAACTTGTGGCTCATTCCTTGACAGTGTGTAAAGGAAAAGTGTTTGTCGTGTAGTCATGTTCAACATTTTGTGACCCCATGAACTATAGCCCACCAGTCTCCTCTGTCCATGGAATTCTCCAGGCAAGAATACTGGAGTGGGCTGTCATTCCCTTTTCCAGGGGATCTTCCCAACCCAGATATTGAACCTGGGTCTCCTGTATTGCAGGTAGATTTTTCACTGTCTGAGCCACCAGGGAAACCCACTCATTCCTTGGGTAAAGGGAAATGAAGAGGCTTAATTGGGAGCAGTTTATGATAGGCAGGAAGATTATTCAGGCACTTAAGAGGTTATTAACACCTTTTATGAACCTCATTGTTTAAAAGCCCGCCATGCTTAATCATTTTAGCACCGTTAAATCAGTATTAACAACAACCCCACGACTTGCTCTCCGAAATATCACCGTTTGATAACACTCATGAAACACAATGCCGTGGGAAATCTGGGCAGAACAGGTGAGTACTCAGCTTGCCTGTGAACTGTATCTTCAGCTTGGGAGGCCCCAAGCTAAATGGGGGTGCCCCTGCTACTCAGGCACTTAGAATCTGTCCCCAGCCCAGCTGCTTCCCAGTCTTTCCCCTCATCTCGCAAGCAGGCCTGGGATCCTTCCCAGAGACCTCCCCAGCAGGCATCCATGAGCTCCACTCAGAAGAACACCCTGGGAGTTAGGAAAGAGCCTGAGATGAAGAGGGTGCCTGATAGGAATTGTGTGAATTAAGTCACATTTTAATCTTTTCCCTGCTTGCCCAGTGATATATACTTATGTAAAGCAAGAAATGTTTATCCTTTTCCCCCCACACTTGAATCCCAGCTCTGCTACTCAAGTCCCTGTTGGCCAGTGGTAAAGAAACCGCCTGCAATGCAGGAGACAAGGGTTTAATCCCTGGGTCAGGAAGATCCCCCGGAGGAGGAAATGGCAACCCATTTCAGTATTCCTGCCTGGGAAGTCCCACGTACAGAGGACCCTGGTGGACTGCAGTCCATGGGGTCACAGAGTTGGACATGACTGAGTGACTAAGCATGCTACTCAAGAGCTGTGTGACCTTGGGCAAGCAACTTCACCTCTCTGTGCCTTCGTTTCCTCATCTGTAAAAAGGGCGTCAGGATAGCCCCTACCTCCTAGTCTTATTGTAAGACTGAGAGACTCTATGCCTTCAGCATAGTGCTTAGCACCTAGTTAACACTCAGTAAAGTACGCAGCCTCTTAAATTCCAGAGGTAACACTGTCAGTAGACAGGGCTATCTCCTTTCAGACTTTTGTGCACCTATAAAATACTTATGCATGCCCTGCCCTGTGCTGTGCTCAGTTGTGTCCGACTCTCTGCGACCCCAAGGACTGTAGCCTGCCAGGCTGCTCTGTCCATGGGGATTCTCCAGGCAAGAATACTGGAGTGGTTTGCTATGCCCTCCTCTGGGGAATCTTCCCAACCCAGGGATTGAACCCAGATCTCCCACATTGCAGGTGGATTCTTTCCTGTCTGAGCCACCAGGGAAACATATGCATGCATGTTTCTATAATTTTTGTCGTTTCATTGTTCTTGCACTCTTCTTTACAGAATTAAAATCATTCTATTTATGCTGTGATGCATCTCAGTTCAAGGCTTCCCAGGCAGCACCAGTGGTAAAGAACCTGCCTGCCAATGCAGGAGATATAAGACATGTGGGTTCCATCCTTGGGTCGGGAAGATCCCCTAGAGGAGGGCATGGTAATCCACTCCAGTATTCTTGCCTGGAGAATCCTATGGACAGAGGAGCCTGGCAGGCTACAGTCCACAGAGTCACAAAGAGTAGGATATGACTGAAGTGACTTAGCATGCATGAATGCACATATCTCTGTGTGTGAGGTATTTTTCTCACATGACGGTAAGTCCTGGAGAAACTTCCACCCTGTTTTTGATTTTTTTTTTTTTTTTTTATGTAGCAAAGTTTTTCTGAAAAATGGTCGAATAGTAAATATCGTAGGTTTTGCAGGCCATGTGGTCTCCATGGCAACTACTCAACTCCGCTATTACAGCTTGAAATCTGTCATAGACAATATGTAAATAAATGGCATGTTCCAATAAAACTTTATTTACAAAAACAGGAAGTTCACCATCCTTGGCCCTAGGGCTGTATGAGCAGAGCCTGGCTTCAGCCCCACCCTTGTGGATAGCTCCCCACAGTATCCAGGTATCCCAGAGTGGCTGTACTGTTACGTACTCAGTTCCCTTTTATAGGGAATTTAGGTCATTTCCAAGCCTGACTTTTCAAACGATGCTCCAAGTCTCACGCCCAGATCCCTGGGGCACCTGTAGCTGGAGGCTGCATTTCTCCCACTGGGAATGCTGGGTGATGCAGGAGGCATTCCTTGAATGTTACCAAGTACAGGTAGCATTTTAAATGCATGAAGCACACCCTTGGACTGTAAGCACATCAAGGGATCAATTGTTCCCAATCTATAGTTTTCTGAACAAAACCAGGGCTATTCTAAAAACATGCCTTCTTCAAGGTCACCAAGTAAGATGATGGGGAGTTAGATGATAGGAACCACCCTTCATGAGGGGGAATGGCCTGGGCTGCTGCACACAGCCCCCTCTTGGAGCTCTCACTCAGACAATTATGATTGACCTCCAAGAATCCCACAAGGTAGGAACCGGTGTTGTCTGCTAAGAGTATGTGTTTCCTCCCTCCTATTGCTCCAGAGCAGGCCTCTCCAGTTTCTCAAACTCACCAAGGTCTTGCCCTTACATGGGCCCGAGTGTTCCTGGCAACCCCAGCCTCTTTCCAAAGGGAACTACTTCTTATCTGGTCTTTCTGACCTCAGCACAGAGGTTTCATCCCCAGGGAGGCCCTCCCAGACCTGCAGATCCCAAAGCAGGTCCCTGGCTCCTCCTGCTCCCTTCTCATTCCCCCAGGAGTACCAGAATCTGCCACCATTCAGGATCATTCACTTGTTTGCTCCTTTACTCCCTGTCTCCTCCCATGCCCCCCACCCTCCGGATATTCAGCCACTCAGCACAGAGTCAGGATTTGAACACAGATTCCTCCAACCTCAGCAGTGCTCCTTTCTAATCCCAAGCACGCCCCTCCAGCATCAGGGTAGTGATGGCGGCTCCAGAACCACGCCACTGTGGAGTCCCAGTCAGTTCATCTTCCTCCGGCTGTCACTGGGCACTGGTACCCAGGTCCTGGGCTCCTCTGGGCGTTAGATAAGTTCTTCAGGAGGTTCGAACACTGGGCTATGCAGGAAACACCCACAGTGTCAGCTGTCACTATGGCACTATGATTCACCACTTCTAGGAAGGTGCCAACATCCCCAGAATACCTTTCCAATACAAATCCAAGGTGCTCCTGGCTTCCCCAAGGGGCCAGCCAACACAAGTCCTCAGTACTTTCCAACTCATGGACTCCTCCCAGCAGCTCCAGCAGCTTCAGATGTTGTTCAATCATGCCTCTTTGCTACTCCATTGCCTGCAGCATGCCAGGCTTCCTTGTCCTTCACTATATCCCAGAGTTTGCTCAAATTCATGTCCATTGAGTTGGTGATGGCATCCAACCATCTCATCCTCTGTCACTGCCTTCCCCTCCTACTCTCAATCTTTCCCAGGATCAGGGTCTTTTCCTATGAGTCAGCTCTTCACATCAGGTGGCCAAAGTATTGGAGCTTCAGCTTCAGCATCAGTCCTTCCAATGAATAGTCAAGGTTGATTTCCTTTAGAATTCACTGGTTTGATTTCCTTGCAGTCCAAGGGACTCTCAAGAGTCTTCTCCAGCACCACAATTTGAAAGTTATAATTATAACATTCAGTTATAATTCCCATTTTAGAGATGAGGAGACAGAGGCACCAAGAGGTTAAGGAACATGATCCAGATTAAATGATTGGTGAGGGGAAGAGTGCAGATTTACCCTCATGCCCTCGATTCCAGGACCCATTGTTATAATCATACATACGCAAGGCACTCCCTCTTCTGAATACAAACACCCTCTTCCAACAACACAAGAGAAGACTCTACACATGGCCATCACCAGATGGTCAAAACTGAAATCAGATTGATTATATTCTTTGCAGCCAAAGATGGAGAAGCTCTGTACAGTCAGCAAAAACAAGACCAGGAGCTGACTGTGGCTCAGATCATGAACTCCTTATTGCCAAATTCAGACTCAAATTGAAGAAAGTAGGGAAAACCACTAGACCATTCAGGTATGACCTAAATCAAATCTCTTATGAGTATACAGTGGAAGTGAGAAATAGATTCAAGGGATTAGATCTGATAAACAGAGTGCCTGAAGAACTATGGATGAAGGTTCATGACATTGTATAGGAGGCAGGGATCAAGACCATCCCCAAGAAAAAGAAATGCCAAAAGGCAAAATGGTTGTCTGAGGAGGCCTTACACACAGCTATGAAAAGAAGAGAAGTGAAAGGCAAAGGAGAAAAGGAAAGCTATACCTATCTGAATGCAGAGTTCCAAAGAATAGCAAGGAGAGACAAGAAAGCCTTCCTCAGTGATCGATGCAAAGAAATAGAAGAAAACAACAGAATGGGAAAGAATGGAGATCTCTTCAAGAAAATTAGAGATACCAAGGGAACATTTCATGCAAAGATGGGCACAATAAAGGACAGAAATGGTATGGACCTAACAGAAGCAGAAGATATTAGGAAGAGGTGGCAAGAATACACAGAAGAACTGTACAGAAAAGATCTTCATGACCCAGATAACCATGATGGTATGATCATTCACCTAGAACCAGACATCCTGGAATGCAAAGTCAAGTGGGCCTTAGGAAGCATCACTACAAACAAAGCTAGTAGAAGTGATGGAATTCCAGTTGAGCTATTTCAAACCCTGGAAGATGATGTTGTGAAAGTGCTGCACTCAATATGCCAGCAATTTTTGGAAAACTCAGAAATGGACACAGGACTGGAAAAGGTCAGTTTTCATTCCAATCCCAAAGAAAGGCAATGCCAAAGAATGCTCAAACTACCACACAGTGGCACTCATCTCACACATTAGCAAAGTAATGCTCAAAATTCTCCAAGTCAGACTTCAACAGTATGTGGACCACGAACTTCCAGATGTTCAAGCTGGTTTTAGAAAAGGCAGAGGAACCAGAGATCAAATTGCCAACATCTGTTGGATCATCGAAAAAGCAAGAGAGTTCCAGAAAAACATCTACTTCTGCTTTATTGACTATGCCAAAACCTTTGACTGTGTGGATCACAACAAACTGTGGAAAATTCTGAAAGAGATGGGAAAACCAGACCACCTGACCTGCCTCCTGAGAAATCTGTATGCATGTCAAGAAACAACAGTTAGAACAGAACATGGAACAGACTGGTTCCAAATCAGGAAAGGAGTACATCAAGTCTGTATATTGTCACCCTGCTTATTTAACTTATATGCAGAGTAAATCATGAGAAATGCTGGACTGGATGAAGCACAAGCTGGAATCAAGATTGCCGGGAGAAATAGCGATAACCTCAGATATGCAGATGACACCACACTTATGGCAGAAAGCAAAGAAGAACTAAAGAGCCTCTTGATGAAAGTGAAAGAGGAGAGTGAAAAAGTTGCTTAAAACTCAACATTCAGAAAACTAAGATCATGGCATCTTGGTCCCATCACTTCATGCCAAATAGATAGGGAAACAATGGAAGCAGTGACAGGCGTTATTTTGGGGGGGCTCCAATATCACTGCAGATGGTGACTGCAGCCATGAAATTAAAAGACGCTTGCTCCTTGGAGGAAAAGTTATGACCAAGCTAGATAGCTTCTTAAAAAGCAGAGACATTACTTTGCCAACAAAGGTCCATCTAGTCAAAGCTATGGTTTTTCCAGTAGTCATGTATGGATGTGAGAGTTGGACTATAAAAAGGTTGAGCGCCGAAGAGCTGATGCTTTTGAACTGTGGTCTTGGAGAAGACTCTTGACTGCAAGGAGATACAACCAGTCCATACTAAAGAAAATCAGCCCTGAATATTCATTGGAAGGACTGATGCTAAAGCCAAAACTCCAATACTTTGGCCACGTGATGCAAAGAACTGACTCATTTGAAAAGACCCTAATGCTGGGAAAGATTGAAGGCTGGAGGAGAACAGGATGAAGGAGGACGAGATGGCTGGATGGCATCACCGACTCAATGGACATGAGTCTGAGTAAACTCTCAGTAGTTGGTGATGGACAGGGAAGCCTGGCGTAGTACAGTCCATGGGGTCACAAAGAGTCGGACACAACTGAGCAACTGAACTGAACTGAACTGAACTGAACTTCTGAATACCCTTTGAGGCAGCAATTTCATGGGTGGGGAGTTATCCTGAGACAAGAATCAGATAACTACACAGAGGACAATGTTTTCTGCAGCATCAGGTACACAGCAATAATAATTGGAAACAAACAAACAAACAAACAGAAGCAACTTAAATGTCCATCCACTGGGGATTGCTCAAATCACATATAATGCACCCAAGCCTGGATGCTCTGCTGCCATGAAAGATGATGATAGATCTACGTTCATTAGCATGGAAAGCTGTGACAGCTACGTAGAAAAAAGCAAGCCACTCAAGAGCACTCATAATGCGAGTCTATTTTTGCTTCAATATATATTTAAGTATATATTAAATATATATATATATATCTGTGTGTGCAAATATGCATAGAAATGAGATTGGAAGAAAACGCATCAAAACGTTCGAAGTAGTGTTTCTGGGCAGTAAGATTCTGGACTCTTTCCACTTTCTTTCTCCTTATAATTTTCTGTTTTCTTTATTTTCTGCCATGAGCATGTATTGCTTTTATAATTGGGGGCGGGTGGAAATGTAAAACCCGATTTAGCTCTTTTTCATTTGGAAAAATGTACAACTTGCTTTCTGTACTTCAAGATAAATCGTGTGGGCACCTCTCTGGACCCACAGATAGAAATGAAAGTCTTCTCTGTGATTACTGCATTTGCTCTGGAGTATGGAGGGGTTGCTACTTACTCAACCCTTCCCGTTGGGACAGTCAGTGGCTAGGGTGTCAGCCCTGTGACGGCACGTGGCAAAGCTGAGGGCGTTCGCTGCCTTGCTTACCTTGTGCTCCGAGCACAATCTTGCTATAATACCAGACTCCCTCCAAATGCTTGGTTCCCTCACTGTCTTTGAAGAAGCAAACAGCTCTGGGTACCACAGTCACAAAGGAATCGGTTCCACCAATAGCCTGAAGGAGCCCCGAAGCTGATTCTTTCCCAGTCTCAACCCTTGACTTCAGGTGAGACCACAGCCCCAGTCAATACCTTGATCTCAGCCAGGTGAGATCCGGACACAGAGTCCTGCTAAACCATACCCGACCCCTGACCCAGAGAAACTGTGAGATGATGAATGAGGATTGTTTTTTAAAGGATAGCTGATTTACAATAGTCTATTAATTAGTTGCAGTTGTATAACACTGTGCTTCAGTATTTATACAGATTATACTCCATTAAACATTCTTGCAAGATGACGGCTGTCGTTCCCTGTGCCATATAGTGCATCCTTGTTATGTATCTATTTTATACGTGGTAGTGTGAATGTGAATTGCTCTGTGCTGCTGTTTATGGCAAAATGTTATGCGGTAAAAGAGGACTAAAACAAACCGGGTAATTCATTCACCCCACTCAGCTCTGCTAGACAGGGTTGTCTGATTTTAGCAAACAAAACATGGGATGCCCAGTCAAGTTTGGATTTCAGTTAAACAGTGAAGAATTTTGTGCTATGAGTTTGTCTTCTGTCATATTGAGGGCAGATGTACACTAATAAATTATTCACTGTTGAACTGAAATGCAAATTTGCTGAATGTCCTTTCTTTTATCTGGCACCCCTACCGCAGACCCCAACAGTGGAGAGCTGAGTGTATACTCTTTTCTTCTGCTGGAAAGGCCTGCACAGCAAACCCAGGAACACTCTGAGAACAGCCCTAAAAGGTCAAACAGGTAAAGACAAGGACCTAACCCCAAGTTCCTCTTTCGTAACCCCAGATGTTCAACATTTCATCGATGTTCCTAAAGTGAAGTGCCCCTGTGTGTCTGCATGTCAGTTCTCCCCAGCCAGAGCATACCTGGAACTTGCCTCCAGGGCTCCCAGCCACAACCGTGAGGGCTGGCGTTTCACATGCAATGCCCTCCCGGGCAGTGGGGATAGCCTGACCCCCATGTAACATGACTCAGGGTCTGTGACTCTTGGCACCAAGTTACAAAGGTAAGTAAGATATAGTCCTACCCCTCAAGGGGGTTGTGGCCTAAGAGGCAGAGAGGAAGAGAGAAAAAAGGAGGCAGGGAAAGAAAGGAGGAAGGGAGGAAGGAGGAAGGGGGCAGGAAGGGAAGGAGGGAGGAAAGGGATTCACATGAGCAAAGCTGGACGCAGATGCATTGTTCACAATGGCTGATTGCTGGAAACAGCCCCGCGCGCTTCACAAGAGAGGGGACACACACTGTGGTGTATTCACACACTGGAGGGCTACTCAGCAACAGAAGGAGCAAACTGCTGACACCAGACAAGGACGGAGGCTTTGATCATCATGTCGACTGAGAAAGCCAGAGACACAGAAAAGGACATCTTGTAGGATCCATTCACATGGAGCTCCAGGACCACCAGCTTATCTATGTGTCAGCAACAGGCTGGGACCCCCTGCATGGGGGGCAGGGGTCTTCCAGGCTGCTGCGCCTGTTCTGCTTCTCCGTCTGGGTGTTAGCTGCACAGGCGTGTTCACCGTGAAAATTCACTCATCTGGTCAAGTAGGATGTGTACACTTTTCCATATGTATTTTCGGCTGTGCTGTGCTCAGTCACTTCAGTGGTGTCTGACTCTTTGCGACCTGTGGACCACAGCCAGCCAGGTTCCTCTGTCCATGGGATTCTCCAGGCAAGAATACTGGAGTGGGTTGCCGTGCCCTCCTCCAGGGGATCTTCCCAACCCAGGAATTGAACCCGCATCTCGGGCGTCTCCTGCATTACAGGCAGGTTCTTTATCCACTGAGCCACCTGAGAAGCCCCGTATATATATTATACATCAGTAAATAATCGCATTGTAAGAAAAGATGTAGGTTGATCAGCAGGTGAATGGAGCTCAGTCTGTCCACATGATGGAATATGTACCCAGAAAGAAAAAGCAGTGAACTATCGCTCCACACAACGACATGCCTGAATCTTGCCTAATTCTGTTGAGAGAAAAAAGCCAGACCCAAAAAAGCACATACTGTATGATTCCGTTTATATAAAACTCTAGAAAAATGCAAAGTAATCTATGGTGGTAGAAGCAGATCAGTGGCTGCAGAGCAGGAAGAGGGTAAGAGAGATGACCAGGAACTTCTCAGAGGGACAGAGATGTCTGGTCTCATGACTGTGACTGGTGTCACCAGGGGTGTCCCTGGGTCAAAATGGGTCAAGCTGCACATTTCAAATACTTGGAGCGTATTGTTTGTCAACAAAGACTCAGTAAAGCTACTTTTTAGAATAGAGGTAGAAACCCAGGATTTCCCATAGACTGGATGTGGGGATAAGGGATGAGAGGGAGGTATCAGAGTGACCCCAGACTTGTGGATCTAGAATGGGGGAGGTGAGGCTCCCCAGGACAAACAGTTTTCTGGCCCCAAATGTCAACAGTGACAGACCCCAGTCTAGAGGTAGACCTCTGTGTGTGTGTGTGTGTGTGTGACTGCTAAGTCACTTCAGTCGTGTCTGACTCTGTGCGACCCTATGGACTCTAGCCCGCCAGGCTCCTCTGTCCATGGGATTCTCCAGGCAAGAATACTGGAGTGGGTTTCCATGCCCTCCTCCAGGGGATCTTCCTGACCCTGGGATCAAACCCATGTCTTTAATGTCTCATGCATTGGCAGGCAGGTTCCTTCCCACCAGCGCCACCTGGGAAGTCCCCTGGGGGTTGAAATTCTGGATCTGCCCCTTCAGAGTGAGACGAGACAACAGAGGGAGACCTGAGTCAGCTTGTGACTCCCCTGGGAAGCTCACAAACCAGGAAAAGAGAGCATGCCTGCCCCCTCAACCCCAAAAGAACAGGCACACTGTCACGTGCCCTAAGCGTGTGTGTCTGCCGGTCAAGCTTGTCAGGAGGGTGTGTAACATGATACACAGGGGTCTAAAAATAAATAAATAACTGGAGAGGCCTGAATTAGCCGTCTGATGGTTTTAGCATGGAGATTTGGTACAGCTTGCTCCAAGCATCCTGGTTTCCTTGGATACGTTGGCCACGCATTAGCTGTCTCAGGCCAAAAATAAAAGATTTGCGAGAAAGAAGCCACGGGACATTGTCGCTGCCACTGCTGCTGTCAGGATCACTCGTCATCTTAAAAGACATGACACCCCAGGCTCCCGGGACAGACAAGTGCCTCATTCTCTTTGTCCTGATGGCAGGACAGTACAGCAGCTAACGAGGCTGGAGGGGTCAGAATTCCAATCCTGACCCCAGGACAGCTTTTAAGTGCACTCTCTGACCTCCCTGAGCCCCTGAGAAGTTGCCTTCTCTGCTCAGCAAAAGGGAAGATGCTCCCACCTCATAAGGTGGCATGGGTGTCGTCACGGAGCAAGGCCCCAAATCTAGAAACTGCTTGCATCATCTCCAGAGTATCCAGGCATTGGCGGCCATCACACAGACTGGGCGCCATTAGACGTGCTATTGGCCAGCCAAGGAGAAACATCCTGAACCAGTACACCCCCATGCCCACCCTGGCTGAAGCCAAGGGAGCTGCTCCTTAGATGGGCCTGCCCTCCCCCGCTGCCCCAGGGCCCAGACTCTCCCGGGCAGCTGGTGCTGGTCACAGTTATTTGTGCAATAACTCAGGTAGAGACCTGAGCACAGTGCTCAGCACGTAGCAGGCACACAGACTGAATTCACAGTTGATGTTGTAGCAACTATCAGCCAGCCCGTCCAACTGCAGACCCCACACTCTTTCCACGATGCCATCTGCCCTTCTCTCTCCCTCCCTCCCAAGTCCGTGTGACCAAAGGATGTCAGGACCCACAGGCCCGAGCTACAGACTGTCCTCGGCCATGAACCGAGGAGCACTGACTGGCCCTGTGGGCAGACACAGTATGGCTTCTACACTGACCAACTAAGACCTTCCCCGAAAGGAACCAGACCCTCCAGGAAAGGAAGCCTGGACCACCTGCTTGTGCAGAACCAAAGGGAAAAAAAAGCTTCCAACTGTCAAACCAAGAAGCAGTTTGTCTGCTGGTTAGATTCTAGACTTAGAAGCCTTCCAGAACTAATGGGCAAGGCTGGTTCCCTGCTGACCTCAGACAGGTGTTTCCCATCCCCCTACACAAGAATCCCCAGTCACTTTGAACCCTGGGACCTCACCAAAGTGGCCACAGCAAATGGCATTCCAAACAGGATGATCCATCCCCACAGGAAAAGGCAGCAGGCTCAGACATCCCCTCCGAGGCCAGTTTGCCTCCTCTCGAGTTCAGCTGACACACAGTCATTTGGCAGCTCTGCTGGGCCTTCTCTGTGCCGGGCAGGAAGTTGGGATCATGCAGCAAGCAAGGCTGACAGGTTCCTTACAGTGGGCTTATGGTGTGAGTCAAAGATATGAACAGCAAACAGATACACACATCAACACTCAGGGGTTCTTGCTGGCGGCCCAAGGGGAAGAAACAGGGTGATGGGGTAGGACATAACCAGAGGCCGGGGGAAGGCTTCCAAGAGGAGATGATGTTTGAGCTGAACCCCTGAATGAGAGGAAGGAGCTGGCCATGAGAAGGCCATGCTCATCAGAGGGAGCACAAGAGCCAAGACCTCGGGTTGGGGTGGGGCTTTTGGGGTCATGTCCAAGGTCACATAGCTGTGCATACTCAGCAAGAAGCAGTGGGAGGTAACCAGGCAGGGCAGGGGATGGGGCAGGTCACAAGCAGCTTGAGTGCCCAGCTCTGGATGCAGACTGTAGAAATGCAAGAAGAGGCATCTAAACACTGCAGCAGCCTCTCCCAAGTGACTCCTCACCTGATGCTCCTGGAGGCCCCTAGCGGACAAGAGGCTTCATCTGTCTCCAAGATTCAACCTGGGGTGGGAGAAAGGTGATCTCATCCACAGGCAATGCATTTGGAATCTGATTGCGTTGTCGGGCTTTGAGTGAGGAGGAAAGGGTGTAAGATTTGAAATCTGGTCCAGAACGGACATTTGTGTTTTTGTGTTTCCCTGACAACATCTGCTCTCTGAGGCACGAGCAGAGTTAGGGGAACTCAGGAGTCCTTTCTGATCGCTGGACCATGGGTTGCATGAGGTCAGAGACTGCATCTGCTCCATTCAGAACCAAATCAGCAGAGACCTGAACATGGATGAACAAACGAATGGAGGAACAGTGGATTCTGGTGTCTGCTGTGGCCGTGCGGGTGGTAGGAAAGCAGAGGCTTTCCCAGGGAGCGAGCTACATGCCACGGATCCAAGAACACCTTCTCCAGGAAAGGGAACCCTGCGTGACAGTGCATAGCCACAGCAACTTGTGTTCCATTTCAGAAACCAAGGGCTAGATCTCTTAAGAGAACGGGGTGGTACCAGGTTGAATGGTGGCCCCAAATTCATGCCCACCTGCAATCTCAGAATGTGACCAAATTTGGAAATAGGGTCTTTTCAGATCTTGTTAGCTAAAATGAAGTCCCTGGATTAGGAAAGATTAAGAGCTCAGTTGTGTCTGACTCTTTGTGACCCCATGTACTGTAGCCTGCCAGGCTTCTCTGCCCATGGGATTCTCCAGGCATGAATATTGGAGTGGATTGCCATGCCCTCCTCCAGGGGATCTTCCCGACCCAGGATAGGGTGAGTCCTAAATCAGATGACTGGTGTCCTTATAAGGCAACTTTGGGACTTCCCTTGTGGTCCAGCGGTTAAGGCTCCCCATGTCTACTGCAGTGCGCACAGGTTCAATCCTTGGTCAGCAAATAAATAAATACTCAGATAACATTTTTTTAAATCCTTTAAAAAAAAAAGGCCACCTGAAGACAGCAGAGATTGGCGTGGCTTCTATAAACCAAGGACGCTGAGGGGTGTCAGCAGTCACCATAAGCCAGGATAAAGGCCCCTGAGCCCCAGAAGCACTCTGCTGCTGATGCCCTGATCTTGATCTTCTGGCCTTCAAAGCCACAAGAAAATACATTTTGGTTGCTTTCAGTCCCCAGAAGCAAGGACTCTTTTGCATGCCCTCACGCCTGCCCACAGTGGCTGATGAAATACAGAGCTGTGTGGTCCAGCATTGGAAAAACAGTGTTCCAAACCTTTCGCATTCATTTCCCAGGGCTGCCCGAACAAGTTATCACAAATTTGGTGGCTTCTTCCTCTCACTGCCCTGGGGACCAGAAGTCTGAAATCAGCAAGTATCACAGGGAGGAAACCAAAGTGTCCTGGGGGCCGGGCTGCCTCCAGAGCCTTGGGCAAATGGGCTCCTGCCCTTCCAGCTTCTGGTTGCCATGCCATGCCACAGCTTGTGTCCGAATCACTCCAACCTCTGCCTCTGAGGTCACATGCCTTCCCTCTGAGTGTCACCTCTCCTTTTGCCTCTTGTGACACCTGTGATTATGCTGGACCTACCTGGATAACCCACGCTAATTGTCCCATCTCGAGATCCCTTAACTTCCTCATATCTGCAAAGAGTGGATGGTTAAGTGACATGATTTCCAACAAGGTGCATGGCTGGCATCCCTAATCAGATGACCATTTGCAATCCCCCACAGCCACATTCTAGGACAGATTTGTGAGGGGCCCTGCCCCAAAGGCCTAGGGAAAAAAGTGATTCCCGCGAGCCAGCAAAGGTCCACTTGGAATAGAGAGCTCACTGCCATCTTCCACCAGGAGACCTGAGGGGCCCTGGGAATATGGGGAGCAGGGAACACGAGGCAAGCTAGGCATCTTCTCCCCTAGGACACAGCACCTGCTCAGCTCTTACCCAGGATGGTCTGATCTTTTGATTTATCAGGAACAGTCAGAAACACAGGTTTGTTAAGGTGAAGTATCCTCATCATCAAATAAGTAACTAACTTAAAAAAATTTAAAGTGTTCTATAGATCAAGCAAGACATATCCAATAGGTAGTGCCAGTTCCCAATGTCTCCTGTTGACTGGGTCTATTAGAACCCAGCTAGCATTTACGAAGGTCTTCTCTGGAGCAGTCCAGGGGGAGAGTTAACAGCTGAGGCCTTGGAGACAGATGGACTCAGGTTCAAATCCATCCTTCACCAGCTGTGTGAACCTCAGGCAAGCTACAATTTCCAAGCCTCTGTGTTCTTATCCATAATATGGGGTGATAAAATCAGCCTCCCCAGGATTGGGATTAACATATACTCACTACTATATATAAAGTAGGTAACCAATAAGGGCCTACTAGGTAGCACAGGCCGAGAAGGCAGTGGCACCCACTCCAGTGCTCTTGCCTGGAGAATCCCATGGACGGAGGAGCCAGGTAGGCTGCAGTCCATGGGGTCACTAAGAGTCGGACACGACTGAGCAACTTCACTTCCACTTTTCACTTACATGCATTGGAGAAGGAAATGGCAACCCCCTCCAGTGTTCTTGCCTGGAGAATCCCAGGGACGGGGGAGCCTGGTGGGCTGCCGTTTCTGGGGTCGCAAAGAGTCGGACACGACTGAAGCGACTTAGCAGCAGCAGCAGCAGCAGGCAGCACAGGGAACTCTACTCAATACTCTGTAATGGCCTATATAGGGAAAGAACCTTAAAACAAGAGTTGATATATTTTTATGTATAATTGATTCACTTTTCTGTACAGCAGAAAATAACACAACATTGCAAAGCAGCTATACTCCAATAAAAGTTTTTCATTAAAAAAAATTAATTAAAAAATTAAATCAACCTCCCTGGGGTGTTGGAAAGCTCACATTGATATGGTACAGGTATAAAGCCCCTAGCACAGGGCCTCCCACAGTGAATATGCTATAAGGATAAGGAGTAATTGTTGTTTCTGAGATGCATTCTTTTGCATATTTTAATCATTCATACGCTGGGTCAGGAAGATCCCCTGGAGGAGGAAATGGCAATCTGCTCCAGTATTCTTGCCTGGGAAATCCCAAGGACTGTGGAGCCTGGCGGGCTACAGTCCAGTGGGTGGCAAACAGTAGGACACAACTGAGCACACACACAATCATTCACACCTTTGGCTGCAACCTACAATCACTGTGTACATTTAACATCTGATCGGAACCCCTCCAGTCCCTCAAAGATGTTCTTCAATAGTTTGTGTGACTTTAAAAAGATCGGATACCTTCCTGTTCAAGATGTGGAAATAAAGGTCATGTTGTGAGAGATCAAGGACTTAAGACCCAGTTGGGGAGAGGAGTGTCCAGGAAGAAGCCAGGGCTTTCCCTGCTCTGAGATCTGTCCTGTTCAGAGTCTCAACAGTCACTCAGATGAAGTTCATGCTTGTGAAATCTGCAAGTGATCCCAAGGGGGAGGGGAGCTCTGGGGCGGGTGTGTGAATGTCCAGGGTTCAATGTCAGTGGTCAGAAAGGAACAGCAACTGTGAGTTCTGGCACTCAGCTTCCTTAGGTCAGTTCCAAAAGTCAAGTGCAACGTCATTAGGAGAGTGCAATTAAAACAGCGGCAATGTAGAGTGTCGGCGAGGCTGTGAAATCCCGGCAAGACTCATGTGACTGCTTCTGGGAGTACACATTGGTGCAACCAGCTCAGGAGACTGTTTGGTAATAAACACAGGCCCACCTCTGACCCACATCCCCACTCACGGCAATGACCCCAGGTTAATGAGTGCACGTGTGTGGTGAGCACACCGAGACAGTGCCAGTTCCCCACAGCAGCCCTGCCTGTAATGCCAACAGCTGAAAACAACCAAAATGAACAGGAGAATCAACATGAGAACTGTGGTACGTTACAACTGCTACAGAGCAATGAAAAGGAACAAACCACAATTACACCAATGAGGATGAGGCTCCCAGATTTAATGGTGAGTGAAAAGGTCAGCCACAAAAGAGTATGTACTGTAGGATCCGGTTTATATGATGTCTGAAAACAAGTGAAGCATATCCTCAGAGGAAGAAGGTAGAATGACCACTACCTCTGCAACAGAGTGGGGTGGGTAGTAACCGGGGTGGGACTGAAGGGAACTTTCTGGACTGGTGGGTGGTGGTTACATGAATGTGCATGCTCAATCTCTAAGTCGAGACCAACTCTTTGCGACCCCTTGGACTGGAGTCCACCAAGCTCTTTTGTCCACGGAATTTCCCAGGCAAGAATACTAGAGTGGGTTGCCGTGCCTGGGCTGCCGTGCCCTCCTCCAGGGGATCATCTCAGATCAGGGCTTGATCTCCTACAGATTCTTTACCACTGGGCCACTGGGGAAGCAGTGGTTACATAGGTGTACACAACATAAAAGGTCACTCAGCTATAGACTTTGGATCTGTGCACTTTGCTCTAGATACATGTTCTATCATAACAGACAAAAAGTCAAGAGTGGAGAGCCAGCGGATAGATGTAGGGCAGGTAGCTGGGTAGGATCGGTGAACCAGAACTCCCAAGGAAGTATAGACCATGACTGTGGGTGCCTTCCCCTGGGTGCAGCTGGAAACTCTCCTTACTCTGTCCTGCAATAGGAGGCAGACCTCCTATTGCAACATGCAGATCTGCAGGACATTTCAGGACTGGGGACCACCCATGGGAGCGGGGACCACCCATGGGAGCAAGGCCCACTCCATAGGGTGTGAAGGAGTATAGTTAGAAGGAGTTTTTGAACTCTGCAGTCATCCCCTTGACACTCTTACTAAGTTTTGAACCAGGGGCCCTACATTTTTAGTTTGCACTCGGCTCCACAAATTATGTAGCACATCTTGAATGGGAAGCTATGATGTGTATCTGGGTCCTTGATTTCTGAAGGACTGTTCCATGGAAAGAGAAGCACACATCTGGTGTTAGGAGCATGAAGTTAAGGAAGTTATAGAGCAACTGAGACTCGGCTTGATGTAAGGAAGAACTTCCTGCCGATGCCAGTGCCTCCTAAAGAAAAGATCAGCAGCTTGTTTGATGAACACCAACTAAGTGCCAAGCATCTTCCCTGCATCATCTGACTCTTCACAATAACTCTGTGATCAGGGACTATTGTTATCCCCATTTTGCAGAAGAGGAAACAGAAGCAGGTTGTTATGGCCGAGCATCACTCAGCTGGTTGGCAGTGAAGCTGAGATTCAAATCCAGGGTTAACTAAGCCAGCGGTGGCATTCACTGCCAGAGTTTTCAGAAATTCCAGCTGAGGGCTGCACAACCTCAGGAGCCTTTCAGCTTTGGGAGGTGCAGAACTTCAGGGCTAAAGGTGGAAATTCCCACCTGAGTGCCAGCCCAAGGAAGCTGGTCTTCAGGTGCAGGGCCTCACCTGGGCCCTGCCTTCATGGTTAAACAAGGGACTAGAGACTCAGATGCTGGCAGGGACATGTTAATAAAGGCAGACACGTGTGATACAATAGAGAGGGGTGGACACTGTGGCAATTTAGAAAATTTTAGAAAAATTGTAACAAACATTAAGCAGCCAAAACCTAAAGCACTTCTGCAGGCTGCCCACAGGTCACCATTTAGTGGTTGCTGGTTTAGACTACCAGCCCCATGAGGGTCTGTCATGTTCATCAACGTACCCATGGCCCAGCCCAGTACAGGGCCTGACATGCCCCAAAGGCAGCCTCTCTGTTCACCCCTCTCTGACCTCTGCTACACAGCAAAGCTGGGCTATTCTGCCCATGGCAGGATGCCAGTTCACCTGGCTATGCCACGCACACCTGATTCCTACTTCCTCCATTTTCTCTGGATTCCCAGGAGCACAGGGATGATTTATGAGAATTTTCTTAGGAAAGAAAGACAAGTACTGGATAAATATTGGGATGGTACAGTGGTTAAGATCAGGGCCTCTTGAATCTAACCCTATCACCACCTAGCTATAGGATCTTAGAAAATACCTGGCCTCCCACTGCTTTGGTTTTCCATATCTGTAGAATGGTAATAATAATAGTACTTAACCTACTTTTTTTATGACTATTAAGTTACATAAGACATGTCATTTTGTAACCATTAAATGAAATAATACACAGCTAGTGCCCAGAACGCATTTAATAGTCATTTAATCAATGCTAAAATCAATTGTTCTTTATTCCACAAATGGCTACCATTTGTCAAACCGACTACGTGGCAAGCACTGTGCTAAAAACTGGTCTTTGAAGTAATCGTTCCACAAGTACAGATTGAACATGAACGTGGGGCGGACCCTTCACAAGGCACAGGGTATCTCCTCTTATCACTCCCTGTCCCGTGAAGCTCACATCTTCTTAGAGGAGCAGAGTAAGAGCTATGGACAAGAGCAGCATGGAGGTAGCGATAAACCACTTGCTGGAAGTTACACAGAAGCGTGGATTCTTTGGGTGTCTCTCGTGGGCCCTGCCTGGCAACACGGTAGATGGTAGCAAACATCAGTCCAGTGAACGAATGCCACTGGATACTCACAAGATCCTATAAGGTACCTGCTGATACAAACAGCTGCGGTGAAGCGGAGCACCAGGCCCACGACGCAGGAGGAATGAAGAGTGGCACCCATGCACACCCTCCAGGGTACAGCGCTCTCCCCCCTAAGGCGCAGTCTCCGCCACCGCCCTTCCCTTGTGCCACCACGTGGATTTAAAACCCACGCTGCCACCCGGCTCCTGCCCCTCTTCCGCCATTGGGCAAGGCCGCCCGCACTTGTGTCCAATCGAATAGGGGCTCCCAGAATGCAAATTTGGGATTGGCTCGTCTTCTGTGTCATTTCGGGCTGCTTCTGACGTCAGCGGTGTCTGGCACCCCCGCCTCTTCCGCATCTTAACTGGAGTTAAAGGAGCCGCAGGGGAGAAGACGTGCATGTTGCTTCAGAGGCACTTTCAAGTAACCTTTAAATGTTTTTTTAAAAAATAACGTTAATTGTAAAAAATACAGCAAACCATATAAGAGAAATGTTAATTTCACTTAATCCATTACATAAAACTAACTGCTGTTAACATTGTGGCTTGTATCATTTAGTCTTCTAATAATATAACTGTATTTGTACAAAACTGGGATCAGTTCTGAAGCCCATTTTAAACTTTACTTTATGAAGGACTTTTTTCTATATTGTCAAATAATCTTTGAAATCATGTTTTAAACAGTTGTGTTGTATTTGACCTTCCTGATTCAACCAACCCCTTATATTTTTTTCTTAATTTCATTGAATTTTGCTTTTCCAAATGAAAATAAATAGGATCAAGTTCTCTGATTATTTCCTTAAAATACGTTGTAGAAATGGAACCAGAGGGTGAGGACATTCATCCCTTAAGGCCTGATGCATATTGCAAAATTGTCTTCATACATTCATTCACTAGGTATGTACTGAGCCATTATACCTGCCAGTTCCTGCTGTGGATACAGCAAAGAACAAGACATGTGTAACCCACACCTCTTTCAAAAGTACTGTGCCAGTTTCATCACCTCTGAAGCCAGCATTGTGTTCCTAAGCCATGTGTCTGAGCCCAGGGCTCCCTGTGCAGAGGGGAAGAGGTTCTGTCTCCAGCTCCAGCTCAGGGTCTGCAAACAGAAGGCTTAGAGCATTTTCTGGGTGCCACATCCTTGGGTGGTACTGGGGTATCATGATGCCCTATTCCTCTGGATTCCAACGGTTCCTGTCTGGTGTTCTGGAGGTCTTGGGGACCTCTGAGCATCCCTTCCTGGGACCAAACATGGGGGACATGCAGGGACAGTCCAGCGAGAAACACGGAACAAAGCAACTCACAAATTCATTTAAAAATTAAAATTTGGGCTAACTTCTCCAAAAGGAAGGAGGGTGTTCTAGGGTTCACTGGGGTTTTGTATGGAACAGGGAGTTCCTGCAGCACAGAGCATGAAGTAATAACAACAATTAACTTTGGGGGACTTCCCTGGCAGTCCAGGGCTAAAGACTTTGCGTTCCAGTGCAAGGGGTATGAGTATGATCCCTGGTTGGGGAGCTAAGATTCCCACATGCCTCATGGCCAACCCCCCCACCCCCTAAATCATAAAACAGAAGCAATATTGTAAGAAATTCTCAATAAAGACCAAAAAATGGCCCACATTAAAAAAATAATAATTATTAACTTTTTTCAAGAGCCTCTTCCCAGCCAAGCCTGGGAGTTTTCGTATTTAATCCTCCCAATAGTGCTATAAGTTCTTTGATGGTTTCTGTTTTAAAGGTGAGGAAACTGAAGCCTGGATTCATTAAGTAATGTTCCCAATCAAGGCCTTGCAGTTAGCAGCAGTGGCCTATACTTAATGTGACCCCAGTTTTGGGCATGCAGAGTCCAGTCCTTGGGGAATGAATCACTGAATGATTGAGCCCCCAGAGGGTAAACTCTGCCCAGGCAGAGCCTGGCTTGCCACGGGCACCTTGTGGCATGGTCTCTGTGTGCCAGGTAGGGTGCCCACCGTCAGCCCAGCCCAGCCAGGCAGGCACAGTCTTCCCGGCACCCTCTGCAACTAGCCTGGCCGATACCCTCATACCTGCTTCCTTCTTCACCAGCCCCCACCCCCCAAACCCAGCAGCAGAATGCCACCACCCAACCTGGCACGAAGGCCTTTTATGCCACCAAGCATCACAGGTTTACATTATTAATCACTCCTGACAACAGTAAAATGTATCGCTCTTGAGAACAGAGACACAGAACATTTCTGCTCTGGTATTTCTGGTCCATGAAATCAACTTGAATGACAAACAGTTCTTTCTGGAAGTGTTTCAGACATGAGTTGAACATCTGGAATCTTCCAAACCCCTCTCAGGCACAGCCTGCCGCAGAGAAGTCTATATACTAAGCTATTTAAGGTGACCAAAGGTTCTGCAGGGCTGGGAGTTGGGAGCAGGATGCTGGCTTGCTGCCTTGCTCCAGCAGCTTGCCCTTAGCCAAGTCATGTCCCTGCCTGGGCCTCAGTTTATCCACCTATCAGAAGACACAGTTTAACTCAAATGTTTCCTTCTGTCCTTTCCTTCAAGCCCACACCTCATCTCCTTGCCTTGGTCCCAAAGCCCTGCCTTCTCTATGGAAACTAGTTCCCTGTGGGAAATGAGAAACTGGATGGGAGAGAAAGAAGTGACTCCTCTAGTTGCATCTGTGACCAATTTAGCAGGGCTCCTTTGGCTTGTTGCTTGAGAGCTCAATGATGTGACATCTGTCCAGGAGCTGAACTCCTGTATCAGCAGCTAAGCACACAAACCACAACCAACAAAACATACAAGACACACATCCCCGATCCAGCATGAGTATGCACAGGGATACACCCCACACATGTGCAACAAATACAAACACACACAACACACAGACCACACAGACACACACACATGCTCCTCACATCTTTTTTTTTTAATCTTTGTTTTTTTATTTGACTGTATTTAGTCTTAATTGTGGCATGCAGGATCTTTGTTGAGACATGGGTCTTGTCTCTAGTTGTAGTGCACAGGCTTCAGAACATGTGGACTCAGTAGTCATGACATTCAGGCTTAGTTGCCTTGTGGAATGTGGAGTCTCAGTTTCCCAACCAGGGATTGAACCCATGCCCCCTCATTGGAAGGCAGTCCTTTAACCACTGGCCCACCAAGGAAGTCCCTTCACATTTCTATGGTTACCACATCTGGCTCTGGTACCAGGCAAGCACTCTTTCTTGGTAGGTGCAGACCAGGTTTCTGGCTTCCGGATACTAAGTTAGAGGCTTGTCAGTAGGTGGGCAAAAGGAGACTGGGAGTGGAGCGGGTGAGCAAGCTGAGGAGACAGCCTGTCAGGAAGGGGGCCTCAAGTGTGACTTATCTGTTTACATATGCAGGTGCCTGCATGCGAGCTAAGTCAATTCAGTCATGTCTGACTCTTTGTCTCCCTATGGACTGTGGCCCTCCAGGCTCCTCTGTCCATGGGATTCTCCAGGCAAGAATATTGGAGTGGGTTGCCATGCCTTCCTCCAGGGGATCTTCCTGACTCAGGAATCAAACCCGAGTCTAGTCTCCTGCATTGGCAGGTGGATTCTTTACCTAGTGCCACCTGGGAAGCCCCACAGGTGCAGATACTGCTCATTTACTCTGTAGAGGTTTGCCAGCTGCCCGCTGCATGCCAGACCCTGACCAATGGACTCACCGGAGTCACATGGGGAACAAGCCAGAATGTCCTGTCCGTGTGGCATTGCCAGTGAACAGTGAACAGTTGCCAGACGGTGAACATGCAAACACATGTCCAATGTTGCTGGTCACTGTGCTGAGACCTTGAAACACTCCCCAGACCCCTATCCTATGAAATCCTGTTCCTGCCCTGCTTAAGGGCAGATGAAATGTGGCTTCAGTGAGGAGATGTGGGCTGCAAAGTTCATCCAAGTGGGATTTTGGCAGCAGGCAAAGGAAGCCTGTATGAAGCCCAGGGAGCCGTGGTGACCCAGTCCAGTGGGAAAGGTAGGGCAGACCCAGGCAGAGGTAATGAGGATGGGGCAGGGGAGCAGAAACACTACCTGCTGAGGTCAGTCCACAGGCTCTGGCGCCAAAGTCCCCGAATTCACATTCTGCTCCACCTCCCTCCTGGGTCCACGAGCCTCAGTGTCCCCACCCGCCCAATGGGAATGCCATTACCTTATGCTTCACGGGACTGCTGTGGGGATCCAGAGGACTGAGCCCTGGCTCCCTGTAGGAATCTGATGCATATTTGTTGAGTGATTAAATGGACAAAAATGAAGTGGCCAGAAGAGGTCCTGGCACACAGGCAGTTTCCAATAAATGCTCTTATTAGTGTTTAAAAGGAAAACAAGACCCAAAAAATCATAAAAATACAAAGTCCCAAAATGCTAACTTGGGAACACCAACAGGCCCCTTAAACCACCAGCAGGACTAAGGGGTAGGGAGCTGGGGGAAAAAGTGACTTAGCCTGGAAGGGGTTTCCAAAGGTGGTGAGTTGGGAGTAGAAGTGGTTAAACCACTTCAGGCCATCGGAGACTGCTTCTGAAAAGGCAGCTCTGTCCCACAGGCCTGGGGGTGGCAGGCGTGAGAGGGCAGAGCTGGACCGCAGAGGCTGGGATCTGCCTTGTCCCCTCTGTCCGCTGTCAAAGCAGGCCCCAGCAGGTACAGTCAGGACACGGCCAGCCACCCTCAGCCAAAACCCACGCTGGCTTCCTTGGTCCCCTGACTGGCTGCCAACATGGGCCTGGCACCTAAGCAGGACGTCTGCAGGATTTGCCAGGCCCTTTGTTCAAAAATGATCAGTTATGAAGAATTTCAAGATGGTGACAGTAGAACATCAAACCAAGCACGGGGCCCTTCTGAGCATGAGACACTGGCACCTGGCTGGGTTGCACACCTGTGAAGCCATGTGGACGAAGCCCTGCCCTGCAGTGGGAGCGAGGCCTCTTCACTGGTCTGGACCACATGGTTTCTATCTGAAAACCTGCTTGTGGTGGATCCAGCCCCTGCTCAGGGCAGACAGCAGCATGTGCTGTTTGGAGGCCCTGAAACACCTGTGCCCAGCGGCTGTCTGGGAACACACACCCATTTCACAATCCCACCACCTGTAACTGGGTTGGGAAATGTGTTCTAAGTCCCAGATTTCCTTTAGTTTCCCTTCCACCAAGAACTTTGGCCTGGGCACTTACTGCCCCCAGGCTGGGGCTCCTTCCCTGCTGTCCCACTCTGCTGAGGGGCCATCTGGCCCCCTGGGATCCAGCTGCATCCAGGCTGAGTCCCTTTGTTCCTTTCTAACTCTTGTCCCTCTGAAACTATCACCTGGACTTACATGTTTACAAATCTGTTGTCTGTCTCACCTGCAAGCATCTGAGCCTCAGGAGGCCCCTAGGAAGATGCTCCATAAAGATGAGTTGAATGAAACTCCACCTCCTCTGAGTGGGCTACCCTGATTACCAACCCAGCCTCTATCTCATTGTTACCATGTCTGACGTAACTTAGTTTAGCTATGGATTTGCATGCCTGTCTATAGTCACTCTTGCCCACCCCACCCCCACAATGTCACATGAGGGTGGGGAGTTTGCTTTTCTATTTTTTAATTTATGGCCGTGCTGGGTCTTTGTAGCTGTGTGAGCTTTTCTCTAGTTGCAGCGAGTGGGGGCTACTCTTAGTTGCAGTGTGCAGGCTTCTCATTGCGGTGGCTTCTCTTGGTATGGAGCACAGCCTTAAGGGTAAGTAGGCTCAATAGTTTTGGCTCCCAGGCTTTAGAGCACAGGCTCAATGATTGTGGTGCTCGGGCTCAGTTGCTTCATGGCATGTGGGATCTTCCCAGACCAGGGATTGAACCAGAGGCCCTTGCATTGCAAGGTGGAGTCTTTACCCCCAAGCCACCTGGGAAGCCCGGGAGTTTGTTTGGGTAGCTGCCCTCTGTCTACTAGACCCAGCACAGCGCCTGGCACTGAAGACGGGCACAAAGGAAGGAAATTCTTTCTCCAGCTTTCAGTCTCCTTCCCATGGACTCAGGCTGGTCCTACAAAGGTGGGCCACCTCCTGCTTCCAAGATGGCAAGTTCTCCCACCCTGCCCACATCACCTCATTCCCTGCCTGGTCCAACAGTGGGCTCTGCCCTTCCTCATCACTGAATTCCTAGCATCACATAGGGCTGTGCCTGGCACACACAGGGTTGCCAGATTTAGCAAATAAAAACACAAGCCATCCAGTTAAATTTAAATTTCAGATAAGCAACACATAAATGTTTAGTGTAAGTATGTCCCACAAGATACACTTATACAACAAGCTGTTCATGGTTTGTCTGACATTCACATTGACCTGGCAGCCCCACGCACACATGAACTTCCATGAGTGTGGGTAGTCAGGTGCTTGCTTCTTCCAGAGCACCTCTGTCCCTGCCTGCTTCCTACTCAGCGAGGGGCCCTGTCATCATGGGAAGACTTTCCAGTTGTCAATGCCCTCATCTGTAAAAGAGAAAATAATATCATACCAGTTCCTCCCCTCCCAAGATTCTATGAGGATTAACTAGCCTAACTGCTAATATATAGATTGCTTGTGGCTCAGACAGTAAAGAATCTGCCTGCAGTGCAGGAGGCCTGGGTTCAATCCATGGATTGGGAAGATCCCCTGGAGAAGGAAATGGCTACCCACTCTAGTATTCTTGCCTGGAGAATCCTATGGACAGAGGAGCCTGGCGGGCTACAGTCCATGGGGTCGCAAAGAGTCAGACATGACTGAAGTTACTGAGCATGCATGCACGCTAATATATATTCAACCCTCTTCTTACCAACTTCAAAGCCACTGCCTCCTTCACCTCTTTGGATCACCCCAGGCAAAGACACTATTAGCATTCCCATTTTGAAGAGAAGGAAACTGAGGTCAGAGAGACGAAGGTACTCACTGAGGTCACATGACTGTATCCCACTCATCTTTGGAGGTGCAGTTGCCACCACCACACTGACACTCTGCATTAGGCCTCCAGGCAAAACTCACTTTGGAACCAGGATGGAGATCAATAACTCATCCCCGCTGACACCATCAAAACAGTGTGATCACAGTGTAGGTGCTCATTAAATGTTTCCGTGCTGTTGTCCCAGACAGATCAACCAGAGGTTGATATTGTGGATTTGTTTTTTTTCATCCACTGAATTAACTGGTTATTTTTGCCGGCCAGTGGTTTAACCTGGATTTTATAAAATGCTGCCCCATTTCCAAGGCAATCAACCTGTGTGATTCTTGTGGCCGGACAGGCCAGATCAGCTGTAAGACTTCAGGAGGGTAGAGACAGCCGCTCCTGGCCTCAGCCAATTCCTGGCACTCAGGGCTCGCTACAGCTCAGGGAATGTCTGTTGTTTGAATGACTCAAGGAATGGCTGAAAGGAGGGGCAATGCTGGTGACCCCCTGTGGCCTGACACGTGAATGGGGCTCAAGGTCATTCCCAGGCCCTGACAACATTCTCACTACCCCCCACCCCAGCCCTGCCCCCAAGGAATGCTCAAGACTCTCCTGCTTTTCCTCCAAGCTGCTGAAGTTAAACTGCAGCAAGACCTTCCCCCTCCTTCCTTAGACGTGTTGGTGAGACCTGCCTCTTCTTTAAGGGAGGGCCTGAGACTGCCATGAGTCTGTGACATGGGTCCCCTCCATGGTAAGTCCTGAGCAGGCCCCCCCTTCCGGGGCCCTGGGCTTTGAACCCTCTAGAAAAAGCTTTCGGTTTGTGCTAAGAAAGCAAGAGGCATCACTGTGCCCAGTTGCAGAAGAGACCTCACCACTTCCTGGGCTGGCTTTCTCTGAGTTCTGGGAAATACAGCTCTGGTTCCATAACTTTTAAGCCTCCCCCCACCACTGCTGCCCGCCCCCTCCCTGACCCCCTCCCCAATGCAAAACTTTTCTCTGCCTATTAAGAAAATTCCAGGCAGTACATGGATATGTGGAGGATATTTCAAGAACTAAAAATATTTGGGGTAGGGGGGTCTGACCTGGGTTCAGCTTAGAACTCCTCCATTGTGTGACACCCCCACCCCTCCAGTTTCCGTGTCTGTGTCAGATTGCCTTCTCGTTTGGCAAGTTTCTAGCACAAGGTAGTAAGTACTTGTTAAATAAATAGAGACTCAGGGCAGGGTCTAGGAAAGGACACACCGAATTGTTGAGAGGATGGAGATGTGCCAGGCAGGGGGGCCTCTTACATAATATTTTAATATCTTTTTAATTCCAGGAGAATGTGTTCTTGTAGCACTTGTGTAATTAAAACTTGAAATAAAAGTACACCCCCGCACTTCCTCCCCCGTCTTTAGAACTCCGGAGCCGCTTCTTTCCTCTTGCCCACCGCAGGCCAGTGGCCCTTTGGGCAGCAGACGTAGGGTGTGGATTCGCCCCGGGCCTCGCTGGCTGGGACAGTACAAGTCCCCGACACGTATTTACATGACAAGGGTTCCCGGGCGTTTTTCGGAGCAGTCCGGGGCGTGTCTACAGGAGTTCTAGTTTTCCCCAGTCGACCTCCTCTAGGTCGAGATAAATTGCGCGGGCGGCGCAGTGGGCTTGGGGCCTCTTGGAGCTGCAGATCTGGAATCGGGGAGTTGACAGCGAAATCAGGTAACGGACGACCTGAAGGGCTCCCCTCCTTTCCCTAATTTCCCCTGCCCCGAGTCCGAGGGACCTCGTGCTCCTTTGAAGGGGGACAAGCTTCCCCCCAAAGCCTCGGTCAAGGACCCCGAGGCCTGGGTTGGGGGGAACGCACCCACAAAGGCTGGGACCCAATCCCGCTCTCCCGGGCCTGGCCTGCGCGGGGCAGAGCTTCCAAACTGACCGCCGTTTGTGAGGGGACGCTGCACCCTTCTTTCGCCTCGCGGGTCCCGGGTCTACGCGGACCGCCTTGCTCTGGCCCTTTAAGAGCCCGCCCCCTTCCCCGTCACCCCGCCCCGCGGCCCGGGGAGGGGGTGCGGGAGAACCTCGGCGGGGATTGGCGCAGCGCGCGCCCCCTCCCCGGCCCCCGCGCGGTGGGAACCGGCAGCCCCGTCTAGCGCTGACGTCAGACCGTCTGCCTGCCTCCGACCGCGGTCTCGGAGCGAAACCCGATCTCCTTGGACTTGAATGAGGAGGAGGAGGCGGCGGCGGCGGAGGCGCTCGGCTGGGGGAAGCTAGCAGCAGAGGCTCAGCCCCGCTGGCAGCGCGCGCCCCGGCTGCCAGCCCATTTCCCGGACGCCACCCGCGGGCACTGCGGACGCCCCCGGGGCTGCGGAGGGGCAGCCGGGGGGTGCGCAGAGGAGCGCGGCCCCGAGCACTGAGTCCCACGGCGCCCCGGTAACTTGGCAGCGCCCGGAGCCCGGCGAGCCGGGGCGCGCCTTCCCCGCTGCGCGCCTCCTGCATGCGGGGCCCGAGCGCCGGGCGCCGGCCGGAGCCCCCCCCGGCCGCCCCCGAGCCCCCTGCGCCCCGCGCCGCGCCGCCGCGCCGTCCATGCACCGCTTGATGGGGGTCAACAGCACCGCCGCCGCCGCCGCCGCCGCCGGGCAGCCCAATGTCTCCTGCACGTGCAACTGCAAACGCTCTTTGTTCCAGAGCATGGAGATCAGTGAGTGACCCCGCGCCCCCCTCCCCGGAGGCCCCGTCAGGTTCGGACCCCGAATCGAGATGCAGATGCGGGCGGGGGCCCGAGCCGTGCGCGCCCCCTCGGGCTGTGCGCCCTGCGCCCCGGCTGCGCCCGCCGCGCCCCGGGCGCGCCCTCCCGGCTCGCGGCAGCTGGCGGCCGGCCCGGCTTTGTCCCGCGGCGCTGAGAGCCTGGCACGGCCCCCGCTGCCCGCGCCCCGCCCGCTGGGACTCGGACCCGGGGCCAAGCGGCGCAGAGGGCGGCAGGGCACCGCGCGCGGGAGGGCTGGGGCGGGTGGATCCGTGAAGTTTCCATTTTATTTCCCTAAGGGGCAGTCGCAATGGAGCAATTAGGCCGGCTCTTTATCAACTTTGGCTTGGGGGCAGGGGGGGAGTCGGGCGTGTGAGACACTGTCTGGCCTGCGCGGTGTCTGGAGCTCCGGGTGTGTGTCTGGAGTGTGCGTGGCGCTGTGGGTCTCGGTCTATGTGAGTGGGTTTCCGTGCCGTCCGTGGAGTGTGCTGTGACTGTGTGTCTCTGTTTGGGTCTCGGCTTCCCTCTGTGTGGCTGGCTGCCCCAGGAGTGTGTGACAGAGTCTTCTTGGTTTCTGAGTCCCTGTGTCCGGGTCTGGGTGCCTCTTTTGAGTGTGTGTGTCTCTCTGAGGGTCTGGGGACCATTTGTGTCCAGGTTTCCGAGTCCAGGGCTCAGCGCTGGCGAGACGTGGATCCTGAGTGTGTGTCATTGTGTGAGTGTCTGTGTCCCCGACGCACCTATAAATAGCCTCTGTCTGGACAGCTTGGCTCAGTCTGGCTGGGACGGTGGTTACAAATGAGTCAAAGTTTGGGGCTGTCTGTATTTGGGACTGCCTTGCTCCGAAAGGAGGAGGTAGACTTAGGGTGGGGAGGGGAGTGTTTGAAGCTTGGTGCTGACTGGCCCTGCACTCGGAGGAGTTGAGAGGGGAATAAGCCTGGAGTCCCAACATCTGTAGCCCACCCAGGTGGGCTTTGGTCTAGGTGGTGAATTGACTGCCACCCCCCAGGGGACTGCCTTCTAGCCTATATTCCCTTCCCCCGCCCATCCTTTTGGGGACCTCTTGCCTCTCTGAGCTTCCCAGTCTTTGCCCCCAGTCACTCCAGGCGGGGGTGGCACACAGCCCTTCTCCGCAAGGGCCAGCCTTCCAGCTGGGACCAGGAGTCCAGAGGCAGCCGCCACCAAGGCGAGGGCAGTCACTGGGTGACTCATAAGCCAGTTTCCGCAGGCGGCTGCCACAGTTTTCGGCCCCTGAGCCTGTACAGTGAAGCGCAAGAGGTAAAAATAACCCGTGACCGGCCAGGCTGGGGCAGGCTGGCTGGCTTTGGTGGTGGGTCCTTCCATCTGCTGGTCCCCCCCGCCTTCCCCGCCCTCCAGTCCTGGAATTGAAAGCCTTGCTCCCCCCAACTCCACCCCACCCCTCCCAGCTGCCCCACGCCAGGCCAGCGAGATGCCAGGAGAACCTGCCCAGAGCCAGCGTTTGCGGAATTGAGTTGCACTAAACCAGATTGCTTCCAAAGGCCCTTTGTGAACTCGGGAGGCTAATGAAATGCACGAGGATATTATTAAAATATGTTCGCACACGTTTGGAGAGCCTCGTTCCTCTGTGGTGCCTTATTTCTCCCCCTCCTGTAAAGCTGCCTTAGGAAGCTCCCCCTGCCCCACCAGGGGTTGGCAGTGGCAGCCAGAACTTATCCATTATGAGGGCTGGGCACAGTCAGACATTCCACTCTTCTTCCTTTGTGTTCAGGACTTTTTAAAAAATTCATTTTTATTTCTGTGCCTTCTTGGGCTAACTAGCCCTAACGTTATCTTGGCTGACACGGAGGGGCCGTTAAGTCTGTTGCCTGTTGTGACTGCTGTGCATCGGCATCCGAAAGGGACCCTTGAGGTTAGCGCGCCTGGAACCCGGGCCTGCTCCAGCTGGCCCCGAGGTGGCCCATTAGTCACCATGTTCCGTGTATTTTTTACACATGGCCCCTGCTTCCTGGAAGAAAGCCCAGGGCAGGGAGGGAAGCGTCTGTAAAGCGCAGGTATAATATAACTGTTTGTTGCAAGTGCTAATCAGGTTTCCCGGAAATGGTCTGATGAGGCAGCCTTTAAGGCCTGGAGTTTCTTTATACAAAAAGAAAGAAGGATGAAAGGAAGGAAAGAAATGGACAGTAGCCACTGTGCATTTCCTGTGGTCTGAGTTGGGGGTTCCAGTAGGTCAGAGTTGGATTTTGAGGTGGGCTGAAGGGCAATGTCCAGGTGGCTCCTCTTCTAGAGAAGAAGAGATGGCCCTTGGCAGTCCCTTAAGTCCTCTGGGCCTCAGCTCTCTCATCTGAAAAAGGAGACTGTGATAGTTGAAAAAACAAACTCTACCATCTTTCAAGATGAGACCTCTCCCCTCCAAAGTCTGGCTTGAATAGTGCTGGGCCCTGGTATGGACTTCAGTGACACCAGATTTCACAACTGGGGTTCATACCCTCGATTTAGAGATGCAGGGAAGTGACAATGAAAAGCTTTACCCAGGCCCCCAGTCAATGCTTAGACGTAGGTACTCGTGGAATGCACACACCATCTTGATTATGGAACGGGGTCCCCAGAGTAGGGGTCCACCTTCACCTTGCGGGCTGGAGATCAGCAGCATCTCCTTTGCCCCTGGGAGACTGGGAACTGGGTGGGCTCTGAGGATCATCTTGACTTTGACAAGACACTGCCCAGACTGTCCAGGGGCTCCCATCTTTTCTGAGCCTCGAGGGTTGAGGGCTGCTGTCTGATGGGAATTCACTGTTCCCAGAACACACCCCTTGAAAAAATATACCCGTTTTGTAAATGAGCCAGGGGTCTTAGAATCAGACACAGCCAGCTCAAGTGACAGCCCACTGGAGATGATCGCTAAGGAGTCGGATGCGCTGACTTTTGAGGAAAGGATTCCTCCTGGCATATGTTTGCATTTTTCTTGGCATTCTTTGACCTCTTTTTAGTTCTTCTGCGCCTGTTAGAAATCACCCCCTTTCTCCTCCAACTTCTGCTTGAGACTTTTGGGGGCAGCCAGGTGCCCACTCTGCTTTCTGGACAGGCTGACTTGTGGGGCCAGACAATAACCAGCTGTTGGTTCTGGTGGCAGTATTTCGGGAGGATCCGGGGAGGTACCCCTGCCCTAACCCTGCCCTGCACCTCTGCAGCAGTGTCTAATGTGGGAGCTTTTTTTTAAAAAAAAAACACTGCTGTCATGAGCCTCTGATTCCTCTTCTCTGACCTCTCCTCCGATCCCGAAAAATCTTCGTGGGCACTAGAGACTCAGAAGCTCACAGGACAACCCAGTTTTCTGGCAGTTTTTGTGGCACGTGTGCTGTGCCTGTGTAACACTTGAATCCTGGGGAATGTCAACCCGGGCTCCAGGATGCCTGGGCCAGAGAGTTCCTTGCTGGGACGAAGGGGACAGTTGTCTTGGGTGTTGGCGTTTTACCCAGCATCCTGGCCTCTATCCTTTAGAGATCAGGAATAGGATTGTCCTCCCCCGACCAAGTTGTAACAACCAAGAATGTCTCCAGACTTTGGCAGGTGCCCTCTGAGAGGCACATTGTCCCTGGCTGACAACCACTGTTTTAATCAGTTACCGGTTTTTCCAAGGGGACTGGGTAGGGGAGGAAGGCAGAGCTGGTCGTCAGTTCCCTTCCGAAATCAGTCCCCGTGAAGCCCAAGTTGGCCACTGCCCCTCATCCACGTAGCCTTTGTTGAGCACCTGTTGTTGTGTGCCACACGGGGAAGACTGGGGCTCCTTCTTGATGAAATTTCCGGTTTTCGCCTTGAATTTGCTTTTACCACCAGGAAAGACGCAGGCACCCATGAAAACAGATATTTCAGGTTTCTGGTTAAACTATTGATTCAACACTAGCTTTTATACCCGTGGGCCTTCTCAGTTGGGACTTTTAACCCACATGTTTTCTGTCTGGGTTTTTGGTTGAGCTGCCGTAAGAGGCTGAGTTTTGACTGGATCTCAGGTCAGGCCCTTGGCCATGGCTTCCCAGGAGGCCTGGGTCAAGCCAGCTACATCGCCTAGTGTGACCTGAGGTCAGGGGTGAGCTTAGTGTTTGTCAAAACACAGAACAACTAGTGGCTCTTGCGCACACATGCATACACAGGCACACACGTGCGTGTCCACACACACCCCCTTGACATGCACACACACATGCACACGTATGGGTTCACACAGTCAGCCGCTACCCCTTTCTGCCTTTCCTGCCAGCTTCTCTTGGGGTTCGGAATGGCTTCAGCTTCTTCTGGGCATGTGAGAAAAATAAAAAGGGAAAAAGTGCACACACACTTCCTCCCTGATGAGTTGTGCAAATATATGCACTCGCCCTTCGAAAGAGAAGGGAGATGGAGCTGTGGGTGAGGCTGCAGAGGAGAGAAGGCTGGCGGCAGGGAGTTGGGGGGCACTTCTTATGTTTGGGACTGCAAGATGCAAAAGATCCATTTGCACCCCAGTGATCCCAGAGCAACCAGCTCAGGTGTGCCTAAGTACCCACCTCCATGTACCTGCCCCACCTCATCTAGCCCAGGGCTAGGGTTTTTAAACGCTTATGGTTCTGGCAATTGTCAAATCATAAGAAAGTGTTGAAGAGGAGGGTGCTGGTGGTGGACCCCCACCAAGGAGGGCTGCGTGGCATTGTCTTCTCCGGTGTTATCACCCAGAGAGAAGTTGGCAGGCAGCTGGGCACCTGGGATCCTGAACAAAGAGAAGGCGCTGTGACAGGTTGAGTGTTGGAGGCTATACTCCTGCCAGCCTTGGGCTCTTTGGTGCATGTGCTGAGTAGCAGATCAAGGCTGAGGACTCATTCTGTGCTTTTTAAAAGGTGTTGTACGCACGTGTGCCTGTGTGTGTGTGTGTGTGTGTGTGTGAGGTACCCTTGGTTGGGGTAGGGCTGGGTGCTGTGTGTGCCGCCTGCCCCTTCATCTTTGTGAGCCCGTGGAGCAGAAAGGATGTACCTGCTGCTTGGGGGCTTCCCGAGGCCCGAAGAGGACAGCTAAGGGTGGCAAACTTCTTGTCCTCGGGGGCGGGGGCGGGGGAGGGGGCTGCAGAGAACCAAGGGCAGAAGTGCCGCCGAAAGGCACGTGGGCCCCATGAGGCCAGATCTCCCAGTTTCAGGGGACTGAGCTAGATTTTGTTGTAAAACTCCTGGATTTTAAGTACAAGCAATTTCTTGTTTTCTCACCTGCTTGCAGACCCTTTCCAGCCCGAGGACTGCAGTGGGTTCAGAGCCAGAGGGATGGAAGCTCTGCCCCCATATCATGCTGGCTATGTCCCTTGTCCTTCAGTCCATCTGTCAGGCTGGGTGACAACAGCTCCCATGTGCTGGGGTGTTGTGAGGATTCTCGAGGAGTCTGGCCTGCTGTTTGCACCCTGTGCTTCTGGGGGTCAGCAGTGACAGTGGGTGGACTTGGCCTGATGACCTACTTGTCCTGTCCCCAGCAGTCACACTCTGGCCCTTCACCTGTTGAGAAGACCTTCAGAAGAAGGTTTCCCCACTCGGAGCCTGGGGTGCCAGAATTGGCTGGGAATGTTGGAATGAACAGGCCCGTGCCAGACCATGACCTTGAGAGTGGAGGTGACTGAATATTTGTGTGTCATTGTCCCTGGCTGGCAAACCCCCAGCACATCCGCCCTTGGTCTAGAAGCTCCAGACATCTCATAGGGTCCCCTGCTGGCTTCCTGGAGCCCACAGCCCACTTTAGAGGCAGAAGCTGGGTTCTGGGGCTGTGTGCAGCCCCAGAACTCAGCACCACCCTGACCTCAGATACCCACCGGATCCATTCCCTAAGATGGGAGCTCACAGCCCAGAGACTCAGAATGTGGGTGTGAGGCTCTTGTTTTGAAAATTCATTTCCATTTTTAACAAGTGACTCTACAGGGGTCCGGGGGGTGGCCATCATAAAGATCCTCCAATCTTCTTTTCCGGTGGTGGGGGGGGGGGCGGGGGCGGGTTGTCTCATGTCTCAGCCTCTGAGCCACCTGCATCTGAAGTCGTGTCAACTTCTCTTTCTTTTGGGCAACAGCACAAAGCCAAACCCTGACAACCGCAGGGTCTCCCCAGGGCCTCCTCCGGCACCCGTGAGGTGTCTGTCGGCAAGCTGGGAAAGGGCCCGGAATGGCTTGCCAACAGGAGCTGGGGCTTCGGCACCCCAGGAGAGGCTGAGAAAGGTTTGGGGCATCCCCAGGCTTTCCCAGAGCCACAGAGCAGCTTCTGTCTTCTGTTTCCAGGGTGACTGATGGATTTTTGTTTCCACTCCCTTTCCTAGCTGGATATGGAGAGCTTATTATGTGCCAGGCACTAGTGACGCATTTTTCTCCATCTTCAAAACAACTCTGTAAGAGAGCTGTTGCTGTCACCAATTTGCAGATGCAAATAGTGGGGATCAGAGAGGGTAAGACACTTGCCCCAGGTCACACAGCCAGGAACTGATGTTCTGCTGGGAGTCACATCTCAGTGCCCTGACCCTGCAGCCCATGCTCCTGTGATTTCTTCCCCATGACACCACACCAACTCCCATTCATTAGGGAGAAGCACCAACAAATCTCAGGGCACATAGTTGTGTCCTTTTCACTCTAACAGTGTGCTGGCTGACTGTTCATTGGAAAGGTCTACGTCAAACACGTGTCTTGCCTCAGGCTGTCGCTGTCTCCAGTTCCTTCCCCCACCTCCAAACTACCACCATCTGATCTGGTGTCAGGGGCCTGGAAAGTCACCCAGGACTGTCCCTGGAGGGGCCATATCTTTACTTTTCCAGGATTTCCAGGTCATCCAGGGTCTGAGCATACCAGCCTTCTGGCCAGAAATGATGAGTATCTAGACTTTACAGGGAACCTGTGTGGAGCAGAACATCCCAGACTAGTCATTCCTGTTTAGGCTCTGCGAGCCCTCTGTGGATCTCTCCTTCCAGACCTGTCCATAGTGTTGAATGTTGTGTAATGAGTTGTGTCATCTCTCTCTCTTCTGGTTACCAAGTGCCGAGAGGCTGAAGATAGTATCAGTTTTGTTCATTATATCCTGAACCTGGTTGGTACCTTGTGTGTGAGGGGGGATGGAAGGGAAGGACAGGCAGACTCCTAAAAGATTCCAGGCAGGACAGAATGTGGTCAGGATGTAGACCTGCAAGATCATCCTTTTGGGGTTCCATGCTGGGCCTCCCTTGCCCCTCTGCAGAACAGAGGGGAGGTTAACACCCACTTCAGATATTGTCAAGACAGTCGCCCAGCAATCAAAAGCACCTCTAGCACAAAATGCCGTTTTGAATACTAGAGACATTTCCACTGTTTGGGGCAGGAAGCTGTGCCCCCTCCAATCCTCCTCCCACCATCTCTCCTGAAGACCTCAGAGCCGCACGTGGGGGCAGGTGCAGAAGCCCAGGCAGACACGCCCCTGCCTCCGCCGCCTTGCCCAGGGAGGTTGAAGGTCTCTCAGTGTCACTTCAGTGCCACTAGGCTTCCCAGGTGGTGCAGTGGTAAAGAATCCGCCTGCCAGTGCAGGAGACTCAGGTTCAACCCTTGGGTCAGGAAGATCCCCTGGAGAAGGAAATGGCAGCCCACTCCAGTATTCTTGCCTGGAGAATCCCATGAACAGAGGAGCCTGGTGGGCTACAGTTCATGGGGTCCCAAGAGTTGGACATGACACAAGAGCTTAGAAGTGACAAAGGCACACCGCCAGGACCTGCCCCACATCCCCAGGAGGAGGATTTCTAGGGGGACTCTTCTCTGCACACTCTTGCTTCGGTTGCCCTTTCCGTGTGGCCCTGGCTCCAACGTGACTGTGAGACCCGTAGATTGGAAGGGTGAGGCAGCTACTGTGAGGTTCCAGGTAGTGATTGGATCTTCCTAATTTTCCCACAGAGTCTGATAATGCATTTGTTTTTCACCGGGGTAAGGGTGGAAGGAAGAAGGCGTAAGTTTCTGGACTTATTGTCAGAGCCTCTGCAGTCCACTGGCTCCAATGTTGAAAGCATCGGGAAATGTGGAGTCTGATTTTCTCTTCTTTCCCTTCAGGTGTATTTATGGAAAGAAAGAGTGAAAGTGTTAGTCACTCAGTCTGTCTGACTCTTTTGTGACCCCATGCACTGTAACCCACCAGGCTCCTCTGTCCATGGGATTCTCCAGGCAAGAATGCTGGATTGGGTTACCATTCCCTTCTCCAGGAGCTCTTACTGACCCCGGGGTCAAATCTGGGTTTCCTGCATTGCAGGCAGATTTTTTACCATCTAAGCCACTATGGACGTGAGCCTGAGTGAACTCCGGGAGATGGTGATGGACAGGGAGGCCTGACGTGCTGCGATTCATGGGGTCGCAAAGAGTCGGACACAACTGAGCGACTGAATTGAACTGAAGCCACCAGGGAAGCCCTCAGATATATTCATAACTACAGTCATGTAGTGTTGTATCAGTGGGCTTGGGAAATGGCTCTCCTGGCAGAAAAGAGAGCTTTTCTTATTGGTAATGAGAGTAAAATCTGAGTGACTCTGACCTCCACAAGCCAGCTCTTAATGTCCCACTGTCCACTGCCCTCTAGAAACACCTCCTGGTGCTCCATGCGTGGCACAGGGCTCAGCTCCCCAGGGCTGGACAGATACAACTGAACCATTAAGCAGTCACGTGGGTTTGAGACACCAGCTTCTCTTCGACGTTTGAAGGAGTGGTCCCATATCATTTGTCCCTGATATGGCCTTTGGTGGTGATGGGGGCTGGCAGCAGTGACACATTCTGCTTGGGATGGATACCACTTCTGCATGATATCGGCACAGAGAAGATGTTCAATAAATAGTGAAACAGTGGGTGAAAGAGTAGATTATGGTGTTCCTTCATTTCCCCCAGGGCTGCTGGGAGCCCACAGTGAGGTTCTGTAAACTCCTGGCCCTTGGCCTTCCTGCCAGCCTTGACCATACAGATGGGGAAACACGTGCAGATCACGTCAGGCTTTAGGGACAGGAGAGTCTCTGTTGGTCCTTAAGGTCTACAGGAGCTGGTGTTTCCATCCCTGGCTTTGCAGGTGGGGACAAAAGTGACATTCAGCCATGAATCTGTTTGGGTGTCAGTGGTTAAGGATACAGAAATATATGCTTTAATATATAAAACCATGTTCATGCACGTGTGCTCAGTTGCTTCAGTTGTTTCTGACGCTTTCTGGCCCTGTGGACAGCAGCCTTCCAGGCTCCTCTGTCCGTGGGATTCTCCAGGCAAGAGTTGGAGTTGGTTGCCATGCCCTCTTCCAGGGAATCTTCCTGATCCAGGGATCGAACCCACATCTCCTATGTCTCTTTCATTGTAGGCAGATTCTTTACCAATGAACCACCAGGGAAGCCCATAAAACCATGTATCATTGGATATAAGAAACATACATACATATATTTATAGTATAAAACATGCAGAAAATTTTAAGGTGGGTGCATTCCGCCCAAGACTAGGAGACATCTCTGAGGTCCCTCTACTCAAGGTCGTGGGGGGACCTCCCCACCTCTATCTGCAGGTGTGCTAGGACTGAACCTGAGGCTTTCCTTGCCTTTGTCCTGGGCTCCCTTGGAGATGAAATCAGAACTCTCAGGCTCCGTCCTCGGAAGCAATAGAAGTGGGTGCTGAGTCCGTTTTCCTGCACATGTGCGGCAAAGAAACTGCCCTTTCTCTGAAGAGGTTTTCTCAGCGCCACTTGTCTTGGGTGCCTGGTTGCCAACTGCTCATCCAGAGTGGATTTGGCAGGACAGCGCCGCTGCCCCCTTGTCCTGCATTGCCCGAGATGGTCCAGGCAGCTGCTGGTAAGATGGGCTGCTGCCCAAGAGTATCAGCCAGGGGTGAGCCCAGGTTTGTTCTCACTCATGGGACTTTGCCCACCAAAGTCAGACATTGCTGAGAGGCATGCTTTCTGCTGTGCTCAAGCTGCCTCATAGTGTTCAGATGCCTGACCCACAAGTGTCAAGTCACGGGCTCGATCCCTGGGTCAAGAAGATCCCCTGGAGAAGGAAATGGCCACCCGCTCCAGTATTCTTGCCTGGAGAATCCCATGGACAGAGGAGCATGGCAGGGAGCCAACAGTCCATGGGGTCGAAAAAGAGTCAGACACGACTTAGCAACTAAAGAACAACAACAACAAAAGCTGCCCCGTAAGGTTCAGGTGCCTGGTCAACAAGCATCAACCCAAGCCCTGGGGGGTGATCGGTCCCAGAGGCCACACTTCCACTGGGGAAGCTCAGAATTTGCCCATGGCCACCACAAACTCTTTCTGAATCAACCTAAATTTTATACCAGGTAGAGTAGCTGATATTCCTCCAGTAGATGTCAGTTGAGAAGTGACAGAAGAATTTGGTGACTGTAGGTCATGTGTTTCAAAACACTGATCAGGAAAGGAGAATCTGTATGGTCTGTTGTGGCTGCTACACTTAGATAAATGAAATAAATGTTAATACCAAGACATTTGGTAAGATTCAGTGCGTATGTGCTTACATCCAGACATTGCTCATGTGGCTATACATTATAAGATCTGAAATAAATGTCCAAAAGAAAGTAGAAAGTGAAGTGGGGGCAGGGAGGCTCTTTCAGCCTGGGGAGCCCTGCAGGAATTTGGTAACTGCCAGGGCCCCCATTTTGCAAATTCCCAAGTCTGAGAATTCAGGCTGGTCATAGATCTAATTGCCTTCCTGAAAACAGTTTAGTCGGTAATAATTCTGTAAACCTATGAATCAACTTTGCGCAAACACCCTGAGTAATTTCTTTGTTCTTTTCTTTCTCCTTTGTAATTGGTGTCTGTAAAAGCCAAAGGTTTGGTCCTGGGGAAGGCATGATTCATTTATTGGTGTCTGTGCCGCCCCGTTATCGTGCAGTCATTTCAGAATGCCGTCGCAGTGAGCCCAGAGTGATTCATAAGGGGCTGAACTGAGCAGCCGACGGGGGTCACGGCCATAGGGAATCGATTTTTCCTAATCTGTTTATGATATGGGAGAGGGAGGTGGCTGTATCGTAGTGATGGGAAGGGTGTCAATTACATTGGTGAGTATGACCGATTAAATAACACCAGCCAGCCCTTTGAGCATCCCTGCATTTGCCACTGTTGTTGGTCCTTGATGGACCACAGCTAAACGCACTCCTATCTCGGGTATATCTCTCCCACATTTATGGATGCCGATCTCTGAGCAGGCTGACATGTAAGGACACCCCCATCAAGCCTCGAGCAGAGTTTCCAACCCAAAAGCCACAAAGGCAGAGAATGTTGCCTTTTTTAAAAGTCTCTGCACTGGGTCCACCATGGAACAGTTTAAATATCCAGGCTTAAGGGGCTTCCTACGTGGCTCAAGTGGTAAAGAATCTGCCTGCCAACGTAAGAGAGGCAAGCTCGATCCCTGGGTCAGGAAGAGCCCCTGGAGAAGGAAATGGTAACCCATTAGAGTATTCTTGCCTGGAGAATCCCATGGACAGAGGAGCCTGACAGGCTACAATCCATGGGGTTGCAAAGAGTCAGACACGACTTAGTGACTGAATACACACAATACACATTCAAGGGCCAAGGGCCACTCCTATCCCCTCTCCATTACTCTAACAAGGATAGTTACTAGATGTTTGCGGTTGTCAAGACTTTGCATTAACCTTAAGTATTTGGAGACTTACACGTGGAGCCACTGTTTTGTCTAGTTTTATTAGTTACTTTTGGCCCTAAATAAAAATGTCACTGTCCTCCCATCCGGAGAGTGATTAGAGTCACCTGCTACTTGGCCTAGAGGTACAATTATGATTCCAACCTCCAATAGTCCACATAAATCTAGGCCCTGCCTGCTAGTGCATAATCCAGAAGTTGGTCTGTTGAGATAAGGAGTATTTCTTCCTGCAGCCCTTTCTCCTGATGTCCTCTTGTCCGGTTTATTCTGTCTGTGTGACTTGCTCCGTTGTTTTCTGTCCTCTGCATCAGCTCATGTGTCTGTGGACTCCCAGCTCCTTTATGTCATTAACATAGTTAGAAGAGAATCTAGCTGGTACTTACTGAGCTGCTTTGTGACTTTCACAGTGTGGATCAAGAATGAGTACATGGCATTTGAGCCAGCATTCCCCTTGTTGCCCATGACAGACATTGCTAATCAATCCCAGCATGGGGAAGCATCAAGGGCTGCAGAAATCCTGGAAGAGGAGGAATCACTCCTGCATGTAGCCACCGAGACTCGCCATCTGCTCAGCATGTTTCATGGAGGCCCTTGGGCTGCCTGACAAGTCAGGAACCGTCCCTACTGTCAGATCTAAGGCTGAGCCGCCACCTCGATGTGACCCAAATCCCAGCTTAAGCTGTCAGGCCTGGGTTCCTCACAGTTCTCTAGACTTGTTCCTGATGAGATCTGGAATAAGACCCCTACCCATGTTACTCTCGCCCCCACAGACAGTACTTCAGTTGTCCTTCTTTACAGTTGGGGTCACCAACTCAAACGTCACAGAAACCTTTGTTTTCACCTTGAATGTGCGTTGTGGCGTTCTTTTACACTGTAGTGAGAATGAGCTCTGGACCTTTCCCTGGAATAGACTCAGGAGATGGGGATGGGATTAAAAAAAAAAAGAGCAGGAGAGGAGAGAAGCTGGACAGTCAGTATCTGGGGACTGAGCCCCCAGTGACTTTGTTTGTTTTATTTTCTTGGCGATCTCTTTAGTGGCTTTGTGGCTCTTCGAACCCCAGCTAGTCCTGCTGATGGTCTCAGATGCTCACCGAGCATCATGCACACTCTTGTGGCAGCCTCGTTGGCATGGAGGAGGCGGAGCCAGGGCACGTGCCAGGGTACAGAGATCGCCAGCCAGGAGCAGAGCAGGACTTGATCTTGGGCCGCGGGGCTCCAGAGTCTCTCCGCACAGCTTCATAACACCTGTCACCCGTGTGCTAGCGTGGCCGACTCCAGGTCTCCTGCCTTTGCCCTCCGGCTTTTGCAGCTGGCCTGGCGTCCTGTTCCTCCCTCCTCCGCGCACTCTCCTTCTTCGAATGGTCATGGGCAGTCATCCTGGGGCTCGGGGCCAGCAGGAGCAGAGCTCTGTCCTGGGTCGGATTGCCGCTGACGGGAGAAAGGGGTCATCATGACCTGTGGGGTGCTGGGCTTCCAGCGAGGTTGCCTTGGCAGAGGGGTGAGAAGGGGGTCCAGAGGCCATTCCTACTGAGGACCCCCTCCAGTCCCCTTCTCAACCCTGCCCTTCTCCATTCTGCTGACCGTGGAAGCCACAGCTGCAGTGCCTCTGCAACTCTGACCCTCAGACGTACCCCAGGGTGGGAGTGGGGCTTTTTAAAAGTTCCCAGGGAATTCCAGGGTGCAGCTGGGGTTAAGCCCCGCTAGGCTGGCCCCCACCCGGCAGTGCTTGCAGATAGAGAAACTGAGATCCAGTTGAGGAAGTACAGGAAACCTAGGCATGAAACCCTTCTGTGGCTTATGGGAGCACTGCCACTAATAGTGTCATCACCGTGAGGACAGCGGGCTGGCGGGACTCCGCGCGAGCCAGGCTGCAGCAACGCTTGCAAGCTGCACCGAGTCGGGCAGCCGGGCCCATGGGGCCTGGGCCTCGCCTTCCAGCACCCGTCTGGCATTCCGGGCCAGGTGCTTGAACAGCTGAGCAACACCTGAGGCCTCTTGCCCGCCATGGTGCAAGGGGATGGTCTGGGGCCTGGTGGCTGGAGTGGCAGCCAGGGGCTGTATGTTACTGTCTGTTGGGTAACGGTGGGGCGCCTGGTTTTGCCAGGATGAGGATGAGCACCCGGTGTCCTGGCTTCCTCTTCTGCTCCCTGTGGCTGGCAGCCACAGCCTGAAACCTGGCCTTCAACTGGATCTGCCCCCTCCTTTTGCCTCCGGCATTCTTGGTTTACCTGTGCGGCTTTCTGCTTCACTGGGGGTGGCACCTTGCTTCTTGAAGGGGCATCACACAGGGCACTGGTGGGCTTGTAGCCAAAGGCAGAATGTTCCAGACTTAAGGTTTTCCCATCACTGAAGCCCCCGATGAGCCCTGCTCATACCTCTGTCCCCTACCATCTCTCCTCATCTCCTCCCTTCTTAATTTTGTTCTCTGTAAAACAGGCTTAATTGAAACCCGGGGTTCTTGTGAGAAGGAAGATACTGCAAAGGCCCAGTCAGATCTCACCAGCTGCCCCTTCTCTTCCCTTCAGTTGTTAAACTTCCTTTCGGAATCTGTGTTTTCCCCTGCTGCGATGTGTTTATTGAGGTATAATTTAGAAGCACAAAGTGCACAGACGTAAGTGCACACTGTGATGAGTTTTGGCAAGTGTCTGTGTCTGTGACAACCATCCAGGTCGAGAGGAAGGTCCTTCCGGCTCCCCACAAGCCCCTCTGCCCCTTGCCCCTCTACACCTGCCCCGCCCCGAGGCAGTCACTGCAGATTCCATCACCAGAGATCAAATGTTCCGAGTGGAGAGCTTTGCATAAATGGAGTCACACTGTATGTTCTTTTTGTTTGCTTTCTTTCAGTCAGCCTCCTGACTTTGAGATCCATCCGTGTTGTGTGTCTCAGTTGTGGTTCCTTTTATTTCTGAGCAGCCCTCTATTGTATGGATGAACCATGAGGCTGCTGTTCACACAGGGGAAAGCCTCGTCAAAGGGGTATATGAACCCAAAGGAATGACTGTTTAACGGTGGAATTCCAGGAGCCTCCATGGGGAAGAGGTTTTATAACCTGAATCTGAGCCCCATAAACAGGCATCGAGGACCTGGGCATCTGTCCAGCTCCAGCACGGGGGGCTCAGGATGGTGGCAGAGGCGTTGGAAACTCAGCGGGCCATACCTCTGCCGCCGCCTGGCACGATTGCACCAGCCGCAGAGGCCAGTCCTCCAGCCTGCTTCACCTGGCCCGCATTCCTCTGCAAGGAATGAGGATGTGGGTGACCCCAGACAGGTGTGAATCATGTCTGGGGAGGTGGTTACTCAGAGGCAGAGAGCACTGAGGCTGAGTTCCTGCTGGCTGATGCCCACGGACAGCTCGGACCTTGGGATGGAGCTGTATGTCCTGGGGGTTGGGCATGCCTCATTGGAGAGTGTGGGGCTGGCAGAAGGGGTCCTTGACACTTGGAATCGAGTGTTGCCTGAGGAAGGAAAGGACCCTCACAGAGTGGCTTTAGAGACGGAATGCCGGTTTAGAATCACAGCTCTGTCACTCCCCAGGCCTCAGTTCTTCATCTGTAAAATGCGGATGCTAGTAAGTGTGCTGACTCTCTGGGCTGCATGTGACAACACACAGCTCACTTACAGGTATTTACTGAATGCCAGGCACCATGCTACATGCAGCTTTGCAGGAGCTGCTGTTACTAGACCTGTTTTTCAGATGGGCAGACAGACTGAGGCTCAGAGGACAGGAGTCACTTCCCAAGGGCACATGAGGATAATTGGCTGAGTTAGATCTGGGACCCTTTGACACCACTTGAGTCATAACCTCCTGACTTTGTAAGTTCAGAGAAGTTGACAGACCCAAAGCCGACTGGCAGCCCGTAAGAAAACCTTAGATGGCATGTGGACAGGCATTTTAGATTTAATAGTTATGTCCTTGGGTTAAAAGATGTTGAATGTAAATTAGGAAGGATGGGACAAGCAAAGTACATCATTGATTTCATGAGTGTTGCTTAAAACAAGGCCTCGTAGTCAAAGGGATTGAATATTTACTTTTTTTAAATATCAAGAAATTTAAATTCCTGTAACAGGGTATTTGGAAATGGCAAAGCTCAGGAAGGCCGGTTGAAGTGATGTTTAAGGTGCACTTCCCAGGGAGTCCTCCGGGGTCTTTAATAAGCAATTATAGGCTCACAGCACTTTGCTCTTTGCCCTCCTAGGGTCAGCCGGCTGTTTGAAGGTCGGGGTCAACTCAGTTCTAATGAGCTCAAGGTCGCAAGGTCGTGTCAGAGGCGGGAAGCCAAGGGGATAGTTCATGGGCAGGGAGTTATGGATGGAGGGGGAAGCCCCCATCCTTCCCCTAGACACAGCTCCAAGCAACTTCCTGCAGGTGACAGGCTCTGGCTTTATGCTCAGGAAGGTGGGGAGAAGCCAGCCCATTGCCCTGGCGTCCGTGACCTGCTCCACACAGCTGTGTGTCCTCTGATCTCTGTATGTGTTGGAATCAAGATTTCTGTGTTCTTTCTCTGTAAAAGAAAAAAAAAAATTCTCCCTAGCTTAATTACCCTCCAGTGCCTGGAATGATGTGATATTTTGCAGAATAGACCTGGTTTATTGTGCAGGGGCCTAATGCACCTTTTTGGCTTTGGGGAGAGGCAGGCATAAGGGAAGTACAGAGTCCCATGGGTCCCAGCTCCGTCCTGGGCCTCACAGTGGGGCATGGGCTCCTGACTGGCCATCTGCTGCACTGCCCCCACCGTCCCCTGATTATGTCTGGGACACGGCCCTGCTTTGGGGGAAGTCCTGCTGCCTTTCTGACTTGGGGGTTGGCAGAGCTGTGTTTATTTCGACTATTTTCAAAACAGTCAAAGCATGTGACAGACGGTGGAGGGAGCTGTTTGAAGACCCCTTGTGAGGCTGGCATTGAGTGTCTCGGCGGTGTCACAGCTTCCTGGTGGGCCCCACTGGAGAGGCTGTTTTGATGGGGAGAACCAAGCTTCCTTCCAAAGAGCCTCAGACTCAGGGACCTTCCTGCCCCTGCACTCCCAGTCTCAGATCCCAGGCCTGGGTCCAGCCCGAAAGATCTGAGAGGAAAGGGCAAAGAGGCAGCTCTTTCAACCCACTGGCCTTACTTGTGGGAGCACACAGCCCCGGCTCCCCTGCCCTCTGCTCATCCAGGCCTGCCGCCTCCCTGACTACCTGTCTAGGAATTTTTATTGCAGCCCACAGAGGCATTGCAGCTTGGCTGGAATGTGGAAGATCCTGGGCGTGTGGCAGGCGTCAGACCCATGCGTCCTGGCCCCTGGGTGGGAATGCAGGCTCAGCGGCCCCTGGCCTGCTCACCAGTGAGCTGGGCCAATGCAGTTCCACTGCCCGGGGGCCCGTCTGGCCTTTGCACCCCCTGGTCCCACCTCCTTGATTCTGGGTAGATTTTGGTCTGACCACTTCCCCTAAGACCTTAACCCATGCCAGGGGCTAAATCAGGAGCTGATTGTGATCAGGTGTGAAAGCCAGGAAACTAGTCCTAAGAGTAAGAGCTTTTAGGCAGCCGCACTGTGTCCCAGAGAACGAGGGCCAGGACTCTCGCTGTAATGTGGAGTCCTCCCGGCGCCCCCGGCAGGACTGTGATCACTAGGTCCCTTGTATAGACATGCACACGCTGAGGCTGGGAGGGCGCTGCCTGAGGGCTTATGGCTGGTGAGTGGTGGGCCAGGCCCTGAACCCTAGCAGTCTGGCTCCCACACTTATCTGTGTGGGCTACAGGCTTGGCCAGGGAATGGTTATGGTCCTTGTGGATCTGATCAGCCTTGCCATTCAGCACCAGGAGGGACTGGCCTGGCCAGTCCAGGGTGGCCTGGGGTCGCAGAGCTCTGCCCTTTCTCTCGACTCTGAAGAGTGTCCAGGTGAGGTGGCAGTGGACAGAGGGGCCCCAGATTCCAGGCTGACTGATTCCAGCTTCCATCGGTCACCCCGTTAGTGGGTTTCAAGCCAGCGGTGCCAGCCGGCGTGGGAGAGCCGTCCTGCCTCTTCTCCATCTGGCAGCCTTGGCCCTCGAGGAATTCTTCTGCGACCAGGAGTGGCTGTGTCCATCCCTTGCCGGCCTCAGGGCACATGGACACTCAGCTTCCCTGAAGGAGCAGAGGAGGAGGGCTTCTGGGGGAGGGACCAGGCCCTTGCTCCTGGCTGCCCCGTGGGTATCAGCCCCACCCTGTGGGTCCAGGGGCACATCTGCTGTGCATTGAAGGGGAGCAGCCTTCAGAGTCCTTGTTGAGGCCAGGCCTGGCATGCAGGGAGTGAGCGGGCAGAGGACCCAGATCCAAGGAGAAGAAATCCAGGCTCCGACCTCTGAAGCTTAGGAGAATGTCTTTGGGGCGGCTGCCTCTGCTCTCTGAGCTTGTTTCCTCCTCTGCAAAATGGGGGTGGTAAGAGCCACCCACGTTATGGGGTCATAGTGAGGACTGCGGGAGAGAAGACCTGCTCAATTGAGCGACAGGTGCCTTGTAGATGCTCCACCAATGGGGCCTCTCCTGTGGTTAAGACATGGCCGGTATTGAGGGAGAGATGGCTTTGGGAACCCTAGGACCTGCCCATGAGAAGGAAGGAAAGAGTGGCATGGAAGCCCTTGGCTCTAGTGGGGAAAGTTAGACAGGGCTCTGAGGCATGAGTGGGCGTTCTACCCAGGGAAAATTTTCTCCCATGAGGTTAGAGGTGCCAGTCCCTCCCAGGCACATTCAGGGTTCTCTTCACCTCACTGTCCACAGGAAGTAGAGGCACAGTGGGGGCTGGCACCAGTATTGAGGCTGGGTACCGGCGAGGTGGTCTGAGCCACCTGCTGTGGCTGTGTCATGGACAAGACCTAGATCGGGAGCTGTGCACCTAGCCTCAGCCTGCTCTCTAGCCTCAGGCCAGTGTCTTCCCTGCTCAGGGAGGGATGAGGGTGCTGGCATCTACCAGTCTGCACTCTGGCCCATTTCATTTTCTACCGCAGAGGAGTGCTTTCTTTGGGGGAAAGTTCCTTCTGCCCTCCCCCCAGGGGCCAGGAGAAGTGTTCTGAGGAATGGGAACTGCTGCCTAACGGGGCGGGGGGGGGCCCTGCAGACCCTGCCCGTGGGCTTGCTTACCTGGGCTCCCCGGGCGCCTCCTTCACCCTTGTTTCATCCTTCCCAAGAGACCCTGGTGACCCAGCCCTGCAGCACGGAGGGGGACCTCGACCCCCGTGAATCTGCCCCTACCCCTTCAGAGCCTGCCTCTGCCCACCCCCCAACTCAAAGCCCTTCTGTGGGTGCAGGAAAGGAACCCTCAGCCCATCCTAACTAATGGGTGTGCTGAAGGCTGGGGTGGCTGTGTCATCTATTATTTTGTGCTCATGTAGGAGCCTCACTAATGGGTAGTTTGCCTTAGTATTTCATTCGTGAATTCAACACATTTTCTGAGCACATTTACTTCCCACTTGGCTCAGCTGGTAAAGAAAGTGCCTGCTAATGCAGGAGACCTGGGTTCGATCCCTGGGTCAGGAAGATCCCCTGGAGAGGGGAACAGCTACCCACTCCAGTATGCCTGCCTGAAAAATCCCATGGACAGAGGAGCCTTGCGGGCTACAGTCTGTGGGGTCGCAAAGAGTCGGATGGGACTGAGCACGCACACACAAGGCACCACACTGAGCAGCTACTGTGTGCTGGGCCTAATGCTCTAGAAGTTCACAGCCACGAGAAAGGCAGCCCGACTTGAGTGGGGCAGACAGGAAGTAAGGAAACAAGTGAACGTGAAACAGCTTTCCCCAAGTCCCACAGGAAGAGACCGGAGAGAGGTGGGCCTTGAGGCCAGGGCTGGCTTTCTCTGTTTCCTCTGCTTTTCCATCAGCCTTGTAAATGGGGGTGTCCTGTGGGACCAGTGCAGCCCGTTTTATCAGATGCATGCGTTCTTAACTCAGACATGGAAACTGAAAAAGAGAAACTTCTGGACTTGCCCACTGGGGTGCTGATCTGGAAACTGGGGGTGTGCCAGGAGTCAGCATTTTTATGTTTTCTTGTAGGAGATATAGATTCGAGACCCCACGGTCCTGAATTCTGATGAGCAGGGTCCCCAGCAATGCTGGCGTCCAGGGCCCACCCCCAGGGATTGCGGTGGGTCAGGACTGGCCTTGAAGCCCTTGTGTCCTCTCTGAGCATTTCCTAGGACAGAGGCCCAGCAGAGGAGTTACCGGCTAGCCCAGATGCGTGCTTGCTTTTTAGGCTTCTGCCTTTTCCATGAAGACCTCTTGGAATGCCCATAGCAATGTTTACCCGCCCTAAAGAGATAATGATAATTTCACAGTGAAAATAGCCTGATTCTTCTGATAGGAAAAAGTGATACATGCTCCTTATTTAAGAAAAATTCAAAGAATTTGATAAATGACAGAGACAGACGTCTAAACGCTCACAGCCTCGTCACATGGAGATTAGTTTGTTCCACAGGCCTGTCTCCAGGCACCTGCAGTGCAGGCTGATAAAGGGGGGATAGCAGTGGTTGGAGAGATGGGTGCAGGGCCTCCACCATGCCCCAGCAGCTTTGGGGAGGGGGAGGGAGACGTCCCCTCTGGGTGGCCTGTGCCCTGTCTCCTCCCTGAGAGGTGGGGTCTGAGGATGCCGTGGGGACCTCCTGCTCATCCCGGCTGCCTGGGTAGCAGCCTGTGCCTTTATGTCCCAAACAGGCTGATGCCCATTGGAGAGGCTGGGCCAGTGCCCAGAACGAAGAGGGTGTCTGGTGGACCCCAGCTGCTAAGGGGGATAGTTGTAAAGTCTCTTACCTCCAAGCCTCACATTGGCCAAGCAGTGCTGCTTCTGTATCCACTCAATAGATCAACGCTCCTGAGTCAGACTTTCATTAAAGCAGAGGTCTTCCTGGTAAAACATAGTCTGAGAAACCACAGATCTTACTCTAGCCTCTTTTCACAAAGGTGTCCTAGAGGCCCAGAGAGTGTGAGTAGGAAGGTGGAGTCACGCAGCCAGTGTTTGCTGCCCAGATGTCCCCTCCGCTACTCGAAGCAAGGCCTTCCAGATGCCAGAAGACACTCCTCACCTCCTGGGTCCCTGCTAGGGACTCCGCAGCCTGGTCACCTCAGCCCAGAACGCACCTGAAGCTTCTAAACTGGTCATGATAAACAGCTGACTTCTATGTGCGTGGGTGTGCATGTTCAGTCACTTTGGTCATGTCTGACTCTTTGCATCCCTACAGGCTGTAGCCCACCGGGCTCCTCTGTCCATGGGATCTTCCAGGTGAGAATACTGCAGTGGGTGCCATGCCTTCCTCCAGAGGATCTTCCTGACCCAGGGATTGAACTTGTGTCTGCTTGTGTCTCCTGCATTGGCAGGCGGATTCTTTACGCACTGAACCACCTGGGAAGCCCCTGACATTTCTGTGCGTGCCTATGTTCAGGCGCTGCTCCTAGGGCTTCCTGTGAATTAGTTCCTCAAGTGAATTAGTTTTTTAGTGACGGGCCGAGGGATTCCCTGCATTTCATTTGGAGATGGCACATCCAGCCTTGGCAGCCACCCAAGCCGGATCCTCGGGGCTGAGCTCTGGCCACATCCCTGTCTCCCAGGAGGGCAGTCAGGGGGACCCCAGAGGTGTCGGGCCCTCACACACCCCTCCCAGCCCCTGCTGTGCCCCGACCTCTCCACTGGGGAGGCAGGCCTCTGTCCCACTTATACAATGCCCTCTTCTCACGTTCAGACTGGCGGTCTAGACGCTCACGCTCCCTTTTGTTCTGGAGGGTCAGGGGTTGGAGAGAGGCCCCAGAGAAAGGGACTTGGGCCGAGGCAGGAAGAGATCTTCCCCCAGAGAAGAAAGGGGAGGGGAAGGGTGAAGGGACACCCATTTCAAAGGAGGCAGCCCATTGTCTGCCCTCCTCGGCCAGTGACCAGCCTCCCAGCAAAACACGCACTGATTTGTAATGCTGGAGGCTGCTCCCAGCGGAGACACGCCGTGAAACCCGATGGAGCTACGCCCACTTGAGCCTGTGTGCCCAGAGCTGCCCAGCGGACACCATCTAAATAAAACCCTGCAGCCCGTGCCAGGAGATCTGGGCCAGGCTGCCAGCCGGATCCCAAGGGTAGCGCTTGGCCCGGCCCGAGCCCAAGAAACCCCGTGGGAAGAGACGTGTCCGTACCACATCCCCCAGCCTCCAGGCTCTGTCTGCCCCGTATTCTCCCCATGTCTGGGTGCTTCATCCGGGCTGGGGTAGACCAAAATGTCCCTAAGACGCCTTGTCTGTGACCGTTGGTGACAGGAAGCTCAGGGCGTCTCTGCCTGGGAGCTAGTGCTGACCAAGGAGAGAGACAGTTGGAAGCTCTAATTCTAGGCCTGGTTCTTAACTGGGAGGTCTGTAGGCACTAAGAGCCTCAGCTGCCTCATCTGTATATTGGGGCAAACATGAGCTAACCCACAATCCCTGAGTGCCATGCCTCTTGACATTGGTAATTGTGACATTGTTCCTCTTGGGATAGAGCCCCCCATCCCCCTGGTGAATTCAGAGCCAGTAGACAACCTGGGCAGAGGCCATGGCAGTCAGGAAGAGAAGCATCTTAGGGTGCAGGATGGCACTGGGAGGTGGGGGCGGCTGGGGAAGCCAGGAGCTGGGTTGGGGGTGATGTGCCCAGGATGGGAATCAGCCCAGTGGGGCTGGGCCCTGCCAAGGACTTGCTGTGTGTTGCAGCCAGTCGCTTGCTCTGAATGACCCCTCTCAGCTCTGCTGTGCTGGGGAGAAGCTCCTAGAATGGGGATGCCACATGGTACCCATCACCTGTTCAGGCCACAATACCTGTTGGTGCAGGCTTGCAGAAGGAGAAGCAAGATTTCATCCCAGGGATGAAGAGTTCCCGCAGAGGTCAGTGAACCTGTGCGTTGCCTTTGGGACTTTCAAAGCCACCAGGATGGCTGGAGCTGAGGTGTCAAGTGGGGCCTCTTAGAGCTCGGAGGATGGGATCTGATCTCACCAGGTTTCAGTTTGGAGTTGATGCTGGGGTACTGAGGAGCCCTCCAAGGGTTTAGAGCTGGAGAGGGAGGGGTAACAAGGTCTGTGGATACCCATCTCCAGTTGCAGCGTGGAGAATGGGCTTGAGACAGGGCAGAGGTGGTCCTGCCATGTTCCAGGGTACCAGGGACAGCAGTTGGACCTGGTGTAGGGGGAGGGAGGGCAGGGTCAAGGTTATGATGAAGGCCCTGGACCACCTCAATGTGGTCACAGCTGAGGGCAAGACAGAGGGATAGAGGACCTGGGATAGTCAGGGTCAGAGGCTGTGGTGAGGGGAACTGGGCTTCTGTCCCTTGGACACTTTCCTCCACTCATGGGAAGAGCTGCTCCCACTTCTCAGGAGCCATCTGGAAGGCCCTGGGGGTCTGAGATGTGTCTGGGAAAGCGGAACAGGATGGAGAGGCAGGCACAGCAGGAGCCTGTGTGGGCGAAGGTGCGGAAAGATGTGTCTGTGGGTGTTTATGTTAATCCCTGGGGTCAGTCCGTCAGTGGTCCTCCCAGCTGCCCTAGACCTTGTCCTTCAGGACTTCTAGTTACTCCCCATATTTTATAATTTCCTTCCAAAGACTCCTCACATCTATGTTTGGAGAAGTGTTTGCAGAAAAATGTTTCACTTAACTTCCTGGGACTCTAGGGACAGGAATCTCCCCGAGGCCTGAGATGGGCAGAGGGTGGGGCAGCGGTGGGGGGAGGGGGAAAGTGCAGTCATTGATTAGTAATGTCTGCTGTAGTTGCCTGATGAGACTGACATCAGGTATGTGCTGGAGGAAGTCACAAGTGCAGGAAGCGTCTGAGTTCTCTCTAGTCCTGGATAGGTCACCCGGTCAAGTCGCATCGCCAGTAGCCTTGGAGTCCACCTGTTAGACAGCAGTGCTGACCAAGCGCTGGCCCTGCCCCGGGCATAGGAAAACCATGAACTCCCATTTCCCATTGCTCCAGTTGAACCCTTGACCAGAGAGTACACTGTTCTAAACCCTGGCGTCGTATCCCCCACAGCAGTGGGTGTCTTCCAGAACCTTCACATCCGTGTGTCTGGGTAAAACCAGAGGTTCTGCCCACAGACGTCGGAGCCCGTGGGTTGTTCGCTGTGGGAGGAGCAGAGATTAGAAGCAGCCTCTTAAAAGCAGTTATTAAAGATGAGTCTGGAAACCAAAAACAGAACAGGGGGAAGTGCTTGTCATGAGTCCTCTGACATGTAGCCCACAATCAACCCCCCCCCCCTTTATTTGAGTGGATTGGGGTCCCTGTAAGGACCAGCAGGGGAGGCCACCTGAGGCTTTGTCATCCGCACACTGTCCTCCCCAGTGGATAGGGTAGACTGTGGGACCCCTGATCCTGGTGGTATTCTGTGTGTTCCCACTTCCTCCCCCTCTCTGCCTACGAGCAAGGCTGTACCCACTTCCCAGGTGAAGGCAGTGAGACCCAGACCATGGAGTGGGCCTGCAGGATGTGGGGCCGGTGGCGGGGGCATTTAATACTCAGGACGGCCCTTTGGGTCAGGTGGCCAGGACACCCTTCCAGAGGTGGGAAGACTGAGGCTCAAAGAGACCAGAACCTCAGCACCCTGGCAGAGAAGGCAGTGAGGTTGATGGAAAGAATGATTCTTTGTTGGGCACCCAGTGGGCGCCAGGCCTTCCTCTAGAAGTTGGAAAATCTGAATGGAAGAGACCAGAGACTCCATGTCCGGGGACCACCCCCCCCCGGCCCCACATCTGGCCCCCCAGTTCCTGCCCACGCCCTGGGCTGGGGTTCAAGACCTCAGGTGCAGTGTCTCCTCCCTCTGACGCGCCTGGCCGAGTAGAAACACGTCCCCTGGTTTCTGGAGGTATTTGGAGTAGCCTGTGCGCCAGGCATGTGCCCTTGTGGCTAGCCCACCCCCATCCCCATCCCAGCATGGGAAGGGAGTCAGTTTTGCCTTTGCCTGTTTCGTGCTGACTCTGCGGTGGGGCAAGGGCACACCTGCACAGCGCAGTCAGAAGTACCCCAGATCCCCCTCCCCCTACTACTTCTCAGTCCCCCCCCCCCCCGAGGCAGGTGGAGACAGGTTCTCATCCCACCGCCCCCCGGTCCCCCAACCCCACACAGGCATTTCCACGTTACCCTTTCTGCCACCTTTCCTGCGCACAGAATCTGCCCAGCCTGGGTGTTAGACACATTTTAGCAGCCGGCTCCTTCAAACAAGATCGAGAATCGTTTGCCAGTGGGCCGCGGACTGTCAAACAGTCCTCTTTTCTGCGCAACTGGAGGACGGCCCAATCAGACAGGGTGCGTTTTCCATTTCTCCTAGGGCAGCCTGACCCCGCTCTCCGCCCCGTCCACCCGCAGACCCCGAACCAGACCGTTAACTTAGCATTTCCATTGAAGTCCATCTGACAAATGGTTTCGACGGAGAAAGCAACACTGCATCTTTAAATGGCGACTTTGTCAGCGCGTCTCTGGGCGCCGTAAAAAGTCCTTTGTTATCTGTGTCTAGACAGCACGCCAGCGGGATATTTGGTCTGCGTGAGGGAGAGAGATCTGACAAGGTTGAATTCATTTACCGGCTTATTTAAAGCAGAATTTCAAAACACTTGCTCATAAACTGTTTTCGGCCCAGACTCCCCCCTCCCCCCCCCACTCGCCCTGGGCTCCCCCTCGCCCACGCTGGCTTTTCTTGTTTTTATAATTTTTCGCCTGTTTGGGCAGTGAGCGGGCTGCAGTCGGGTGCCCTGGAGAGGAGGAGGCGAGGGGTGACTGGGGCTTGCAGCTTTTTTCTTTCTTTAATTGTCCTCTTTATGACCGTCTAGACGCCCTGCAGATGTGCGCTCCCGGGCGGGGGGGGGGGGGGGGGGGGGGGGGGGGGGGGAATGGCTTTTCCCTCTGGTTACGGGACGCTGAGTAGGAAGGTTGTAGACGCCACCCCTTCTCTCTCCTACCCCCCCCAGCCCCCCCTGCCCAGAACCTTCTTCTTCCGCCATCTTCCCTCTCTCAAATTAAGGCACTTCGCCTTCTGGCAGCGTCTTTGTGTTTATAACACATTTACTTGACTGTGCTAATTTTATACCATCACCAAAAAAAGAGAGAAAGTGACATCCAGGTTTTCTCCTCTCTGAAGAGTGAGCGGAGACCCCTCCCACCCCCTCCCTACAACTTCCCCCGCTTCTTATCACTCTTTTGCATTCTTTTTTTTGGTGGCACATATAGACTAATGAAACACCAGAGGATAGCTTTTTGAGGATGAAAACATTAGTATGAGGGCAACTTGAATGGGATCCTGGGTTTTATTCGAAATAGATGCATGCATTAACCTCGTTGCCATAGTGACTAGGTGATTGTTGCCTCAGTGAAGTGGGGGCAGCCTGTGAGGCTGGAGGGTCTTCGGCCCCCAGATGCCAATCGCCAGCCCTGTAGGACCTGAACTTGCAAATAAACATTGTCCTGCCAGTGGTTTGCAAGTGGCCGCTCTGCTGTCCTAACCCTGCAGTGCGTGTTGGGGTGTGTTTTGGGGAGTCTCCTCAAACGCTCCTCTCCTTTGGGGCAGCCACAAGGCCCAGGAGGTAGGAAATGGAGTGGGACTGCCATCCAGCTGAAAGTTAGGCTGGGAGGAAGGCAGACTCCAGGGCTCCCCTCTAGAGTGGGAGCTGCAGGATGGAGAGCCCGCTCCCCTGGCTTCCGCCCCTCCCCCATCCAAACCCAACTCCCCCCACCTCTAGAACTATTGTCATAGCTGTTGACCTGGCTGCCAAGATGTAAATTTTCACCCTCCACCCCGCACTCATCAGTCTGCCCTCTGGGTTTTACATGTAGGGGGGCACAAAGGAGGGGGCTGGGGGCGGCCAGCCGACCAGATGTCTCCTGGGATCCCTAAACTGCATCTCATTTTTGCCAGGCCAAGCAGATCCAGCACATCAATCTACTTCTTTGGGCAGGTTGGGGAGGGGGGCAGTGGGTGGGCCTGGACATTTCATCTGCAAGAGATGTGAGATCTGGTTTCTTGGCCCAATCCTTTTATTTCTTCCCCAAAACAGACAAAACCCACAGGCAGGAGTGGCCCGTGACACGGCATCTCCCTGTGCCTGGCACTGGTTTATTACCGGCTTTGTGGGGGCAGGTGAACAGAGTGCCAAAGGTGAACAAGAGGGCGGTCTGTCCTGTTTGTCACCTCAGCCTGCAAGTCTCTGAGTCCTGATCTGTAAGTTCTGATTTGTGACTGAACTGTAATATTTTTAGTTATACAGTCACTGGGGTCTCTACCTGCTCCCACATTACTATGACATCCATCTTGAAGGAGAAAGATCCAAAAGGAAGGTCAGGGGCCTCTTTTAAAAATAGGAGAGAGAGCCCAGAACAGTATCACTAAGTCTGTACTGCCCGCAAGCACACTGCTGGCCCCACTTCCCTTACCAAGCTCCTGAACAGGGATGGTCCTTAAAGAAGGATGGGCTATTAAATATCGGATCCTTGGGCTGGCAGACATGTCTGCACTTAATTGGGTCTGTCTTGGAGTAATTAAAGGAAAATGATGATATTAACCCAGTCACCAAGCCAGCGTGGCATAGAGAAACGAGTGCCACCGCTATTGATGTGTGCTCCAAAAATTGGCCTTTTTCAGCACATCAAAAATGCACTCTTGGCTTGAGTTTGGGGGGACTTTTTTGTTGCATTTTTATACTTGATCATATGTCTCCTGGTCTTCTTTTTCTTTTTAAAGAACAGCGGGAACCCCATTCCCTCTAATATAAGCAGCTTCTGTTCACACTGGGAGATGTGAGCTTTGAAAGCCGAGTTTAAGGATGTGCGCGTGGCTCAGACGCCCCAAGAGCCTGCAGCTTGAGAGACGAGATTGAAAAAAGTCTCGTGTCGGAGTCTCAAATATGGGAGGCCTGGCCTTTTTTTTTTTTTTTTTCTTGGGAAAGCTGGAGTTTCAAGACTGCCTTGGTGCGTGGCTTTATTTAGGACGCGAATCGCTGCTCATTTGTCAGGCAAAACAGATGTGGCTGGGAGACAACATCTATTTTCATAATTCGAAACAAATCTGGTGGGCCGCCTTCCTTTTCAGTGGGGCCTGCTCAGCCAGAGAGCCCAGCTCCCCAGCAGAATTGAACAGAAATATTTATAGCTCGTCAATTGAACTTTTCTTCCTCCAGAAGTTGGTTTCTCTGGCGACTGGCAACACTGACTCTTGCAGGCAGTGGGTACTTTGTAGGGAATTTTTTTTTTTAATGCAAGATGGGGAGTGCCAGCATGGCAGAGCAGCTGTGCTTCACCCCATCATTGGGTCTTCTCAAAGTGGGCTGTTTGCTAAGGAGACCCACTTTCCTGTTGCTGTTTGCATCTCTTTGTCAGAAGGGGCAGTTGGAGGCTGGTCTTGGGGGACACATCTGGGCAAGCAACTGGCATTAATATGAAGACCTTGGATCTGGACCTCGTACCAGTGGGGAGTTCGTGCTCAGGTTTGCAAGGGAACATGGGTGTCCATTCTGCATTTTATGGATGAGAACACTGAGGCTCAGAGAGATGCAGCCTGCCCAAGGTCAGGTGGTAAATTGATGGTGGAGCTGGTCCCCTGGCTCTGGGGCTGGTTCCAGAAATGACCCAGACTGTTCAGACTCTACTCAAGCATTCATTCCCAACTTCAGCCTTCCACATACCATTACTCCCAGCCAAACATAGCCTGGTGCCTGTGTCCATGCAGCTTGTGGAGGGAGGTAGGGGACAACCCCAGTGTCTGGGGAACTGAATGCTGTGTTCATCCATCAGATGGTTGAGCTCCTACTGTGTGCCCCTGAGGCAGCTATAGATGGACAGTGGTGACTGAAAAGCGTCTGTGCCGATCCTCAGCGGAGCACAGGCTCTAGTGGGAGAGCAGAAAGTAGTTATTTCAGACAGTGGTGATGCCAGGAAGGAACTAAAACAGGGTCACATGACCATGCCAGAGGTTGTGCCGGACAGGAGTTGAGAGGCTGACACGTGTGCTGGGACTTGAAGGGTGGGACCCAGCCAGCAATGGAAAGACGTGGTGCAGAGAATCTCAGGGAAAGGGTGATGGTGAGGGCGTGGGGGTCTTCTGGCTGTGAAACCTGGATCGGGGAGGAATCAGGTTTTAGTCCTTGCTCTGTAAAACAAGGATTGACTAAAAGGTAGGGAAGTTTCTGAGTCACCTGGGAAAGCCACAAATGATGCAGTTTTATAGGATGCTACGAAAAGGCAAAAAGATATGGCACCGGAAGATGAATTCCCCCAGGTCGGAAGGTGTCCAATATGCTACTGGGAAAGAGCGGAGGGCAGTTACTAATAGTTCCAGAAAGAATGAAGCAGCTGGGCCAAAGCAGAAATGACGCTGTGTTGTGGATGTGTCTGGTGGTGAAAGTAAAGTCCGATGCTGTAAAGAACGATATTGCATAGGAACCTGGCAAACTTGGGAGATAGTGGAGGACAGAGGAGCCTTGGGTGCTGCAGTCCATGGGGTTGCAAAGAGTTGGGCATGATTTAGCGACCGAACAACAACAACGACCACTGAGGACACCTGAAATCTGCAGTTTTCTCCGAAGAAAAATTTTGTCCTAAAAAGTGAAAGGCCTGGGAGGACCCCTTCCCTTCTCATTGCTGGGATCACCCTGGTGCAGGTTCCTTAGTGTCCTTATCACTGTGGCTCAAGAAGAAGAAAAAAAAAAAAACCTTCTCTTATGTTTACCTGCTAACTGTAGAGTCTAGAAGTAGAGGTTCAGGGCAGCTTGCCTACTGCCCCTTACTGCCCTGGCAGGAAGGAGACACACGCCAGGGTCAGGGTGCCCTTTGGGTCTCAGGTAGGCAGCAGGTTTGGAAGGCATAGTAGATCCCAGTGAGGCAGGGCTTCTTGTAACCACCAGAAGTTGGAACCATACCCGTCTCTTGTGTGTCCTGCCAGCACCTGGGGCAGACATCACTAGTCGATCAGGGCACACTTTGTGGTAGGCCTGGACACAGCCTCACCCCATTGGTGGTAGAACCTGGGGTGGATGAGTAGGAGCTCAAGGCTCAGGAGGACTGGCCAGGAAGATGGCCATGCCAAGTTCCCCAGCCATCAGGGGGCCCTGCTTTACATCTGAAGGCTATACCCTGAGCTACCTGAGGCATTGCAGGTCTCTGTCAAGACTGAATGAAGACACTGGGTTTCTTAGAGGCACCGGGGCTTACAGTCTCTGTGTGTTTGCATGAAAGTGCTCTCAGATAGTGACTGCTGGTTGCATAAAAGGCAGAAGCCAAACGTTGTCAGACACCCTGGTTTTCCTACAGGTTGATGTCTCATCTAGAGATCCTTTTTATCACTGATTCGGGCCCCACACATAGTCGGTTCATTCTGTATCCTCCAGAGAAGAGCCTGGAAACAACACGGGCTGCTTTCTCTCATTCTCACCCATGTACTCTTTCACAGGGCTTCCCAGGTGGCTCAGCAGTAAAGAATCTGCTGCCCATGCAGGTGATGTGGGTTCGATCCCTGGAGAAGAACATGGCAACCCACTCCAGTATTCTTACCTGGAGAACCCCACGGGATCACAAAGAGTCGGTCACAACTGAGCACACGTGCATCTTTCACAAGCATTTATGAAGCACCTACTGTGTGCCTAGGACAAGAGGGAGTTGCTCCATCTCTAACTCTCAGAAACGTATAATCCGGGTGTTCATTGAGCAAGGGCTTTTCCATCATTTGTCTATTTTCACATCAGATTTACAGACTGAGATGTTGTTAGTCCTTAAACCAGCCACGTGTAACTCGCATCCTTGCCACTGTCTCCGTGTTGAGCCTAAACGAGGACTCTCGTGCTCCCTGAATGCTGTTTCGGGAGCAGGTTTTATGTTCTAGGCACTGTGACTCCAGAGTCTCTGGACCTCGGCAATAACAGCATTGGGCAGGATAATCCCTCTCTGAGGGGCTGTCCTGTGTGCTGTGGGGTACTCAGCAGCATCCCTGGCCCTTTTCCCCACGTGATGCTAGCAGTACCCTTCCAGGTGGGATGACCAGAGTGTCTACAGGCATCGCCAGAGGTCCCTTGGTGGCAGAATCGTCCCCAGTGAGAACCACTGCCTTTACCCTCAGAGCCTGCCCTCAAGGTAATGCGTGAGTGTGGGCAGCCTGGCAGTCTCTGCATCTGTCCAGGTAGGCGAAGACAGAGGACATGTGGCTGGTTGGGAGCCTTGATTGGCAGATAGACAGACAGATAGATGATAGATGGATAATAGAGAGAGATAGATGATAGATGAATGAAAGGCATAGATATGATAGTAGATGAATGATAGATACATATAGATAATTAATTGATAGGTAGGTAGGTAGATGAATGATAGATAGCTTGCTCTTAAAGCTTATAGCACAGCACAGCCAAGTCATAGAAGCTAAAGTGCTCACCACTCGTGTGTCTAATGGGCAGAAGTCATGCCTATCATTTATTCATCACACCAGGCTTCCTTGGGGCTTTCAGTGAGTATGAGGCAGGCTCCATGGAAGGACAGGCAGGATCATGTCCCTTATTCTCTGGAGTGGTGCATCGTGCTGACCCTGGCCAGGTATGCCAGTGTGGGCAGCTGGTATCTAAGGGACTGGGAAGCCTATGCTGGCCCCACCCCCAGCTTTGCCCAGGTAGCTATGTGACTCTGAGTAACCCTCCTCCCTCTGTGGTCCATCATTTCTGTGTCTGACCATATTGGGGGTTTCCAAGCTGCTGCCTCCCCCAGAGGCCCAGCATCTCGTAGGCTTGTTTTCAGGCAGCCTCATTCATGACCCCCATCGCTGCAAGGTTCTCTGAACCACTTAGGCGTCCACCCCTTCCTCTCCCTGTCATCATAATTAGTTTAAATATTGTGTACTCAGACCCGTGGGCTATAGCCTGCCAGAATCCTCTGTCCATGGAAATTTCCAGGTGAGAATACTGGAGTGTTCTAGCTTCTCCAGAACTACCACAGGGCTGGACTGAACGCCAGGTGAAGAGGGACCAGCGCTCATGACAGGTCAACCCCAGATCCAGTCAAGTTTCCAGAGAAGACAGGTGAACAGTATTTGAGAGGACACTCAGATGTCTCCCAAGATGCCCGTGTTGTTCACAGACCCCTGTAGTTCCTGACTCCTCTGTGCCTGAGGTGGTGACTGGCAGCAGAGCTTGCAGGTACTTCGTCATTGGCGACACATTGACACTTAGCGGTGCTGCTTTACTTTGGGGACATGTGACACTTTGACCTGCAGAATTGGGGTCTTGGGTTGTATTGGGGATGTGGTGATACTTTGGGGGAACTCCAGCTGCTCTCCCTCCCTTTGGGAAAGAAGTAGGAGGTGCTGTGCTCTTTGCTGGGGGGAAGACAGGGCTTAGAGGTTACTTAAAATCTTCTTTCTTCGTTTCTAAATTTTAAATGGCATGTTTAGAATTTAATCTTCAAACCTGGGAGCCAGACCTGCAAGTTGAAAGATGACAGCCGAGAGATGGTTTCGTTTGGCTGGCTGCAACAGCCAGATGGCAGATGCTGTGAGCGGGAGACGGAGGGAGGCTGGCGGGGTGCGGGGAGCGGCTTCTGTTTTGGCTCCTACCCCCCATCCACAAGTAAACCACTCACCCAGCACCAGGCCTGGGCTGTGCACACCCCGGGGGTCGCTTGAAGTAGCTGGTATTGCCCTCTACCAGACAGGGCCCCAGTACGGCCTCACTTTTCTTTTTAAACTTTTTATTTTGAGATAACTGTAGATTTGCATGCAGTTGTGAGTAATGATACAGGGAGAACTCTTATATGTATCTTCCGGCTTCTCCCGGTGCTGACGTCTTCCATAGTGATAGTTCAGTATCCCAACCAGGAACTGACATGCACTGACCTTGTTACAGTTCCCCCCGTTTACATGCATTCATCCGAATGAGTGAGCATGGGTGTGCGTGCATTTGTGTGCGCCTGTGTGCGTGCTTAGTTCTATGCAATTTTATCAGATGAACCACTGGCAACCAGTAATCTGTTCATCTCTATAATTTTTTCATTTTGAGACTGTTATATAAGTGAAATCATACCGTATGTAACCTTTTGAGATGGGTTTTTTTCTCCCACTTGGCATGACTCTAAAGATCTACCCAGGTCTTTTGATGCATCAATAGTTTATTCCTTTCTGTTGTTTCTGTGCCACGGAGATACCCAGGGTAAGTTTGACCATTCACCTGCCCAGGAGCATCTGGGCTGCTTCCAGGCTGGGGCTGAGACAAATAAAGACCCCATGAACATTCACGCACAGGTTTTTGTGTGAACATAAGTTTCCGTTTCTCTGGGCTAAAAGCCCGGGAGCATAATTGCTGGGTCATATGGTAGTTGCAGATTTCGTTTTGTGAAAAGACCTTCCACGTTTCATCAACACCCATCTATCCCCTGGCCTCTGGGAAAGAGATGTGAGTCCTGGAGAGTGGACCTTGGATGTGAATTCCTTCCTCCTTCAATTATTAATTGACAGCAGCATATTGTGCCAAGCGTGGTGTTGCCCTCCAGGGATTCACTGAGAAAGAGATAAACAAGGGTCTTTGCGTGGAGCTTTCCTGCTGCTGAGGTGAGATCAGCAGTCAGCAGGCAGGTGCGTCAATAAAGACAGTTACTCTTATCAGGCGCTGGCCTACACGCTGGGCACTCTGCAGGTACATTACCGTCCTCGAGAAGACCAGGGAGGGACTGTCCTTTGCCCCTAGAGCCATGGGGCATGCGTGTGTGCCCAGTCATATCTGACTCTGCAATCCCATGGACAGGGGAGTATGGCGGGCTACAGTCCACGGGGTTGCAGAGTCGGATGGACTGTAGCCCACCACACTACCCTGTCCGTGGGATTCTCCAGGCAAGAATACTGGGGTGGGTTTCCATTCCCTTCTTCAGGGGATCCTCCTGACCCAGGGATCGAACCCACGTCTCCTGCCTTGGCAGGCAGATTTTTTTTACCACTGAGCCACCTGGGAAGCCCTGTGGGAAAGAGCAGAAAATCCAGGCTCCTAACATACACTGCATTGCCCCTCGTGGCCAAGACTGGCCATCAGGAGATGCAGAGTGAGGTGAGAGGTGAGGATGTTTGGGATGGGGCCACTGGGTGGTGGTGGTGTTCAGTCGCCAAGTCGTGTCTGGCTCTTTGCGACCCCATGGATTGCAGCACACCAGATTTCCCTGTCCTTCACTATCTCCTGGAGAGTGTCAGAATTTGCTGACAAAACATGGTCCATTGGAGAAGGGAATGGCAAACTGCTTCAGTATGCTTGCCTTGAGAACCCCATGAACACTGGCTCAGGTAATCCTCAGTCATCCTGGCAGGTGATGCTGTTACTGATCCATGCTTTACGGTAAGGAAGCAGAGCAGGGGGCCAAGGTCACACATACAGGAAGTGGGACGTCTGGATTCAAGTCTGAAACCAGGCTGCTTGCCTCCCACTGCCCTGCTGGTCCACATCTCAGTCCTACCATGAGCCTCTGTGTTCCTCAGAGAACCTTGTTCTTTCCATTGTTTGGGATTTCTCTGCTGCTGGAAGATGTTCAAGAGGAAATGATACAAGGGCTGGAGTAGCCTCACCCGTCGGGTGGAGACCATGGAGCCGCAAACCGCTTTCGGGGAGGCGTCTGGCGTCTGGGAGGCTTTCCACTGCCCTCTGGGGATTTGTTTTGTTCATCATCCAAAAAAGAAAGAGGAAGGGACTCATGAGCACCACAGGGAAAGACTGGACAGATTTAGATGCCAATCTCAAACACAGAAACACACGTGCACACGTGCACCCACAGGAGACCCTCAGAAAGACAGACAGCTCAAAGAGAAGGACGTACGGACACAGGAAGTCAACAGTAGGAGACAGATGCACAGACACCCTCAGATAAAGCCTGACCTGCGGGCCCTTGGAGAGAGGCAGAGAGACACTGATGCTCCCACCTGCTGGGGTGTGGTAGCCATGGTTCTGCAGGAGTGCGGTCACTCCCCCACCTGAGCTCCTCCCAGCCAGGGGGTCCATGCAGCGGCCAACTGTCAGGATATCCCTCGTTGGTTTCTAGAGCCCCCACCCAACCCCCCAAGCCTGTAAATAAACTCTCAGTCAGGGATTCCTCCGCCCGGTTCCAGACTCTTTCTTGGACCTGCATCCCACATTCAGGCGATGAGCCATCCTTCCTCCCCGGCCAGCATGCAGCGTCTGTGTCACCTTGTGGTCCAGTCTGGCCCCTAGTGGATCGGCCTTTGCTGGCTGCTGCTCTTGCTACGAGACAAGAGGAGGTAAGCCAGAGTGAGGGACCACTTCAGCTGGGGCCGCCGGGAGGCGGTGGTTTGTGCTGCGGCTTTGTGTTGAGTTTCTGGTCCAGAGGACAGCAGTTAGGATACCAGGCCCCACGGAGAGATCTGTGTGAGTTCCAAATCTCAGGTTCCCTGTCCGTGTAACAAGGGTGCCACAGGACTAAACCCCCCAACCCTGGAGCTGCTGGGAAAGGTCCGTGAGATGACAGCTCAGGCCTGGGAAGCCCTGGGAGCTGGGGCCATGCCTGTTGTAGGTGTGTTGTTAGAATGAATGGCCTTGGGAGAGTCCAGACCATCAGTCGTCTGTCCCAGAAATAAATTTAGCCAGGTTTCTGGCAGCACAGGTTTGAACCCTTTTGCTGTGGAGAGCAGGATTTATTTATCACCCTGGGAAACTTCAGCTCCCAGGATCTGGGCCCAGCACATAGCAGATGCTTGGTGAATGCGCTCCTGGAATGATCGTGTGGGACAGCAGAGTCCCTGAGGTTGGAAGTAGACCACAGAAGAGAACATCCCTCGTGGAAAATAAGATCACAGAGGCCCTGGCGTCATGCATGGGGTTGTGGGCAGGCTGCTGGTGTCCCCACAGGTGCATTTGTGTCTCCATAGACCCCCCACCGCCAGCCATCTGCCCCCCATGCAGGGCAGGTTTGCCACTTCCACAGTTTGCAGCCAGCCAGTCCCCCTACATCAGCTCCTACTATTCAAGATGTGTTAGTGAGCTCATGTCTTAAGTTCAGGGTGCCAGTGAGGGCTCTTCCTCAGGCATACACGGCTGCCTTCTTGCTATGTCCTCAGATGAGCCTTCCTCGGCATGTGTGCAGAGAAAGTGAGCTCTGAGGTCTCTCTTCCTTTTTGTTTTTTCTGTTGGCCACATTGTGCAGCTTGCAGGATCTTAGTTCCCCAGTGCAGTTCACAGCTCAGTCACTCAGTCACGTCTGACTCTTTGCAACCCCATGGACTGCAGTACACCAGGCTTCCTTGTTCATCACTAATACGCAGAGCTTCCTCAAACTCAGGGATTAAACCCAGGTCCCAGCAGTGAAAGCTCTGAGTCCTAACCGCTGAACCACCAGTGAATTCCCTTTGATGTCTCTTTTCATAAGGACACTAATCCTATAGGACCAGGGCTCCACCCTTGTGAACCCAGTTATCCTTAATCACTTACCTGGAGGCCCCATCTCCAAATACAGCCGCATTTGGGAGTTGTGGCTTCAATGTATTGTTTTAGGGGGGACACAGATTCAGTGTGTAATACAAGGTACTCTTCTGCTCCAAGCAGAGGATTTGGGAAGGCACGTGAGAACTGCCACTCCTTGTTGGCTGATCTTAGCACCAGCTCCCCACTGTAGGTCTGCATCTCAAGCCCCTGCACTGCTCTGGAGGTTCCAGGCTCCTGGCTGCTTGCCTGACTGTGTGTTGACCAATGCAAGTTTCTTTGCTGCCTGAGCACCAGGATAGGCCAGATACCAGAGAGAGACCAGTAAAGGGGATGCCTTCTTCCTTGGAGCTGGGAGTCCCACATGGTGATGGCCAGAGTTTGGCACTGTAATAGGATGTAAAAGTTGCTCTGGAGCAACCATAGCTGGGCTTTGAGGGTTGAAGAGGAGTCCTTCAAAGACTGGGCAGAAAGTCTCCTGCTTGCCAGTCTCATGCTGGCTGTGGGGAAGCTGCAGGACAAGGAGACCGCATGCTGATGGGCAGACGGACAGTGACAGTTAAGACACAGACCAAGGGATGGCTAAGTCATGACATGCATTTTCTAGGAAGTCATAGCAGATAACCAGGGTGCTGTTTACAAAAGAAACTTCCAGTTACATGGGAGAGCTTACAACTGCCAGAGAAAGCCAGAGAAGGAAGTGGCCGCAGGGGCAGTTGGACCTGGGGTCAGAAGCTGTATTAGGAGGAACAGGAGGCGCCCGGGCAGGTGGATTAGCCTGGGCAATGGCCCCGCCAGAGGGAAGCAGAGGTTCTGCTCAGAGGGCAGCTGAGATGCTGCCGGGCCAAGAGGACTGTGCAGGCTGTCAGGAGGCAATTGGCATGAAAAGTGGGAGGCCAGGGTCCTAGGAGAGTCACGCAAGTCCTTGTGGATAACAGCTGATGCTTATGGGCCACTTGACATGTACTGGGCGCTTGATAAGGAATTTAGCCTTGTCCTTAGGTCACACATCTGGCCACGGGTAGATCTGGGGTTTGGGCCCAGGCAGCCTGCTCCAGGGCTTCTGCTCACCCTGCTCCTGGTGTTTGCTGAATCCGATTCAGTTCCAGAGAGCCCAGGGGTGCAGGGGAACCCATTCTGCCCTCACAGTTTCTTTGGCCTCTCCTGCCATGTGACCTTGACCATCATTGCATCTCCTGCCTCTGCTCTGGATGAGACCTAGAATAGCTGGGCTGTTCATGGTCCTAATGGAAAGGGGCACCCCCCAGCTGGCGCTGAGGCTCCTCCTGACCAAACGGGTCCCGCCGACCCTGAAGGCCCTCAGCACGCGGCCGCCGTTTTAGCGGAGGAGCTATTGAAAAGTGGCTCAATCCCGGCTGCATTGTGAGCCAATTCAGAGCTGAGCTCTTTGTCAGAGAGGCTTGGAGACCGAGCCCCCTTCACATGCCCTCTCCTGGCGCTGCCCCCAAGCCCCTCTGAGCTCATGTTGGGAAACACCAGGCTCTTGAAAATCAGTAATTGAGAGAAACACTGCTGGTTTCCAAGGAGCACACGGTGACTCCCGAGTGTCGAGGGCAAGCCAGAGTCACGTTGTCACCATGTTCAGAAACTCACACACATGCAAGCGCACGCGCCCCAGTCTCTTTGGTATGTAAATTAGTATCGGTGAAACTAAAGCTGTCCATGTGTGTTATAAAAAATGCAAACAATATAGAAATACAAAAAGAATAAAGGATAGGTGGCTTCTTTCAGTAGTAGTCATCATGAACAATTTGATTTTTATCCTCGTTTTTGCTATAAAAATGGGTGCATATTATAGATACTGTTCCAGTTTCATTATTTCTGCTTGGCAATAATTGCAAAAATAGCCATCCATCCTTAAACCTATATAGGTCAGCTGTTCTCAGCAAGACATGGTTCTTTGCTCCCCAGGAGACACTGGGCAATGTCAGCAGACACTTTTGGTTGTCACAACTTGACCGTGATGGTGCTACTGATTTCTAGTGGGCAGAGACCGGGCATGTTGCTAAACATTCTACAGTGCATATGCCCCACCGCAGAGAATTATCCAGCCCCAAAATCTCAGTAGCACCAAGGCTGGGAAACCCCACTGTAGGATTTACCTGTCTTTTAGTATGTGTGTAATTTTTATTGGCATTTAGTTGCTTTACAATGTTGTTAGTTCCTATTATACAGTAAAGGGAATTAATTATACCGATACATATATCCCCTCTTTTTTAGATTTCCTTTCCATGGAGGTCACCACAGATCACTGAGTAGAGTTCCCTGTGCTAAACCGTAGGTTCTCATTAGTTATCTGGTTTCTACATAGTGTGTATATGTCCATCTGAATCTCCCAATTCATCCCACTCCTCTTCCCACAGTGGTACACATAAGTTTGTTCTCTACAGCTGTGACTGTGTTTCTGCTTTGCCAGTACGTTCATCTGTACCATTTTTCTGTATTCGCCATATAAGTGATATGGGCTTCCCAGGTGGCAGCGTGGCAAAGAATCCACCTGCCAATGCAGGAGACGCAAGAGACAGGGTTTGATCCTTGGGTTGGGAAGACCCCCTGGAGGAGGAAATCACAATCCACTCCAGTATTCTTGCCTGGAAAATGGCTTGGACAGAGGAGCCTGGCAGGCTATACAGTCCATGGGTTCGCAAAGAGTCAGACATGATTGAGCGTGCATGCATGCATAAATGATATTTCTTTTTCTCTTCTGACTTACTTCACTTTGTATGTCAGTCTCTAGTTTCATCCAAGTCTCTGCAAATGGCACTGTACTGTTCCTTTTGATGGCCGAGTAATATTCCATGGTACGTGTGTATCATGTCTTCTTTATCTATTTCTCTGTATGTGGACACGTTTCTCTGTCCTGGCTGTTGTAAACAGTGCTGCAGTGAACATTGGGGTGCATGCATCCTTTTGAATTATGGCTTTCTCTGGATACATGCCCAGGAAAGGGATTTTGGGGTCATATGACGGCAAGACAGTGAGATACATATATACGACGGTTAGGTTAGTGGAATTTAGACGGTCTCTGGTTGTTCACAGTCACAAAAAACCCTGCAGAAGTGTCCTTATACGTGTATGCTCTCAGGTCCTTCTGCGGATTTTTCTGTTGGATACAATGTTGGAAGTTAAAATTGCAAGCTGGAGAGGTAGCATGCCTTTTAGATTTTGATAGGTCCTGCCACGACGCCCTCCAAGCTGATTACGGTCATCGACGCTGCCACCGCAGACAGCTCACTCACCCACGCCTCCTCTCCTCAATTAACAAAGCGCATTTGATTTATTTTAAATAACTTTCCATTGCACCTCCGTGTCCATTGACAGAAACTGCTCTCTCTCGCCGCAAATTCACTCCATTCTGCCAATAACTCTGAAACGGTGATTGATATTTTGCTGACAGTGGGTGTTTAAAGATGTTCGATGTTGGTGACAATAGGAAAAAAAATCCCATTAGTTCTTTCCATTTGGGTAATAGCAAGAAAGATAAAAGGCACGGCTTTGTCTTTCCTTATTGAAGGAGCGTTTAATCACGAGGCTCTAAAATGATTACACAGGCCCTCTGCTCGCCTTGGAGTTGATTTTACCTCCCCATTCCCACACATACACTTTGAGACTCAGGGCTCACCCATCACCCAGCTGCAGCCCTCTCTCAGGTGACCTCCTGCAAGGTGACCTCGGGATGTGTGGGCTGAAGCCCCAAAATGAGTGAAGCGCTGCACACGTTGCCACTTGGGTTCAAGAAGGCAGTTCGCCTACATGCAGGACTAGGTGTCTTACTAGTTAAAGGAGATGCACAGCACAGAAGGGTATGTGGGACTGATGATTTATCGTTCACGTCCTTTAAACCTGGCTCTGTATTTGTTGGCTAATTAGTGCACCTTGACTGTATGGTCCCCTGGGCTTCCGAATGCTTCCATTGACGCTGGGACAGACCAGTGTGGAGCCTTCTGTTGGGCTCCGCTGGACAGGCTGCAGAGCTGAGATCTGGTGCTCCCATCCTGAGATGCTCCTGAGCAGAGTAGGGTAGACAAGAGTTGAGAGAGTGATGCCCGCATGCTGGGGAGCTCAGGGAGGGATCAGGGGGAAGCCCAGCAGAAAAATATGTGTGTGTTCATGCATACTTGTAAACACAGGTGCAGTCCAGCGGGGGAAGAGGGAAGGGAGGGAAGGAGTCAGCCAGGCGAGGAAAGGCTGGAGGTGGCTCAGGTGGATGGAAGGAGTGGTGTCAGTGTGGCCCATCTTCTGTTGTCCCATTTGCTCTGTCTACAGTACAACACTTTCATCCCCAGAGTGGCCGTCAGTTCAGCCGGTGTTGGAGAGAGTAGGGAGACACAGTCTCACAGGGCAGCTTTGGGTTCAGCCACACGTGTCTCCCCTCTCCAGGTGAGGGGACTAGACGACCACCTGGCACCTGGGTATCACCTTGGGCTCCTCAGCCAGGGCACCATGGAGGGGCGGTCAGGCCCTCGCCTGCCCCATGAAGAGCAACCCCAGCTCAGCACCTAAACTCCCAGGGCCCATCAGAGGCACCCAAAGCCAGGGCTCCACTGCCCTCTATCCCAGGCTGAGGGGCTTGACCCAGCCTCCCCCCAGCCCCCAAGAAGTGCTGCTAGACCCAAGATGACAGCGTCTTTGCCAGGAGACCTCTGGGAACCCCCATTCCAGGGATCAGCCACCTGGTTTGGAGACCAGCAGATGCTTTGTCTCCTTTCCTGTGAATGTAATTGCACGTGCTCAAGGGTGAGTGTGCAGGAGTGTGTATTACAAGGAAGGAGCCATCCCCTCTCGGGCACCCCCATGCCTGGCCCTTGGGCCATGTGGATGCATGTAGTCACTCACAGAAGTTCATATGCATCACCCGAATCACTTTTATTTTAAAATACACGTCTGTGCTTTTTTAAACAAGGATGGTCCCGTCTCGTTGGATAGCTTCTCTTGCTCAGGAAGAAGCACAAATCGGTGCATAATTTATCATTGTACACAAATCTGCTAGCAGTGGCTTCCTAGGTTGTGTCAGCCCCTTGGGCGGGGGGGACATTTAAGTGGTTCCCAAGGATTTTGCCTTTTCACCTGCAGCGGGCCTTCCTGTGCTCTTCTTTATACTTGAGAACACTGTAATCCTTTATGCCATGCATTTCTTGTGTGCCTGCCCTGGGGAATGTGCTGGGGACACAGAGAATGAGCGATGGACACTGGCATTCTGGGAGGGAGAGGCGCAAGCCCCTGATGAGAGCTACAGAGAACCGTGAAGCAGGCTTGGGACATGGGTCCCAGGGACCAGGGCAGACACTGATGCAGACAGGATGCTCAGCATGCTTTCTGTGTATGTGACACTGGAATGGAGATCAGGAAGGAGGTGAGGGGGTAGCAAGCACAGGCTCATGGGTAAGATCATTCCAGACAGAAGGAGGGTCTCATTCAAAGGCCCTGGAGTGGGCTGTGTTTGGTCCTCTTAGAGCACAGGGGCTTCCCTGCCTGGTGGCTCAGACGGTGAAGAATCTGCCTGCAATGCAGGAGATGCTCGTTCTATCCCTGGTCGGGAAGATCCTCTGGGGAAGGGAATGGCAACCCACTCCAGTACTCTTGCCTGGAGAATCTCATGGACAGAGGAGCCTGGTGGGCAACAGTCCATGGGGTCGCAAAGAGTCGGACATGACTGAGCGACTCACACTTCCACTTTTTTTTCACAGAGCACAGAACAAAATCCTCACTAGAACAGAGAGCTAAAGGCAGAGAATCCCAGGAAACCTGCGTGTGGAGATAAATACCCAGGAGGTGATTTGTCTGGTCAGGAGTTCTCACTTGAAAGTTTTGAGAGATTGTTACTTTGCTTTTCAGAGATGCTCCCAGCTTGCACCGTCTGTCAGCTACGGTGCTGGCAGAGGGACCGCCTTGCTGGGCCTTCTCCAGCCACTGTGATTCCACCACCCAGCTCAGGTCTGTGTGGGGCAGAGGATAGGTGTGGCCCAGGGCCTGGGGTTCTGGATTCCACATAATGAGGCTTCTCGGGTGTTCTTGCAGAGGCGCTGCCAACCTGAGTCTGTGGCTGCAAACTGACCGGTACAGTTCTCACCACAGCCACATGGGATGGGAACTGGGTCAGCCCTCCGTGTTTTCTCCCCCAGATGAGGACACTAAGTAATGTGCCTGAGGTCACAGTTAAAGTGGCAAAGTTGGGATTCGAACCCAGGAATCTTGGGGGCATACTTCGTGTTCTGAATCAGTGCTCCGAACTCTGCCATGAGCAGCAATGCGGGGAGCCCTGGGCCCCAGTGCAAGGCTTTCCCTCGCCTCCCTGCACCCAACACTGGACAGCGTCGTGGACAGTATCTCATGGTTATGTGCTCTGCTATCAGGCGCCTGGCGCCCAGCTGCATGCTTGGCACAGAGTAGGGGCTGGGTAAGCGTACAGTCTGTCTTTAAAAATGAGAAAACTGGCCTAGATTTCTGCCCACCTCCCAAACCTTAAGAGAAAGATCCGTTCTTTTACTTACAAACGGTCTTACCCTAAGAAATCAATGTGCCGTCAGGGGTGTTTGAAATGGCACCAGGAGTGATCAGAAAGTTATTCCTTTGACGTCTGGCTCAATTTTATTTGAAATTCCAGGGGGGGAAAGGAGCTGGGTTCTTATTCAAATGCGATGGTGGGGGAGGGGCAGTAAATGAAGTGGCAGGAACCCCAGGCTGGCTGGGGCTCCTCAGAATGACAATGAGGCCTGCCCCGGCCAGTCTCATCCAGGCAGGCCTAACGAGATTAGATTTTCATAAATTTCAGACAGTGCCAATTCCTAATTCCTCAGTGTGCGGCCAGGAGGCCAGACAGGGCCGCCTGCACGGACTGCTTGTTAACCAGGGAGCACGCCGGCTGCCCCTCCGCCCGGAGCAGACACAGGGCAGGGGGCGGTAGGGGGGGGGTCGTCTGGTCTGGAAACCTCCTGTGGGCTGGCAGGAGCTGGGTGGACTCTGGCCCAGCTCTCCAGCCAAGGAAAGAGAAAAGATCTCCAGTATCCGGCTGCTTCTCCGATGATTAACTGAAAACCCAGTGATGGTTGTGCCCACACGTTGCATGGCAAATTTTGCACCAGCCCTCTCCCCATTTACAGCCAGGAAGCAGCCGGACAGGGGTTTGAACTGAGGCTCCTGCGTTTGGTTTAGGTCTGGCTCTTTCACTCAGAACAGGGGGCCATAAACTTGGTTGCAAAAGAATTGCATCTTCACCTTAACCACCCCTAACAGGAACATGGGTACCAAACCACAGGGCATCAGCAGCTACTTGGCAATCCGGTCGCCAGTAGAAACCACAGACTTCCGATCCATGGAAACCTGCTGGGTCGCATTTAATGTGATAGTATCCCAGGTCGCTTGTGTGATCCTGTATGTTCTTCCTATATCGAAAGTCTGATTGAGAGTTTGATAACTATATTTTGGTAGATTTGGGTTCCTTTTAAAGCCTCACATGAATTTTTATTCAGTTTAATTTTATTTTAAAATAAGCATTCTGAGACCTCATCCTGGCTCCCCCAGCTGCAGGGAAGGAAGCCATGGGGTCAGGACTGCTCTCTGACTCCTGGCCTGACGGGACCGACACTGCCCCTCGGTTTGTGGGAACTAAGTGGGGAGGGATGTCCTGTCCTGGGCAGGTGCTTGGCACTCAGATAGAGACAGAGGAGAAGGCAGCTGTGTCTTTATGCAGTTTCGTGGGAGGTGCCCAGGGCTCCCCCAAATGCATGGCACAAGGCCTTTCTAACAACCATCCTGTGACTTTCCTCTGTGCTGGTGGGGAGGTGGGAACCACTGGTCAAGATACTGGCTTCATGGACCACATGGCAAGTGATGCTCTAGGCAGTCTTGATCTACCCTGGCAAACAGTCCCATTCCACGCGAGTGCCTGACTTGAACCAACACCGTTCCTGACATTCTGGGACCATGGTACCCAGGACCATTGGGTGTGGGGCTGTCGGCCTAACCCATCCCTGAAAGCACAGGCTTGGGGGTTTGGGGTCTTGAACTGGCCAGTCATCTCCCTTCTTGCAGCCTCAGTTTCCTCATCTGTAAAGTTGGCGGCGGGGGTCATATTAGTGTTTATTTCACAGAATGCAGCTGAGGATTCAATAAGATGATACCCAAAGAGATTCGGGCCACACCTGGCCCTGAGGGGGCTCCCAGACACTACCCCTCATTAGTGTGAGGCGAGCTGGGAAAGGACCAGAGACGCCCGTATGCACACCTCAAAGTGACTGCATCCGTCCCTAGAGGAGGAGACACAAAAGCAGAGTCAGGCTGCTCCAGTGAGGTGGACGGAGCTATTAATTTGAAGTTATTCCATGAGGAAAGAAGACGCTCAATTAAATAAGAGTGACCTTACTTTGCATGTGGAAGATGGGCTTGGCCACCCCCCGAGAACCTGCTGCATCCGTCACCCACCCCAAGGGGAAAATTACCAAGAAAAATGACAGGACCGCTGCCCCATGGTAAGCGGACCTGACACCCAGATCAGAATGAGGGAAGTGTGATGTTTCCTCCCCAAAGACTCCTGTTCTCTGCGCAGGTCCTCTAAGCAGGGACTGGTGCCCGTAAGTCCAGCCACCACCCTGGGTGACCTTTTCTGACTGACCCTGGGACAGAGGCCCATGAAAGCATGCTCAGTGTTTCCAGGGCATCAGCCTGGATGAAGGGTGCCTGCTGTCCCAAAGGCATGGGGTTGTGATGGTGGTGACTGCGAACCACCCACTGTCTCCCGCCCTGTTCTGAGCCCTTGACATGTACTTCTTCATCTTTCTTGGAGCTCTCAGGGGTGCATATGCCCAGGGTCACACGGCCAGCAGCTGGCAGATGGAGGGCTAGGCATATTCTGAGGTGTTCCCGTGTAGGCGGGGGAACTGACAGATACTTCAGGAAAGCTGGGAGCATTTAGCAGGAGATAAAGGCCCTTTCCCCTCTCATTCCTTCAAGGAGGCTCTGGATTTGGGACTGGCCCTGCCCTTTGATCTGGAGGAACTGTCTGTGCCTTGGTTGGCTCGTCTACACAATAGAATGGTGATGGCTCTCGTAGACCTGGGGGAGGCGGGCTCAGCGCAGGGCGGTGCACATGTTGTACATGTTAGCATCCTGACTGTAGTCCCAGTGAGTGGTTGCTATGACAACAGGGAGTTTGGGCTGGGGACCAGCCCGCCACCCCCTCCTGCTCTGATTCCCCTTTGTTTGTGACCAGGCTTTGCTGTGAGCCCTGTGGTCACAGGAGAGTTGAACTGAGTGGAGGGCAGCAGTTGGACCTATCCCTTCCGCCAGTGTGCTAGGCACCTGGTCCCACGTCCAGGTAAAGGGAAGCCCGTGAGACTGAGGACGCTGAGGCAGGATCGGTGTGGCTCTGCATCTTGGGGGCTCCTCTCTTGGCTGGAAGTCTAGAAGCCACCCATCCTGCAGACTTTGGCCTCTCGTTGCTTTTAAAACTCTTTGAATATGCTGCCGGCGTTAAAGGCCAGGCAGCTTCACCAGCTGTTCCTAGGTTCTAGAGAGATGGGGAGTTGGGGCTGCACTGACCCAGCCTGCTTGGGGGCTGTCTGGCCTGCTGGGGTTTCAGCTAGCAGTGACTGTCTGGAGCACCCTGTTGACCTGATGAGGAGGAGCTCTTGCTCGATTAGTGATGCCTGCAGTGGGAGCAGGAGTGAGGAGCTGAGTATGAAGATCCAGAGAGGCCAGGCAGATGAGGTCAAGCAGAACTAGGGCCCCGGTGGAGCTTGGGGCAAGTGGACAGCACAGCCTGTGTTAAGAGGGTGTCCACCCACAGCTCTGTTTGTTGCTTGGGTGGGGACAGGACTGTGGATGCTAATGCCCTCAGGCCCCCCATTTGCCCCGTATTCCAGCAGATGCTTTCTGATGCATGTCCCAAAGAGGTGAGTTCATGTCCCCTGAAGGCAGAGTCTCCAGGAAGGAGCACCCTGAGTGTGAAAGTTCACTGTGCTATCCAGGGGACCAGAGCCCCCTCACCCCATGGCCAAGGTCAAGACACCCAGCCTAGGCTTATTTTTGCCTTACGGGTTGGGATGAATCACCTGTTGGTTGGGGGGCCTCTCCTGACCCCCTCAGTCCCCCTGTTTCCGTGTCTCCATGTCTTTCCACATGCTCAGTCGCTCAGTTGTGTCCGACTCTGCGTGACCCCATTGACTGTAGCCTGCCAGGCTCCTCTGTCCATGGGATTCTCCAGGCAAGAATACTGGAGTGTGTTGCCATGCCTTCCTCCAGGGGATCTTCCTGCAACCCATCACTTACATCTCCTGCATGGGCAGGTGGAGTCTTTACCACTAACACCACCTAGGAAGACCTCGTGTCTGTGCACAGCCTGGAATATACAGCTGGGTCCTGCTTGACCCTCTCTCTTCAGACATATGGGTTTGGACTGTCCTTGTTTGCTTTGGCTGGTATGCTGGGGAGCCTCATTGAGGGAGTGTTCCCTAAGTGCTGGCCATGTGGGCCCCCACACAGCCTCTCCCTTCCACTTGGGGAAACTGGGATGGACTCAGAGTGAGTGAGGGTCACAGAGCCAGCCTGGGCGTCCCCATGGAGTTCTGTGCCAGCCCCGGAGCTGCCTCAGGGACTCTGCAACCCTTAGGCGTCTCCTTTCCCTTCTGGCCACGACCCCAGGCCTCTGGCTTCCAAAATAGAGCCTGGAAGCACTTCGTGGTCCCCTGAGAATTTCGCCCCGTCGTCCCCCACGTGGATTTGTGTGGGGTTGTGGCCCAGGAACCAGTGCGGTCATGTTAGTGCCTTCAGCACCCTGGGCTCTTTTCTGGGGGTGATTCTCTCACTCTGACACTGCACCCCAGAAATCAGGTCCTCCCGCCCTTTGGGGGTCGGGAGAGCTGTGGGCTTTGTTCACGCCCACTCGGCCCGTGGGGCCTCATCTGTTGACCCAATAGGACACCTCCAGCCCTGTTGCCTCCCCACTGGATGTTACCTAGAGGAGGGCAGCGGCCTGGCCAGGAGCCTGCAGGCCGCGAGGCCTGGGACGGAGACAGAGACACAGACACCTCCCTTGCTTCAGGCCAGGCGTGGGCAGGGCCCCTGGAGACGGGCGGAGGAGGGCAAGGGTGCCTACCCCCAAGTCCAGGCCGGGGTGAAGAGTGCACGGTGTTGGGGGAGGGGTTGCAGGCCCCTCTGAGGAGGGGGCGTGGGTGTTGCACAAAGCCAGCCTGTGTGTCCCCTGAATGGGCAGCTTTATCCCAGGCCCTAGCGCACAGGCCCCAGACCAGCCTGTCTGGGGAGGCAGGAGGCGTGGCCACAGCCACTGGGTTCCAGGCCAACATCCTGGCCTTTGCCAGCTCAGGCCCCGCACCCTCCTGGCGGGAAAGGGAACGAGTCCCTCTGAGGGTTTGAGGCTTGTCCGATTTCCCGCCAGGCGGGGCCCAGCCTTCTCAGGCATCAGGAAGGACTCACTGAAATCCCTGGCTACTTCATCGTCCCTCCTGTCCCTCCCAGGGCAAGATAAGGATGTGAATCCCATCCCCACCCCCCAGGGCTGGAGCCAGGACCCAGGCTCCAGATGGAATTCTGGGTGCAGCAGTGGACATCCAATGAGGGAGTCAGCAGCGGGCAGTCTGTCACATGACCTGAACCTGGGTCCCCTCACCTGTGAGGCAGGATGATGAGAAAGCACCCATATATAGGCTCAGCCCTGCACAGAGACGCTCAGCCCTGGCACATTCTTTGTCCCTGTGGTCTTATGGACTGTAGGCTGTTAAGCAATACCTTGGCTCTCACCCTGTAGATTCTGGGAGTGCCTTCGGTTGTGTCACTAGTGACACCAGTCTGAGCCACTAGTGTCCTCAGACATTGCCACGTGTCCCCCGGGGGCAGACCCACTCAACTAACAGCATCACGCAGACTTTGGCACGTCTGGGCAAAAACGCTTAACATGGTGGGAGAAGGTGGGTGTCCCGCAGAGCCTGGGTAGGAAGAAGGGGTGGCCAGGGCTCCAAAGAGGGCTGTGGGCGGGCAGCGTGCAGAGGGGTCCTGCCGAACCAGCAGGAACGTCCACCCGGGACAAGTCGATCTCCGCTGGAAGCAGAGGCTGGTGGCAGGAAGGGCTGCCCTCACAGGCTCTGGCCAGGCCCCGGGTGAGTGGCACATGGCACACGGTGACACAGTGCACCTCACTGCCTGCTTTCGAGGCCCCACCTTCGCCCGCCCCCACTCCTCCAGCTTCTGTATGTCTGTCTGAGAAGAGGAAGCGCTGAGTCAGTGGCCCTGAGCTTGAACCTGTACCCCTGGGGAGACCTCGGCAAATTGCTTGTCAGTGCCAGGGGGCGGGGTGGGGGGAGGGTCTTCCTGCCTGCCCTCTGGAATCTGGGGAGACACATTTCCTGGCTTGTCCGTGGGCAGCCTTGGACCAGAGGAGGCTGGCTGTGCCCGCCCCCCCCCCCCCCCCGCCTCTCCGCAGCCAGGTCACTGCCCCGGCCCCCAGCCTCTCACCTGCCACTGCTGGGGGCTCTGCTGGCATTGCGCATGGCCACCTGCCGATCGGCCCAACACAGACCCGCTCGAGTCAGCAGAAACTGCCCCGACTCTGGCAGGATCAAAATAACCTCTTTCCTTTTCCAGCACTTGAGGGTTTTTCCGCCTTCTGGGGGAAAAAAACAAAACAACCCGAAAAAAAGAAATGAGAGTTGCAGTGTTTGCAGCCTCCCGGAATGTGGTTTTTCTGAGGCCTCTTCCTGGAGGTGGGGTTGGCCCTCACACCCTCCCGTCCTGTCGAGGGTGGTGTCTCTGTGCGTCTTGTGTGTGTGATAAATATGTCTGTGCGTGGGTGTGTTATCTGTGTTTGTGTTTGTGTATGGGTATGGCAGAGTGCTGGGGGTGTACAGGGATGTTGGGGTGTGTTTCTGTGCTGGGGTGTATGGGTGCTCAGAAAAGCTGGCACCGAGCCCCTGCCTGCTCTGGGAACCCCAGTGTCTCACGTGTCCCCTTGGTCTTGCAGCGGAGCTGGAGTTCGTTGAGATCACCATCATCGTGGTGGTGGTCATGGTGATGGTGGTGGTGATCACGTGTCTGCTGAGCCACTACAAGCTGTCCGCTCGCTCCTTCATCAGCCGGCACAGCCAGAGCAGGAGGAGGGAAGACGCCTTGTCCTCGGTGAGTGCCTGAGCTTCCAAGGGCCTGGACACCCCCATCAAGTGCGTGTGGTGTTGGGGTTGAGTGCTCACAATTGGGGCAGACGGAGCAGCTCCCAGCAGGAAGGGACCTCGCCCTCCCCCAGATCTCAGCACCCACATCCCCCCTCATTCGCCTGCGCCATTGGGCTGCCCCTGCCCACCAGTGGGTGTTCCTCAGCAGATGGACCGGGAGGCGGTGCAGAGTCCATTGCTAAACAGTTTCCACCTCCACACCTATGAGGTGGAGTGTAACAACCTGGACAGAAGTGGCTGTGTGACCGGCAGGCTGCGGATCACAGAGAGGGCAGCCCCAGGGCTCTGCAGGGAGCACGTCCCTGAGCCTGTGTTGGCCGGGCATCGGGGGGGCAGTGACAGAAGCAGGCCGGGGCAGCCACCGTGGCCTCTCAGCTTTGAGGGACGTCTCACTGGGCCACATCAGGCTGGCGGGTTCGGGCATCTCCGCTTGTGTACATCGCCAGCCTGCCAAGGCAAGGAGCATGTCCGCTCAGGTCCCTCAACTGTGAACACGGGACGCCCCAACCCTGAGGCCCGGTGTGCCCGGAGGGCGCTGCGCCACTGCTGAGAAGCATCTGAGGCTCACCCGTGTGTTCATGTGCTGTTGCCCAAGGGGCGGAGCCAGCAGCTGCACTGCCACCTCTGCACTCGGTGATCTGCCCATCTTAGGAGAAACAGGGCTCAGAGAGGCGGGAACATTTGCCTGAGGCTATACAGCTTCTGTGGAGAAGGAAGTGGCAACGCACTCCAGTGTTCTTGCCTGGAGAATCCCAGAGACGGGGCAGCCTGGTGGGCTGCCCTCTATGAGGTCGCACAGAGTCAGACACGACTGAAGCGACTTAGCAGCAGCAGCCCCAGCACACAGCTTCTAAGCGACAGCTTGAGGCCTATTTTACCCCTCTCAGATCCTGGTGCAAAAGAGAGTACTTTGGACAAACGGGAAGACTGCAGCCCGGTAGCTATGCCCCAGGGCAGGACATCTCACCCCTTCTGAGCCTCAGTGTGCACATCTGTAAAATGGGAGGGGCTCACCTCTCTCCTGCCCACCCCCCCCACAGGGTCACAGGAAGGGTGATGTTAGTGGTGAGAGCTGGGAAGATGGCAGAGGTTTCCATGTGAGGGATCCTGGTCACCATGGAAAGGGGACAGCCATGTGGGCAGCACTGGGTCTTCGTGCCCAGATGGAGGCCAGGATCCAGGTTCTGGTTCCTGAACATCTGAGGCTAAAAGAAAGTACCCCTCGACATCTACCAGCCACCTGCATGGGCCCCTGGGGATGCCCGGCTGGGTAAACGCAGAGGCTTGTTAGACCTGAAATACGTGTAGCGGCTCCCCTGGGGCTCCTGCTAGACAGGGCACATCTGCAGAGTCTTGGGGCCCCATGACCTCCCGGAGAGACCCAGAGACAGCCATTGTCTGCTTGGCGCAGAGACCACCCCTGCCATAGCTGTCCTGCTGTGGCCTCTTTTCAGGGTGACCCCTGGGAGTTAATTTCCTCATCTGTCAGAGGGTGGGGTTCATGTTCAGGTAAGCCCTGTGCCCTGAGACCGCACGTCCCAGCTGGCGCTGCACCAGAGAAGCCAGAAAATACTGCATGATGATGACAACAGAGATGCCAGCCGCTGCAGTGACAGATCGCAGCTCGAAGTCTGCAGCTGAGGGCAGGTTGGGGGCCACCTGGGTATAGACAGACCTGGGCCAGCTGCCTGCTCTATCAGGTTCTCCTGGCTCATTCCCTTGGACTCTTACTGTGGCTGTGCTCACCCGGCAGCAGCCGTGTTAGTGGCATGACAGACCCCCTGGCCCTTGATGGAGTCAGCTTTCGGACCCCTGATCTAGATGGAGAAGCCATGAGCAGGCTGGACAGGCTTTCCAGGGAGGCTTTTAGGAAGAGAAGGAAGTGTTGGGGAGTGGAGGGGGCGAGAGAAGGAGCTGCCAGAAGCAGCACGTGGGTCTGGCACTGGGACCTGGAAAGGTGTCGGGGCCATTCACTGAGTCAGGGAACAGGGTAAGTTAAGACTCAGCCCATGGGCAGGTGCAGGGCAGCAAGCTGATGCCGGGTTACTTACAGTGGGGCTGGGCTGGCACAGGAGCAGAGATGCTGTGGGAGCCTGGGGAGGGGCCTCTGGTGGGTGGGTGGTCCTTGGAGGCCTCCCTGGAGGAGGAGGTGACCTCCAGGTGCACAAGTTGGGGTTAGTCAGGTGACAAGGATGGCGGCGATTCTGGGCTCTGCAGTGGGGCCTCCCAGCATTGACTGGTATGTTCCTAAGCTCCCTAGTGGAGACTCCCTGGGCTAGTGGGTGGGCAGAGATGGTTTGAACCCTGGACGGAGGGCCTCCCAGAGGGGTTTTAGGCAAGTTTACGTTGATCCAAGCTGACCCTGGCTGCTTGCACCCCTTTCCGGGGCTCCCAACTTGAATGGGGAGCAGGTGGGTGTGCCCTCATGTTTTCCTGATGCCCATGTGGGCTGTGCCAGGGGCCCATCCCGGGGCCACAGAGCCTGCTAGGGCCGGCTTGAGTCCAAATGAGTCTGGCAGTAGCAGAAAAGGTGTGGATACCAGCCCTGCCTCTTACCAGCTGGGTGGATGCTGTTCAGCTACATGCTGTTTTTTCGGGAGAACTGAGTTAGTGCTTTAAAGAGCTGAGCACAGTGCCTGGCACCAAGGCATTCCTAACATCAGTACCGAAAGGGCCCTGGGTGACCATATTAACAGTAACCGTATGTATCTGCTCTCTGTATCCACACGCCGGGAATAAACTAGACCCTAGTGAGTCTGTGTAGGGTAACTGCTTTCCTGATGGGACGGTTTTGAGACTCACAGAGCCCCCTAGCGGCCACATAGGAAATTACAATCTTCCAGGCGAAGCCCCCCCCCCCCCCCGCCCCCAACTCCCCAAGACTGCAGGTGATAACCGCCTTACCTGAGGATCCTCAAGAAAACAAGTCCCCAAGGAAACTCTGAGTTGATGGATATGTTCATTATCTTGATTGTGGCCTTCTACCCATACAGGAAGGATGCCTCTGGCCCTCAGAGAGCACGGTGTCAGGCAATGGAATTCCAGAGGTGAGTCTTAGCGCTGCCTATCACTCCCCCAAGTGATGGAGGGGGACTCCCTCCGTCCCCTGCTCCCGAGGCCGCTGTCGTGGACGCCCCTCTGCCCAGTAGCTTCCCTTCCCCAGGCCGGAGGCACCTCCCCTGTTAGCAGAGTGGCTGCTCGAGGCCCACTCCTACTCTTCTCTGAAGAACCCTCCTGGGCAGCCGGAATGGTCCCCGCAGGGACATTGTGCGCTCCCCACCCCCAGCAAGCAGCCCTTAATCTCTGCGACACCGAAGGACTTGGACTGGCCCTCTCTCCACCGTGTGACGCCACTGTGTGACGCCGCTGTGTGACACTCCAGGGCTCTCCAGGCATCGGACGCTGGACTCCGGGCTCTGCTCCCTACCCCCACCCTCACTCCCCAGAGAGCAGAGTCATAAGCAGCACCCCCCACCAACACCCCAGAACCCCCACCCCCACCCCCCCGCTGGGCCCTGACCCTAACTTGGCTCTTGCCCTCCAGCCACAGGTGTATGCCCCACCCCGGGCCACCGACCGCCTGGCTGTGCCCGCCTTCGCCCAGCGGGACCGCTTCCACCGCTTCCAGCCCACCTACCCGTACCTGCAGCACGAGATCGATCTACCACCCACCATCTCGCTGTCGGACGGGGAGGAGCCCCCGCCCTACCAGGGGCCCTGCACGCTCCAGCTGCGGGACCCCGAGCAGCAGCTGGAGCTGAACCGGGAGTCGGTGCGCGCACCCCCGAACAGAACCATCTTCGACAGCGACCTGATGGAAAGTGCCATGCTGGGCGGCCCCTGCCCCCCCAGCAGTAACTCGGGCATCAGCGCCACATGCTACGGGGGCGGCGGGCGCATGGAGGGGCCGCCCCCCACCTACAGCGAGGTCATCGGTCACTACCCCGGCACCTCCACTTTCCAGCACCAGCAGAGCAGCGGGCCGGCCTCCTTGCTGGAGGGCACCCGGCTGCACCCCGCACACATCGCCCCCCTGGAGAGCACAGCGGCCTGGAGCAAAGAGAAGGATAAACAGAAGGGACACCCCCTCTAGGAGTCCCGAGGGCGGGCCGGGGCCGCAGTAGGTAAAGCCGCAAATCACTCCGCACTTCTTGAAAGAAAAGAGAGGAGGCCGGGGCGACACAGAAAATGCGACGCGTAACCATCCTCCTCCCCCCCTCCCTCACCTCTCTGTGTATAAATATTTACGTGTTCTGTCTGGTCTGAATGCACAAGCTAAGAAAGCTTGCAAAAAAAAAAAAAGGCAAAAAAAAAAAAATCCCACGTTTCTTTGTTGAGCTGTGTCTTGAAGGCAAAAGAGAAAAAAAATATTCTACACTAGTCTTTTCTGTTTCTAGTTGAGCTGCGTGCGTGAATGCTTACTTTCTTTTGTTTGTTTATGATGATTTCACTTAACTTTAAAGACATATTTGCACAAAACCTTTGTTTAAAGATCTGCAATATTATATATATAAATATATATAAAATAAGAGAAACTGTATGTGCGAGGGCAGGAGTATTTTTGTATTAGAAGAGGCCTATTACAAAAAAAAGTTGTTTTCTGAACTAGAAGAGAAAAAAAAATGGCAATTTTTGAGTGCCAACTGAGAAAGTGTGTATTACCTTGTAAAGAAAAAAAAAAACTACAAAGCAGGGGTTTAGAGTTATTTATATAAATGTTGAGCTTTTGCACTATTTTTTAATATAAATATGTCAGTGCTTGTTTGATGGAAACTTCTATCCACGTGTGTCAAGACTTTTAAGGGAGAAATGTCGGAATTTCCCAGTCAACTTCAGGCAGAGCGTGGGTTCCACGCTGGGGCTGGAGAGAGGCTCCCCAGGGCTGACCTCCTGCAGAGTAGAAGCTTTCATCTAGTGATAGGTTATTACCTCGATCTACATTCCCTCCTGAAGGAGACGTGTTTAGCCCTCCTCTGGGCCCGGACAGCCTTTGGATCGCAAATGAAATAGGAAAAGTTAACTCCAGGCCCCAAGTTCCAGGAAGGTGGGCTTTGCTCTTCCCGAAATGAAGATTAACTGTTACTGAAGGAATCTTAGTTTTTGTTTTTTGGGTTTTTTTTTTTTCTCTTCTTTTTTGAACCATGAAGGTCCCCATAGGAAGGGGCTCACCAAGGTGCTCCCTGCCTGCATCACCAGGGCCCTGCCAGAGGCAGTTAGGTGGTTCAGATGTGCAGGGTGCTTCGGCAGTTCAGCCGGCTCCACACCACGCCAGCTGAGGTGGGTGCAGCCTGCTGGCATGTAGGAAAGGCCCAAAGGACTAGCTGCGTGACCTCACCCCTGTCTTTATATCGGTTCTCACGTAACAGGCCCATAGCCAGAAGACCAGAGAGGAAAGAGCGGTATGCCCAGGTTTCTCCCAGGACACTGCGAAAGGGTGAAAATGAGAAAAACCGTCAAACCAACACAAACTCAAGCTTTAGGATGTAGAAGCAGAATTCTTCCCCTTCTCTCTTTTCGCATTTTCATTCCCTTCCCCGTGGAAACCATCGTTTTTGGTGTCTTTGTGTATCTGTTTTCACAAGCGTCTTTGTCAGACACAACTCTTGTTTACCAGGATTTTACTGCTTAGATATTGGTGGGACCCCTCGCTGGTGGCATGTGTGTGTAGATGGAGATGACCGGGAGAGAGTTGAGCAAATGAGAGTCCTTCCTGCCACCAAGGACGGGCTCATATTCCATGGGGTGACACCTCTGGCAAGAGAGTAGCACCCCCCCCGCCCTACCCATCCCGCAGAAGTGTCTCCTCATTTTCGACAGAATCCCGACTAGCCGGTGAACAGAAAGGAAAAGGAAAAGAGGCAATAACTATTGTTTCAAACAACCTTTTTTATTGCTTGAAAAACTTGAGAAGAGTTTTGAAGTTCTGACCATTTGAACTATTTCTATTATATACCTTTTAAGAACATGGTGACCAATAGGTGTGACCGAGGTGTCTGAGTGCCCGCTCACCAGCCTCCAGAAAGTTCTGGTCCCTTGACAATAAAACCTGCCTCTCTGTGGGGTCTTCAGCCTAACCTCTGCCTCTCTCTTGAAGATTCTTTGTAAAGGTCATTCATGCAGAGACATCCCTAGAGTTTGTCCTGAAAGGTACAGGGACACATTTATAAAGTTTTTTTAAAAAAACGTATCTTTCCTTTATGTGAAGCGTCTCCCTAGTGCCTTACTGAGGAAGCAGTTGACCCCTTCTGTCCCCAGGCAGCAGTGTTCCTGGACAGCGCCCTTACTCACCCGGGCCTGCCTTTCTCACTCGTGGGCGACAGAGGTGACTGCTTTAAAAACGCCCCCATCACCCTCGTGCCGTGCCCCACCCATCCTCCTTCCACCCTGGCTGTGCCTCCCTTGGTCAGGCCACCCCTCCAGCCTCCTGTCAGTACTTAACTCCTATCCGGGTCAAAAGCCTAGGTGCAGACCTTGTTTCTAGAGTTAGATGAAGGCCAGACCGAGGGGTCCCTGAGGTCCCTCTGGGGTCCTTCCTCTTGAGCCAAAACTTGCATCTTGTTGCTGGGGTTGTGAGGGGGAATGTGTGGTCTGCATTTGCCAGATGGGCAACAAATTAGAAAAGGAAGCAGGGGCGGGGGTACTGACCTCAGCTGGCTTGAGGGCAGAGCATCCCTCTCCTTGTTGTGCCCCAGTATTGTAGTCCAGTCCTCGGTGCCAGAGTATCATGCCTGGGCTCCAGGCCCAGCAGACGACAGTTGCAGAAGTTCATGGTAGAGCAACTTGTCAGGGCCAGGGCACCTCCCAAGAAGACTATGGGTGTGTTTCTGCAGAGCTCTTGGTTTCCCTGCCGAACCCAGAGCCCTGAGGATACAGCCTTCCTCTCGGTGTTGGCTGTCATGCTCTTACTCTTGAAAAGCCTTTGAGCATCCCTTAGGAGGGCCCCCTTTTCCAGGAGAAGGTTGAAGGGGAGGGGTCCTCAGCAGTGGCTGGTTGGAGGGGGACCAGGCTGGGCTCAGAGAAGGTGGCAGAGCTCAGCTTTTTCTACTCACGTTATTTCCCTGTTTTTCCATCATCATATTTCCTGTGGAGGAAAAGTTTCCCCCGCAAAGCCCAGGTCTACACAGACGGCCTTAGCAGAGTGCACTCAGAGCCGTTCGCTCCCTCACGTTTTTGCCAGGAGCTGAAAGCGACTCCCCTCCACGTCTAGCGAACACTGGGGCAGGCCAAGGACCGAACCCATTCCCCTCCTTGTCTGTCTGCTCTGTGAATTGTACATTTCAGAGATTTTTTTTTTTTTTCTACATGCAACACCAAGCTTCCAGATCCATAAAACATCCTGGTGATAAAGGAGAGAAAAATGTTCAGTTTGGTTTTCCGGAAACTGCGCTTCAAATTTTGCTGTACTATAGAGCTCAGAAGGACCCGCTGCGCTCTCGTTTGCCTGCCTGATTCCACGGTGGTTGTGCTGATGGCGACGCTTTTACGTTGTTCCCTTGGTGTTGGAACCGCTCTCTTTTGCAGCCCCGTTTCCCAAGTTCTGTTCAAGTTACATGTGTGTAAACTCCGTGGCACGCTGGGTGCAGTGCCCACGTTGCTGCTGCGTAAGACTCTGTATTTGGATGCCAATCCACAGGCCTGATGAAATCGCTTGTTGTGTATCAGTAATCATTAGTGGCAATGATGACATTCTGAAAAGCTGCAATACTTATACAATAAATTTTACAATTCTTTGGAGCCAGGCTCTTCCGCTTTCTTGAGCTGCGTTGCTTTCCCCTGTCCCTTCTGCCGCTCTCAGCCCCAAACCCTGGATGCCTTTCGAGGGCAGGAAGCAAATTCTGCAGGGCTGCTGTGTGGCCTTAAGCAGTTCCATCGACCTCTCTGTTTTAGTTCAGGCAGCATTCAGGGCGCTCAGTGAAAGCACTTGCACAGGCAGGGAGTACATTGGGCCTCATAGGGGTAAAGAGTTTGCAAAACATTGTATATTTCCTCTTGGGACATCATCTGCCAGGACATGATGAAAGCTTGGATAAGGGCTGCAAGAAACTGTCTCAGGTGGGGCTCTTCCCAGAGGCATGTACTTGTGTGAAGGCAGGTATCCAGGTTGTGCTCCCAAGGGAGACAATGAAGGGAGTCAGGAAAAGGGCAGAGGGAGAAGTTGTGCCAGGGGGACTGTTCTAGGCAAAGCCCCAGCCTCAGGCTGATGATCTCCAGGGGGTCTGTGGCAAGCTCTGAGATGCAGATCCACCCCCTCAACCCCCAGGAGAGACAGGCTCTCAGATGCTCCCGGTCCTTCCTGCCTAAGAGTGGGGCAGAGAGGGGTCCCCCAGGTCCCAGGGTGGCCCCCTGAAGACGTTCCCAGGTGCAAGCCCTTAGCAGCCACTCACATGGAAGCAGGGACAAGATGCCAGAGGGTCTGGGTGAGGCAGTGCCCACTACAAATGTTATTACTTCCCTGGTGGCGCAGATGGTAAAGAATCTGCCCACAGTGTGGGTAAACCCAGGTTCGATCCCCTGGAGAAGGGAATGGCAACCCGCTCCAGTATTCTTGCCTGGAAAATTCCATGGACAGAGGAGCCTGGCGAGCTATAGCCCATGGGGTCACAAAGAGTCAGACACAACTGAGCGACTAACACTTTTCATGTCTGGTCAAAGTTTGTTTGTTTGTTTGTTTTTTAATCTGCCAAAACTGAGTCAATCTCCAGGGATGAACACTTTGGCCTCATTCCAGGGTTTTGTAATCTTCTGGACCATAGAGCCCTATGATCAAGCCAGAACACACCTCTGCCTTACCTGTTCCCCTTATCTAGTGAAGATAAGCTTCAGATTATAAAGAACTGGGGAGACACCAAGAGAGCTCATTACTCTCGGCTGGTGAGAGCAGGGCATGGTGCTGTGCCCAGCCCAGCTCTGGAACCCAAGTGCCTCTCACTGGTGGCCACTTCCCTTGCTGACCCCTCATCACCTGGTCTGCAGAATGGGTTAACAGCAGTGCTTGTGAGGCAGGGTCTGATTGGATAATGCCAAAGGGTGCCTGGAAGAGGTAAGTATTAGCCACTTATTAATAACAGGCTCTCTGGGACAGTTTTCATATCACTGAATATCCCTCCAAGCTTCTGGATTAGTTTTCAGTTCCCAAGCACACAGACAACACCACCTCCCCAAGCCATAGTGTCAGAGTAGAGCTTGTCCCCCACCTGAGAGGGGAGCCACGAGTTCTAACCAAAAAGATGACACTCCTCTCCACTTTGAGTTTAGCTAGAGCAGACATTGTTGTATTGGCCCAATAATGGCTGAAACCACTATAGCTATTACTTATTGAAGGGTTTCCCAGGTGGCTCAGTGGTAAAGAATCTGCCTGCAATGCAGGAGACCCAGATTCTATCCCTGGGTCAGGAAGATCTCCTAGAGAAAGAAATGGCAACCCACTCCAGTATTCTTGCCTAGAGAGACCCATGGACAGAAGAATAGGTCTACAGCCCATGATGTCACAAAAGAATCAGACACAGCTTAGTGACTAAACAACAAAAACCATGCTAAACAAAACCAACAAGAACAGCATCTACAAGCTGCCAAGCATGATGCTAAGATCTGAGTGAAGGGGGCAGCTTCACCTTGTACTCACTGCCCTTCGGCTCCTGCAAAAAAAAAAAAAAAAAGCATTTTCTGAGCCCTGCTGGGGGCTGCTGGTGCATCAGACCCAATCCTGAAGTCAACCAGCTCACCTTCTGGTTCTAGAGACAGAGTCACAGCCCGGGATCATGGCCCAGTACAGCGAGAGCAAGAAGACTGGACTGTCTGGAGCCAGGAGAGTTTTATGAAGGCTGGATTTGGAGCTTAGGGAACATGAGAAAGGAAGACCAGGATGGTACAGACCAAACCAGGTGACTGTATGCGCAGAGGCAGCAAGGGGATTCACCAGGCACTGTGATGCCTTGGAAGGGGGGAGGCTAAGCACCAAACAGGGTGGAAGTTGGGGCACAGAGAAATCCAGCAGGGTTAGGAACACCAGGTAGACCACGTGACCAAGAGAGGAGTGAAAGTTTCATTTAGAGACAATCTGATAAGCAGGTACTTCACACCTTCCGTGTGCCAGGGACACAGGGTGACAAGATACATTCTGCCCTCTTGCAGCCCCAAGGCTGGTGTGTGCTGCAGGAAACAGGAAGAGACCCTCCCTGGCCTCCAGCAGGTCTCACATTGACTTGAGATGGGGCAGGGGCAGGCAGTGGGCCCTCCTGGAGACTGGAGCCTCAGCAGTTTCCTAAAAATCAAGTCAACTGGTTGCCTCATCACCCACCATCCTCATGACCCAAAGCTAGTGCCTTCTACCCTACTATAATTCATGGATCAAATCTCCAGCTACCTGATTCTGAAATAAAGTTTTATTGGCACACAGCCTCATCAGTCTAGTTACACATCATCTATGGCTGCTTTTGTGCAATTGAAAAAATTGACCAGTTGCTAAATGGTCCACAGAGCCTAAAATATTTACTATTTGGCCCATTACAGGAAAGTTTTCAGTCTCTGCTTTAGAACATCACACCACTGCAGCTCCAGGCATCACACTCAAAGATAAAAAAGAATCCCATTCTTCTTTGCATCTTATTAAAAAACATAAAGCTAAATATAAGCCTTATTTTTATAACACTTTTATGTTTATAGAAAAACTGATAAAATAGTAGAGTTTCCATACATCCAGCTTCACATATTATTAACATCTTGTACCAATGTGGTGTATTTGCTACAATTAATTAATGAATGTTGATATACTATCATTAACTAAAGTCTAAACTTTATTCAGATTTCCTTAGCTTTTCCATACCATCCTTTTCCTGGTCCAGGATTCCACCCAGGACACCACATGACTTTTATTCATTACATCTCCTCAGGCTCCTTGTGGCTGTGACAGTTCCTCAGACTGTCCTTGTTTTTGATGATCTTGACAGTTTGGAGTGCTAATCAGGTATTTTGTAGGACGTCTGATGTATCAGAATTTGCCTGATGTTTTTCTCATGGTTTAGACCGGGGTGATGGTTTTTGGGGAGGAAGACTCCAAAGGTAAAGTGCCCTTCTCATCACAACTTATCAAGGGTCACGTATTTCCAAAGAAACGGTGCTTAGGTCAGCACCATTTCCCCCAACCCCTTGGTCACACATTTCCAAAGATACTCAGGTCAGCACCATTTCCCCCAACCCGTTTCCCTGAGGCTGTGACACTCATTTGTCAGATCGTTCCATTGTCTTGCTGCATTCTGCCATCCTGGGAACCTCTGACCTCCTAAATGATTTTTTACATACCTCAAGATTCATTCTTTATATTGTCAAGCCTTGACACATGCATGCTGTCATGTATCCACCGGTACAGTATCATACACAAGAGATCCACTGTATTGAGAAACTCCCCTGGGCTTCTTTCACCTGTTCCACCACCCAGCCCCCAAGGTCCTGCAGACATGGGTGGTGTTATGAATCTGAATCTTACTTTCCTCCCGGAAACAGGCCTGGGCAGTGAGTCAGTGAGTCCTGTCGCCTCCCTGAGAGCTCCCCTGAGATCAGCAGGAGGTCGTCCCTTATCATCTGTCACAGGCGAAGTTATAGTTCTATTAAATTGTGTATATTTTACATTTTTAATCAAAGTAAAACAAATCTAAAGCAATGGCCCATGCTCCATCTTCCCCAAACTTACAGCCCAGTTCTTGGAGGTGACGACAGTCCTTAGACCTCTTCCTTCTGAGAGTGACCACTTCATCATCAAAACAATAATCTTCTGCCTCTAAGTCTGTGGTTTTCCAAAGTCTAGACATTACCTACTGGCTTCTTGCTTTGACAAGCGAGGATCTAACACGTGGACACATCTCCCTACTTCCCAATAAAGATGTTCTTATTTGGGGTTCCTTTTATGATTGTCTTTGTGACTTCAGCTACTGTTATCTACACTATTTGGTGCTCCCTCTAAAGCGACAGGATCTCTGGACTCCCCACCTGGCAAGCTGAGACTGTGCGGCCGCTGGCCTGGTCGTTAGCTCGCCCCCTCCTCCCAATCTTCTTTCACCTCCTTTCTACCTGCCTTCTCTCCATTTTTACTTCCAACTCATCAAGACAAGTGACATTCCTCTTCTGCCCTGCATCATAATTCAGTCCTCTGCGCTTAATCTGTGAGTTGATCCTAAAACTGAAACTCAGCAAATGCGCTTCACATTGTTGTGACTGCATGTATTGTTCATTGTGTTGCAAAGTCTCATTCAGTAAAAAGGACTGTTTTGTTATTTTTTATTACAAAGAGCTATGGACTAAATTTTGTCCCCTACCTCCAAATTCAAATATTGAGCCCCTAACCCACATAAAGAAGGCAAAGTACTGAAGAATAATGCTTTCGAACTATGGTACTAGAGAAGACTCTTGAGAGTCTCTTGGACAGCCAGGAGACCAAACCAGTCAATCCTGAAGAAAATTAACCCTGAAAACTTGGAAAGACTGATGCTGAAGCTGAAGCTCCAATACTTTGGCCACCTGGTGCGAAGAGCCGACTCACTGGAAAAGACCCTGATGTTGGGGAAGCCTGAGGCAGGAGGAGAAGGGGATGACAGAGGATGAGAAGGTTGGATGGCGTCACCAACTCAATGGACATGAACTTGAACAAACTCCAGGAGATGGTGCGGGACCGGGAAGCCTGATGTGCTGCAGTCCATGGGGTCACAAAGAATAGGACACGACTGAGCAACTGAACAACAACAACCCCTGAGATGAGGCCTTTGAGATGCAATTAGGTTTAGGTGAGATAGTGATTGTGGAGCCCCCAGGATGAGATTAGTGTCCTTATAAGGAGAGACACCAGAGAACTCCCCCAAACTCCCACCTCGTGTTCTCTCTACCTCTTTCTCTTTCACTCAATCTTCCGAGGACACAGTTGGAAAGCAGCCATGTGTCAGCCAAGAAGAGAGTTTTCGCCAGAACACAACCAGGTCGGCACACTAATCTCAGACTTCTACCCTCCAGCCCTGTGAGAAAACAAATTTCAATTTTTTAAGCACCGCCTCCCCACTCACCATTCTTTTGCATATTTTGTTACGGCAGCCACAGAGGACAAGACATACAAGCAATCCACATGTATTGTAGAAAAATATTAGAAAATATGGAATACAAATCACCTATGTTTTGCTAAAAGATAATCCATACTCTCTCTAGGCACTTTTCTGTGTTATACATAATCACATGTATTTAAAAATGGAATCAAGTATTTTAATCTTTAAAAATAAAAAAAATTAAAAAATGGAATCATACTCTAGTTTTATAAACATCTTTCTTTAATATAATATGAACACTTTTCTCCATAAATCAGTTTTATATATCACATTTTTTCATACGTCCAGAACATTCTATTGTACAGATTTCCAAATTAACTGGTCTCCTTTGGTTGGACATCTAGGTTTATAATTCCTTCACCTTTGTGTATATATAAAGATATATATATATATATGTATAAATATATCTGCAAGAAGATCAAATATTCAGGGTTGATTTCCTTTAGGGTAAATCAACCCTGAATATTTATTATAAGGACTGAAGGTGAAGCTCCAATACTTCGGCCACCTGATGTAGAGAGCCAACTCATTAGAAAAGACCCTGATGCTGGGAAAGATGAGGGCAGGAAGAGAAGGGAGCAACAGAAGATGAGATGGTTGGATGGCATCACTAACTCAATGGACATGAGTGTGAGCAAGCTCTGGGAGATAGTGAAGGACAGGGAAGCCTTGGGTGCTGCATAGTCCATAGGGTTGCAAAGAGTCAGACACTCAGACCCTGAGCGACTGAACAACAATACCTTTATAAGCTAAATTGTGATGAATAGTTCATGCATACAATAGGGAATATTATCTCATCAGGATAAAAGAAAGAAGCACCTAATATTAATGTTGTTACAGAAGAGAGTGTTCCAAACTGAGAGTGAAAAAGCTGAGGCCACATACCAAGCATGTGGCAAAAGGGTTCTTGTCCTCTCTCTCCTCCTTCAAAAATGCTTTCCATCTCTAGATGCCCACCAAGTGGCCTTGAATCAGGTCCTCCAGTATTTTAGTTTTCTGTCTGATAATAATGTATGCTCTCATTAATTCTTTATATAAGTGACCCAGGGACTTCCCTCGTGAGTCAGTGGTTAAAACTCTGCCCTTCCACACAGGGTAGATAGATTCAGTCCCTGGTTGTGAACTGAGATCCTGCATGCCATGCAGATGGCCAGAAACAAGTGACCCAAACCAGCTGTCGCTGTGTTCAGCAGAAGACGGAATTGTTGACTCTTGTAACTGGCTGGGAGCAGGGCTAGACCAGGTCCAGATACACACACCATGATGTTAGGAAGGTGTCTGTCTCCATCAAACTGGTCATCATCTCTCTCGATTTCTCTTTCAGGCAGATTATTCTCTCCCTGCCTTTTGTCCAGATTCATTTCCTGACAGCTCTAAGTCAAGTGAGAAGATATTTGTTCCCAATCTTCCATCATAAGTCCCAGAATAGAATCCTATTGGCTGGCTCAGGTCATGCACTGATCTCTCAGCCAGTCACTGCAGTCACAAGAAGAGCGTGCTCTGATTGGCCTGGTTTGAGTTGTATGCCCTGCTGTGGACCTGGAGCTGAGGTCACTTACTCCCATCTATTGTGGATGAGATGGGAGTGAGGGAGTTCACCGAAGGAAAACTGGAGTGATTGTGTCAGAAGAAGGGGGCTGGGTGCTAGATAGTCGAAACCAGTAGGTGCTATTACACTGGACAAGTAAATGCATCAATAATGAAAAAAGAAAGCTTTTTTATGAACACGGCAACATTCTTGCCTTGTGTGGTCCATGCTGTCTCCACCAACTGGGGAAGGCAGCAGTGCTTGAACCAGCCCTGCCATTTTGACTGCTTGAAGTTGGTTTAGAGTTGATATTTGTTGAAATTATTTCAGCATGTGTGTCTGGCTTCCTGTCTCAGTCGCAGGCATAGACGGAACGTTCAGAGTGAGGAAGAATGTGTGAGCCAGCGGGAGAGACAGAACACACAAGAAGTCTGTGCCAAACCAGCATCGCGTTTTCTTTAACACTTTGTTCAGTTGTCCCGAAGTAAAAGAACTTTTTCTAAAAATAAAACCAAATATTATAAAAGCTATACGATCAAATGATTTAGAACAAATTATGGGTTTAAATGTGCAAATAAAAATTTAAAATAAATATCTATCCATGTGTGTATGTGTGAATGGTGTGTGTGCGTGTGTGTGTGTTCATGCCCATGTGTGTGATTTGCCCCCTCCCCCTCCATGTCCCTCCACCACCTCTCTCCCTCCCCTTCGTGCCCCCTCCTTGCCATGACTGATAACCCTGAAAGCAGAAGGCTGAAACTATGATGTTCAGCTTATTAAAAGGCTTTTATTGAGCTCAAAATAATTAAATTTGTCTTTAAAAGCATCTAACTTGATCGAGTGAGCAAATGCAAAAATGAATTTTTAAAATTCATGGAGTTAGACTCCTGCCTGCTCTTTTCAGGCGTGAGCAAAGTCAGGGGAAGCTGCAAAGGATGGAGTCAGGGTCTGGCTCTATAATCATCTGATCTGCCCTTTGTCCCTTTCCAGCTAGTTAACCCCTTGAGGCTTGAGTCCCAAGAAAAGTGACTTGTCCAGAGAAGTGTATGCCAGATGCCACTGGTTTCCCCATCATATGGAAACCTGCTTCACCAGTTCCATGTCTGTCCACATGGGTCCAGCTTCCAGCCAACACTCCTCGGCCCTGGTGCCTGAGGCTTTCTCTGGTCCAGAAGCTTCTCTGCCCACCATGCTGCAGGCCAGAAAGCCCGGGGGACTGACACAGGTGTGAGCAGGCTCCTCCAGGGATGGGAGTGGAGGGTGAGCACATCAGCTTCCCCGCCCTCTGTGGGGAACCCCAAGAAGATGCTCCCCATGTGCCCATGTGCCCAGCATTCCTAATGCCTTCAAGCGTACCCAGGTGGCTTGCTTGCTAGCAACTGGTCCATTGTTCCCCTGCCCCAGGTTCCCACTGCCCTCCCAGGGTTTCTTGGCATCACCTCCCAAACAATTACTTGCATTCAACTCTGTGCCTCAGGGTGTGCTTCTGGGGCTCCCAGGCTCAGACAACAACTTGTAAAGGGCTGGAAAAAGACACCAAACTATAATATGAAGTCAGAGCACCTTGGAGAGACGGTCCCCTGTGAGGAAGGCATGGACGGACCTGTGTGTGTGTGTGTGTGTCTGTGTTCAGGGCTGTGTGTGTCTGCTCAGGTGTGGACACACAGTCACCAAGATTTGTTTTCAACCAGATATATCTAAAATACTATTTCAACATGGAAAAACTGTAAAAATTGTCAATGAGAACAGCAGTCTTAAATATTGGACTCTTTCCTACTAACGTGTCAGGGTTCTGCCCCTCTGAGGACTTAGGACAGTGCTCTGCTCACATGGACACTATACAATGGAAGTGAGAAATAGATTTAAGGGACTAGATCTGATAGATAGAGTGCCTGATGAACTATGGACGGAGGTTCGTGACATTGTACAGGAGACAGGGATCAAGACCATCCCCATGCAAAAGAAATGTAAAAATGCAAAATGGCTGTCTGAGGAGGCCTTACAAATAGCTGTGAAAAGAAGAGAAGCGAAAAGCAAAGGAGAAAAGGAAAGATATAAGCATCTGAATGCAGAGTTACAAAGAATAGCAAGGAGAGATAAGAAAGCCTTCCTCAGAGATCAATGCAAAGAAATAGAGGAAAACAACAGAATGGGAAAGACTAGAGATCTCTTCAAGAAAATTGGAGATACCAAGGGAACATTTCATTTAAAGATGGGCTCGATAAAGGGCAGAAATGGTATGGACGTAACAGAAGCAGAAGATATTAAGAAGAGGTAGCAAGAATACACAGAAGAACTATACAAAAAAGATCTTCATGACCCAGATAATCACGATGGTGTGATCACTCACCTAGAGCCAGACATCCTGGGATGCGAAGTCAAGTGGGCCTTAGAAAGCATCACTATGAACAAAGCTAGTGGAGGTGATGGAATTCCAGTCAAGCTATTTCAAATCCTGAAAGATGATGCTGTGAAAGTGCTGCACTCAATATGCGAACAAATTTGGAAAACTCAGCAGTGGCCACAGGACTGGAAAAGGTCAGTTTTCATTCCAATCCCAAAGAAAGGCAATGCCAAAGAATGCTCAAACTATCTCACAATTGCACTCATCACACACGCTAGTAAAGTAATGCTCAAAATTCTCCAAGCCAGGCTTCAGCAGTATGCGAACCGTGAACTTCCAGATGTTGAAGCTGGTTTTAGAAAAGGCAGAGGAACCAGAGATAAAATGGCCAACATCTGCTGGATCATGGAAAAAAGCAAGAGAGTTCCAGAAAAACATCTATTTCTGCTTTATTGCTATGCCAAAGCCTTTGACTGTGGATCACAATAAACTGTGGAAAATTCTGAAAGAGATGGAAATACCAGACCACCTGATCTGCCTCTTGAGAAATCTGTATGCAGGTCAGGAAGCAACAGTTAGAACTGGACATGGACCAACAGACTGGTTCCAAACAGGAAAAGGAGTACGTCAAGGCTGTATATTGTCACCCTGCTTATTTAACTTCTATGCAGAGTACATCTTGAGAAACATCGGGATGGAAGAAGCACAAGTTGGAATCAAGATTGCTGGGAGAAATATCAGTAACCTCAGATATGCAGATGACACCACCCTTATGGCAGAAAATGAAGAGGAACTAAAAAGCCTCTTGACGAAAGTGAAAGAGGAGAGTGAAAAAGTTGGCTTAAAGCTCAACATTCAGAAAACGAAGATCATGGCATCTGGTCCCATCACTTCATGGGAAATAGACGGGAAACAGTGTCAGACTTTATTTTGGGGGCTCCAAAATCACTGCAGATGGTGACTGCAGCCATGAAATTAAAAGGCGCTTCCACCTTGGAAGGAAAGTTATGACCAACCTAGATAGCATATTGAAAAGCAGAGACATTACTTTGCCAACAAAGGTCCATCTAGTCAAGGCTATGGTTTTTCCAGTGGTCATGTATGGATGTGAGATTTGGACTTTGAAGCAAGCTGAGCCCTGAAGAATTGATGCTTTTGAAGTGTGGTGTTGGAGAAGGCTCTTGAGAGTCCCTTGGACTGCAAGGAGATCCAACCAGTCCATTCTAAAGGAGATCAGTCCTGGATGTTCTTTGGAAGGACTGATGCTAAAGCTGAAACTCCAATACTTTGGCCACCTTATGCGAAGAGTTGACTCATTGGAAAACACCCTGATGCTGGAAGGGATTGGGGGCAGGAAGAGAAGGGGATGACAGAGGATGAGATGGCTGGATGGCATCACTGACTCGATGGACGTGAGCCTGAGTGAACTCCGGGAGTTGGTGATGGACAGGGAGGCCTGGCGTGCTGTGATTCATGGGGTCACAAAGAGTCGGACACGACTGAGCCACTGAGCTGAACTGAACTGGGAACTGAAATGTTTGCTGCTGCTGCTGCTGCTGCTAAGTCGCTTCAGTTGTGTCTGACTCTGTGTGACCCCATAGACGGCAGCCCACCAGGCTCCCCCATCCCTGGGATTTTCCAGGCAAGACCACTGGAGTGGGTTGCCATTTCCTTCTCCAATGCATGGAAGTGAAAAGCGAAAGTGAAGTCGTTCAGTCGAGTTCAACTCTTCGAGACCCCGTGGACTGTAGCCTACCAGGCTCCTCCATCCATGGGATTTTCCAGGCAACAGTACTGGAGTGGGGTGCCGTTTGGGCCCCCTCAATAAATTCATTTGTTGGAGCCCTACTCCACAATGTGATGGTGTTAGCAGGTGGGGACTTTGAGAGGTAATTAGGATTAAATGAGATCATGAGGAGGTAGCCCCCACGATAAGATTAATGTCTTTAAAAAAAAGCTATTCATTTCATTTATTTTTTTGACCTCTCTGTGTGGCATGCAGGATCTTACCTCCTCACAATGGATCAAATCCATGCCCCGCCCTCTGCAGTGGAAGGCGGCATCTTAACTACTGGACCACCAGGGAAATCCTGAGACTAGTGCCTTTATAAGAGAATCACAAGAGAGCTTGCTCCACCTCACCCCCACCTGCTGAAGGCACACTGAGAAGACAGCATCTAAGAACCAGGCTTCCCTGGTGGCTCAGATGGTAAAGAATCTGCCTGAAATTCAGGAGACTCAGGTCCAATCCCTGGTTCGGGAAGATACCCTGGAGGAGACAATGACAACCCACTCCAGTATTCTTGTCTGGAGAATCCCACGGACAGAGGAGCCTGGTGGGCTACAGTCATGGGCTTGCAAAGAGTCAGACACGACTGAGTGACTAACACTTCACTTTTTCATGGGATGCTGGGAAAGATTAAAGGTAGGAGGAGAAGGAGGCGACAGAAGATGAGATGATTGGATGGCATCACCGATTCAATGGCCATGAATTTAAGCAAACTCAGGGAGACAGTGAAGGACAGGGAAGCCTGGCATGCTGCAGACCACGGGGCCACAGTGTTGGACACGGCTTAGTGCCTGAACAAATACAACAATAAGATTGCTAGAAGAATTGAAAAAAATAATGTAAAACACTGGAAATAAGGCCCATAATAAGCATTAAGTAAATCAGTTGCTATCCGGTTGCTCAGTGTTTTAAGAAACGTCTTTAGGTCACATTGTAGGGTGTGGTTTAGTCACTAAGTCCTGTTGACTCATGACCCTGTGGACTATAATCTGTTAAGAATTCTTTGTCTATGGGATTTTCCAGGCAAGAATACTGGAGCAGCTTGCCATTTCCTCCTCCAGGGGATCTTCCCAACCCATGGATGGAACGTGCTGCTCCTGAATTGGCAGGTGGATTCTTTACCGCAGGGCGGATTCTTGAGCCACCTGGAAATTTCAACTAAGCCCGCCTTTAAAACAACACATTTTTAATTACTCATTCTTTCAAAAACAAAATTCTACCTGCATATTTTCCACATATTCCCCCCCCCATTTTTTTTTAATGAAAAGAAGTCACGAATTAACATGTAAAAGATTCTGCTGTTGCCCCGTCTTCCATCTTATACTTGACAACACCCCAGAGTACAACTCACTTGGGGCCACGATCCCCCAAAGACCAGGAACCCTGGCCCTCACGGTCTGGCTCTCTGAATTTCTTCACTTTATTTTATTTTTTAAAGGTGAAGGCCTTTAAATATATATATATATTTATTTATTTGACTGTGCCAGGTCTTACTTGTGGCATGTGGGAACTTAGCTGCCCCAACAGGGACTGAACCCAGGTCCACCTACATTGGGAGCATGGAGTCTTAGCCCCTGGACCACCAGGGAAGTTCCTGCATTTCCCCATTGTATGTTGTAGGTATAGAAGTCTTAGCACCTCAGGCCTATGGATGCCTCAAGAGTCCATGAAAATGTTTGAGCTCCAAAATATGGGGGGGAAACCTTGCAAAATCAGACTCAGTAAATGTTTAATTAAACATCTAGAAGACATAGCATTATGTCAGGTTCACTAATTGCTCCATTTAATCACCATAAAAATTTCAGGCTACTGCATTATGTCTGAAATAAATTCATAGGTGAGATCTCTTCATTGTGCAAGAATGCCCAAGAATACTGACCCTTTGGTGGAGGAGTTGTGGCCAATTATAATTAAATGAATTTCTTGTAGGCAAAGCGTTTTAGAAGCAGCATTATCAAAAAATCTTTTGATTATAAACAAGTTAAAGGATTATATACGAGTTTGATGTGAATTCATTTCAATCTATTTTGGGGGGATGTGGGGAAGGACTTTCTAAAAAGAATCAGGGCAGGGGGAGGAAGGGGAGAACAGCCTGATGCTGGCTAAGCCCCCTCCCCTGGACTCACACAGCCTTCTCAAGGTGGCAGCCCCCTCCCCTGCTGACTTCCTGCCAACACTCTCCAGCACCTAGGCGACCTCTCCAAATCCCCAGCTCACCTTAGATGAACACCTTCCAGTGGGGCTTCTTCTGCCCTCAGGGAAAATCACAAGTTGCAAATCACAGCCTTCAATGCCCTGATCCCTGCCCACACCATGACTTGTGTCCTCCTGCTCAAGAGTCCAAAATGCAGTACTTGGATTCAGTCTCAATAATGACAGAATGATTTCTGTTCGTTTCCAAGGCAAACCATTCAATATCACAGTAATCCAAGTCTATGCCCCAGGCAATAATGCTGAAGAAGCTGAAGTTGAATGGTTCTATGAAGATCTACAAGACTTACTGGAACTAACACCCAAAAAAGATTTCCTTTTCATTAGAGGGGACTGGAATGCAAAAGTAGGAAGTCAAGAAATACTTGGAGTAATGGGCAAATTTGGCCTTGGAGTACAGAATGAAGTGGGGCAAAGGTAAACAGAGTTTTGACAAGAGAATGCACTGGTCATAGCAAACACCCTCTTCCAACAAAACAAGAGACGACTCTACACATGGACATCACCAGACGGTCAACACCAAAATCAGATTGATTATATTCTTTGCAGCAAATGATGGAGAAGCTCTATACAGTCGGCAAAAACAAGACCAGGAGCTGACTGTGGCTCAGATCATGAACTCCTTATTGCCAAATCCAGACTAAAATTGAAGGAAGTAGGGAAAACCACTAGACCATTCAGGTATTCAGTTCAGTTCAGTTCTTAGTCATGTCCGACTCTTTGCGACCCCATAAATCGCAGCACACCAGGCCTCCCTGTCCATCACCAACTCCCGAAGTTCACTCAGACTCATGTCCATCGAGTTGGTGATGCCATCCAGTCATCTCATCCCCTGTCATCCCCTTCTCCTCCTGCCCCCAATCCCTCCCAGCATCACAGTCTTTTCCAATGAGTCAGCTGTTCGTATCAGGTGGCCAAAGTATTGGAGTTTCAGCTTTAGCATCAGTCCTTCCAATGAACATCCAGGACTGATCTCCTTTAGGATGGACTGGTTGGATCTCCTTGCAGTCCAAGGGACTCTCAAGAGTCTTCTCCAACACTGCTACTTCCACCGTATAGTCATAAATCCTGGAAGTAGCAAATAGATTCAAGGGATTAGATCTGATAGAGTGCCTGAAGAACTATGGATGAAGGTTTATGACATTGTACAGTAGGCAGTGATCAAGACCATCCCCAAGAAAAAGAAAGCAAAAAGGCAAAATGGTTGTCTGAGGAGGTCTTACAACAGCTATGTAAAGAAGAGAAGTAAAAGGCAAAGGAGAAAAGGAAAGATGTAAGCATCTGAATGCAGAGTTCCAAAGAATAGCAAGGAGAGATGAGAAAGCCTTCCTCAGAGATCAATGCAAAGAAATAGAGGAAAACAACAGAATGGGAAAGACTAGAGATCTCTTCAAGAAAATTAGAGATACCAAGGGAACATTTCATTTAAAGATAGGCTTGATAAAGGACAGAAATGGTACAGACCTAACAGAAGCAGAAGATATTAATAAGAGGTAGCAAGAATACACAGAAAAACTATACAAAAAAGATCTTCATGACCCAGATAATCATGATAGATCACTCACCTAGAGCCAGACATCCTGGTATACGAAGTCAAGTGGGCCTTAGGCAACATCACTATGAACAAAGCTCGTGGAGGTGATGGAATTCCAGTCAAGCTATTTCAAATCCTGAAAAAATGATGCTGTGAAAGTGCTGCACTCAATATGCCAGCAAATTTGGAAAACTCAGCAGTGGCCACAGGACTGGAAAAGGTCAGTTTTCATTCCAATCCCAAAGAAAGACAATGCCAAAAAATGCTCAAACTATCTCACAATTGCACTCATCTCACATGCTAGCAAAGTAATGCTCAAAATTCTCCAAGTCAGGCTTCAACAGTATGCAAACTGTGGACTTCCAGATGTTCAAGCTGGTTTTAGAAAAGGCAGAGGAACCAGAGATCAAATTGCCAACAGCCATTGGATCATCGAAAAAGCAAGAGAGCTCCAGAAAAACATCTACTTCTGTTTTATTGATTATGCCAAAACGTTTGACTATGTGGATTACAATAAACTGTGGAAAATTCTGAAAGAGATGGGAATACCAGACCACCTGACCTGCCTCCTGATAAATCTGTATGCAGGTCAAGAAGCAACAGTAAGAACTGGACATGGAACAACAGACTGGTTCCAAATTGGGAAAGGAGTACATCAAGGCTGTATATTGTCACCCTGCATATTTAACTTATATCCAGAGTACATCAAGCAAAATGTTGGACTGGATGAAGCCCAAGCTGGAATTAAGATTGCCGGGAGAAATATCAAATGAAGAAGAACTAAAGAGCCTCTTGATGAAAGTGAAAGAGGAGAGTGAAAAAGTTGGCTTAAAACTAAACATTCAGAAAACTGAGATCATGGCATCCGGTCCCATCACTTCATGGCAAATAGACGGGGAAAGAGTGGAAACAATGACAAATTTTATTTTGGGGGGCTCCAAAATCATTGCAGATGGTGACTGCAGCCATGAAATTAAAAGATGCTTGCTCCTTGGAAGAAAAATTATGATCAACCCAGACAACTTCTTAAAAAGCAGAGACATTACTTTGCCAACAAAGGTCCATCTAGTGGAAGCCATGGTTTTTCCAGTAGTCATGAATGGATGTGAGAGTTGACCTGTAAAGAAAGCTGAGTGCTGAAGAATTGATGCTTTTAAACTGTGGTATTAGAAGAACTCTTGAGAGTTCCCTGGACAGCAAGGAGATCCAACCAGTCCATCCTAAAGGAAATCAGTCCGGAATATTCATTGGAAGGACTGATGCTGTAGCTGAAACTCCAATACTTTGGCCCCCTGATGTGAAAAACTGACTCACTTGCACAGATCCTGATGCAGGGAAAGATTAAAGGCCGGAGGAGACGGGGACAACAGAGGATGAGATGGTTGGATGGTATTGCCGACTCAATGGACATGAGTTTGAGTAAATTCTAGGACGGGAGTGGACAGGGAGACCTGGCATGCTGCAGTCCACAGGGTCGCAAAGAGTCAGACACAACTGAGCAACTGAACTGAACTGAACTGGTCAACTCCTCTTACCAGCCACCACGTCCAGGAGTGGTGGGGGACTCAGGACTTGGCCTTAGTCACCCATCAATACCTCGATTGAGCAGATTGGCTTTTTCTGCAGTTGAAATGAGAAGTGGAACCAGGAACTAGCAAGAGGAAGGCTCACTTTCACCCCCCACTCCCTCCCGGCTCTAGCACCTAGCACATAGTCTGGGATAAAGGAGGCACAAGGAAGTACTTGATGCAAAACCAGATGAGTGAATGGGACTGCTTTGTCACTCAGGGAGGGACAGATGGGGGTCAGAGTACCAAGACACAACAGTGCCTGCTCACGGAACACACACTTTGCTCTGCTGGGATCTTCTGGAGGACGATCTCGGGGAAGCTTGCAAAGAAAGATCCCGGCAGAGCTGCTCGATCCCCTTTCTCCAAGGGAGAAATCAAAATTCAGAAAAAGTACTGAGGGGTTCAGGGCATAGAGCCACGAGATCAGAACCCCGGATCAGAATCCCAAGTCTGTCCAACTCCAGGAGACAGTGATGGCCCAAGGAGCCTCCCTGACCTGTTCCTTGAAGGGCAGTGAATGTAGCCTGGGGAAGATGGCTTTGGGGCAGAACCTTTGGGAGCTGCACAGAGAACCTGCTGCCTCCCGTAGCCCCTGGTCGGATCTTTGCTCCTCACCCTCTACCATAGCTCTTGAGATCTTGTGTAATCTCTGTCTCCCTCTGGCCACCTCTGGTCCTCTGACCTTTGCCCCTGGACAAAGGCAGTAATTATTGTCTCCACTTGGTGCCTTCAGACCTTTCCACTTCCTCCCCCTGAGGTTGAATTCCCAGAGAAACCATGATCATAACATTCAGGCTGCCTGGTAGAAAGGAGACTGCATTTTGCCAACACAATGTGCAGCAAAAATATCTCTCTTTTAAAAGGGAGAAAGAGAGAGAAATTTAAAGACTCAAGATCAGTAACATGTAATTATCATCTGGTTGGGGCGGAGAATTCTAATAGTTTCCAGAAAAACACAAGCAATGAAAAAGGAGTGTGCTTTTCAAGGCAAAAAGGGACCTGGGCTCCAGCAGGCAGTGGCACCATTTTGAAACTCCTGCGGCCTTTGAGGTCCTGCCCAAGCAGAGTAGGGAACCCCTAGCATCCTCTCCCCACTTTTGTCTTCCACACTGGACAGGAGTCTCTGAGAGTGTAGGAAGTACCTGTGAACTCAGCCTCAGACCTGCTCAATACAGAAGCTCCGCTGAACAGATATATTTCAAAGCATAGAGGAGCTTCTTGCTCCTTTCTTGGGGTGAAAACAGCTTCAAAATGGCAGGGACAGCTAAGTATCTTCTAATATCTTATCCCCTATTTGGAAGTTAATCAATCCCCCAGTTTTAGCCAGGTAGCATGATAGCCCAGAATAAAGACCTTCTTTCCCAGCCTCCCTCCTGGGCTCTGAGACTGAGGGATGTCAGGGGAATGTCTGTGCAATTCATGAGTGTTCTTAAAGGAGAGACACTTAGTCTTCTTCCCTTGCTTCCTTCCTCCTGTAAGGAATGGAGTTGTGATGGCTGGAGCTTGAGCAGCCATCTTAGAACATAAAGCCCACAAATGGCAAAGCAACATAATAGAAGGGGCCTGGGCCTCAACACTATGGTGTTGGGCTACCCACCAGACTGTTACAGGAGAAAGAAAGAAGTTTCTGTATAGTGTGAGTCACTGATATTTCGGTGAAAGACCATCCTTATAGTCAAAATTACCTTGAAATTCTCTTAAGTAGAGAAGAGGAAATGCAAATTAATTAAAACTTTAAAAGTAAGAATCCCATTCAATGTGGTAAGATGTTCACAGCAGGTTCATGGTTTCCATTCCAGGTGTACCATGGAACGCTAAGGAAGGAGGAACCCATCCACATTAAATTGTGTTTTTTACTTCCTCTTTCTCACTTGCTTTTTTTTTTTTTTTTTTTTTGCCTAGTGTCTAATCTTGGGCTCTCCTGGCATCTCAGCTCATAAAGAATCTGCCTACAATGCAAGAGACCCTGGTTCAATTCCTGGGTCAGAAAGATCCTGTGGAGAAGGGATAAGTCACCCACTCCAGTATTCTTGGGCTTCCCTGGTGGCTCAGACAGTAAAGAATCTGCCTGCAATTCAGGATACCTGAGTTTGATCCCTGGGTTGGGAAGATCCCCTGAAGGGGGGCATGGCAACTCACTCCAGGATTCTTGCCTGGAGAATTCCACGGACAGAGGAGCCTGGCAGCCTACAGTCCTTTGGGTCGCAAAGAGTCAGACACGACTGAGCAACTAAGCACAGCACAATGTCTAAAGTTATGTTATGGAGATCCATCAGTCACGTGGCATTTTCCAAATGAAGCAAATTTTGTAAACACCTACTAAGTGACAGATAAACATGCTTTTTCTTATCTGTTATTTCTGTTTCATAATTAAAACAAAGCTCAGAGAGGAAGTGGCACACTGTTAGGGAGAAGAAGGGTTGCAGCTCAGAGGTGGGTGATGGGGAACAGAGCCCTCCCAACGTGTGCATACAGACACAAACCAGAAGCAGCTGACCCTCAGATTGGACTCTAGTGTGACCTGCAAATCCACCAGGTAACCAGGTCTAGGCCCAAGTCGGAGTGTCCACACTAAGGTCAACATGGCTGAGAAGCCAGAATATGGTCAGATGGAGTTGGGGTTATCCTAGGATGGGGGACAAGTGAGAGCCACCCCCGCTAAATCAGAGGAACTGGGCAAGGGGAGCCTGGACTCAGGTTGGTGAGCGGGCGCCACCTAGTGGTCGGTCCTGGCGTGGCACCTCCCAGCCGCCCACAGTGACTCAGCCTGAGCCTGAGCTCAGAAGACACCTGACAATCTCTCCCAATACACCCAATTAATCCTCATTTAAAATTAACGTTGTCAACGCACATAGAGACACACGTTTCTTCTGTTTTACATTAAAAAGGAGCACAAATATCGTTGCGGCTTCCTATTTTTATTGAGTTGTCCAACACTTCACCTCTGGTTCAAGTGAAGTCCTCTAGGACTTCCAGCCCTGCCTCCCAAGATGGGGACTTACTTGGTCTGAGAGTGGACAGGGCATCGGGATTTTTCTTGCTTGTTCTGCAAATGTTACAGGGATAAACCAAGTCTGGCTCCATGTTGGAACGGTTTCTTTTTTTTATTTTTATTTTTATTTATTTATTTTAGTTTTTTTATTTTTTAAATTTTAATATCTTTAATTCTTACATGCGTTCCTTCTAATTTGCTCTCTGTTGCTTTTGTTATTATAATCACCCATAATGGTCTGCCTCAGAATCCTGCCCCCTCTGCCTGACTGCTAAACTAGAGTGCCTTTGTTCAGAACCCTGCCCACCTGTAGATGGCAGGAAGGAAGAAATGAACACATCCCCTGCCTGAGGCTCGCCATTTGAGATGTTCGCAAGATTAATGGCCTTTTTACTTTGTTTCCTCATCTCCCTCCACCTCTGATCTGTGAAAGAACCTGGCATCCAGACCCCATAAGATGGTTATTTTAAGACAATAGTATGCCATCTTCTCGGTCAGCTGGCTCTCCAAATAAAGTTGTATTTCTTGCCTCAACACCTCATCTCTGATTTGTTGGCCTGTTGTGCAGTGAGCCGGGAGAACTTGGACTCAGGAACACAAAGATAACTTTGAGATAAGCCTTCGGGGCCCTTTCCATGGCTGTACTTATTCCCAAGTGCTTCCCTTTGCAGAAATGCTGCGGATGGTGTTCCCCTGGGAGCCCGGGACTGGCACCTACTCCTTGGCCTCAGCTGAGACCCTGAGCCCTTGACCCTCTGGGCTGCCTTGCACAAAGCCCTTCACCTCTGTTGGCCTCAGTTTCCCCTTCCGTCACCTGGACTGAGCAGGGTCTCTGAACTGTTTGGGGAGGTCAATGGCCCCTGTAAGAATTTTCAGAAGCGATGGGTCTTTTTTTCCAGAACCAGGTCAGTGGGTGCCCAGCTATGCTCATGGCTGTAGAGGTGCCTGAATTAACCCTTTTAGTCCTCGCCACCACCTCTTGAGGTCACTCCTTTTATTAGCTCATTTCATAGATGGGATAACTAAGACATAAATAGGTAAAATAATCTGTCCAAGGTCCCACAGCCAGTAAATGGTGGGGCTGAGTTAGAACCTGAGCATCTCTGTGATCTTGGACAAGTGGCCTCATTGACCCGAGCCTCAGTTTCCTGAGAAAAGAGACCCTAACTAGATCCTAACCTGTAGATGAGTCAGGGGCACATGAGGTTGGAAAGTACATAGTAAGTACTCATTAAACAGTCCTCCTTTTTTTTTTTAATTAGAGGATAATTGCTTTTTAATGTTGTGGTCTCTGCCGTACACCAACACTGTCGTTGGTTTGATATGCACACACATATGTGGTTTTGATGATCACAAGCGCTCAGCCACTCACCCACCCAGGTATCTTGGCCTGTGGCTGGGGGAGTCAAGGTGGACAGTGGTGGGAAATCCCCCCAGCCCTAGAAGAAGCTCTGGTCTCCTCCATCTCAGCAGCTCCCTACCAATATCTAGTAGAAGGCCTAACTGTGTCTTGCTCAATTCAGCTTTCGATTTTGTTTCTCTCAAAAACCACACATAAGAGTTTCATTTTCATTTTCTCCAGAAACTGATCAGGTTGGCTGCCTAGGGCCTCATTTCCGGGGTGTGAACAGCTGACAGCTGACAGCTGTCCGGATGAAGCTGGAGTGTCTTCACAGCTGCTAGAAGCACCAGCCTGGCCCACAAGAGTACACACAGCCTTGACCGGACCCACCTTATGCAGGCCCCAGGGTCAGAGCCTGCTGCTGACTCCAAGTCTCCCAGGCTTCCTGCAGCTGCTGCCAGCATGGCCGAGGTCCCTGCTGACCCAGGAGACACAGGTACTTTTTTCCTTCTAAGGACCCGCGGGAGTGCCTGGGCTGGACTTAACTTTTCTTCTGGTTCCTTTTCTTGGTTCAGATGACAACCATGATAGGCTAATACCTGAAGGCACCACCGTAACAAGAGAGGGAGAGAGCATTGCATCGGGTTCAATCCGTGTGCGTTTTGCAGGAACCCTCAGGGGAAGCCCGCTGAGGTTCCCACCTCACTCCCGAGATCACAGGCAGCACAGGTGAAATGACTCAGGCGACCACAGCTGAGCGTGGGGCCTGAACACCCGCCTTCACTTTCGTTTTGAGGAAGGAGGGAAGTTGCTTTGCTTGTATGTGGCTTTCCTCCTGCTGCTGTTCTTTTATTGAATGGCGCACACGAAACTTAACTGGCACTGAACAGAGCTGATTCCTAGGGTCCCCACCGAAAGGGTGTGGGCTGGGGGCTGAGGTGCTTTTTGTCTGTCTTTGTTCTGTGATCAGTAACTATCTGAACCTCACCATGATCTGAAGTAGTCATGAATCTCACCATTTCAAAGATGGGGAAATGGAGGTCACACAGCTGATAGGTGGCAGAATTTTGGCTCAAACCCAGGAAAATATGCTGTGTCAGGGAGGGGGGTTAACTGGGAGTGGCCCAGAATCCCAGGGTGGGTTCCCAGGTTCCTGTTGTATTTTCCCAAGGAGACTTGTCAGGGGCACTGGGTAACTGAATTTAACTTGTTCCCCAGCAGGTTTTCCTTTTAACTGATGTATCATTTATACCTCATCCCATTTTGCAATTTCTGGTTCAGCAGCCAGAAGACTCAGTGGGGGAGGCAAGCCCAGCCTTCACTGCATGGACCCCATTTCCTCTTTGGGGTCAGGGGACTGCAGGAGGAGGAAGAGAGAGAGGCTCACCCAGGAGCAGGTTTTTCAGGAATCAAAACTCTTTTCAAGGCTAGGCAAAGCATCAGTGGGTGGGACGGGTATGACAGTCTCGGGGGTAGTGTTTAGTGAGTGAAATTCAGGCTGGGTGACCCCAGGGGTTGTAATGCACATCACCTGCCCCCAGAAGAAAGCAAACCTTCCGCCCACAAGAGCAAGCCACAGTGCCCAGCGCAGAGCTGGCAAACAGGTCATCCCCTAGTGCTGCCCACTCAGAATCCAGCAAGAACCCAGAAGTCAAAGGGTTGGGCTGCTGCCCTGGGAAGGTAACTTGGCCTTCCCAAGAAAGGCCCTGCTTTGCATTCCCATGGTGTTCTCAGGGGCAGACACTTTCTCTCCCAGCGCCATGCACTGCTGGCTCTGCGCCCACCAGTTCTCTCACTCCCCACAGGGCAGCCGGCTTGGGTTTATGGGAGCCTGCCTGCGAGGAGTAGAGGCTATTTGGAAAGTTCCTCTTTGAGCCTAGAGGCATCCTGCTTAGGACCATTAACTCTGGCAGAGGGGAGGCGGAAACAGAGGCCTTGGAGGAGCGCCCATCCCCTGCCCAGGCCATCTGAGCACACATCTACCCAGGAGTGGACACTCACTCTTTCATCCAGTCCCTCCTCCATTCAAATGCTGTTAATAGTTCGTGAGACCCTACTGCATGCCTGGCCCATGGCTAGACACAGAACCACTACAGTGAACCTGGCAGTCACAGCAGCGGATCCCTGGGGACACTCTGCAGGGGACCCACACAGGACCAGCATCCCACCTGCTCAGGGCACTCAGGACAGCCTTCCAGCATTGGAGTCTGAGTGAGAACTCACACTGGACAGGTGGAAATGGGGGGAAGAGCATGCCTGGCAAAGGGAATGGCATGTGCAAAGGCCCAGGGGTGAGTATGGCTGAAAGGAATTCAAACAGGTTGGCACTTGAAGGGCAGTAGAGGGTGGGTAAAGATGAGGCTGGCAGAACGGGTTCTGCCAGCCAAGAGGAGGGTGGACTGGAGGGAAGCTGGAGTTGGTGGAACTTCTGTCATCGAGGGGATGCTGACAAGGAGTGGGGAGTGGAGGCAGAGGAAAGGAGAAGGGGTTGAGAGAGTCTGGAGCGGCACCACCAGGACTCCATGGTTGGGCAGCAGGGTGAAAGCTCTGTTTCTGGACGCCGGCTGGGCTTCTGGGGGGGATGAACGGTGAAACCCCCCCGTGGATGGTGAGCCCGAGGAGCAGATTCCACAGGGCGGGGTGGATGGGGGATAGAAGGCACCAGGGACAGGCCTTACTTCCCTGGCTCCTCTGCTCCGCCCTTACCCTCCTGCATCCTGCCGCCTCCACTCTCTTCTGCTCTGAGGACACCTGAGGGCTGACTGTTCTCATCTGTCCTCCAGTGCTCACACAGGCAGGGGACACTCGGAAGGCCTGGCAGCTCCTCTGGCCACCAGACTGTCCTGCCCAGGTCACTTCTGAGCAGCCCACGCGCCCCTCCCTGAAGACAAGGAGACACTGATGGGTGTCTACGTTAACCTCTGTTCCTCCGTCTGCCCTAGATCCCTCTCTGGGGGGCGCCTGACGGCCCAGGCTGGGTCGTGGGGACCTCAGTTCTGTCTCTGCCCCTGTCTCCCTCTCCCAGACCTTGAGCAGAGAATTCTGGAGGTGTTGAGGGATGCTGGCTCCCCTGTGAAGACCACCCAACTGTTAAAGAAATTGCAAGTGCCCAAGAAGAAGCTCAACCAGCTCCTCCACAAGATGAAGCAGGAGTCAAAAGGAGTCATGCTCGCAGGCCCTGCAATGTGGTGCTTGGGCGACAGCGGGACCAAAGAAATGGTTCCCACAGAGCGGGGTAACCTGTCACCGCGGGTGGGAGAGGTGGGGGTGCGGGACCCAGCATGAGCGGTCCTGGTAGCGACCAAGCCCAGATTTGGACCTGGGTTCAAGTACGGGCTCTGCCCTTGAGGGTGCATGCTGTCTTCTGACTGCATCCTGATTTCTTTCTCTGGCCAATGGAGGTGAGAGGATTTGATGCAAATGGCTAAGCCCATGCCAGCACGTAGTAGATGCTCAGCAAAACTTTAATAATGATGATTATGACATGACCAATGACACAATAATAATTGAGCATCGCATGAGATCTGCTTCTCTGGTTCTGCAGCCCATGGCCCTAAACAGCTGACATGTGTCAGGTACTTACAAAAAGCCGTTGCAGGACCAGGGTTGGGGGAGGGGGGCTGAAAGTGAAGGTGTTAGTCACTCAGTCATGTCCAACTCTTTGCGACACCATGGACTGTAGCCCACCAGGCTCCTCTGTCCATGGAATTCTCCAGGCAAGAATATTGGAGTACGTAGCTGTTCCCTTCTCGAGGGGATCTCCCCAACCTAGGGATTGGACCCAGGACTCCCATATTTACAGTCTGAGCCACCAGGGAAGCCCAGAAGTGGGTGGGGCAGGATTTGAAGCTAAGTTCCTTTAACTCTAGAATCTGAGTTTGGAGATCCACATACTGGGTCCTCTACAGAGCAGCCCGCCTTTGTCTGGCAGAATCCACGTCCCCTCTCCCGTTCCTTCACCCCTGACCATCTTTCTTTCTCCAGTGGAGAGGCCCCAGCAAGATGCAGTTGCAGTTCCAAAGAAGCCGGGCCCAGAGCTCAGTGAACAGCGTAAGCATCCTGGTTTCATTCAGCACCGGGTCCCTCTGCCCCCAGACTCTCACGGTCACTCAGGAAGCTAACACGTGTCCAGCAACAACCACCCCACCCACTGAAAGGTCCCCACACTGCACACAGTATTCAGAGGCAAGGCTCTGCCTCTTGGGGAAAGAGGCTAAGTGACTGAGAAATCATTTGTCTGATGAATGGTTAGCATTTGCTGTGCACCTAGTGTGGGCAGGCACTGTCTGGAGCCCCTGGAGAGAATTCCCAACCCCCAGAGTGACCTCCGTGGTGCAGTAATATTATTGTGTCCATTTCACAGATTAGGAAAATGGGCACAAGGGCTGGTAAGCAGGGGAGTAGATCCAGCCTCCAGGGTCCTCTTTAACCACCGGCCTCCCACCTCCCAGAGAAAGAGATCTACCAGTTCCTGGAAGCCCATGGGCCCCATAAAGCCCTGATGATCGCCAAGGCCCTGGGGATGAAGACAGCAAAGGAAGTCAACCCAGACTTGTATGCAATGAGGGACAAGCACCTCCTGGACTTTGACCAGAAATCAAACTCTTGGACAATTTATCAATCAGGTAGGCCCTTACCCTGGACAGGGCAGAGGGCAGAGCTGTGAAGAGAAATTGTAACACGCAAGCCCTGGTTCTTGCCGGGTTCCTGCTAGGAGCTTCCCTACCTTGTCAGAAGCTGGAGTCTTGCTGACCTGTCCCTGGCAGGGGATTCCAGGAGGGAGGGGAATGCTGGTGGAAGTAACCAGGGAGGGCTTCCTGGAGGTGGGGTCCACCCCTGACTGTATCAACCTTGGGACACAGGTCTCAGTCTGAATTTGCTAACAGTTTTCTGTAAGCATTTTGCCCAACTTGGAGTTTTAAAGGTGCTGAAGGAGTTGGCTAGGCTGGGCTTACATACCCACAGGTGGAGTCCCAGAACTGACTAAGGCACTACAAATAGCAGGCCTAAGGCCTAGAGCCTCCAGTACTTTTAGGGGGTCACCAAATGCTCCAATTTCTCTTTAAATTAGAAGAAAAAATGGATATCATAGTAAGAATGAATAGCTAATAATTCCAGCTGAGTTATATTTGCCTTTATCCCAATACAGTCACTAAATGCAATTTTAAATGCTCACAAAGACACAAGAGCCAAGGGCCCACAAAGGTGGGAATGTGGCCCTTTGTGTGGAGCCCACGTGGAGCTGACACCCCTGCTTAAGGCACCCAAGGAGGGCCTCAGCTTCTTAAATGCTAGATGTTAAACAGTGGTGACTACTCCAAATTCTTAAAAATGCCTTGTGAACCAAACAAAGCTTTTCCCATGGTTAGAAGCAGCCCGTGGGCAGCTCCCTAAAGGAAAGGTCCCTAAAGGAAAGGTCCCTAAAGGAAAGCAGAGGTTAGTGCTGTCGTTTCCTCGCAGTGGGAGGGGGCAGAGGGTGCAAGCAGCAAGGCACCTGCTGCCCTCCCGCGGTGGCAGAGGACACATGGGTAGGGTGGCCTGTGGGACAAAGTACAAGCTTACCTGCAGTGTTTGGTAAACACTCTGGCTCCTGGGGCCCACCTGGGCCCACTGACTCAGAACCCCAGGGTGGGCCCCTGGGAATTCGTGTTTTAACCAGCCCCCTCCAGGAGATTCTGGGGCTGTGGACTAGTATTTGGAACTTCTGACCCCTTACGAGGCACAAAGGGATTGAGTGGAATATTATTTTGCAGAAGGTTCTAGAAATCAGCCCACCCCAGTTATTTACCAGCAAAATCCAATCAACATGATCTGTCAGAAGGGACCAAACAGCCACATTTCCATCCAGAACTGTGAAGATATCCAGATTGGACACGGGAATCTCCTAGTGAGACAGATGGGATCTGGGGAAGACGGTGAGTCCTCTGAGATGCCTAGGAGAGGGGCCCTGTCCATCTGGGTGGGGTGAGGAGCCGGGGGTGCATGTCTCCAGGGAGAAAGGGCAGCTATCAGATTTCCAAGGTCCTTTCTGGCTTTCCCCAAAATCAGGCTGTCTCTCCTTGTGCCTGGATCAAACCCTTCCTGCACTCCCTTTACTCTGCCATCTTTCGCCACATTTTCCACAAGAAACAACTTCCTTCACTCTCTCTTACTAAGATGTCACAAGGTATCATTGTAACATGTGTTTGTTCCAAGACACTGTTTCTTCCCTCATGTTAACATTTCATAAACTGGGATCCCTCTTACTGGGTGCATCCTAGCTTTGATGGAATAATAGTAAGCAAGTGAGTACCTACTCCGTGCCAGGCACTGTGGGGAGAGGGGACAGGGCCACCTCTCAGTCCAGCTACGGGACATGAGTGAAAGCATTGACCCCAAACTTGGGATACCCCCTTGACCTCTAGAGAGAGCCCTTCCCCGCTCTGGGCCACAGTTTCCCTAACTGTGAAATGAGGAACTTTGTTCTAGAATCTAAATCAACCTTTCCCCACCTTCAGTCCTCTGAGCTCCACCTTCCATAATTTTGGCTGAGTCCCTGGCTAACTGTTTACTCAGTGTTGCTAAATGGTTTACCTTTTATTCTACTCAAATTCACTTTAAAGTAAACTTTTACAGCATTACCTTGAAAACCACAAAGGTCACCATGAAAATAAATGCTGAGAAAATAAAACAATGTCAGAGTCCCTGAGGGCTCTGGGTCAACACCAAGTTCACCCCCAAGGAGACTTTTTCCCAATAGGCTCAGAGGGGTAAGAATGGCTAGGAACAGAGGGCATGCTCAGTATTTGGGTTTTCAATGCCCCATTGACACCCCAGGCATCCCAGTTATAAAACCCTGGAAACCCACGCTAACTGTTCTGCCGATCCACCTGCTCTTCAATTCAGAGCCTAAAGTAATCATTCCCAGTCTGCCGGTGTCTCCTCTGTCTGGCTAGGATTTACCTGTGTGCATAGTGGGGAGGGGGTGGGAAGAGCGGTAGCAGAGGGTGGGGGTTAAGGGTCATGTTTCCATGTCCTCTACCAGGCTCCACAGCTCCCTGCTACCTCCCTCCAATGCCTTCTGCTGATCCCTCAACTCTGGATTCCCTGGCTGGATCCAGGGGGCCCCAGGACATCCGGATGGAGAAGTCTGTGCTCAGGCGAGTTCAGATGGGACATGGCAATGAGATGCGACTTCACAGCAACCCAGCCAAGGGCTCTGCCTGCGGCGCCTTTGACAGCCCCCCAGGTAATGAGACAATGGGCTGCCATCCTGCCCCCACCCCACCCCACCTGGCCTCCTCAATACATGGGACTTGAGCCAGTCCTTGTGGTGAGAGAGGCATTATGGGAAATTCTTTCCATCCCACCAAGAGGCTGTCCACAGAGTAGAGCAAGGGGGTCTGGCAGAGTTAACACAAGGATTCCCATTCCTGCTACTCACCTAGGAAACCTCGATGTCCTCATCTCTACAATGGGCAGGGATCATTTCCTGGGCCAGATGAAGCAGAGACAAAGGAGATGGCTGGGCTGGAAAGGCATCTAAGGAGCCACCTAGGTGCTGTTGACCAGAGGGCCGAGACGATGTCCTCGCTGGCACTGGGCATCCAGAGACAGGCTGGGGGAGATGCAGCAGAGAGGCCTGGGAGAGGAGGAGCCCCAGGGATGCCAGGGCACAAGTTTCCAGAAGAGAAGAGGCTTTAAGATCAAGGGAGGGTCACGGGGTCTGGCAGCAAGGGGTCTGCGGTGAGCTGAGGGGCCAGAAGGAGCGAGGGCAGTGGACAAAGGTGAGACAGAGCATGTCCAGCTCTCTTTTGAAGTTTGGCAGAGGAGGCAGGAGCAAGATGGCAGGGGCTGGGGACTGGGCCGGGGGCCATGTGAAGATTTTAACTGAAGATGGAGATGGTGTTCCAGAGCTGCCAGAAGGCAGGCAGCAGAGGGGCAGGGACAGGGGTCCACAGGGGCAGTGGCTGAGTGCCTGGGGAGGCACAGGGGACCAGGTCAGTGGGGACAGGCAGCAGGAGGGGAGCTCAAGCTGGCAGACCCAGGGGCCGAGAGAGCTGGCAGCCCAGGCATGTACATACAGAGTCACCACGTGAGGCCACGTGTCTGCCAATGACAGAGCATGGCATGGACCACTGCAGGGAGGCTCCAGGAGGACGGTCAGCTGTGGAGGATCTGGGAGCCATGTTGGAGGTCAGGCCTGCTGTCCAGCTGCTCACACCCCCTCCCCAAATCCCTTTCTATGACCAACCTGCAGCCTCTGTCCTGGGTACCAGCCCAGAAGCTTCCATCGAAATTCAAATCCCTGAACCAGGACCTCAGTCCGAAGGGGTCACGTCCCAGAGAATCCACATTCGCTCCTGCTTCCTCGAGGACACCACCGTCGGCAACAGCAACAGGATGATGGTCCACCCGGGGGCAGCTGATGTCAAGGGAGTCCAAAGGCCTAGGGAAACAGGAGGGGATGCAGGTGAGCCTGGGGCAGGGCGGGGGCCCCATGCTCTCTCTCTCATTCACTCAACAGTCCTGAATCTCCCGTTTCCTGGAGTCGGGGAGGCAGGAGAGTCATGGCAGAAGTGGAGAACACCTAACCCATCACTCAGCTGGGAGCCTCTGCTTCCCCATCTATCAGTTGAGGGTTAGAGGAGCCCATGGCTCCTGGGCTGTGGGGAGGATTGGATGCGCTCCACTCACTGCTGCCGCACCTGGATCAGACCAGTGACACGTTTGTGGGGCCTGGTGCAGCAAGAAAAAGCAAGGCTCCTTGTTCAAAATTTAGGAAGAATTTCAAGACAAAGACCGGAAAGCAGTAAGCCGAACACAGGCCCATCTGAAGGGCCTGTGTGACCACCCAAGCCACATGCCATGAGGCTGGGCTGCCTTGGAACCTTCTGGAACATGATCATTCCTCTACTCTTAGTCACCCAGCTCACTAATTCTTCCCCACGAATAATGCTGTAGCCATCTTACGCTTCTCCCACGTCTTCAGTTGTTAGGAAGAAGTCATTGATTCATTCATTCATTCACCCACTTTGGCCCCACTCCTGCACAAAAACCCTCCCCGTCCTTGGAAATACAGCTAAGAGCACAAAGAGACAAATACACCCCACTCATGAGATAAGAGTCCAGTAGCAAGTAGAGACTAGCCTTTTGAGACCAGCACTAAAAAGAACTCTAAAACGGGAGGCGGCAGGTAGGCAGCAGTGTGACCTAGTAGATGTGCCTTAGCCAGGCCGACAGAGACCCTCAGGATGAGGTGGCATCTGTGCCCAGGCCTGTAGGAAGGGAGGAACCAGACAAGCATAGATGTGGGAAGAGCACTGCAGGCAGAGGGAACAGCAAGTGCAAAGGCCCTGAGATGGGAACAAAGTCCAGGACCACACACATGAGCCCAGGGAGCAGAGGGGTGGGATCCAGTGGGCAAGGCTGGGTCTCTCCCTGATGGGAAGCCCAGGAAAAAGGCCTGGGTCTTATCTGAAGTGAGCTGGGGAGGCCTGGGGGGCTGGAGCAGGGGGACAGCATGATGTGGGGCACAATTTAAAAGTCTGACCAAAGATAACCTGAAATCAAAGGCAGGGAGGAAGTGGGAGCACTGGTCTGGGGGAGAAAGGATAGGGCTTTGTAGATGGGGACGTGAGGCCATCCACCCGTGAAGCCTGCACCCCAGGGAGCGGCTTCAGCAACCATGAGCCAAGTCACCTCGGTTGTTCAGTTGTTCGTGGGGAGATGGCTGACGTGTTCCTGGGGTCCCTTCTCTTCCCCAGAGCCTCCCCACCGAGATGCACCATCCAGAAGCGAGGTCCCTCCTGTTGGCAGTCGGGCTGACCCCGTCAGCGCTGAGACGCTCATCTCAGAAAACCTGGCAGCTACGACCCTTGAGAGGCATGACTCCGAAAACACAGAAGACACCTGCTGAGTGATGGACCCGAAGAGCCGGTGTCCCCAGAGGGGTGGGACTCAGGGCAAACAGCCTGCAGGCAGACACACAGAAAGAGCCTGGGGGCGGGTGAGCTCTCTGCTGCCATGTTATTTCTTACCTTCTCGCCTCCGGACGCGTGGCCAGTGTGGGTCAGCATTTGGGCTGGACCCGGCACGGTGTGAGGGCTGTGTCGAGGCAGTCTGAGTGCGGCTTGGAATAGAGTTTCCAGAAAGGAGTGAGTTTATTAAGAACAAAGGCCGGAAGTAAAGTGGGCACTGCAATCACGGTGGGCCGTCAGGTCCCAACAGGCCTGAGCAGCTGCTGTCCCCTCCCTATGTTGTGGCCAGGTCTGTCCTGCTCTGTCCGGGTCTGGTCTCTTGATGGCTGCTCTGCTTCCTGTCACCAGGCTCAGTTCCTCCGGCCACCCCTGCCCCTACCATCTATCCCCGCTGTGCGACCCCTCAGCCTGATGGGCAGAGACTGCTCTGGTTGGGGCCACGGGGTGGTGGTGGGGGGGTGGTCAGAGGGCAAAGCTGGCACCCACAGCATGTGGACAGGAAGAGAAGCCAGGGAGCAGACACGGGGGTCTGGAAGCTAGACTTGGCCTGAACGGTGCTGGCTCCGCACCCCATGGGGCCTCCTCTGGCTGCTGAGATGTCTGCGAGCCATGCCAAAGGGGGCATCTGGGTGGGCCCAAGCTGGATCTCCAGCCGGGGAGGGCAGGGATAGGGCCTGATCATGCCTGAAGACCTAGGGTGGGGGTGGGGCTGGGCTGGAGGCGCCCTGTGACATATTGTGCTTTTCCCGTGTGCTCTGTGTGTGTCTGGGCTGTGCCTGGGGTTTCACAAATAAAGTCTTGTGGCAGCAGTGGGGAAAAATAAAAAGGACTTCCCTGGCTGGTGCTGGCTTCCCACCCTTCGGCTCCATTCCCTTCTCCAGGGGATCTTCCCAATCCAGGGATCGAATCCAGGTCTCCCACATTGCAGGCGGATTCTTTACCGGCTGAGCCACAAAGGAAGCCAAAGAATATTGCAGTGGGTAGTGTATACTTTCTCCAGCGGATCTTCCAGAACCCAGGAATTGAACTGGGGTCTCCTGCATTTCTGCTGCTGCTGCTACTGCTAAGTTGCTTCAGTCATGTCCGACTCTGTGCGACCCCAGAGAAGGCAGCCCACCAGGCTCCACCATCCCTGGGATTCTCCAGGCAAGAACACTGGAGTGGGTTGCCATTTCCTTCTCCAATGCATGAAAGTGAGAAATGAAAGTGAAGTCGCTCAGTCATGTCCAACTCCTAGTGACCCCATGGACTACAGCCTACCAGGCTCCTCCGTCCATGGGATTTTCCAGGTAAGAGCACTGGAGTGGGGGGCCAACACCTTCTCCATTGAGAACAAACAGCAGAGATAGAGTGACCGCTGCGAGTGCAGCGGACCGACAGCTCCCGACAGGCCAGGGAGAGCTGACAGTTTTTGCAGGTTAATAACCGATTTTTACAGCCTCAAGACAAAGAAAATTCCTGCTGGATGGTTTTCACCAGGTAATTGCTTGGGATGCTATATGGTATTTACTGGAGTGGGCATCTTTGCCTAGCTGGGAGTCAGGAAACTTGTTAATGATGATCAGGGGCTTCTCGCAAAGTTACAAAAGGGCTCAGTCAGCTTCGGAGGTGACCTTGGTTCTGGGCTCTGCTTCTGTGGCCTTGGGGACAGGACTCAACAGACAGGGCCTCTGGCGGCCAGGAGCAGCCTGCCAGGGGGCGCTTTCCTGGGTCTACCATACATTAGAACCACCCACTCTTTGCTCTCCATGTAAGACTTGACTTCCTCAATGCCCATCGTGGCCCCCTGATAGTTTTACCAACTGACCTTTCTAGAAGCCTTGAAGGCTAGGGATGGGTCATTCCCTAATGTTACCAGAAAAGGGTAAACTCCCAAATCATCAGCTCAATGGGTATGAGTTTGGGTAAACTCCGGGAGAGAGTGAAGGACAGGGAAACCATGGGGCTGCAAAGAGTCAGACATGACTGAGCGGCTGAACAACAAGACAGATGAGAACCTCAGAAGCCAGCTACATCTTCTCCGGCACTAGCCGGGTGAACTCACTAGGCACAGAGGCCCTGTCTTTTCGCTCTTGAACCTCCAGTAGATGGAGGCCCCCCGCCTCCCACCACTCTGACCACCTCCTGAGTACCATGCCCTTGGGCTGCAGAGACAGGAAGACCCAGCCCCTGCCCTCAGGGAGCAGCTCACAGTCAGCAGAAGAGGCAGCCCAGGCCTGGGCAGTGAGTCCTGAGCAGGAATGACCACGTGGAATAAAGGAGGGCAGAACAGGGTCCCAGACACCATCTGCAGGGCCAGGAGGCTTTGAAGGAGATAGCTCTGGAACTCATTCTTCAGCACCTGGCAGAAGGAGGGGGTTGGGAAGGGAATGATGCTCTAGGCGAGGGCTCAGCCTGAGCAAAGGCATGATGCTCAGAACAAGATGACTTACTCGGAGCAGCGCAGCAGTGTGGGTGTCGCTGAAAAACCCAGTGCAAAGAGAAAACACCTGGAAGATCGGCTGGAGAGGAATCTGGACTTGATGCTGAGCTCTGAGCAAGCACCGCTCCACCTGCACAAATATTCAGGGAGAACAAGGAAGTTGGCTTCATTACAAGGAAGGCAGGGTTTTGCCCGGTGAACTGGAATGGCCCTGTCTACAAGGGGACAAAGTTATCTCGACCACCCCTGTGACCTAGGGCCCCCAAATCATTCCTGCCTGGGATAACCAGTTTGCAAACATGCCACCAGGATGTTAGGGGCATGAAATCAGGTTTGGCTCCTTGCTCTGGCATTGTCTTCCCTCTGCGGTGAGCTGAAAACTAAGTGCTTGCCTCAAAGTTTGCCCGGCGTCTGTGGTTAACCAGGCCTGTATCGGCGGGTGATCAAAATCATCTCAGAGCTCAACTTCAGCTCCCACCTGCAGCCCAAGCCAGAGCACTCAATTTTCCTACGAGATTTCACCTCTCTGTGCGATTCATTTGGGGTAAACACGCTGACAAAGCATTGTTGGCAGTTAATTGGGGCTGGAGGTGAAGGTCAAAGCTGGTCTCTTCAGGAATAAAATTAACTAGCTACCATTAATACAAAGAATGATTAAGTCCATCTATCCCCTAGCCTTTTGCTCTCACTAGCTCATCCATCGCCCCAGCTTCTTCAGTGATTCACGTGCACACAGAACTTGAAGCCTCTGGAGTGGGATACGGTGATGGTTGGGATGGGGATGGAAGAATTTGCTACTTGAGTTAAAAGTGATTTTCCAAAATCACCATGACCTGCTCACAAACACAATTCTATTTTCCTTCTTTTTAAAAAAATTTTATTAGAGTATAGTTGGTTTTCAATGTTGTGTCTGTTTCTGCTGTACAGCAAAGTGAATCAGTTATCCATAAACACATATCCACTCTTTTTTAGAATATTTTCCCATATAGGTCATTAAAATATATTGGGTAGAGTTCCCTGTGCTATACAGTAGGTTCTTTTTAGTTATCTATTTTATGTATGAAGTGAAGTGAAATGAAGTCACTCAGTCATGTCCGACTCTTTGTGACCCCATGGACTGTAGCCTACCGGGCTCCTCCTTCCATGGGATTCTCCAGGCAAGAGTACTGGAGTGGGTTGCCATTTCCTTCTCCACAAGATCTTCCCTACCCAGGAATTGAACCCGGGTCTCCAGCATTCCAGGCAGATGCTTTAACCTCTGAGCCACCAGGCATTTGTAAATCTCAGCCTCCCAATTCATTTCTTCCCCACCCTCCTTATTCCCTGGTAACCATTAGCCTGTTCTCTACATTTGTAACTCTATTTCTGTTTTGTGGATAAGTTCATTTGTTCCCTTCTTTTGGGGCGCACGTATAAGCGATGTTATATATTTGTCTTTTTCTGTCTTTCTTATTTCGCTCAGTATGACAAGCTATCGTCCATCCATGTTATTGCAAATGGCATTATTTTGCTGAGTAATATTCCACTGCATACATGGTTAAGTAATATTCCACTGTACATATGTACCACACCTTCTGTATCCATTCCCGTATCAGTGGACATTTACGTTGCATCTAATTCTTGGCTACTGTAAACAGTGCTGCAATGAACGTTAGGGTGCGTGTATCCTTTCGGATCTTGTTTTTCTCCAGATACCTGCCCAGGAGTGGGATCGTGGGGTCAAACAGTAGCTCTAGTTTTAGTTTTGAAAGGAAACAGTGGTATGTGCCGTGGTCGGTGCAGGGGTGGCTACCCCACCTGGACACTTTGTTGTTTCGGGGCAGGGGGAGCAGGTTCCCGTTGCTGCTGTAACAAACTGCCGCATGTGAGGGGTTTAAAACAACACAAACTCAGCATCTGGTCCTGGAGGCAGACTGAGTGAAAGTCACGGCGTGAGCAAAGCCGGTTCCTCTGGAGATTTGGCAGAGAACCGTTCTCTTGCCTTTCCCAGCTTCCAGGGGCACCTGCTCTCCTGGCTCACGGCCCCTCCCTCTATCCCCAAATTGAGCAGCATCACATGTTCGATTCTCTCCCCTCCCTCCTCTTTCCGCCTCTTCTAAGAACCCTTGTGGTTACTGTCTGCCCATCCAGGATAATGTCCCCTCAAGGTCCTTTATCTCCTCCACACACTGGGTATCATGCACAGTGCTTCTCAGCTCTCAGAGCATCTAACAAATGCTGAGTCCCACTCCACCCCAAATCGACTGATGACAGTCTCTGGGAGAGAGGCCTGGGCTGGGGTGTGTTTTTTAAAGCTCCTCTGTGATCCCAAAGAGCCCCCTGGGGGCTGAGATATCCCTGCCAGTTGGTCATATCCAGGACACCAACAGACCACAGCTGTTAGGACCCTAGAAATCCCTCACCCAGCATCACCTTCTAGCTGGTGGCAGGAGAGCATCTAGAGGGAGAAGAACCCCAAGCCACGTCCCAGCCAGGTTCAGGGTCCCAGGTCCCAGGTGGCCTCAGCCTGGACTGTGGAGGATTCGGGTTCAGCCTTTCACTGCTTTGGTTTGAGCGCCACCTGCTGGCGACGAAAAACTTGGCCACTGGCCCGCTACAGCCCCCACCAGGCTGGGCTTGTGAACTTTCAGGGTCCCAGTCTGGGGAGGGGGTGGGCTGGGACCGTTCCCTCCCATTAAAATGGCCAGACTTACATCTGGGGCTCTGCCTCACAACCTAAACTTGTCCACAGACCCCAGGTTAAGTCCCTGCACTGCCCACCCTTCCCCCAGTTGCCAGCACTCCAAAATCAACAACGCAGTGCCCACAAAAGCTGATTCTCTTTCCTCAAGAAGAATACCCCTATAAGCTTTGGGACCGACCCCCATCCCCCGGAAGACTCAAGCCCAACTTCTGCAGGAATCCCAGGGACCTGGTCCACGGCGTCACAGCCCTGAGTCCTGACATTTGTGGAACTCCTACTTGTACTAACTCACTTCATCCTTCCATCCAGCCTATGAAGAAAGGGATTCTCATCCCATTTCACATGGTGGGAATCCTGAGTCACAGAGAGGTTAAGCTACTTGCCCATGGTCACACAGCCAGCATCCAACCCAGGGGACAAAGTGGGTGAAAAAAGCCCCTCGGGGTGTAAAAGAAAATCTCTGTACATGGAAGGCCTACATGCTTGGGCAATGCCTTGGTCTGGGAGGTGGGGGTGGCTCCCACCTTCCCCCACCTGAGTGCAGTCAGCCACCTGTCCTCAGGCAGGCCCACCACGCAGGTGAATGCCCCCCTGTCTCTGCAACAGTATAGGGCTGAAGGGAACAAGCTCAGGGCCACTCTGTTTCTAAGTTCAGCCACTCCCTTTCCTGCTGGGTGATTTGGGGCAGATGTCTAGTCTGTCTGTGCCTCAGATTCCATATGTGTGAAATGGGCTAATCATGGCTCTTCCTTCACAAGATGGTTTGCAGGATGAAATCAGTGTCTGGTTCTTAGGAACCAGGAGCCCCTGTATCAGCGCTGTTGATAAGTGTGGCCCTCCCACATGGCCCCCTAAGCGACCCACATCTCAGAGGCCGCCCCTTTCCATGTTGCCCCCGCCAGGCCCCCATCCTCCTCCGAATCCTGTATGGCCCCTGGTTTTACTCCAACATCAGTGTGGATAGGATGGTCAGAAGCTGCACCACCCCTAGCAAGCCCCGTCAGGCCCAGCAGGCAGAAGCTTCACCCTCTGGGCTGTGACTCACCCTGAGCGGTCTACCACCTAGGGCCTCAGCATCTCAACTCCACAGTGCACACACAGCTCAGTGCCCAGGACAGAAGGGGTGCCCCTCCCGACAGGGAAGCCCCCTCCCACAGGCATGCACACACACCCACACCCACACCGACACACCTCTGGGCAACATCACCGCCTCCTGCCTACCCAGGGGCAGCCAGGCCTGGGACCATCATGGCTCATATTCTTAGCAGAGGCTTGGCCCTGGAAATGCTGTAGTCTTTCTGAGCTTCGGGCTCCCCATCTGCAAAGCAGAGGGTTAACACATGCTCCGTGGCAGCGTCCAGTGTGCAGTGAGCATTCCATGGACATCTGTGGATGTGGCTGCTGTGATCCTGTGCTCACACCTTCCCACACAGCCATGGCCACAGTGACAACAAACGGTGAGCCTAAGCTGCTGTGACTTAATGCCATCTGCTGCTCAGGCCCATCCTAGGAGGTATCCCAACCCCATCTGCAGAGGACGAGAGCAGGCCAGGCTTCATCCCATAGCCTATGACTCTGCGTTTGAATGCTGAGCTGTCCCTCCACACAGACATCACCTGTTCAGCCCTCACACCAGCCCTAAGAAGTGCACAGAGATTTTGCCCATTTCACAGATAAGGAAACTGAGGCCCAGGGAAGCAAAATCAAATCTTGGTCTGACCAGCTCCCATGGTGGTTCAGGACCTTCCAACTATAGGCAGAGCCTGGGGCAGGTCATGGGGTGACTCATAGCTGATGCTAGGAGGCTGGGTGGGCCTTGTCCCAGAGCCAGGAGGTGTGTGTCCAAATGTGGATTTGTCAAAACTCCCTTCTCATCACAGAGCCGAGGGCTTTGAAGTTTCAATTTTCCACAAGGGATGAGAAACTCTGGAAAACTCACTTTGCTCTAATAAATCCAACCTACAGTGCTCAGCCAGCCTGAATCACCCCCTGGCCACACCCAGAGGGCATATGCAGCTGCTCAGATTACATTGTAAAAGAACCTTCAGTGACACGGAAGGAAGGAGACCCAGCATCTCAAGGTGTGTGGGGACAGTCCCGGCAGGTCCCGGAGCTCCGTGTCGGGGTGATGCACTTTTTGGGTAAGAAATATCTGGGTGCGTGGGAAAGAGACAGAAGAGTCAGCGTGTGTGCACGTGAAGAAAGGCTCTCCTTGGCTGAAGCTCCCGGTGCTTGGCTTCTTTCTGCTTTACCTGGATCTTTGGTGTTACCTGCAGGGCGAGTGCGATAATTGGGTGACTATAAACATGGGCTTCCCAAGTGGCGCTAGAGGTTGAGAATCTGCCTGCAGTGCAGGAGACACAGGAAACACGGGTTCAGTTCCTGAGTTGGAAAGATCCCCTGGAGGAGGGCATGGCAACCCACTCCATTACTCTTGTCTGGAGAATCCCATGGAGAAAGGAGCCTGGCCATAGGTCGCAGACAGCTGGACACGACTGAGGGTCTTACAGGATAGGAAACATTTGTCATAGGGCCTCCTGGGACCCCCCACCCTGTGGGCCCTGACGAGGGCCGTGGCCAGGGCTCTGACCACCAGGTGGCGCCCCTGATCATCTTTTGCAAATTGAGCCCAAGTTTGGAATTAATGGGGCAGTGGGGCAAGTGCTCATGGGATCCAATTTTCTGCCTCTAGTGAGCCCAGGACACCCAGGGTCAGGACTGGGTCCTGAGATCAGGAGCTTCAGACTCTAAGACGTGGGTAGGGGGTCTCTGTGGACTCACCACACCCAAATCAGTAGTTCTTCCGTACAGCGAGGCGACCACCCTGCCCATCTCTTCCCTCTGCCCAGAGGTGTGTGTCCTCAAAGTGACCTTCAGATGGCCTTGTGTTCAGTCCCTGCAGGGACCCCACCTGTCCTGGCCCCTTCCCAGCCCTCACTGACCCCCTCATTCTGGTCGGGGTCACACCCCATGCACGCCTGAAGCCCCACCAGCTCTTGTCTTCAGCTGCCTGTCTCTCTCTGCATCTCTGTCTGATTTCCCCTCTCTACCTCTGTCTGCCTCTCAGCATCTGCTCCTACCACATGAAATCTTACTGTCCAGCAAAGTCCAGGTGTCTGCACAGGCAGACTACCAGACCCCCCTCCTGAGAATTCAGGTGAGTAGGTCTGGGTGGACTCTGAAATCAGCATTTCATGCAAATCTCATCAGCTGAGAACACTCCGTGGTGAGCTCACTGCTCAAGATCCCTGCCAGCCTGGGCTGCGGATCTGACCTGGCACTGCCGGCCCCGCACCTTCCTCTCCTGACATCCCTCTGTCTCCCTCCCTGGCCTCAAATTGCATAGCCTTTAATTTACCCCAGGCCTCCTGCCTGGGGCCTTTGCACACACACTCCCTCCAGCAGCCTGACTCTGTCCTCCTGGCTCGCCTTCCCGGTCTCAGTTCAAATGTCTCCTCCTTAGAGAGTCTCCCCCCAGCCCCAGGCCCTCCTTGCCACATTCGCTGAGCTATTTCCTTCTAAGCATCCAGAGTGATCTGCCATACTTTATGTCCCTGCTTCTTTCATTACTGTCCCTTCTTGAACCACATTCTCCGCTCCACCAGGGTAGAGATCTTGTCTATCAGTTTGTCTGCGATCCTCTCAGTGTCAAGAACTATATCTGGCTCTCAAATAGGGACACAGTATGTTTGTGATTCATAAATGAATGAGTGAACACCCCCAGGTGACTGATGCCCTTTGAGGGCTGGAACCTGGTCAATTAGCCCACCCTTCCGGGCCTTTGAAGGTCAGGGCTTCACTCCCTGCATTTTCCCCCAGGTGCTCCCCAGACCTGATCACTCCAGTCCAGGGTCACCCTTTCCAGCCCCTGAGCCTTGGCTTAGGCAGTGCCCTCCACCTGGGTGCTCTCTCAACTCTGCCATAGAACTCACTGTTAAGGCCCCACCCAACTTTGGACTCCACCAAGAAGCCTTCCTGGACTGTTCCTTGAGTCAATATTTATCATTCTGTCCCATAAACCCCACCCCATGCTTTATGGGTTTCTCAGGGCATTTGCTGTTTTCTCCAGGAGCAGCACCCCCAGGCACCTGGCCTGTATTGACCATCCTCAGACCCCAGTGTGGGTTCCATAGAAATGCTGGCTCCAGGGCCCCTGACGAAGAGGGGCAGGATGAGTGTAGCCTGGGAATCAGCATCAGCAGCCTGCTTTCAGGGACCTTATGTGGGCTGGTGGTTGGCTGAGCTCAGTGACTCATGTCTTACCAAGCCAGGAGCCCGAACCCAGAAGGAGCAGCTCTTACCCTCTGCTCTCTGCCCTTTGCCCTCTGCAGGACCCAGGGCAAGCAGGGGAAATAGAGGCCTCCTTGCCCACCTTGTCCCAAGGGCAGGCGCTTTGTTCCAGAGCCACCTCGGCAGTTCAAACCCTCTCCCAGGCTGTGCAGCCAGGCAAATGCACACCCTATCTCTGCCCGGCTTCCCGCCTGCACCGAGCTCACAGGCTGCTGTGGTGGTTCAGGAAGCCCAGACACCTGATGTGCTTGAACCAGCCCGACACAGAGAAGCGAGAACTGTTTACTGAAGAAGAAACAGTCAGTCCAAAGAGTGGGCAACTCTTCCAGACCCCGTATGACACACAAGGCAGAGGGGCGGGTGTGCTGGTGACCCTCCAAGGGCATAACAGGGACCCTCATCCATCCACCTTCCACCTGGATGGCAGGGACGGGCTTAGCTCAGCGCCTGTTCCCTCCACTGGACAGTGAGATCTGAGGACAGCAATTGTGCCATCATTTGAGGACCCTGTCCCTATGTGCAGTCCCAGACGATCCTATCCCCTCACCCTATAAGGGGAGTCTGTCCCAGCAGGACTGCACCTTAGATTCCCCAGGGGACCACGGTCACACCGCAGGAAGGTCAGCTGCCCCGGGAACCCCACAGTCTCTGCACCCACTACTCTTCGGGCCTGGCTGCTAAACACCCCACAGTCGAGCAGGTGGACTTGAACCCCACTGGCGGGCCATGACTTTGGGCTGGGACTTCGCTCTGGCCTGGGGTGTTTACAGAGACCCCGGGCCTGGTCCAAGTGCTGACACCATGGCCGATGTCCCCGCTGGGTTAAGCATTGACGGTCCTGGCTGATTCCGGCTTTGGACAGGGGACGCCTAAGGGAACTGCTGGGGCCAGACATTACAGAAGCGGTTCAGAGGCTTTCCACCAGAGGTGGGGGCTTCCCTCCCACCCCAGACCCAGCTTCTCATTTTCTGGCTTTCAAAGCCCAGATCAAACCTCCTCTCTGCCCTTGGCACCAAGCTGCCCTCCCTCTTGCCCCTAGTCCTTTGACCCTGTCTTCCTTCTCCAGGCTGATCCCCCACCCCCTCTTCCAGCCTTCCCTTCCTCTGTGAGGGATGGGGGGGGGGGGTGGGCTGAGCCAGTCTTCCCTGCCCCTTCTGCTGCTCTGAGGTGGTCCCAGCTCCTCCTGGGTGAGACAAAAGTCCCTGGAGGTTGAGGCCTGGCACTCTGGGTCTCTGCCCTCCCAGTGCCCTGGGAGTAGGGGAGGGCCCGACCAGGCGGCTCCCAACCGCTGCCAGCAGGCAGGCATCCCCAACCCCTGCTCATCATATTCTTCCCAGGACCCCACAGATCTCTCTTGAGCAGTCTCCCCAGGGAGAGAGACAACATTCACCCAGTAGAGCCCTCAAACCCACCAGATCCCCCTGCTTCTAAAGCCACCTGGCCCCGACGCCACCATCTTTCTACAGACACTGCAGGAGCCTCCCCACTGACCGCCCCTCTCTCACCTCTCTGCCCCTTCTCTACCCGGCATCCAAGAGACTTGGAAAATGCCACTCCAGTTCTGCTGCTCCTCCACCGCAGCCCTCAGTGGCTCCCCATTGCCCCCTCGAACTTGGCCCTCAGGTCAGCCAGAACCGGCCCTCCAACCCCTCTGCCTCTTCTCCCCACTGCTTACTCCCCAGCTCAGCCCGTCACCCCCAACTACCGCTTCTCTTCCCTACATGCCTTGGCCTCACCCTGGCCTCCAAGCCTTTGCACAAGGCTATTCCCTCTCATGGGACGCCCTTCCCATGTCTTTCTGTTGCTCAGCTCAGACGTCTCTTTGCAGGCAGGAGGCTCCTGTTGCTCTCCCCGCAGAAGTGCTGGCTTGGCACTGCGTGTGGCCCTGGGACTGGCACTTGGCCTCCACTGGAGGCAGCTGTGTTGCACCGAGTGGGCCTGGGGTGACCAGAGGCTGTGGGTGTCCCCAGGACAGAGCAGAGTGGGTGGATCCAGTTCCTGCCAGGCGCTCGTGGGGACATGTTCCATCTGCTGCTCAGGCCCCCTCCCAGTGAAGCGCCCCCCCGCCCCCGCCCAGCTCTTCACTCCAGCTGATGGTAGTGGGTCTCAGCCCTGCCCCGGGTGGCCCCTCTGGGTCTGCGAGTCAGCGAGTCCCCAGCAGCCCCCACATCACCTCCTGGGAAGCTGGCTATTGGCCAAGGGAACATGTCTGTGTCCATATCCATCCCAGGCCTTCCCACAACTGGCTCATAGGTGACAAGGGGCTCAGAGCTTACCTGCTCTGCCGTTTCCTGGCAAGGGGCCGACCCCTCTGAGCTTCAGGCTGCCCTGGAGTGGAGCTGATGGTGATCTCCCCACCCAGGGGGCCAGGGTGAGCTGGGCAGTTGTTGAGAGCCTGGAAATAAGCCTGATATGTAGTAAAAGCTCAATAAATGTGAGCATTTCCATGTTAGTTTCAACGTCCTTTTACCAAGATTTCATTTTCACATTCATGTCTGCATCTAGTGTCTCAGACCACTAGGTCCTCTGCAGGTGTTTAGTGAGTAAACAATGGTCCCCAGGGCTCCAAGGAGACCCTGGCCCTCTTTATAGGCTGTGGCAGGAAGTGGGGGGGGGCGGTCTATGGGGCTGCCCAGCTCCAGTGCCCCAGCCCCTGTTTCTCATCTAATCTCATCCCACCACCTCTTGGCTCTGGAAGGAGTGTGAGGCAGTGTGACCCCAGCCACAGGAACTCAGGCCTTCCCCACAGACCCCAAAGATCCCCCTTCCTCGGGCAGGTCACAAAACACCCCACGGGACTGATCGCAGCCAGGCATGATGCTGGGGCCTGGGCTAGCTGGAGCCTGGAAAGTTCTTCCAGGCACGACTCCAATGGACAGGGAATGATTAATGGAGCTGGCTGGGGCTGGATCTCTGGCTGGAAACGTCCAAGCTCTTGGAGACAGTGGTTTGGATTAGCTGCGGCAGCCCGCCCCCACCCCAGCAGGTCTGCCCCCACTGCCCAGGACTTTGGTAAAGCAAAATCAGGCATGCAAAGCCCTGTCCTAGCAGGGCAGGGGGCAGTGCAGGGGACACCGGAGAGTTGGGGGGGACCCCCCCCCACACCTGCCAGGAAAGCAGAACTCCCCAGAACTGGTGACATCCAAGGGGCAGTGGGGCAGGGAGACTACATCCTCAAGTCCTTTGTTCTGACTGTGCTCCTTGTGTGGCTTTGAACCTGGAGCCATTCCTGGGGAGGGGGTAGCTCATTTGTAGACTGGGGCCCTTGGCTCCCCCAGCTCAGCGCTCTGCACTGGGAAGCCCACCTCCGAGCTCTCCCCTGGGGCCACAGTCCTGATTCAGAGTGCAGCCCCTTAGGGTCGGGTTGGGCCAGGCCTGCTCTGTGCCCAGCTGGGATCTGCCCCAATTCCTCCTCCCTACAGCCCCAGGGGTAGAGTAAGGTGGCAGGGAGGAGCCAAAGCAGACTGGGAGCCTTTCCTGGCTGGGTCCAACCCCAGCTGTGCCATGATGTTCTCTGAAAAGTGGGCAACAATCCATCCCAGGGAGCTGCACTCAGAGCGGGGAGAGCTGCACTGGCCACAGATCACACAGCTGGGGAACAGCCCTGCAGGAATGCTGTCCGTACCTCTGTCCGTGACTCCCCAGGCCATCACCAGAAGCTCTGCCCTCCTGCACATGCTGTCTGCACTACAGCCACCTCCAGGCATACCCTGGGTGTCAGTGTAAAGGATGCTGGCTCAGAGTGGAGCCTGCTTTTTCTGTCCTTGAGGAGGAAGTAGTAAGAATAGCACTCTGTGGTTGTTAATTACAGGGGCTCTGCTATTTGGGAGTGCATGCTTGTGCTAAGCCGCTTCAGTCCTGTCTGACTGTTTGAGGACTATACCCGAAAGGCTCCCCTGTCCATGGGATTCTCTAGGTAAGAATACTGGAGTGGCTTGCCGTGCCCTCCTCCAGGGGATCTTCCCAACCCAGCGATTGAAGTCATGTCTCTTATGTTTCCTGCATTGGCAGGCAGGATCTTTAGCACCTCCTGGAACCTGAGTTCAAATCCTGTCTCCCTGTGTGGCCTCAAACAGGTCTAGTCTCCCTTGCCATAGTGTTCCCCATGCCATAGTGTCCCCCATGCCATAGTGTCCCCCATGCCATAGTGTCCCCCATGCCATAGTGTCATGAGGACAATGACAGCTCCTCTAATGCAAGCTGATCTGAAAGCAACTCTGGGGCCAGTCCCCAGAAGCATCTTCATTTTCACCATTCATGTGCTTGACTTGATTCCTTGGAAGGTCTAGGTTAATGTCCAGGGTTAATATCCAGGGTTCAGCCCAAGGCTCAGGAATATTGATCATAAACCACTTGTGCTTTCTGGCCTTGGTTTCCTCTTCTGTTAGACAGAAATAGTTAACAGTCTGCACTCCTCAAGTGCTTAGAAGTTACCAGGCCCTGTTCTAAGCTGTTCAGCCACTCAGTCATGTCCAACTCCTTTCCATCCCATGGACTGTAGCATGCCAGGCCTCCCTGTCTCTCACGATCTCCCAGAGTTTGCTCTAGTTCATGTCCATTGAGTCGGTGATGCCATCAACCATCTCTTTCTCTGCCATCCCCTTCTTCTGCCTTCAATCTTTCCCAGCATCATGGTCTTTTCCAATGAGTTGGCTCTTAGCATCAGGTGGTCAAAGTGTTGGAGCTTCAGCATCAGTCCTTCCAATGAATATTCAAGGTGATTTCTTTTAGCATTGACTGGTTTGATCTCCTTGAAGTCCGAGGGACTCTCAAGAGTGTATTATCTCTTTTAATTCTCACTACAGCCTAGTCTGTGCAGGTGTGGGGAGGGAGGGCCAACCTCCTCAGGCTGCTAAGAAGAGAATGTGGCTTAGTCCTTCTAAGACGCTAAAACACTCCTGGCAACAGAGAGTACCTTGCATGGGTGCCTGTGTTACTATTCCCAAGGTGGGACCATAGGTTTTACTTATCTCCTCTCCCCACCCCAGGACATACATACCAGTGTCCGCAGAGTCAGCCTGAGGGTCCAAGCTCACTGTCGTAGATGCCTTTCTTCCCCTCTTGCCTCTTCCTACTCCCTCACTGATGTGAAACACCATGGGGATGCTGCAGGCTAAATCCTAGAAGCCTCCTTGGAAGACCAGGTCTGTTTCAGGCATTGTGTTAGGTAAACAAGGAAGGGGCCACCCACACCAGGGCAGCAGGATCTAAGGAGGAACTGCAGGGCTCATTAATGGTTGTTTTTATCACCAGGAGTGTTTTCTGGGACATAGACACCAAGCCCTTGAGGACGCAGAGAAGTTTCTTGCGTTGACCCCATTGGATATAGCCATTCTGCAGCTACTTGGGAAAGAGGGAGGGAGCTTCCCGTCGCGGGATGAAATCAAACAAGGAATGTACACTCCATTGTCTATGGTCCCGCAGTGGCTTGCCCTGGGTAAGAAGGTGAACTGATGGTTCCCTCAGGTGGCAGTTTGACAGTGGGAGTGAGTGGGTGAATGAGTTAGTCCAGGTCACATGTCTACCATAGCATCAAGCTTACAGCACCCTGGATGTGCTGGTTGTTCCTTAAATGTCCCTTCCTGGTCTGAATCGCATGAGTCTGTGACTTTGCATTGATGTGTGCTGTGTTTTAAGTAGCTTCCATTGTGTCCAACTCTGCAACTCTATGGACTGTAGCCCACCATGCTCCTCTGTCCATGGGGATTCTCCAAGCAAGAATACTGGAGTGGGTTGCCATGCCCTCCTCCAGGGGATCTTCCCAACCCAGGGATCGAACCGTGTCTCTTATGTCTCCTGCATTGGCAGGTGGGTTCTTTACTACTGAGTCACCTAGGAAGCCCTTTGTATTGATACATATGACCAATTGCATAGCATGGCGAAGAGACACCAGGTGAGAAAATGCCGAAGGATTTAGGTTTAAGTTAAAAACCAATTAAGGAGTGAGTTGAGACACATCTCTGAGCCCCAACTCCCCAGGTGCTAGAACCTTGGTGGGAATATGACAAATTGGAGAAATCGTATTTATTAGGGCTCCTCTCACGAGGAGTGTGTTTGTGATTGCAAGACATCTCAGGACAGACTGACTGGTCTGAAGATGAGACTCTTCCAAAGATGTGTTTGGATGATAAAAGCACCCCCTACAGCTGCTTCTAAAGAGGTGCAGCCGTGGCTCCAAAGGACTGGTTTAACAGAGCAGGGCTTCCCTGGTGGCTCAGAAGGTAAAGAATCTGCCTGCAATGCAGGACACCCAGGTTCAATCCCTGGGTCAGAAAAATCCCCTGGAGAAGGGAATGGCAACCCTTTCCAATATTCTTCCCTGGAAAATTCTATGGACAGAGGAGCCTGGTGGGCTACAGTCCTATGTAAACAATCCTATGTATGGCCTATGGGGTCATAAAGAGTCAGACATAACTGAGTGGCTAACACTTTCACTTGCACTTTGGAGCTGAAGCAGAATAGCTCCAATGAAAACAGAAGGTTAAATCCTATCCATCACCTTCCCAATCTTAACATAGGAAACAGGCACAGGGATACCCAAGGAGGAGCAGTTCTGTGGGCTCGCTGTCCTCTGTCTCTTCAAGAGTCAGTCCCAAATTGAGAAACCTCCTTTCTGGATGGAGAAAGAGGAAGGGAGATAGATAGGTCCCTTATGGCAGCAAAAATGTGTCTCTCCTTCTTCTGGAAGAATCCACAGGGTATAACATTCAGTCCTCTTTGCTTGAGATACCTCTCAGCTATCCCAGCAGACACTGGAGGCCCCTGGGGTGCCCTCAACCTGCTTCCAGGGAGTAATTTCTCAAGGATAACTCCATATGATGACCCCTAGCTAGGCCACTCCACTGGACCTTGTGCTCTATGGGGACAGAGCTGTGTCTGTCTGCTCCCCCATTGTATGTACACGTGTGTAAAGTTGGTGGGTGCTCAGTTAATATGTACTGGATCAAGTTACACACAATCAAAGCCATGTCCAGAGATGAGCATCTGTTTTCATCCTCTATCTGACATATCTGAGCTCCTATGTTCACTGAACCTGAGCTTCCTTTCCCAGCCTGATGAGTTACTCCACAGCTCATCCCCAGGCATCTTCTGAGCTCAGGGTGCCACCAGGCCAGTCAGTCCCCAAATGTGGTCCTTCCCACGTTGCTCCTTCCTGTGCATCTGCCTGTTGTCACCGCTCTCCACTTAATTCCAGATTTCTGCAAGTCCCAAATACGTTCATTTCTCCCCTCCTCTCCATTCTGCATGAACATCCTTGGGCGGCATCAGACATTGTTTTCCTGAGCATGTAGATAATGGAATTATTTTTTAGCGCTTATTAAAAGTTATCATCTGGTTTTTAAGTTGGCTTTGGCATCAGGATAACCGTTCTCTGATGTGGACACCCATGGTGAGCCCACTTGTGTCTCAGACAAAGCCCTCTTTGTACCTCGGTACTGCCAGGATGTGGTCATCCTTGGAGGCTCCACGTTTGGGTGAACAACCACCACTTTAAAGCTTGGAATGCAATTGTGGGACATAGCTGTTGAGTTTTTTTCCTGAGCAGGGGTGCAGCCACCCTCACCTGCAGTGTTCTCCACTCTAGAACTTACACCACAGCCTGGCTGAAGCCAAAAATCTAGGGGGCATCCTTGGTCCTTCTTGGTGTCCCACCATCAGCCTATCCATCTCCAGGCTGGTGGCCCAACCCTACATGTAGCCTGAATCTGACACATTCTTTCTACCCTCCTCTCTCTGCTGAAGCCCCTCCTCCATAGGATGGAGACCCTTTCTGTCCCCCTCATCCAGCTCCCACATGACAGCCAGAAGGAACATTTTAAGACTGTCTACACTGGAGATCAGCCCTGGAACTTCTTTGGAAGGAATGATGCTAAAGCTGAAACTCCAGTACTTTGGCCACCTCATGCGAAGAGTTGACTCATTGGAAAAGACTCTGATGCTGGGAGGAATTGGGGACAGGAGGAGAAGGGGATGACAGAGGATGAGATGGCTGGATGGCATCACCGACTCGATGGACGTGAGTCTGAGTGAACTCCGGGAGTCGGTGATGGACAGGGAGGCCTGGTGTGCTGCGATTCATGGGGTCACAAAGAGTCGGACATGACTGAGCAACTGAACTGAACTGAACACCACTATCTGCACTGTGTGTGCTAAGTCGCTTCAGTCGTGTCTGACTCTTTATGACCCTATGGGCTATAGCCCACCAGGCTCCTCTGTCCATGGAATTCTCCAGGTAAGAATACTGGAGTAGGTTGCCCAGTATTCCCGTCTTCAGCCATCCTCCTGACCCAAGGATCAAACCCGGGTCTGCTGCATTGCAGACAGATTCTTTACCTTCTGAGCCACCAGGGAAGCCCTGCTCTGTTAAACCAGAGTCCTTTGGGTTGGCATTGGCAGGCGAGTTCTTTACCAGTAGCGCCACCTGGGAGTGGTTCTCAGACTTGAGTGTGGGCCAGAGTCTGAATTGGGGGAGTGGTCCTGGGCCCCACCCCTAGTCTCTGATTCAGCATGTCAGGAGTGGGGCCCCTAAAACCGCCTTGGTAATGAGTCCCCAAGTGCTGCTGCTGCTGCTGCATGGAGCCCTCTGCTGACTTCAAACCAAAATCAGGACCACACGTCCAGTGCCCCACTGGGCAGGGGTTAGCACACAGACTCAGGAACCAGACTGTCTGGATTCAAGCCCTGGCTCTGCCACTTTCTGTGTGTCCTTAATCAAATGACTTAACATCTCTGTGCTTCAGCTGGGTTTCCTTCTCTGCAAAATGGGAGCAATAATAGCATCTCCTTCCCAGGGTTTTGTGAGGATTGAATGAGCTAGCACTATGTCTGGGTCAGGTTCTCCCGAGAGCAGACTGGAGACAAGGATGGGAGTGACTCTGGAAGCCCCGGGGGGAAGAGTAGGGAAGGGAGACCGGAAGCAGGAGGCAGGCAGTGCAGGGGCTTGGACGGGGTAGGTCATCCTCACGGGCAGCTTGGACTTGGCCCTATGGTGGGGGGTAGGGCTCCAGGACCTGTGCAGGACACACTGTTGGTAACTGTGAGATGGAGTTTATTCCCAGCAGGAGGTGAGGGAGACGGGATTTACCCAACAACAGGAGGAGCTGTGCATTGATGGCTGCCCCCAGTGGGATGTGGGGCAATGTAATCAGCCTGCCCCACAGTGGGAACAGCAGCTCCAGTGGCCTCAGAAAGCCCCCAGCACTCAGAGTCACAGCTGCCACTGGGAGAGAGCTGGGGGCACATGAGGACATCCTGAAAATACCAGCCTCGGCAGACAGAGCATGGGGAAGAGCTCATGGAGTTCCAGCTCCCCTCATAACCCGGCCTGAACTGAGCCCTAATCAAATCGCCTTCCAGGCTTGCTGCCCCCATGCCGGCCCCCCCTGGCCAGCTTCCTGCTCCCCCAACATGTCCAGCCTGAGAGCCCTTGCCCTGGTTGTACCCTCTGCCCAGAGCATCATTCCCAGCTCCCACGGCCTCTCTCCCCCTCCTCCCTGCATCTCAACACCATGCCCTGAGCAGGGAGTGCCTCCCTACTTCTCCTGTAAAGCCCACCACCACCAACACATCCCTCTCAATTCCCATTCCCCTTTCACTCCCAGCCTAGCCCATCTACTCCAGAACCTCCACATCCATTTCCTTGTTTATTGGTTCATAGTCTGTCTCCCACTGGAGACAACTGTCTCCCTCACCCTGAATTCCAGAAACAGCAGTGTTTACCATTCTGTCCTCAGACTCTAGCAAGCACAGAATGGCCTTTACTAGATGAATAAATGACTAGAAGTACTTGCCTGAGAGGCAGAGAATCAGCAGTGTCATCTAAGGAAACTGGCTTCCTGAGCTGGCATCATAAGGCTTGAATCTCAGCCCGTTTCTCACTCCTGTGTCCTCCCTCTGACCCTCAGTGTGTTGCTTTTCTCATGGGATCACTAATACCCCTCTCGCTGTTGGGACCTGGGGGCATTGACCATGACTCTGAGGGGGGGACTCTTCCTGCAAGGGTGAGACCCATAGATCTGAGGACAACCTGGACAGGGCCAAAACATGTGCTTCCTCCTCTGTCCTGGGCACTCCCCAAACCCTAGTTGAGTATGAGTTAGAATTCAGAGCAGAGAAACCAAGGTAAAAGCAGCGTAAAGAGTAGCAACAGATTATTTACCTTCCTGTAGGAGCAGCTCAGAGGAAGGATGTCTGGGGTGAGTAAGGCACCTTGCAGAAGTCAACAAAGCCTGGTGCTTTCTGCCTTGTTGCCCTTCTATCCTCAACACAGAGCTTCTACCTCATAGTCCAAGATGGTGGCTTGTGCTCCAGCCATCATGTCTGCATTCCAACCATCAGTTAAAAGAAAGAGATGAAGAAAAGCTTGCTCTCTCCCAATATGGACACCTCCCAGAATGCCACACATAAGACTTCTGCTTATAAGTCATTGGCCAGCATGTGATTGCACATTTATCAGACACTGATAAAACAGCAGGGGGCAAGATGAAGAAAGCCCTGCTTGCTGACTGATGGGACTCACACTCCAGAGAATGGGACAGACAAGAATCAGGTCAACACACACATGAGCTGGTGGCTCTGAAGCCCTATGAAGAGAACAACAGTGATGAGAAGGAGCAGTGGGGAGTGAGTGGGCCTTTCTGAAGAGGAGACATTTGGATGGAGCTACTGACCATTCCAAGAAGCAGGAGATGGCTTGCATGCCTCCACTGGGCCATGTGCCTGCTGTGCACCCCTGGGCAAGTATCAATATCTCTCTGAGCCTATCTTTTCTCCTCTATGAAGTGAAGAGTAGCCACTCTCTCAGTGGGTTGTGGGGTGGAATCTTGCTCTCAGAACTGGACCTCCATGAAGAAATGAAGCTTACAGAGACCAAAGAACATGGTTCTAGGCCAGTAATTCTCAACTGGAGTGGGGCTGTACCCTAGGGGACATGTGTCAATGTCTGGAGCCATTTCTGGTGATTACAGAGAGAATCATGAACCCCAAAAGTCAGCAGTGCTGAGTCTGAGAAACCCCGCTCTCTGCAGTCACCTGGCCAGAAGGAGCAGAGTCAGGGTCTAAATGCAGGGACAGTTCATTCAAAGTCCACTCTGTCTTCAGGGTGGGTTTCAGAATCCCCATCCCAGACCCCTTCTGTGTCCTCCAGACAATGGGGTTTAGGTGTCTGCTTTCTCAACAAACAGCCATTTCAGTGATGACTCAGACATTCACTGTAGTTTAAGGAGAACCAAACTTTGTGCTTATAAAGTGCCAGGCACGTATTTGCCACTTCCCCCACTACCCTCCCCTCCCCCACCACCCTCCCCCCCACACACCAAAATCCATTACGAGTTTAAAGTACAGCTATTATTTTTACAGCATTGCTTAGAAATGGCTTGCAATCTCTAATTTGCTAAATTGATGTGTATATTGACTAAATAAATATTCGGCATGAAGCCCGAGTCTCCCCTTCCACACTTATTAATCCTCAGGAAATGGAAACACAAGACATGAAATGAGCTTTCGCTCCGAGCTACAGACAGGAATACATTATGTTGTTTTTCAAGTGCTCGGGGACTTGATGCACTGCGGAAGTGGGCCAATCATCTGCCTCTAAGGTTTCCATAACACACGTGTCTGCCGGCAGACGTGATTGTGTTGCTAAGGCTCTTCCTCGGACTTTGAGAGTCTAAGACAGAAGACTCTTATCTCAGTGGGGGGACATCTGGAGTGACTGCCTTTTGGGGAGTTGATTTGAGGGGCTGACGCCTGGCACCAATATTCATTAATAGAAATCAAAACTGCTATAGGACTCCCAAGAGATAACCTGGGGACAGTTTTCTTTCTTTAAGGACTGGGGTTGTTTTAGTTCTCTCAGCTATGGGGAGATAAGAGAGCTACCTGGGGCAGAGGAGGCAGGGGAATGTGTCCTCTGTCAACAGCCCCTCCCCCTGCAGCAGGGAATAAGGAGACAGAGGGGTGCAGTTCCCAGGGGCAAAGTTTGCTCTGAGTTTCTGGAGGCTCTGACCTGGCATGCTGATGAGTCCTGGGGCTGACATACCAGGATGGCCAAGGGGAACACTAGACAAGTAGGGGTGACCCAGGGGTAGAGAAGCTCTTGCAGGTACTACCGTCTAAAAGTTCTTAATCCACAGAACACTCACCTACCATGCTGGCTGGCAGCAGTGAAGAAACAAAGCCTGGAGTTAGCAGACAAGTTTGTCTCATGAGAACCGGGAGATGCGAAATGCTCTCTGGAGAGAAGAGGACTTCGCTTTTGCCCTACTGGGCGGAAGTGAATCCCAAGAGGGAGGCATTTCATCAAGTGTAGTCTCCGCCCAAAGCCAGCCCAGGCTGCTCAGGGTCTCCTCCCCAAGGGAAGCCAGATTCCACGGGCTAGAGACGGAGGGGGTTGTGGACATGATGGAGACTTCAGTGTCCTGGTCTGTCTGATGGGCTTGTTCACAGTGGGACCACTGGCAGTGACCTCGCCTGGCACCTAATTCTTCAAGCAAGCCCCTCACTGCAGAAGACAGTGGTGACTCCCCCCGGACATGCATCTGCTGACAGATGGAGCTGACTGATGGGAAGGCGGCAGGGGCTTCTCTGCAGACTGTGCTTAACCCCCAGTGAGCCTGTGGGACCCCAAGATGGAGCAGCTACACAGGACGCAGGAGTGAGGGAGGAGAAATCACAGACATCTCCATGGGGGGCCCCTCACTCGGGGCAGAAGGAGCAGCCAGTGCAAAGGCCCTGGCTTAGGACCAGACCTGGTTAACAGGTGGGACAGTGGCCCGAGATGCGGGCAGAGGGAGCCCAGAAAGCCAACCCTCCTGCAGACCAGCAGAGGCTTTGTGGATTAAATAAAGGGGAACCCTATGGCAGATGCCACCATCACACATCTGCTAGGGGAGGAGGCAGGCATAGCAGACCACGCTGAGTGCTGGCCAGGGTGCCAGCTTCTTGTCCACTTGGAAGTGTGCCTGACAGTTCCTTAGAAAGTTAACTCTGTATGTGCCTTACCCAAGAGTAAATGCCCGGAAGGAAAGACCAGGACAGGCATTCACAGCAGCCTTATCCTAAACAGGCAGCACTGGAAACAGACAAGGCAGCCATGGAGAGGGAAATGGCTCAATCAACTGTGCTCATTGCTTCCAGCGGAGAACCACGCAGCCAGCTCCCAGCAGTCTCTGCAGTGACGTTGCCTCTCCTGGGACCGAGCACCAGGGTGGGCTTCTGGAAGTGCACTCTGGTGAGGACTCAGGGAAAAACAGGCAGAAAACAAAACTGCACATGGAGGGTGAACCCCGGTCGACCGGGGACCTTGCCTGCCATGGATAAGGAGAACCTTGTTTCTAGTGACAGAAGCATCAGTGGTTCCCTGGGGCTTGGGGAGGTGGGGGTTAATAGAGGAGGGCACCAGGGGACTTTCAGGGGTGAAGATGGAATGTTCTGGATCTTGATCCTGGTGGTGGGTACACACAGGAGTCCAAACTTCTCCCACTTCCGACTTAACACCTGTTGAGTTTTGCTGTCGGTGAAATATGCTTGAGTAAACAGCATCCGTGAAACAGGGTCTGCAGGTGGGTTTGCGATCCACACCTGCCCCTCCTCTCTCTCTTTCAAGCTGCCCAAGTTTCCCAGACAGAAGGCGGAAGTTCTGAGCAGGTGGAAAGTGCCTCACTCCAGGGCCGAGGGCTCCTGAGGCCACCGTGCCTGCCTGCCTGCGCCACATCCATCGTGTTATTGCCGGAGCCTGAGAACTGCTCCCCAGGCGGAATCTTGAATATTCATCTGATTTACGGCCCGCTGCCGACAGCTTTATGAATCCGCCCACCAGTACCTGCAGCCGGTCATCAATCTTCCCCCGAGACTGTGCTGCTGCCAGTAACTCATGAATTAAAGAGGCCCCTGGCGGCCCCCACACCTCCCTCCCCCACGCGGCGCGTCGTGATGGAGAAGGACCTGACCAGAAGTCAAAACACTGCTGCCGCCTCACCTCGCAGCTCGGGCGACCTCGGATGACTCCCTCAGCCTGTCTGCAGTCAGGAAGAGAAACTCAGGGGCCCTCAGAGCAGCCCCTTCCCAGCTCCCAATCCCAGTTTCCCTGCCTGCAGAGACGCAGGGGGTGCTCAGCATCACCTCCGTCTGCTCACCTGGACGAGGGGCTGAGGCAGTTGGGTGGGCAAGCCCAGGCAAACGCAGAATGCTTGCTATGATTTGACTTGGAGATGCTCTCTGAACGAGAGAGGTTGTGGTCCTCGCAGCAAGCTCCCCTAGGCGTTCTTATCAACAGAGTGGGAACCAAGGGAGCATCTCCCTCCAGGACTTCGGGGGTCTCCATGTGGGCCCCCTGGCCCCTGTCCATAGGGAGTAAATGTGATGATGTTTGTCCAGGAGGGAACAAATCTCACAGACTTAGCTCTGGGCTTCAGGAAGCAGTCCCAAGGGTTGCAGAGCTGATTCCTGGGCAGGAACTCCTGGTCCTGAAGCTGCTACCCATGCCTTAGCCAGTCTGGCTCACCCAGGACCCCCAGCACCTGCCATGGGGACAACATTCGGCAAGTGGTCCCAGGGCTGAGCGAACCTTCACTAACAAGCAAGACGTTGGCGACACATTCAAAAGCTTCGGGATCAGCCCCTGCCTGGCTCCACCCCGGTCCACAGGTGGCTAGGAGGCAGAGGGGTACATGAGCCCCTCTGAACCCAGACATACCAGGGTTCAAAGCTGCTCTGCCCCTCAGCATCCAGCGACCTTGGCGAGTGGTCTGGTACTGCCTGACCCCCACCCCAGCCTCGAAAGCCAGACACTGGGGTCACAGTTTCCTCAGAGAGCTCGTGGGGGGCTCGGAGAGGCAGCCTGTTGTCAGTGCCCCCACCGCCCCCGCAAGCCCTCGGGAATGTCTGCTCACTGTTTTCCTGACACCAGGCTGTACTGGGCCAAGGTGGGGGCCCTGTTCCTCTGCGGGTCACTCAACAAATACTCATGCGTCCCTCTGGATCACAAAACTCATAATATCTGTGCCCGAGGACAGGCTGAGGGGGCCCCCCCTCCCCAAGTGTTGGCTCCCAGCAGTCTCTGCAATGAGGCTGCCTCTCCTGTCGCCCGACTGAGGACCTCCAGCCCTTGCCAGTGCCCTGCCAAGGCCTCTCGGAGGCACGGGCTTTCTGGGCCGCTTCAGGCCAGCCCCATGTCAGGGTGTTGACAGGTTAACCAAGAGGCAGTGGGAGCCCCCAGCAGCCCTGGGTTGCGGGGGACATGCACCAGCATGGCCGTCCCTCCCCCTTCCTCTGCTGTGGACCAGAATCCCCTTCCCCCTGTGTCAGGAGTCAGGAGGTCGAGGAGTCCACCAACCACCAAACTGGTTCCAAGGATGGGGTATCGTGGAAGGAGGGGAGAGAGAGGCAGAGGCCAGAGCCAAGGGCACCAGTTTCTCTACTAGGCATCCTCTGAAATAGGGCTGAGCTCATGGGGAGAAAGGTCTCCGCTTCTGGGAACACTTCCCGGGGGGCTTGGCCTCAGCCTCTAAGGTTTCTGACCCGTGGACTTTTCACCTTGGCACCAGCTCCCTGACCACGCTGGCAGTATTTACCTTGTGGGAAAGGCCAGATACGGGGGGCGAGTGTGTGTGTGTGTGTGTGTGTGTGTGTGTGTGTGCACGCACACCCGCTGGGGCAGGAGATCAGAGCCAGGGCAGCCAGACTTGGGCCCCTGAGAGCCTCTGGGCCCTGGAACTTTGGCTGTGGCTTTTCTCCTGACTCTTCACCCTCTCTGGCCCCCTCCTTTACATCTTGAACTTAGGGCTGAAATGCTGGTGAACGGATGACGCTAAACTCACCGCCCTCCTCTCTGGGGACTTGCCCCCAGGGTGGGGGGAAGAGTTAAAATCCAAGTCCCATCCTGGCTAGCCATTCTAGTGCCTCATCTGTATAATGGGGACAATATTAGCTCCCTAGCCTCAGCACTGAGCAAAGGAACCAAAGAGGCAGTGCTTGGCAAGTGTTCGACCTACTGCAAGCACTCTATAGATGCTACTGTTGTTGGACCATGAATGCTCAGTAAATGTTTACTAACTAGATGGGTGGGTGGATGAGAGGATGAATGGATGGATGGGCGGAGGATGGATGGATGAGTTTATAAGCAAGTAGACCTCTAGATAAGTAAGTGGAGGTAGATGGATGGGAGGGTAGATATGCACCCATTCGCTACCCATCCCTGCATCCATCCATCCATGCGTTCTTCCATCCAGCTCTCGGTTGTGGGGGCAGAAAGTGGATGGACAGGTAGACAGATAGATGGATGGGTAGATGAATAAATGCGTGGGTGGATATCTGGTTTGGTGGGTGGGTAGAGGAAGGGTAGATGGACATTCCAATGGACAATTAGATGAATGAACAGATGGAGAGGGAGATGAATGGGCAGATAACTTGCTGGATGACTGGGACCACAAGCGAACACCTAAATTGCCTCCCCCTGGAAGGTGGAGATAACAACTGCTTCAGCTAATGCCTGGCAGCACAGCCATGAACAAGGCCACAGGGGCCGGAACACCACAGCCTGCACAATCTGCTCATTAACTGGCTCACAAAGCTTTTCACCTATTCCAAGCCAACGGGGTAGCAGCGTGACATTTAGTGTTTCCTTTCAGCAATCACTTGTGTGCCTTTCACAGAACGCAGTGTGCAGCTGTTCTCTGGCTTGCATTCTCCTCCAAAGGTGCCTTCAAGCCCCCCGGGCGCTAACAGGTCCAGCTTCCCCAGGGCCAAGGTGGGGGGGGTCCCCTGAAATGTTGGGGCCCCCCTTGCCATCTCCTCTGTCTGGAGCTGTGCCACCAATCACCTTAATTACCCTTCAGATAGGGGGATTAATTTATAACACAGTGCCAAGGAAGTATCAGAGAAAGAGTTTCCTTGGCAACCAAGTTTTTAAACCCAAGATCCTCTGGATTTTAAAAGCCGCTTGGCATCTAATTTCCCCCCTCAAAATTAGCTTGAAACTTTTCAGATGCTGAGATTTTTAGCATAACAGCAGGCTAGCACTTATGTCAGAAACCATAAAAGATAGATTTCTCTCCTGCCTCTTGCCAGAGGCAAGACCCTGGCAAGTTGTTCGGTTTCCTCTGCCACTTTGTTCTTGGTGGAAAACCAGGCCATTATGAAATGACCACAGAGATGTCGTTTTCTGAACTGCAGGCAACCAAGCTCCCAACAGCAACTTGTTTTCTGGCTCAAGTTGCTTCAAATCCTGTTGAGTTCTTCTGTGAGGGCTGAATGGAGAGATCCTCGCCCCCGGCCTCTCTTTAGGCATGGCCGAATGGTCTCGGGCTGTACTCCCTGACAACCTGGGCCCATCTTCCCAGGATGAGAAGGCTAGTGCCAGCGGTACCCCCCCACCAGAGGGGATAGTGCACAATTTCAGAGTCTACTCTTGGTCCAGGTTCCTCTCACTGGATGTTCCCCATCACCAGCAGGCTTCCTACCTCCCTGTGCCAACAAATGAACCCCAGCCAACTCCACGGCCTGGCTTTCTATAGTCTGCACCAGCCTGGGACCCACTCTGCCTTTCCCTCCTTCCACCATCCATACCCTTCACTCCGCCCAGGCCACATTCCACCTTTCACCATCCACACAGTGTCTACCTTCTCTTCACCCTCCACCCATCGGCAAACATATTCTACCCTTGACCCACCCTGCCACTCGCTGACACCCCTCGCTCCACCTGGATTTCCTCTACTTTGCCCTTTAGATCTTGGTTTTTCAAATCTGACAAGAGTCTAGGAAAAGCTTCAGTCGCTCAGTCATATCCTACTCTTTGCAACCCCATGAACTGCAGCACAACAGGCTTCCCGCTGCTTCACTACCTTCTAGAGTTTTTCCAAACTCATGTGCATTGGGTCGATGATGGCATCCAACCAACTCATCCTCTGTTGTCCCCTTCTCCTCCTGCCCTCAATTTATCCCAGCATCAGGGTCTTTTCTAATGAATCAACTCGTTGCTTCAGGTGGCCAAAGTATTGGAGCTTCAGCTTCAGCATCAGTCCTTCCAATGAATATTCAGGGTTGACTTCCTTTAGGGTTCATTGGTTTGATCTAGGAACACTGCTCAAACGCTGCTTCCTCTAGACCTTCTTCACACCTCCCCTTTCTCTGAACCTTTATAGCAGCCTGTCTTTACCCCGGAGGGCACCCGGCTCTTTTTCTCCATCCAGCTGAGCAGCTATTCTGGCCTGGAGGCATGTCATCTAGAGAAAAATCAGGCTGAGTTGATTCAAATCCTGGCTCTCATAGCGTCATAGCTGTATGGCCTTGGTGAGAAGATGGAAGGGTGGCTCAGGGATGGATGCTGAGTTTACGGCTGATTGACCCTGAGATTAGGTGAGCCCCTGAGCGGAGGTTGGATGGTCTATTGGATGGGTGTCCAGATGGAAGGTCTGTGGGTTCATAGATGGAGGACACAAGAGTGGGTGATTAAGCGGAAGCGTAGGGCTGAATTGGTGAAAGGAAGGAAGGAAGGGAGGGAAGGAGGGCTGAAGATGAACCCAGCTTCCAGGAAGATTTACAGTCTGAGGGACAGCCCAGGAGGCTGACTACCCAGAAATTCTGAATGGAGAAGAAAACAAACCTGTGGATTCTTTTTCACAGAAAATAATGTTCCTGATAACTTGAGGCTTGAAGTTTCTCGGTGACCCTGGGGAAAGGACAAGGCCTCCCTTGGGACCAATTCATTAGGAAGGACAGTCCTGATCAGCTCCTCTAAGCGCTTGGGTTGACTCTAAGTGGCAGGCAGTCAAAGGGCATTCAATAACCGTTCATTGGAAAGTGACGAATTGATCTTGGAGACCAGCCATGAGGGGGGCAGCCAGCTGGAAACAGCCCATCGGAGCTTGTTTCCTCACTGAGTAGCAGGAAAGTCTTGTCCTACAGCAACCAGCCCAGGCCCCAGTCTTCAGTTATTGCCCCCATGTTTGTGCGGTGACTGTAACCAATGCAGAGGGGCTTTGGGGTACATGCCTCCCAAAGAGAACCAACACCCGCGGTTCCAGGAGGTTGAACCTCTGACCATCTGGGTTCAGACATGAAGGACCTGAGGTTGGGCCAAGTCAATTCAAGGCAACTTGAGTTATAAACTGTTCTCAGGAGTCAATCCGCCTGTGAAGCCTGGAAGACCCCATAGAAAAAGGGCCACCCTATGGAGTGATCGTGGCATTGAGTGACAACAGGCCTCTTCCACACAAAGTGAGGATCTCCTTTCTGGGAGGATAAACCACCATAGATGCTGATCAGAGATGGGCTCAGAGGTCCCAGGAAGGTACAGATCCCTCAGCTTGCCCGCCGAAGTCTGTTCTGACTTGGACAGTCTTACAGACTCTTCAGGGCACGTGAGAGAAAGTTACACTGCACAACCCCAGGGGGCACCCTTCACAGTCACTCAGGGGGAGGAGGGTGGGTTTCAGTGCACTTCATTGTGGGAGAGGGTCTGTGGGCCTCTGTTCTCCCAGTGATCCATCTAAAAAAAAACAAAGAAAATTCCTAACATAAGTCACTGAGCCTTGTGTTGTTAATAAAACTGTCTCTTTTCTTCTTCCTTCAGACTCCCTCCCTGCCAGGAAATAAAGAAAGGGGTGCAGGGAGGGGAAAGATACAAATTCACTTCTGCCTTATCTCTAAAGTGTTTAGCTAACTGCTGGGCACATAATAAGAACTCAATAAATAACCATTATTAGAGGAGGAAGAGATGGAGGAAATCGGACAGATCAGAATTTAATTCTGCCTTGCGGATTTATTATGCTTCTGCCCAAGGAAGAAGAGAGAAAGACTATCTCAGCTTTCCATCTTCTCTCTCCTGAGCTGACTCTGCGGCAGGCAGTGTCCTCTCGTCCCCTTTCGCCTGCAGCCTGTTGAAAAAAAAAATAAAAAGGAGCACCGATCTAGCACACTTGGCTGAGCCCCTGCGCCTAGCCCACAGCTCCCTCTGACTTTATGTTTAATTTCCCCAGGTCGAGAGGAAGCACTCTGATGATCCGAGTTAATTCAAAATGTAAATTCATCTCCTATCGCCTAATGGCTGTGACTCAGCTCTACAGGATGGGAGCAGCTGCCGTATGAGTCACCCGGGGCCCCAGCTCCCGGGACCCTGCTCCTAATGGTGATGAAGCCCTCAGCCAGGCTTTGGACAGACAGCACTGCCTCTGTGCCCACTGAGGCCAGACCACAGTTCACTTCGGAAGACAGAGTGTTCTACTACCAGGGGGTGGGGGGTGTGGTGGAGTGGGGAATGGGGGTGGAGGGAAAACCACAGCGTAGGGGTCAGCCCAGGAGACCCCAAATGAGCCAAACTAGTCTCCCAAGAAACCCACTAACCCAGATTCAGGATCCTCAGCCTGGGCAGAGTTCATTACAAGCTGGGGTTCCCCACTGGGTACAGAGGACTATCTTCACCCAGATCCCCAAAAGTAGCTGTGAACCCTCCAGGAATCTTCACTTGAATGACAGCCAAGGTCTTCCAGATGCTGGCTGGATGGTCCCAGAGCTGCCACAGAGCGGGTCCCCTCCCTCCCTGGGAGATGCAAAGGCCCCACTGTTTAAGCTTCGTGCCAAAGACAAAATCAGCAGCAGGCTGTGAGTTTCCGTGGGGGAGCCAGGCTTTGGGTCAGGATGGGGGTGGAGGCGAGGGGATCTTGGGGGTGTGCTCATGAGTTTGCTGTGCCCTACTGTCCTTCCTTGGGTCTTGGCATTGGAAGATCTCAGCAGTACAGGAGGGGTAATGGAACAGACAGGGAGCAAGGGGGCATCCCAGGGGTGGCAGGTTGGAGTGGGAGAGACTTTCTGGGGATAAGACTTGTACAACTGGGGAAACTCAGGCTCGGAGAGGAAGTTTTTGCACTGCACCCAGCGCCTACGGTTAGTCCATTCTACAGGCTTCTGCTCCCAGGGAGGACTGAGGGCTCTCTTGCCAGGGCTGGAGCCTCTGGGTCCGGGGCACCAGTCTCGCCCTCCCCTGTGGGGTGACATGAGCCCCTCTTCCACTGTGAGAGCTTCTGTTCCACTGTCAGAGGGGGTGGGACCGGTGACCCCCAGACTCAGGGATCCTTCCCTCTGCTGAGGACCCCTCCACACCTGGAATCTGAGGTCTCAGCTCTGCCACCTGCTGGCCGCCATGAGTTCTGCAGGCTGCTGGTATGTTTCTCCTCTGCCTGTTGCTGTGATGACTTTTAGGGTGCTCATGATCATCTGAAACCAGGCCGGGCATTAAATGGCACCGAATCCCATAATGAATCAGCCCATCCCGTTTCCATTTCTCTGAATCCTCTGATGCTCTCCAGGAGAGAAACCCAAGAGGCTGCCTCCGCCCTGGCCACATTCTCCTTCCCCACCGCCGTTCTCTCTGTGACATGGCAAACCAGGCCTTCATCTCAGAGCCTCAGCAGATAATTGGTTTCTAACACAAGACCAGACTTTTGTTTTTATTGTATTTATGTTTTGTTTTAATCACTTTATGGAGCTTTAATTCACATGCCATCAAATTTACCCACTTACAATGTACAATTTAATGGCTTTTATTATAATATATTCACAGGATTGTGCAACCTTCACCACAATCCAATTTTAGAACAGTTTCATCAGCCCCCGAAGAAACCCTGTGCCCATTAGTGATTTCTCCCCAATCTCTCTCCCTGACCCCTGAACCCTGGAAACCACAAATGTACTTCCTATCTCTGCGGATCTGCCTATTCTGGACATTTCGTATCAATGGAACCACACAATGGATTCATCTTTTGTGGCTAACTCCTTCTACTTAGGCTTTATGTTTATATGCTTACTTTAGTGAGGAATGCTGGCTTTAATTAATCATTGGGGTGTAATGTTTTCTTCATCATTCAGTCTAATGTATTGATCCTTTGCTTAAGTTACCAGTTACCCAAGGAAGGTAAGATGTGCTTAGAACATTTGGAATACACAGTGCAAATCCTGTCTGAGAAGTGGGGTCCCATTGCTCTTGCTTCTCTGATTTGGGGAAATTTTCCCCTTTCTCCTCTTTCCAGAAGCCACTAAGCCCCTTCCTCCATCCTCTCTGACTTTTCTCCAAACCCTCATTGCACAGAGGAAAGACAGGGACCAGAGCAATATCTCCACAAACAAGCCGTTTGCCCCTCTATTCAACAAACACAGAGGGACAGATGTGGCCTCGGCTTCTCCCAGCCATCCTGTCTGGAATCAGCATATACATCGAGTTTAATTATGCAATTAAACTGAGCTGCAATTTTCCTGAGCTGAACAAATATTTACAGCATATTTTGCTGAAAATGGCTTTGCCTGGAGAAAGGTTCTGCCGTTGGGCTGGCAGGTCTGGTGTGTGAATATTCACACATTTACATACCCTGTTACCAGGGGGCCACATGGTGATGAGCAGGTGGCAGACAACCAGGTCCCCAGGAACAAACATGTCAGTGAGAAATGTGGCAGGTGTCAGCCAGGCCTGTGTGTTCTGGGCCCCACCATGGTGTCACTGTGGGCCAGTGACGTCTGCAGTTCCTCCATGGCAGCCCTGAATCCCAGTTCTGCAGCATTAAAGAAACCTCTGGGCGGGGCAGAGAGAATTCAGTGCCTGAGAGCAGCTGTGTGATAATCAGAACCACAGCCATCCTGCCCTGTGCTGTGATCCTGGGAGGTGATACTTAACAAGAACCTATGTAGAGCATCTCCCAGGGGTCCCACTATGTTCAGCTTCCCATGCAAGAAAATGCAAGGCAAAATTTCCAAAAGGCAGAAAAACCCACTTTGTAACGTTTACTCCCTCTAAAACTTGTCTTCTTCTCAAGCCCCCAGTTTTCCCCTTGGAGGAAACTGGATCTCATTGCACTGCAATGAAGTCAGTGGACTCAAGGTTTTCTCAAGGGCTTCTTCTCCTCCTGCTGAGTTTTACAGTTTTCATCAGAATTCTGAGGTGGGGGGGTGGTTGTGTAGCATCAGAACATTGGGGTGGGGCTGGGACAGGAGTTATGTTCAAAATACTTAACAGCCAGTGGATGTAATGACCACCCAGAGATAATCCAGAGGTCAGATTGGGGAGCCCCCCAGCTGTGTGGGAAGGTCTCGGGGTCCTGGGGGAGGACCTGGGATAGATGATTTGGGGCCAGTCCGGGAGCTAGGGAGGGAGCTCCCCATCAGCCCATATGGGGGTGGGGGGTGGGTTTCAGCTTCTCACTTCCAGTCCCATTGTATTGAATGTCAGCCCAGAGTGGAGTGGAGCCCATTATACAGCTGAGGAAACTGAGGTTTCCAGAGTTGTGTGTCATCAGCTGAGGATACCCTGCTACAGGGAGGGGGATAGTGACTCATACCCAGACCCTCCGAATCCCAGAACCTGTGCAGAGCTGGCCTGCTCACTTCATGCTCCTTGGACTCTAGCAGGGGCATTATTATTATTATGCTACGCTGCAGGTCCGGGTGTCACTTCAGGTGACACTGCTGGCCAAAGGCAGAGCTGGGAGGTGTCCAAGGTCACCAGTATTTACTACCTTCAAGGAAGGAAGGGAGCAGGAGGCTGGGGGCAGGCACCCGGCCCTTTCCCATACATGACGGAACCCAGTCCCTCTTGCTGCAATTGCTGACAGTGAGGACAAAGCAGGGGTCACTGCCCTGGTGGGGCACAGCTCCAGGAGCCTCCAGAGCCCATGCCTGTGGCCTTAGAACCCTGGAAGCTACATGTTGTGTGGCCCAAGGTGGGGGGCAGCAGACCAGAGGCTCTGGGTTAGGGCAGGCCAAAGGAGAGAAGGGAGAAGGCCCCCAAGAGCCCCTCCTCGCCACCACCCCCCACTCCACTGGATTCCCCTCTGAGGCCCAGGTGAACACAGGGACAAGTTTGTTGTCCCGGTTCAACATGTGCTGTGTACCCACTGCATTCTGGTCTTTAACCCAGACCCCAGCAGGGCTCCGGGAACCCGTGGAGGCCAGGGGGCAGCTGCTACACTGGATTCCAGTAGAGGACGTCAGTACCTCTGTTGGTTTGGACTCACGTGTACCGTGGGGCGGGCCGATCAGGAACCGGGAGCCTGACTTCTCATTCTCACTCCCACCCTGAGCAAAGGGCCACTCTCAAGGCCTCAGTCTGATGACCTGCAAATGACCTTGGCCTTAGCTGCCTTCCTGCCTTCGCTTGACAGCTCAGGTTCAACAATAGAACCTCAGCCATCAAGGTCCTAGCGTCCCTATTACTGTGGGCCCAGCACAGAAACTAGGACTTGGAGGTGGGTGGAGCACAGCTGGCTCAGTTTGGGGAAACTGACTCAGGTACCAATGGCGATAGCTGAGTCCTTTCGGTTCTCTGAAAATTCTTATTCTGTTTAAGACACTTCCTCCAGGCTGTCTCCCTGGCTTCCTGGGCCAGGTGGCAACACGGTCCTGTGTGAGTTTGCTGGCTGGGTGGGTAATGCTGTGCGCAGGGAACTGTGAGATGGACGGCTTTGCTCGAAAAGAGATGAAGCCTCCGAGAGCCTAGAACAGGATGCCAAAGTCTGGAGCCTGCATTTTAAAAATGGTGCCCCAGCTATATCCTGAAAGTGCCTCTCAGGGGTCCAAGGAACTTCCTCAGAGGCCCCCAGGGAGTAGAAAAAAGGAAAACAGGAGGCCTGGGTCCCGACACCTGCCCAGCCTCAGGTGGGCAGCCTCCTGTTCTGTCTCCCTTAGAAGCTGGGTTTCTGAGTCAGAGTAGCTGTCAATCATAGGTTGTGCAGAGAAAAGGAAGAAACAAGTTTGAAAGCCACTGATTTAAATTAATACAGCAGATAGCACTTAATTCAGTTAAATAATTTTTCACTGTCAGTGATTTTGCTATCAGAACATGACACTTTGCCGGCAGAGCCCCGTAGGCTCTCAGCTCCTTAAAGGGGAAGAAAACTCTGGTTACGGTTTGACAGCCCTGAAGGACCCACCTGGCCTTGGTTTCCCCACCTATAACATCGGGTGGATCTCAGCTTGCCCATCCACATGGATCCCAGAAGAAACAGAGGACTTTAAGGGGACGGTGAGTCCATAAGCTGTGGAAGTGAGCAGAGCTGAGGAGAACTGACTTCCTGGTGTGTGCTGAGCAGGAGAGCTGGCCCAGAAAGAAGACTAGTAGCCAGAGAAAGCCCGGTGCATCTATTGAACGCATGTGCCCGGTCCAGCGTGTGCTCTGTTCAAACTGCCCGGAGGACCCAATAAATACCGGGGACAGAGGGGCCAGAGGAGGGTGCAAGGCAGCCCACCTTGAGCCCATCAAAGGCATGATGCCCTGTATACAGAAGGTACTCCATCAATGCCTTTTGCTATTTTCTTCTAAAGGATATTTCTGTCTCTACTCTCCTCCCCAGTGGATGACAGTGAAAAAAAGAGTTGCTGAAAAGAGAATTTATTGACAAAAGTCTGTGAAATTGGCCACAATATAATTCCTATGAAAGGCCGAGCCCCCACACCCAAGGTTTTGTCAAAAAGCATGCTTTAAACTCTCCTGTTCCCCTTACCCAAGACCCACAATTTAAAGGTTTGTGGATGTTCAAGGGCACTAATGGATGGCTTCGAGTTAATTCAGAAAACCCAAAGCATGGTGGCGTGTCACCTCTGGGTGACAGTCTCTCCGCTCACACCTCCCCATCTGGCTTGCTCCACCCCCCAGCTCACCCCCCTCCACCAGGGTAGTCCCACGTTCTTTGGAGGGGATTCTATCACAGAAGGTTTCATCAGAGTCCCCTCTTCTTGGCTGTTCAGATAAGAAAAACCAGGCAAACAAATTCATCTTTTCTATAAAAGTTTATTTTGTGATTTTTTTTCCCAAGAAGTGTTAGGGGAAAACGTTGAAATTATGTAAAGGTAAGGAACCATGGTATATAAAAATAATTTAAACACACATATTAATAAGAAAGCAACATTGCATTCTAGCAACAACTAGGTAATCTTGCCCAAGATTTTTCCAAAGTCATTAAATACGTTTTAGACGACAGTACACAGACACACACGCGTGTGCACACACACATATATACAGCTCAAGTGTCTTTTTCTGTGCATTCTGGCTAACTGATGCAGCTAAAGGGAAAAGACAAAGAAGACTGTCTGCTTGAGTGTCCCTAAGTTGAACAAAGGTGCATTGTATCATGAATGTTTGCTATTTCCTGGAGACTGCTATTTCCCTCCCCAACCTCTTTAGTGACTAGCTTCAGTCTGCTGTAGGTCTTATCTGAAAAATTAAGGTGTGTCTTTTGATCAGCCCCTGGGTGCGGTCATTGCGGTGCTGCAGGCAGTGAGAATTCGGGAAGCGCCGTGTCTCCTGCTCCTGGTGCGTTGTATGGATTGGAGGTGGACAGTCAAGCGAACCTGATTACATCTGGCTGATTCTCTGCTTCAGGGCCAGGACCTGATTCTTGATCTCCAGGGGTAGATCGACGTTCACCTGCTCCTCCAGGTACTTCTGTATTTCTTCCACCTCCTCCTCCCAGAACTCCTTGGAGATGTGGAAGAGCTCCTTCACGTCGACATCCCCCAGGCCCCGGAGGTCCAGGGCATCCTCACTGGGGATGTAGCCGATGGGCGTGAGCTTGGCGCCGCCTTCCCCGCCCACGCGGTTGAACATCCACTCCAGCACCCGGGAGTTCTCGCCGAAGCCGGGCCAGAGGAACCTGCCGGCCTTATCCTTTCGGAACCAGTTGACATGGAAGATCCTGGGCAGCTTGGCTGCGGGACGCTGGGCCATGCTGAGCCAGTGTGCCAGGTACTGGCCAAAGTTGTAGCCGAAGAAGGGGCGCATGGCGAAGGGGTCGTGCATGATGACTTTGCCTGTTAACAGGGGACTCTGTGGGTAAGTGAGGCCTCACAGGACTATGGGCACACTTACTGTTGACTCGGCCGCCTGGCTTTCTGTACCTCTCTGCATATACAGAGAGAGAAACGGGGAGACAGAGAGATAAAGAGACAGAGGGGCAACTGAGAGACAGAGATATAGAGAAAGAAAGAGACAGAGACACAGAGATATAGAAACAGGGAGAGAGAGACAGAGAGGCATAGAAACAGAGAGAGACAGAGAAGCAGAGCAACACAAAAATAGAGAGAGAAACACAGAGACAGAGCTGTCGCTGTCCCTTCTTGGCGGCCCGGATCTTGGCCAGACTCACCCTTGTACTCCGCTGCTGCCGTGGCCTCAGATCTCATGGCCGCCCCCACAAACACACCGTGCTGCCAGCTGAGAGCCTCGTAGACCAGAGGGACACCTTTAGCAGGAGAAAGAAATGCTCCTTAGAGGCCTTGACCCCCAGGCCCTCAGCCCCTCAGCCGAGACGCCGTCTCACTAGTGGAAAGATGTGCTGTGTGTGGTCTCTCATCTAAAGGGGCTGATGCGGAAGCGCCAGAGCTAAGGGCGGACGCTGCCACGTCAGAGTCATGGCAGGAGGCCACGTGGCCAAAGTCAAACTGGGAGCCCATCCCTGGACAAGGACCCAGGAGTTTCAGTGGGCAGAGACTAAGTTCTATGCCCCAGCTTGCTCATTACCCTGTCGTTTGCGAAAGGAAGCTCCGTATCCCTGACACCCTCCAACCAGGTCACGGAACATGAGCCCTTGTAGTGACACGTCCCCCCGTAGTGACACACCGTGTCCCAGCCCGATTGCCCAGGAGCCTCACCAACAGGCCGGCGCCCTCCAAAGATGATGCCCTCAATGGGCACACCCTCTGGAGACTCCCAGTCAGGGTCAATGATGGGGCACTGGCTGGCCGGAGTGCAGAACCGTGAGTTGGGGTGGGCACAAGGCTCCCCTACAGCAGCAAGGGAAGACAGGCCTTGAGTGTCTGGCCAAGCACACACACCCAAGGACTGGGGCACTGGGCCTCCTGGGGGGGCTTACCATCCTTGGGGTCCCACTCCTTGCCCTTCCAGGAAATGAGCTTGATGCCTGAGGCCAGTGGCTGGTCAATGCCTTCCCAGTAAACACCCCCGTCACTGGTCTCGGCCACGTTGGTGAAGATGGTATTCTTCTGGATGGTCTTGATGGCATTGGGGTTTGTCTTCACAGAGGTTCCCGGAGCGACGCCAAAAAACCCATTCTCTGGGTTGATGGCCCGCAAGTTACCTGGAAAGTTTTAAACCAAGGAGTGGAAGTGAGTACCAATCTTGCCAGGTTAATTTCTGCACCAAATTCTCAAGTTTTTTATTTTTTCCCTCCTCCCCAGAATCTCTTTCTCTTGTCTCATGCCAGCATTATTAATCAACGTTGACTTTCTTACCAGTTCCCCATCAAACTATTTTAACCAGCCCAGGTATCCCAGTGGTAAAGAATCTGCCTGTCAATGCAGGAAACGTGGATTTGATCCCTGGGTCAGGAAGATCCTCTGGAGAAGGAAATGGCAACCCACTCCAATATCCTTGCCTGGGAAATCCCATGGACAGAGGAGCCTGGGGGGCTATAGTCCATGGTGTTGCAAAGAGTCAGACATGACTTAGCAGCTAAACAAAATGTAAACAAATAGCGATAGAAGGTCCCATTTCAATCCAGATTGGATATGAGATTAAAGAAAGCTGATGGAATACATATGTCCGAGCTTTTGCAAGAACTAACTGAATTTAAAAATCCGGACACCGTGGACTTGGGAGGATTTGGCATGTTTAAACCCAAAACTTCACTAAGGTCCAATGATTATGATCAACACCTGGGCCTCAAAGAGTCACCTTGTTGGTCAAATTTCATCCAGGCGATATCATCACCCACACACTCCACTTTCCATCCCGGGAGAGTAGGGTTCATCATGGCCAGGTTGGTCTTCCCACAGGCACTGGGAAACGCAGCCGCAAAGTACTTCTTCTGGCCCTTGGGGTTGGTGATGCCCAAAATCTGTTGGAGACAAGATTTCTCCTGAAGCACTGGTTCCTTTCTGCCCCAGAGGTCCACACCCTAGTTTCGGAGGGGGCCTGGAAGCCATTCATCGTTACTGATGGAATTCCCAGTGTCCTTGGAGCACTGGAACTCTGATGCCTAATAGGAATGCTAATGCAGTAGGGGTCTACCACTTCCCCTCCTCTGCCCGACCCTCTGCTGCACACATGTAGAATTCCCTGCGTCTTACCAGCATATGCTCTGCCAGCCACCCCTCCTCCTTGGCCAGCCGGCTGGCCATCCTGAGGGCAAAGCACTTCTTCCCAAGGAGCGAGTTCCCGCCGTACCCACTCCCAAAGGAGATGATTTCTCGGCGGTCGGGCAGGTGGGCGATGAGTGTGAGCTCGGGGTTACAGGCCCAGTTGTTAACCAAAGGCTCTGTGCAGGAGGACACGCCCACATGAGTGTGCCAGGTCCCCAACGGAGTTTAAGGGTAAGCTTTTTCTTTTTTTAATTCTGGCTTTTGATTTTGAAATAATGTGCTTACTTTTTAAAGGCAGAGGGCACCCCACGGAGTGGAGGCACTTGACGAACTCGCCGTCCCCCAGTGCTTCCAGGACGGCGGCGCCCATCCTCGTCATGATGCGCATGCTGGTCACCACGTAGGGCGAGTCTGTCAGCTCGATGCCAATCTTGGACAGAGGAGAGCCCAGGGGCCCCATGCTGAACGGGATGACATACATGGTGCGACCTGTGGGGCCGGGAGGTGGGAGCTGGTGAGAAACAACCCCAAACTCACAGACAACCGCCATCTGTGACCCTTCTCATGATCCCTCTCCAACATCACATCTTGCTTGCCACCAGCCCCTTGATTGGAAGAGTCCACTGAGAGTCCTGTGGACTTTAAGGAGATTACTCCAGTCAATCCTAAAGGAAATCAACCCTGAATACTCATTGGAAGGACTGATGCTGAAGCTCTAATACTTTGGCCACCTGATGCGAAGAACTGACTCATTGGAAAAGACACTGGGAAAGATTGAAGGCAAAAGTAAAAAGAGGTGACAGAGGATGAGATGGTTGGATGGCATCACCAACTCGATGGACAAGAGTTTGAGCAAAGTCCAGGAGACAGTGGTGGACAGAGGAGCCTGGCATGCTGCAGTCCATGGGGTTACAAAAAAGATGGACACAACTTAGCAACTCAACAATACCAAATGAAAAGGCGGCCATAACAGCAAAATTAAAGAGTTTTCATAAATGTGCAGCTGGGTTCCACCAAGCTATCTTAAATTCACAAGTGTAGAAATTGTTTTCCTGGTCATCGAAGACAGTCTATAAAGCCACTGAGCTATACATTTTTAATATGTGGCCATTTCTCATGTGGAATTTATAACTCTCTGAGCAATGGGAGTTCCTGGGACAATTACCAGTAGGACGGAGATGATAATAAAAGGTTTGCTGATATTGTACCCAGTCAAATAAATGTTTCACTCACCTTTCATGCACCCCGGAAATCGGACGTTGAACGCTTTCTCAAAATCCTCCTCGGACATCCAGCGGCCCAGCTGGCTGAGGCCGGTTTTGGGGATGGGCACCGTATCTCTCTGCTCTCGAGTGATGATGACTGTCTTGCTTTCAATTCTGGCCACATCCCTGGGGTCAGTGAGAGCCAACCAGCTGCAAAAAAAAAAAAAAAAAAAAAATTAAAATACACAGATTAGGAACTTCCCTAGTGGCTGAGTGGTAAAGAATCTGCCTTGCAATGCAAGGGACACAGGTTCGATTTATGGTCCAGGAATTTCCCACAGGCCATGGAGCAACTAAGGCCTTTCACCACAACTGTTGAGCCTGAGCCTGTGTGTGAGGGCCTGGGAGCCGCAACTACTGAAGCCCCCACTCTCTAGGGCCCGTGCTCTGCAACAAGAGAAGCCACCGCAATGAGAGGCCCTGGCACTGCAACTAGAGAGTAGCCCCCGCTTTTCCACTAAAGAAAACCCATTGCAGCAATGAAGACCCAGCACAGATGAAAATAAACAAGTAAACAAAAATTTAAAATACACAGGTGGGGATCAGAGAAGTGCTGGTATTCTGCATGGCATCTGCTCCCTAGGTTCCCTCAGCCATGGACCATTCAGGAAGGGACCAGTTTTCTCATCATCATGTTCTTCCCACACCTGGCAGGTACCAGGGCACTAAGGATGCTGCGTCAGTGCGGACACAGCTACGCCCACTGTGACATAGTCAGAGGGACACTCACTAGACCAGGAGTTCGTGTTTTAGGACAGGGACTGTCTGACCTTCCTTTCCATCGGGGACCTGGTTTGCAAAGACAGTTTGCATGCGCCCCTTCATTGATGACTTGGGCTGCTCTGCAAACATTGTAAAATTAAGTCTACACGGTTCTGGCTCTTTTACTAAGTTTTTCAAGAGTCTGCAAACCACACAGCCCCGCCCCAGCTCTGCTGAGGTCCTCGTCCCCCTTGTTCCACCTGCACCCTGGGTAGAGAGGAAGGCCGAATGACGGCATGAGGGGCAGAGGCGTGCTCACCAGTTGTCATACTTCTTCAGCCTCTTGATCACACCCTCCTCCTCCATGTGGCTCAGCAGCTGCCGGTTCTCCTCCTCGGACCCATCACAGATGTGGACTTGGTCGGGCCGGCACAGCTTGGCGCTACTCTCCACGAACTCCCTCACGGCCTGGGGCAGGCTGTCCAGGGAGCCCCGGACGATTTTGGCTGAGTAGTTGAGGCCGTCTGAGAGCTGAGGAGGCATCTCTGCAGAGCTGGGCTGGGGGGCACGGATGCCAAGGTTCCCTGCAATAGAAAAAGCACAAGCTTCCTGAACAAAGACAACCACGGACACCCTCAACTCTGCACACTTTGTCGGGGTCACCGTCATGGCTGGGAGGAAAAAGAAAACCAGTTCCAGTTAGCACTGAAGTTTGTTAGAAACGTATATGAACAGGCTCTGCCTACCTTTCTTCTCTTTGGACGATCAGATCAGAGGCCAAAGGGTCTCTTGCAAGGCTCTTCCCGCAGGTGAGCGTGCGTTCCCAGTGGGAAGGCCCTGTTTGGGGTTTGGAGGCAGAACTTCCTGGCCTTTAAATTCCAAGAAAGAGAGAGGCCCGGCCCCACAACCACACCCAGAGAGGCTCGACTCTGACGTCAGGGGCTGGTCTTTGGATCATGGCCACGATCAGTTATGCTTTGGACTGGCTCACCACAATAAACCCAGGCAGATAATCATTGAACAGACAGTCGTTAATGAGTGCCGCGTGGCCTGCGGCCCCTGGACCAGCCATGGCAGGCCCTTACACAACTTCTGATTGATGGAGCTCTGCCCCAGTCCCCTGAAGATGAAAAACACAGGCCCTCCCGTTGAAAGGCAGGGTGGGATGGCACAGAGGCTCATGGGGGACCTCAGGGGTTTTGGCCATGCATCTTGAGTACAGATGTTTGCTGGTTGGCAGAACAGGGCAGTGGTGAGGTTATCACCCCACAGGCAAAGGCCCACGGGAAGAACACCCCCAAAAGTGGGATGGTGCCTGGCTTATTGGCAACTGTCTGACGTAATTAGGGGCCATTAACCTTATAGAGTGTCCATGGTGTGCCCCCTGCCCCTACCCCAAGTATAAATTCCACAAGGGCAAGGATCTCTATCTATTTTGTTCCTTTCTGTATGCACAGTTTCTGGCATACAGTAGGTGCTGAATGTTGTAAGTGCTCTGCATTGACTAACTCCTTGCACTCTAAGTGGAGTCCACAAGCCCCACTGTGTGCAGACAAGGACACTGAGGCATCAGGGATCTGGCGACTACTTCCCAGCCCCAGGCTGGTGGGTTGCAGAGAGGGACTGGAACACAAGCGGCCAAGCTCCGGACTGTCTCTTGCAAGGGATCTTTGCCCCTCCTGGAACCTTCCACGTATTGTCCCAGGAGTTCTGGGCTGGGTGCAGTTATTTCTGGAGTCAACTGTACACTTTCTGTTGCCTTTGCAAATCCTAGCGTCCAGGGAGTGGAGGGGGCTTGGCAGTTTTGCTCTATTACACTTGAGCAATGAGACCTTTATAACAGCTGTAAAAAAATTTGCTTTGCAAGCCATCAGAACATCAGTCCAATTTAATGAGCTATGGAACTGCTGGCTAGCTTTTCAAGAACACTAGGTGAGAAGTCGGGAGAACAGGGCCAGGCCCCAACCACCAGCAGCCAGCCCCGTAGCTCAGTAGGCGTACTCTCACTGAAGGAGATCAGTGGAAACCTGCCCTCCTGCCCTGTGGAGTGTGAGCTGAGATGGCTTCATGACTGTGTCTGTGAGGAGCTGTGACAATCACAAGGCATTGGGAACAACCATCTCAGACCAGAAGTTCTTTGAGGACCATCCTATGCGACTTCACTCCCACAGCCGTGTTGAGTGTACACACATCACCAACTTACACCAAAACTATCAACCCATTGCTATGTTTCATTTATTCAGATTGTGTGTGTGTGTGTGTGTGTGTGTGTGTGTGTGTGTGTAACATAAGGCTTTGTTTGTAAAAGCCAAAACTGAAAACAAGCTGAATGTCCATTAAGTGGGTAAGGAAATTGTGGGGCATCTATACAGGATAGTACACGGCTATAAAAAGAATGAAGCTATGAATTATGAATCATGAAACAATTATGCAGCATTGAGGGAAGTACAATTTTTAAAATGCAAACATTTTTATGATTCCCATCATATAAAATTCTACAAAACAAACTAATTTACTAAGAACATGTAAATCAATAGTTGCTGTGAGGGCAGGAGAGATTTTTTAAAGGGTACAAGCAAGTTCATTTATTCACACTTTTAATTCAGCCAATTGAATCTTTCAGTGTAAGTACAACAGGAGATGTTTCTGTTTAGTTTAAAATCGTTTGCCTAAATGGTCACTGGAATTCATTCATAACAATGCTGTCAGCCAAACAGAAGTGTGTCCTGTCTAGTTTCTACCACAACGTAACACTCCGTTGCTGGAGACACTTTCTGAGCACCTGATATCAGTGAAAGCAGCCATTCAAAGGCACAACCTTTGAGTAAATACGCAGCACACACCTTCACACCCAGATGGCTGATCTCCCCAAGTGAGTAGAGATTGCCAGTTTGCTGATAAAAACTGTAATAGTGAAACCGAGCCCCCCAAAATCAGGTTCCCTTACTGAGTTTATGATTAATCTCTCTACCCAAACTGTCCCCTTACCCGCCTCCTCTGACCTCAATCCTGTTCTTGTCCCCTCAGAACTCTATGCTGTGCTAACTGAGCACTAATCAACCTGAGTTAGATGACTAAGACCATTGTTGTCAGAACTTCATTAACGCACTGAAGTTGCTGCTGTAGGTCTCATCATTTACGTACAAACTCGGGTTGTTTCTCCAAGGCCAGGTGAACTCACAGACCCCTGAGCCACAGATCACCTGGCCAGAGAGTCATAAACCAGAGAATCCTCGCCCCTGAAAGTACGATTAAGAAAGGTCACAAAACAATGGTTAATTCCTTTTTCTTTGCTCTTCCTCTTTAAAAACACCCCAACTCAGAGACCAAGATGGAGCAGATCTGAGGCTTGTCTCCCGCTGCCCCACTTGATGCCCTCTGTTGATGATGACTCGGGACCCGGGTCTGTCCCTGTCCTCGGAGACTCCCTGCCCCAGAGGGGACTCACTGAGCAATGTTTTCAAAGGACTGACTGGTGACATTGTGTCTTCCCCATTTATCCACGGGCTTCATTGTAAATGGGCTTCCCAGGTAGTTCAGAAGGTAAAGAATCTGCCTGCAATGCCAGAGACCTGGGTTCAGTCCCTGGTCCAGGAATATCCAATGCAGAAGGGAATGGCTACTCACACCAGTATTCTTACCTGGAGAATTTCATGGACAGAGGAGCCTGGCAGGCTATATATAATCCATGGGGTCGCAAAGTGTTGGACATGACTGAGCGACTAACACTGAGTTGTAAGTAAGTCTCAGAACTGAGTACCGGCCATGGGGACCTGCAGTGGCTCTGCTGTCGCTCTGCTGCTGGACTCCCTGAGGACCCTCAGTCACACCCGCCGTGTGGATTTTTCAATACGTTCCTAGGTGGCCAGGGAAGGTGGGGGCCACCTCTGCCCGGCCCACTCTGTGAGCTGCGTCTGTCGTTTCTACATTTGTAAACACCACAGAGACCCCTCGGCTTTCCTGGGGCTGTTTAAACATATCCTAAGGTACAAAGTTTCTCTTCTTTTAGAAAGCATCTAAAAAGTTGAGCCCAGACACAAAACTGCTTTGTTGAAAGGAGAAAGACCAGACACTGAAAAAAAAAAAAAAAAAAAACAGTTTCACTACGTCTCCTTGAGATCACATACACTTTTTTTTGTTGTCCTAAGCTGTAGCTGGCTGACCCCAGGGCTCTGAGGACTGAGGAAGCAAGACTTTGAAAAGCCTTTGTGTAATTTGTGCTGTGTCTGACTGTTTGCGGCCTCATGCACTGTAGCCCGCCAGTTCCTCTGTCCATGGGATTTCTTAGGCAAGAATACTGGAGTGGGTTGCCATTTCCTTCTCTAGGGAATCTTCCTGATCCAGGGATGGAACCCGAGTTTCTTGCATCTCCTACACTGGCAGGCAGAATCTTTACCACTAGCGCCACCTAGAAAGCCCACTGAAAAGCCTTTATCATGAAAAACCTTTATCATGTACAAAATAGATAAGTACCAGGGAGCTGTTATATAACATAGGGAACCTATATATATATGTGTGTGTGTGTGTGTGTATATATATATATGACATATATATATGCTATATAACATAGAGCCTGGTACTCTATGACAACCTGGAGAGGTGGGATGGGAGGAGGAGAGAGACTCAAAAGGGAGGAGATATAAATATAATTATGGCTGATTCATGTTGTTGTACAGCAGAAACCAACACAGCATTGTAAAGCAATTATCCTCTAATTAAAAGAGAAAAGAAAAAGTTTCAGTTGCCCGTGTGGATGGAGCTGTCAGAAGGGCAACTTGGAAACCAAGGCAGGACCAGGAGGAAAGCTGTGAGCAGGTGAGGCGAGGGGTGGGGAATGGCTGCATTCCAGATAAGCAATGAAAAGCAAAGCCATGAACTTGGATTTTGAGGACAGTTTGATTGACATACATTGGCGTTTTCCTGGTTACCTTGAGACCAATAAAATTCAAACAGGAATTCCCAAGACCAGCCAACCAGAACTTGGAGTTCCTGTAGAGTCAGGAGCCATGGTTTCCACCCTGTGTTCTGAGGGATTTAGGGGGAATTCTTCTGAGCCTCCTAAATGTTAGGTCCATGAATCAAGGCAAATTGGAAGTAGTCAAACAGGAGACGGCAAGAGTGAACGTCGACATTCTAGGAATCAGCAAACTAAAATGGCCTGGAATGGGTGAATTTAACTCAGATGACCATTATATCTACTACTGTGGGCAGGAATCCCTTAGAAGAAATGGAGTAGCCATCATGGTCAACAGAAGAGTCTGAAATGCAGTACTTGGATGCAATCTCAAAAACAACAGAATAATCTCTATTCATTTCCAAGGCAAATCATTCAGTATCACAGTAATCCAAGTCTATGCCCCAACCAGTAACGCTGAAGAAGCTGAAATTGAACGGTTCAATGAAGACCTACAGACCTTTTAGAATTAACACCCCAAAAAGATGTCCTTTTCATTAGAGGGGACTGGAATGCAAAAGTAGGAAGTCAAGAAACACCTGGGGTAACAGGCAAATCTGGCCTTGGAATACGGAATGAAGCAGGGCAAAGGCTAATAGAGTTTTGCCAAGAGAATGCACTGGTCATAGAAAACACCCTCTTCCAACAACACAAGAGAAGACTCTACACATGGACATCACCAGATGGTCAACACTGAGAGCAGATTAATTATATTCTTTGCAGCCAAAGATGGAGAAGCTCTATACAGTCAGCAAAAACAAAACTGGGAGCTGACTGTGGCTCAGATCATGAACTCTTTATTGCCAAATTCAGACTTAAATTGAAGAAACTAGGGAAAACCACTAGACCATTCAGTTGTGACCTAAATCAAATCCCTTATGATTATACAGTGGAAGTGAGAAATAGATTTAAGGGAATAGATCTGATAGAGAGTGTCTCATGAACCATGGACGGAGGTTCGTGACATTGGAGGTTCGTGACATTGTACAGGAGACAGGGATCAAGACCATCCCCATGGAAAAGAAACGTAAAACAGCGAAATGGCTCTCTGGGGAGGCCTTACACATAGCTGTGAAAAGAAGAGAAGTGAAAGGCAAAGGAGAAAAGGAAAGATATAAGCATCTGAATGCAGAGTTCCAAAGAATAGCAAGGAGAGATAAGAAAGCCTTCCTCAGAGATCAATGCAAAGAAATAGAGGAAAACAACAGAATGGGAAAGACTAGAGATCTCCTCTTCAAGAAAATTAGAGATACCAAGGGAACATTTCATGCAAAGATGGGCTCGATAAAGGACATAAATAGTATGGACCTAACAGAAGCAGAAGATATTAAGAAGAGGTGGCCAGAATACACAGAAGTGTATAAAAAAGAGCTTCGTGACCCAGATAATCAAGATGGTGTGATCACTCACTTAGAGCCAGACATCCTGGAATGTGAAGTCAAGTGGGCCTTAGAAAGCATCACTAAGAACAAAGCTAGGGGAGGTGATGGAATTCCAGTCAAGCTATTTCAAATCCTGAAAGATGATGCTGTGAAAGTGCTGTACTCAATATGCCAGCAAATTTGGAAAACTCAGCAGTGGCCACAGGACTGGAAAAGGTCAGTTTGCATTTCAATTCCAAAGAAAGGCAATGCCAAAGAATGCTCAAACTACCGCACAATTGCACCCATCTCACACACTAGTAAAGTAATGCTCAAAATTCTCCAAGCCAGGCTTCAGCAATACGTGAACTGTGAACTTCCAGATGTTGAAGCTGGTTTTAGAAAAGGCAGAGGAACCAGAGATCAAATTGCCAACATCTGCTGCTGGATCATGGAAAAAGCAAGAGAGTTCCAGAAAAACATCCATTTCTGCTTTTTTGACTATGCCAAAGCCTTTGACTGTGTGGATCACAATAAACTGTGGAAAATTCTGAAAGAGATGGAAATACCAGACCACCTGACCTGTCTCTTGAGAAACCTATATCCAGGTCAGGAAGCAACAGTTAGAACTGGACATGGAACAAAAGACTGGTTCCAAATAGGAAAAGCAGTACATCAAGGCTGTATATTGTCACCCTGCTTATTTAACTTCTATGCAGAGTACATCATGAGAAACGCTGGGTTGGATGAAGCACAAGCTGGAATCAAGATTGCCGGGAGAAATATCAATAACCTCAGATATGCAGATGCAGATGACACCACCTTTATGGCAGAAAGTGAAGAGGAACTAAAAAGCCTCTTGATGAAAGTGAAAGAGGAGAGTGAAAAAGTTGGCTTAAAGCTCAACATTCAGAAAACTGAGATCATGGCATCTGGTCCCATCATTTCATGGGAAATAGATGGGAAACAGTGGAAACAGTATCAGACTTTATTTTGGGGGGCTCCAAAATCACTGCAGATGGTGATTGCAGCCATGAAATTCAAAAACGCTTACTCCTTGGAAGGAAAGTTATGAACAACTTAAATAGCATATTCAAAAGCAAAGACATTACTTTGCCAACAAAGGTCCATCTAGTCAAGGCTATGGTTTTTCCAGTGGTCATGTATGGATGTGAGAGTTGGACTGTGAAGAAAGCTGAGTGCTGAAGAGTTGATGCTTTTGAACTGTGGTGTTGGAGAAGACTCTTGAGAGTCCCTTGGACTGCAAGGAGATCCAACCAGTCCATTCTAAAGGAGATCAGTCCTAGGTGTTCTTTGGAAGGACTGATGCTAAAGCTGAAGCTCCAGTACTTTGGCCACCTCATGCGAAGAGTTGACTCATCAGAAAAGACTCTGATGCTGGGAGGGATTGGGGGCAGGAGGAGAAGGGGATGACAGAGGATGAGATGGCTGGGTGGCATCACCGACTTGACTGACGTGAGTCTGAGTGAACTCCGGGAGTTGGTGATGGACAGGGAGGCCTGGCGTGCTGCAATTCATGGGGTTGGAAAGTGTTGGACGCGACTGAGCAACTGAACTGAACTGAACTGAAGAGAGGTTAAGGGCTTGCAGTTGAGAGCCCTAGCTTGGGAAAATGGTTTATTTGCTCTCTCTTGTTGATATTTAGTCACTGAGTCATGTCATTTGTCCTCTCTGAGTCTCAGCTATTCCATCCTTCTGATGAAAGAATTGATTGTAAGCAGTGGATTTCCAATGTTTTCTGAAATTCCTTGCTCAAACAGAGATCCAGTATGTCAGTCTAATACAATATGTGCCACGTGCATGCGTGCTCAATCGTGTCCAGCTCTTTGTGACCCCATGGACTGTAGCCCTGCTTGGCTTCTCTGTCTGTGGGATTTCCCAAGCAAGAATACAGGAGTGGGTTGCCATTTCCTCCTCCAGGAGGTTTTCCCACCCAAGGGATCAAACCTGCGTCTCTTGCATTGCAGGCAGATTCTTTGCCACTGAGCCATTTGGGAAGACCCAGTACATAGCACAGGTGAGGTCAAATCTGTTGTGAGTGAGGAGGGTTCTGAGCACATCTCACCTGGCCATTCACCCTTCCACCTCCTTAGGAGGCTCAGAAGTTCAATTCAGTTTAGTTCAGTCACTCAGTCGTGTCCAACTCTTTGCAACCCCATGAATTGCAGCACGCCAGGCCTCCCTGTCCATCACCAACTCCCAGAGTTCACTCAGACTCACGTCAGTCAAGTCGGTGATGCCATCCAGCCATCTCATCCTCTGTCATCCCCTTCTCCTCCTGCCCCCAATCCCCCCCAGCATCAGAATCTTTCCCGATGAGTCAACTCTTCACATGAGGTGGCCAAAGTACTGGAGCTTCAGCTTTAGCATCAGTCCTTCCAAAGAACACCTAGGACTGATCTCCTTTAGAATGGACTGGTTGGATCTCCTTGCAGTCCAAGGGACTCTCAAGAGTCTTCTCCAACACCACAATTCTAAAGCATCAACTCTTTGGCACTTAGCTTTCTTCACAGTCCAACTCTCACATCCATACATGACCACTGGAAAACCATAGCCTTGACTAGATGGACCTTTGTTGGCAAAGTAATGTCTCTGCTTTTGAATATGCTATCTAAGTTGTTCATAACCTTCCTTCCAAAGAGTAAGCATCTTTTAATTTCATGGCTGCAATCACCATCTGCAGTGAGTTTGGAGCCCCCCAAAAATAAAGTCTGATACTGTTTCCACTGTTTCCCCATCTATTTCCCATGAAATGATGGGACCAGATGCCATGATCTCAGTTTTCTGAATGTTGAGCTTTAAGCCAACTTTTTCACTCTCCCCTTTCACTTTCATCAAGAGGCTTTTAGTTCCTCTTCACTTTCTGCCATAAAGGTGGTGTCATCTGCATCTGCATATCTGAGGTTATTGATATTTCTCCCGGCAATCTTGATTCCAGCTTGTGCTTCATCCAACCCAGCGTTTCTCATGATGTACTCTGCATAGAAGTTAAATAAGCAGGGTGACAATATACAGCCTTGATGTACTGCTTTTCCTATTTGGAACCAGTCTTTTGTTCCATGTCCAGTTCTAACTGTTGCTTCCTGACCTCTCTACTCTACCCCAAACTGATGGGAGTGACCACAAAAATGTCCCTCAGCTCAGGAATCTGAATTCCTGTTCAGCCTGCCCCTTTTCTGGTAAAGATCAAAGGGACAGTGGTTTTCTAGGAGATGACAAGAAACTAACAGTGTAAATCCCGTGTCTTGTCCTGGTGTCAAAGGTTGTGCGCAAATCCACTGTGGGTGTCCACTGTCACGGATGCTGCTCCGTGGGCACCGACTGGCCCAGCCATGGAAGTTTCCAACAGCAGAAAAACACTGGCCAGTCCTGTAATGATCTGCATGGCATCATCTGCCCTGGGAAATTCCCATCAGCCCCTCTGGCCATGTTTGTTAGAGACAAATATTTAGATGTTCTACTTTTATGGGGAATCTTAAAATCTCTACAGCTCGGAGGGTCTTGTTTTATTCTCTTTTGTTTTACAGAGCTAAATGAGTTGAGTTCCTATTTTAAAGCCATAGAGTCATACAATTGAGATCCTTAAAAGATGATGCTCATCCAGCTTAATGAGTCAGGGGTCTCCCTTGGGGGTGATGAACATGTGTTGGAATCAGATAGAGGTGGTGGTGGCATCACTTTCTCAACACACTAACCGTAGCTGATTTGTACACTTTAAAATGGCTGATTTTATGGCATGTGAATTTTACCTCAACTGAAAAACAAAAAAGATTATGTAGTCCTGTCTTTTGGGCTTCTCTGGTGGCTCAGATGGTAAAGAATCCAGCTGCAATGAGGGAGACCTGAGTCCAGTCCCTGGGTTGGGAAGATCCACTGGAGGAGAGCATGGCAACCTACTCCAGTATTCTTGCCTGGAGAATCCCAGGTTGGCAGGTTATATAGTCCATGGGTTCAGAGAGTCAGACATGACTGAGTGACTAAGCACAGCACAGCACAGTCCTGTCTTTTATTTGGAAGACGTAGAGGTAATGGCCCAGGTTGGACGGCAGGTATATTGTGGGGGAACGAGTCATTCTAGGATGTTGGCAGGTCTCCAACACTCCCCACCTGCCCATCATCCCTCTTCCTAATCCTTTCTGCATCTCTCAACAGCCTCGTAACATTTGAAGACCCCGGTCTTGGGCTGAATGTACACTCACCCAGCAAAGATGACTGTTTGTGATATTAGTGATTCTTCTCCCACGCGGATCATGATTTTGTCTGTGCGCATATTCTTTCCACAATGAAGAAATAAAGATGGATCTAGAGGGAACCCATTTTGCCTCCGCATGTTAATAAAGCAAAATTTTTGCAGCAAAGACATGCACATAATATGTGTTAAATGAATGCTAATAACCAAATGTTAGAATCTATCTAGGGGGTTGGCTATCTCCCCTTTCAGTCATCAGTGACCTATGGAAATAGTGACTCTATAAAGTCTTGTTTATTTCCTTTGAAGATTTCTGTCAGGTGTTTGGAGAGCTGTAAAGACGATTTGGGTGTGCAAGAGTGATGCACCTGTTGGAATTCAACATCCCACCCCACATCCATCCAGTGAGCGACTTTAGAGCACAGGGTCACTTCTGTGGGATGCTCACGCTTAACAGCTATGGAGGCTGATGCACCAGGAGGGGACAGGAGAGTCACCTTCCAGTCAGGATCAGCAGAAAAAGTCCACAACTCCTCTGGGCCACCTTTGCTAGATGGCTGTTTGAATTAGGCGGCTTATGGTTCGCAGCCAAAAACATCTTCTGTTAGACAAGATTCCAACCTGCACAGAACCCCAGCTCAGGAGACCCAGGTCAATCCTGGGCCCAGCTTCCCCAGAAACCTGAGACCAGCATCCGTGCCTCACTCTATTCACCTGTGTGGGGAGGAGGCGAATGAGACACTGCACGTGTTCACTGCCCTGTAGTCTGAGGTCCACAGTGGCTTTGGTTTTCATCATCTTCTCCTCTCACTTACTTTGGAAAATCAGTGACTCTGTGTCTGCTAAGTCTCCCTTCTTGTTGGAGGCTGAGGAGGACTTAGTGTCCACCCTGCATGTGCATATTAAAACGGGAAGTCAGAGTCACATGCTGGCTAACTTAGGTGCACAGTTACATCGGGTGGAAAATGGTTTAAAAAAAAAAAAAGAAAATTTAAAACTCGGGTTTGCCCTAATTTTTTTGTTTTTACAACTTTGCCTTAGTTCTCTTCGTCAGTTTCATGCTGTATTCCGAGTGCAGCCAGATTTCGGCTCCAATCCCCAATCTTCTACTATTTCTATATTCCAACTTTCTACTCTGATTTTCAGTGTGGAGGGTGCTAGCTGGGCAAAACAGCTCCATGTGGTCTTTGAAAATGCATGTGCCCCCTGTGCTGAATGTCCCTGGATCAGTCACCTACCGTCTCAGTTTCCTTATCTCTAGAATGAGATGGCCTTTCTGACTCTCAGTGCCCTTGGGATTTCAAGTGCTACAGAGGAAGTTAAGTCCATTTTCACAGAGTGTCTGGGAGAACACAGAATACTGCTCCAAGCACACTAGGAGAGAAAAGACAGCACCACCAGGTGAAGTACGGAGCAAAGAGAACTCATTGCATCGTTACCACAAAAACAATCCAACGCACTTGTTCTGCAGCGAGAAAATGGATCCACTTTGCAGCGCAGTTAACTGTCTCTGAAACAGTGATAATTGCTCGGGAACTGAACACTCCTCTTCCCCAGCGTTCCACAGTAACTATGCAAATTCTTCCGCACGCCCGCGATGTTACGGCTCAGAACTAAAATGTCTTTTCTGATGTATGCTAAGGATAATTCTCCAAACTCAGTATATCAAACACTCTCAGCTCCTCTCCCGAGGGTGCGTGCATGCTAAATCACTTCACTCATGTCCAACTCGTTCGTGACCCCATGGAACGTAGCCCGCCAGGCTACTCTGTCTATGGGATTCTCCAGGCAAGAATGCTGGTGTGGGTTGCTGTGCCCTCCTCCAGGGGATTTTCTCAACCCAGGGATTGAACCTGCATCCCATACATCTCTTGCATTGCAGGCAGGGTCTTTACCACTGAGCCACTGTGGAAGCCAAGGATTGGGGGCAGGAATTCACAGCATCGAGACTCAGGGACAGGTGGCACAGGGTCGGGGTCCAGCCATCACATTTCATCAGGGACTGAAGCATCTAACTTAGCCATGATACCTTGAAGTATTTCCAAGTTGAAATATGGAGGAAATGGAAGTCCGTCAGGATGCTATTCTTACATCCTGGTACTGCATCAGAGTCCAACTACATACACACAGAAAACCCTGTTTAAACAATGACCACAGAATCTGGTGGGGAAAGACGCCAGCCCATAAGCCCCGTTCACTAAACTAGTCCGTGTTGCTTTGAAGAGGCAACCAAGTAAAATAAATGGTAAAGGTGGAAAGAAACTTTCATTTTGGTGTTTTGGGTATTTCAGGAAAAAGTAAAATTGTCAAAGGGTGAGAAATCTGCTGGAGGTACCTAGAATCAGGCCAACACAGATAGAGGAGATTCATCTCTTCAGTGAGTCAGTATTTCAGATGGGAAAACCGGAAGCAGGAGCTGGGGAGACCTCTGCCCCTTATATGTGTTAGTGTCTGTCATTCTTTAATTTTCAATCAGGCAGAATTCCAGGGACTTCCCTGGCGGTCGATTCAGTGGTTAAGACTTCAGCTTCCAATGCAGGGGGTGTGGATTTGATCTCTGGTCAGGGAGCTAGAATCCCACATGCTTCACAGTCAAAAATCCCAAACATAAAACAGAAGCAGTGTTGTAACAAGTTCAGTAAAGACTTTAAAAATGGTCCACATCAAAAAAAAAACTTAAAAAAAATTTCCATTCTGCAGTTCTGCCAAAAGCCGAGGTTAGGCCAGTTTACTTTCCCTGTATTGGCTCAGGGAAGCTGTGACGCAAGAGGCCTCTTTCTCAATCCTTCTCTGCCCTGTTGGGGGTGGGCCTGGCCAGGACCACAGGGTCTAGGGCACAGTCATCTGTCTCGGGGGCTGACCTCAGCCCACAAGCCCCTCTGGGCTCCCTCTCCACATGGCAGGGCCAGCTGCTATGGGGCTGGAACACAGTGGGAAGTCTAGGCTCCCAGACACCAGTTTTAATACGTCACTGAGCAGTGGACCCTCTTTGAGCATTCCGGTCATAAGAAACAGAGACTGACTGGGTATTTCAACCTGCAGATGGGACCCCCTGTGTCCTTCAGGGAGGTATAGTAGCCAACAGCATGGACGCCAGAGTCCAGCACTTCCAATCCTACCTAGATCACGTGGCCTAGTTAGGTCATAGTCTTTTTATGCTTCTTCAGTCTCCTCACCCCTTAGGTGAGGATAATTATAGAACTTACATCAGAGGGTAGCCAGACCATACCTGGTAACTCAGATAAACACCCTTATGTTTTTTGTTTTTTGTGTTTTTTTTATTGGAGTATAATTGCTTTATAGTGTTGTGTTAGTTTCTACTCTACAACAATGTGAATCAGCTATCTGGATACATATATTCCCTCCCACCCTTCCCATCCCACCCCTCTAGGTCATCACAGGGCACCTAGCTGAGCTCCCTGCGCTTTACAGCAGCTTCCCATTAGCTATCTATTTTACAGGTGGTAATGTAAATACATCAGTGCTCCTCTCCCAATCCGACCCACCCTCCCTTTCTCCCCACTATGTCTACAAGTTGGCTTTCTACATCTGCATCTCTATTTCTGCCTGCAAATAGGTTCATCTGTACCATTTTTCTAGATTCCACACCGTATGGTTTTTTTCGCAGGGACAGCAAGGCAAAGGCAAGAGCCCTGATTTCTAGGAGTCTGTGTTCTCACTCCTTTCAGCAAACTCCGCCCCTTAAACCAAGCCCAGCACATAGTAGGTGTACAGCAAATGATTGCTAAACAAACCAAGCTGGAGGACAAGTTCTATACAAGGAGGAGTGGAACTTCCCACAGCCATAGTGACAAGCACAGGGTGCAGGCGATAAATACACCCAATCCATGCACCCACCCCTACTAAATCCCTAACCATGGAACAACAGCAGCAGCACCTCAGGTTTTTATTTCACTTTTTCCATATGCTTTCCTGTCTACGCTTCTACCCTCTCATTTCCTGGAATCAGACTTATCATGTGTGGAGTGAGCGGCTCATTTTTCACTCCGTTCCCTTCATTGCATCAGCTCCCTGGAGCACGGTCTGCCTGGGCTTATTCGAAGCTGCCGGGGAAGGCGTTTTTCTGAGCAGTGTTGTTTACTTTTCCAGAAGTCCCACAGTGCCTTTTCATAATTAAGACAATCAGCAATCACAGGAGTACCCACACTGAATCAAATAGGTGCACTAAATATCCCAAGTCGTTCCCAAAATCCAGAGTTCCGGCCGACCGGGCTCCTATTAGCAGCCCACAGAGCTCATTGTGAATATTGGTAAACAATTCTGGTGGGAGACGTATCTTGACAGCTTTGATAAATGGCTGGAGTCATTTTCCATCTGGCCAGACGCATTCCAATTGCAAGCCGCTGAAAATACCCTTTTCACACTTGACCTGTGCTAAGTGCTGAGGCACGAACCAAAGTCCATTCCCGGGCTGAGTACCTAGTTTTTATTAATAATATCTCCACTCTATCAATCATCGTTAACTAACGAGAACGTTTGAAGAAATTAATTTAAGCCCGGGAAGAGGGAGCATGGCAGCCCGCCACGCTTCCCTCCCTGCTGGATTCTGCATCATGGGCTGCATCCCAAGCGCCCACAGTGACTCAGGTTCTCCTGACTTGACTTTCTCCAACAGAGGACAGTCTCTCCTTCACAGAGCCGTGTCCTGGACTGGGGGGCTGTGCTCGCAACATTTCTTAATGGCTTTCCATCCCTGATCTCATTCAGCACTGGGGAAGCCATTGGTCCTGACACTGGGTACCACGGCTGGTCCACAGGTAAGGGTGAGCTGCCTGTCCAAGAATCCACCTGACACCAAGGTCAGCCTTTTGCTCCCTGGGCTAAAGTCAGGCCTGCATGTTTTGACCAAGGGTGGAGAGCAAAGAAAACATAAGAGACGCAGGTTTGATCCCTGGGTTGGGAAGAATCCCCTGGAGCAGGGCATGGCAACCCACGTCAGTACTCTTGCCTGGAGAAACTCATGAACAGAAGAGCCTGGTGAGCTACAGTCCATGGGGTCACACAGAATTGGACATGACTAAAGTGACTGAGCAGGCATGAAGAGCAAAGGAAGAGAAAGAGGAAAAGGCTGAATCCCAGGCACAGGAACAGCTCTTTGGTACCCTTCCCACTGACCTGTTCCATCAACCCATCCTGTATTCATGCCAACACTTGTCTTCCTGGGCCTCTGGCATTTCAGGAACAAGATGGTAGCCATGGACCAGTCCTTCGGGGACTCGTGTTTATTTCTATTCAGCAAATTACAACTTCTGGGTTCAAGTTTCAAGATTCATGAGCATTTTGAACGCTGTGTGCACCTGTGAAAAATGCAATGAGCTGCAAACAAGCAAGCTTGGATTCTTCGTGAGCTGGCCTGTGGTGGTAAATGAAAATTTCACATGCTGGAGGGCACGTCATGTTTGCAAAATACCTGTATTTAAAGATGCATGTCAAGCACTTCTGTGTTTTAGAACATTTTTGTATACATTTTGAACAAGCAAAACGTAGCTGAGCAAATGTAACACTTTTTTTCCTTTCAGGTGAAAATTTCAGGTGTTTCTTCTGTTAAAATGAGTCTTCAGAGCCTCCATTTGCAGAGAGAAAGAAAAAGAGAGAAATTAAATCACATTCAGTAGGCGTCCACATATAAAGTAACTCATGTGAATTATTAATGATAGATTTTGGGGTGGGGGGAACTTCTTGGACTTTTTTTGTCGTACTTTTAACAATTGAATGTGATGCTCATCAGACGTCTCCTTGTGAGATGTCACATTATTTAAATGAGAGCACATCTGACATTTCCAGAAGCACATGCTAAATTCTGAAAAGAGAATGTTCTTCTCACTGATTTGATGGGCACCACTTGGGCTTTTCAAAATAAAGGTTTTGAGCACTTTAATTTTGGAGTGACTTGCCTTAGTTCAACACAGACTCTCAACTACTTTAAAGAAGAACAGTGAAAAAGTTTTCTTTGAGACAAACAGAGGAACACTCCACAAGTGACATTTGAAAGGCACTGATGGTGGATAATAACTGCTCAAAATATACTTAGAAACGCTTGGCATTTCATTGTTCTTTATGTATCTAATTATTCCAGGTATTGTCATGTCAAAAAAGTTTCGTATGACACATGTTGTTTTTTTTTTCTAAGTCTAAGTCAGAGACGAAATCTAACTTTCCATGCAAATAGAGGCCTGAATGTGTAATCTTTGTGAGATGACCTTACTATCTCCAGTTGCAGGCATTCACATTTTAACAGAAAGGGATTTTTGTTGCTAAGTCACTTCAGTCATGTCCGACTCTGTGTGACCCCAGAGAAGGCAGCCCACCAGGCTCCCCCATCCCTGGGATCCTCCAGGCAAGAACACTGGACTGGGTTGCCATTTCCTTTTCCAACTCATGAAAGCGAAAAGTGAAAGTGAAGTCTCTCAGTTGTGTCCGACTTAGCGACCCCATGGACTGCAGCCTACCAGGCTCCTCCATTCATAGCAATTTCCAGGCAAGAGCACTGGAGTGGGGTGCCATTGCCTTCTCTGAAAAGGGATTTGCTTTTGTTAAATAAGATTTTGCCCATGCTGCTCCTTCCCTTTCTACAAGTGCCTGGGACATTTACTGACACATAAATTGTGTTAATCACTCAGTCATGTCTGACACTTTGCGACCCCATGGACTGTAGCCCACCAGGCTCCTCTGTCCATGGATTTTCCAGTCAAGGGTACTGGAGTGGGTTGCTATTCTCTTCTCCAGGGGATCTTACTGACCCAGGGATTGAACCCCACCCTCCTGTATTGCAGGCAGATTCTTTACCATCGAGCCACCAGGGAAGCCCATGTTCATGCAATTCATGAGGCCAGACACCGTGCTAACTGATGTGAAGGATGAGATGGGTGTGGGATGGTGCATAGAGCAGCAAGAAGAATCCAGAAATTTTCAGTCCATTGGTTTTTTTAAATCTGCTTACCTCACCCTCCATATCAGACTGTGATCAGCCCCTGAGAGCTATAAGGAGCTCTTCAGAACTGCAAAACCAGCTTCCTTTTTGTGAGTTAAACTTGGTCACATCCTTGAGCCACCTTTGTTCCTACCTCAGGGCCTTTGCACCTGCTCTTGTCTCTGCCTGGAGCATTCCTCCTGCCACTCGGGGCTCAGCCCTTCCCAGGACCCCCAGCACCCTGTCTTCTCATGTGTCTCTCCTCTACTTCTTTTACTGCTATTTGACTTTAGTGTCTCCAAGTGTTACAGGTAAAATTTCAGAATCCCTGACTCAATCCTGATGAGCTCCATGCTGGACAAACACCTCGTCAGTCTTGGTCATGATTATGTCCCAGATCTCCCCATGGTAAATCTTCAGTGGCTGCTATTGTCTGCATAAGTAAATTCAGCTTATGCTAACCAACTCCTTTGCTTGAGTTCTCTACTCCTGAGCGTCCTGAGAGTATAATTTGGCTCCTGAAAGCCATGCAGGATGTAGATGCTCGGAGCTCAGTGCCAGCACAGCTCTGGTCTCACTGCAGGTCAGCATGTTGGGGTTCTTATTCTAAACATCAGTCTCATGAGTTTGGTTAAGAGGAGCCCAGCTCTGAGTCATCTTCTCCTGGGTTCCTCACAATATTGGGTTTAAGGATGCGAGCTCGGGACTTTCCTTGCAGCCTAGAGGTTAAGACTCCACATTTCTACTGCAGGGGGCATGGGTTTGATCCCTTGTTGGAAAACTAAGATCCAGGATGCTGCATGGTACTCCCCCACCAACCCTGCCACCAAAAAAACGATGGGAGCTTTGAGTCTTAACACTGGGCTATGGGAAAATCAGCCAGAAGTAAATGTTCCCCTTAACATAACAGGAGGACAGCTCTGGGGTGTCTGCCCAGGCCCAAGATTCCTTGCCACTGTTATGTCTTGTGTGGACTTCCAAGCACATCAAGAAGGCTTCAGGTTTTATCTGTATTACGTATTTTACCTCTCTAGTTTCCTGACTTTGCACAAGAATTCTTCTTTGAGTAAACAAAGTACCAAAAAACCCAAGCGAGTGTCTTGCTGGGAATAAGTAACAACAGCACTAAATTAGACGATCGATGGTAAGTTAACAAAGGGATCAGTACAGGCATGCAAACTTGTTCCAAACTCCATCTCTGAAAAAGCAGTACCGTCATGAGTCACCGTAGACATAAGAGCGGGATGCAGAAACGCCTTTAAATTGGTGATTCATTTGTTTTTTAAACAATATTTTCCCTCATGCTCTGTGCATTTACATAACCACGCCATGAAAACTCTTAGGAGTCAGGAAGGAGAGTCAGCGTGGGTGGTGGGGCGGCCTAAGTTCATCTTTCATCATAAGATCATAAGACCGTCTCTATCTGCTAAATGTCAGCCAAAATGCCCCAAACACATACTGCTTTGCTGGGACCTTTCTCTGGTCATTATTAATTTATTTATTCATTAAACCTTTTAGGGTAATTTGCCATCTGAAAAGAGAGATGATGGCAAAAGGTTTGTAGCACAAAGTCTACAATATAAGCCTGAACGAGCCATTTGAAAATGTTTAAAAGATTTTCAATGGTGAAAATATAAAAATTAAAGGGGAAAAAAAGGAAAGCTTTTGGTGCTAACTTATAATATGCTAATATATAAGAAATGCAATTACATATTCATCACTTGCAGTGAAATGGTTATTAAAACAGTATGGTATTCTAAAAATGATAGGGTTATTATAAAATAATAGGGAATTTATCTCACCTTCTTTTGCATTAAGATACAATAAAATTACACTCTGAAAACAAATTACGCTTCCTGTTATCTTCACAAAACAGCAAGGCCTGGGCCGTCTGCTAGAAACTTTCTTTGCCTTGCCATGTCGAGGAATCAATTTCAAAGTCAGACTTTCTTCCTTCCTTTGGTCATGACATTTGAAAACTGGAGAGAAACTTCTAGAAGGAGACTGAAACCCTTCTTAGACTGCAGAGGCCACTGTGGCTGTGTGTGGTTGCCTGACTCTGTGGGCTAGAGAGAGATGGAGTGAGGAATCTCGCTAAGACCCTTCCTTTCACCTGGACGCTGAGCTAAGCTGCCCCATGCATCACCTGAGACCCACCTGAACCCAAGGCTGTGGCCAGCTCTGCAGGCTGCTTGGGCATGGCTGGTGTTTGTTGGGGAAGAGGGATGGAGGGTTTCTGTGCAGCTTGTTCCTGAGATACACTGAGACACACTCTGTGCAAGGCATTATTCTGAAGCCATTGCCAATGGAGAGAAGAAAAAGACAACCAAATGCAAACAAGATCAAGTGTTCAGAGTGGCCCTGCCCATTTCCTTTATGGTGTCAGGACAAGCGAAATCCATGACATCCAAGTCCAGGTGGTCCCTGAAAACCCCTCCCTCCAGCCCTGGCTGGGAGAGGCATGTTTAACCACGTATGCAGTGGCTCCAGAAGGAGACCCAGGAAGGGAGACAGGTGTCAGGGAGGTTAGAAGCAGGGCATCCTTGCTGTGTGTGGTCATGCAAGCTATTCCAGAATCCTTGTCTGGAACAGCACAGTGAGAATAGCCCCATTGCACGGGGCCTTGGGAAAAATCAGAGGGCTAAGGCCTAGCAGCCCACAGCTGAATACACAGCTCTCCCCTCCCCAGTAACATTATATGTCTTTATCTCTGTCTGCTATTCTCTTTCTGAACAGAAAAATCCAGGAGGTCCTGCAAAACCCCCAAGCATCACCCCGTTCTCACTCCTGTACTTCGCTGACACCTGCAAACCCTGTCAAGTCCTGACTGTCCCCAGAGGAGTCGGAGATGTCAACCCATAGGACCCCACAGCACCACTCACTACCCCTCCAGGAGTGCCAACCTGAGACTGTCTGATCATGTTTCCCAGGGAAGATACACTTATAATTTGTCTGGCTTCTTAATTTCTCCAAAGAGAATGTGACAGACTGCTCTTCCCCTCTGTGTTGGCTTTGATGATGTCTTCCTTTGTTTTTCCATCTCGCCCACTCTTCCCTCGCTCAGCCCCCACTTCTGTATTCAATTGTCACTTCAGTATTAGCCCACTGTCTGCCTGGCAACCCACTATTATGCACTTATTTTATTACTTGGTTTCCTACCCTGATCTTGTGATTCATTTCTAACCTTTACCGACTGTAACATAACTCCTTTTCTTTACTTTCTTTTCTCCCCACCAGCCCCCTCCACCTTTAACTTTTAGGTGTCTGTTTCAGGTAAAGCTTGCTGTCCTCATCTCCCCAGAAACTGGCCTTATCTACAGCTCTAAGTTGACAGTCTTGTTTTTTTCACTTAGAGCCATCAGTTTAATAGTATCAAGAGCTGTACTTAATGTTTTCAAGTCACTTTGAATAAGATCAGGAGACATAAACAGGAATCAAGAAAGAAAATAAGGTGATAAATTGATCCCACGGGCAGATACTGGACAAAAGTCCAGACACTCCTTTTTCTAACCTCACCTGGCTTGATTGTGTAACCAGAAGGTTACATAAACATAGGTCAATGGTCACAATTCTGATGACCCATGCATGATGTTTCTAAATAATTTTAGAATTGTATGGGACAGTTTAAGAAGAATTAAGAATGTCCAGCTTTAAGGATATCCTGTGTGAAGGAAACCCAGTATATAAAACATTCAAAGTTATTTAACACAATAAGCCCTCTTCATGTCAGTGATAGCAGGGAGGTATCAGGTGGAATTTTCTGGGGGTGATGCTTAGGAAGAAAGAAGACAGGAGAAGAATCTTGGAAATCACAGAACCTTTACAGTCGGAAAGAAACACATGGGTCACTTTATCTAACTCCCTAAGGTTTAGATGAGGAAATTGAGGCCCTGGGAGTTTAAGAGATTTGCTTGAAGCTTCGATGCAGGTCTCTGAACTTCAAACCCCAAACTCTTTCCAGCAACTCAGCAACTGGAAGCATAACTTTTGTTAACAGAAGTAACAATTATAAAAATCCTATTTCAAGTTTTTATGACCATAATCTCCTAATTCTCTCTCTCCCCCATGACATATAATTCAGACACCCTAAAATAATTCATCCTTTAAAAGTACAGTGTACAATTCAGTGGTTTTTAATATATTCACAGAAGTAACCATCACCCCACTCACTTTTAAAACATTTCATAACTTCAAAGGGAAACAAGTCACTCATTCCCAGCTACTCCTCATCACTATCTCCTAACCTATTAGCAACCACCAATCTCCTTTCTATCTCTATAGATTTGCCTGTAAATGAAATTAAATTTTCTATAAATGGAATCATACAAAATGTGGCCTTTTGGAGCTTCCTTCACTTAGCATAATATTTTCAAGGTTTATCCGCATTGTAGTATATGTCAATACTTCATACCTTTTCGTGGCTGAATAGTATTCCATTGTGTGTTTATATCACGTTTTGTTACCCATATCTTTGTTGATGGACATTTGGGTTGTTTCCATTTTGGGGCTATAAAGACTGATGCTGAAACTGAAGCTCCAATACTTTGGCCGCCTGATGCGAAGAGCCAATTCATTGGAAAAGACCCTGATGCTTGGAAAGATTGAAGGCAAAAGGAAAAGGGGGCAGCAGAGGATAAAATGGTTGGATAGCACCACCGACTCAATAGATAAGAATTTGAGCAAACTCGGGGACACAGTGGAAGACAGAGAAGCCTGGTGTGCTACAGTCCATGAGGTCACAAAGAATGGGACGTTACTTAGCAACTGAACAACAACAAATGGATGATGTTGCTGGCCTTGTATGAATTTACTCGGTAACTGTGGTGGCCCATCTTTCTCCTAATCTTGCCCTGCGTCAGGGCATATACTAAAGACCAAATATTCCTGGGCCAGCCCCACCCCTCCATAGCCGGCACTGCCTCTCCAGCCTTAAACTTCACATTATCTCTAAATGGCTTAGAGAGCCATTTCATGTGTTTTATGAAACACCCCTTGTGACATTCCTGCTTTCTTCCATGGCTCCTTTTCTGCACTCTCTCTCTTAAAGATCTTTTCAGGATTCCGTTATGCCAACCCATCCATTTTCATTTTGCAGATCTGAGAGATCCTGTGGACAGGATTTTATATAAAACTTTCTGTTTTCTGCCTCAAGAGCCCTTCTCTTCTCAAATCTGACCTTTATGATTCTGAGAAGGGAGGAAAATGGAAGATAATTCCAAAACACTGAAACTGAATATCGAAGAAATTAACACAGTTTGTTAGAGACCAGCCGGAATCTGACCCATGTCCAGACAAGCAAGCTTTCCAGGATACCTCATGGCAATGATTCAAGTTCTAAGACAAAGAACAAGGAGCTGGTGTGGGTAAGCAGGACTTCAAATTTCCTGTTAAAAATATTCAGTTACCTTTGAAAAATCCATAGTTAAAGCAGGTCACACACAATTAAATTGGGTGCCCCAAATTAAATTATGTGAAGCAGCTATAAAAACGGTGTCATGACATGAACATTATGTATCTCAGAAATATGCAACTGTTGCCCTGGTAAGTACAGCAGAGGTGGAAATGAGCTGAGTAAACCTCATCAGTTCTGCACCTCTAACGGCAATCCTGGCAGAGGCTGAGTTAAAGTTTACCTTTTAAGATCTTTTGAGAAAGCCTTTGCTAAGCAAATTAACCGGGTCAACAGGATTTCTGGTGACTGTTGAAGCTACTTAAGAGTTCAAGCTGTTCCCTAACACATTAAGCTGAGCAGAGATTATGGATACACTTATGTGCTGGTGGGCACTGCACAGAGACAGAAAACACACAAGCAATCCAGATCTCACAAAACGAACTTCCCCATCTTCTTCACCCGTAGTTAACTAGCCCAGTTCTTGCTTGTTTTGAATGTGATAAAATACCTTATTTCTTAAATTGGAAAACTATTTTCCCTTTTACTAATTCAGCCAAGCCTTTTCTGACATTAGTCCAAATTACAATGGGGCAAGCTCTTCTAGATGGGGCTTCCCTGGTGGTTCAGTGGTAAAGAATCCACCTGCCAATACGGGAGACACAAGTTCAATCCCTGGTCCAGGAAGATCCCCTGGAGGAGGAAATGGCAACCCACTCAGTATTCTTGCCTGGGAAATCCCATGGACAGAGGAGCCTGGTGGGCTACAGTCCTTGGGGTTGCAAAGAGTCAGACATGACCTAGTGACTCAACAACAAAGTTATTCTGGCCATGATATAGAGATCTACAGAGTACTGAGTTCTGCTGGTAAGGAGCATTTTGAAACTGGATAGTAATGCAGACAAATATAGGCATTGGGAATATAGAACCAAAAAACTGATGTTTAGACACGATAACTTAACCCTGTCCTTAAAAATCACTGTGGTAAATATCAAGCGGTCAGAGGAGGTACAATTGAGAACAAGGTTATCCTTAGAGAGAACAGGTAAAAGGGCCTGGAATCTCAGTCCACCTGCATGCAAGCACCACCTGGGGGACACATCATTGTTCTCATTTTGTACAGGAACCTGTGGTCCAGTGAGGACCATTCGCATCCCCCAGGATTACAATGCTAGAAGATGTCATGGGCAGCCACACAGGGGAAAAGATGAGCTCTCCAGAGAAGCAATTCTCTGCAGAGAAGTTTGACTCCGAGGGGGCGAGGGGTGTCCTGGTCCAGGCTGGAGGGAGATTCCAAAAGCTGGGGTCAAGACAGAGACCCTGTGAGCAGGAGAGTGTGGACGGAGGGCATGAGGTAGAAGGTCTGGAGGGAGTGTCCCCAAGGGAGAGGCTGAGCCTCAATCCCAGATAAACTACCCCCCAGGTACCTGGTTCACTGTAGCCATTCGGTATCTGTCATCAGACAAACGATAGCAGAGATTAGTCTGGAAAAGGGAAGATCAAAGCACACTTTCAGTCAGGGAGGAGTCTGCACAGGTGTGGACACTGAAGTGTGTTACAGAGCACAGTGGACTTCTGGGTGAGGCTGCCCCTTAGACTAGAGCTCCTCCAGTGGGGTGATCCTGTCCTCACCCTGGGGATATGTGTCAGTGTTCACAACCCTGAGTATTCATTGGAAGGACTGAAGCTGAAGCTAAGGCTCCAACACTTTGACCTCCTGATGTGAAGTGCTGGAAAAGACCCTGATGCTGGGAAACATTGAGGGCAGGAGGAGAAGAGGGTGACAGAGGATGAGATGGTCAGATGGCATCATCGACTCAGTGGACATGAGCTTGAGCAAATTCTGGGAGACGGTAAAGGACAGGGAAGCCTGGCGTGCTACAGTCCACCGGGTCACAAAGAGTCGGACACAACTTAGTGACTGAACACAAGAGGCATCTTTGGTTGTCACAATGGGGTGGTGATACTAGCATCTGGGGGTAGAAACCAGAGATGCAACTCAGCCCTGGGTAATGACACAAACAGCCCCACACAGAGAATCCCTCCGCCTGTTCAGTTCAGTTCAGTCACTCAGTCGTGTCCAACTCTTTGCAGTCCCATGGACTGCAGCATGCCAGGCTTCCCTGTCTATCACCAACTCCCAGAGCTTGTTCAAACCCATGTCCACCGGAAATACCAACAAATGATGGGTGGAGAAGCTCTGCCTGCTACAGTCCACCTGTTCACTCAGTTCCGTGCTCACCAGCAAACCTTCACCTCTTGCTTGTTCTGCTTGGTTGCTGGTGGTATCACCATAGCTACTATGGTTTCCACCAGCCAAACAACTGATTCCTCATGACAGGGGCAGATTCTGTTCACCAGAGCCCATGCTATTTCCAGGCAGCACAGTCACTGCTCTGTGTGTCCTTCAATATAAGAAGATCTATGCAAGAAAATCTATGCAGTAATCATATTCTGTTCAGCAAATGCTATTATGATCCCATTTAGCAGATGAAAAAACTGAATCTCAGAAAAATGAAGCAGTTTATTTCAGGGGACAGCTGCTGGAACAGAGAGCCGCTCGTTGACCCTGAAGTCTATACTCTTAAACCACTGTATTTAGCTGTCCCATTAAAACCATCCAATGCTTCTTTTTTGGACCCAACAGTTTACATAAGTATTTTCCTTTAATCTTCCCAGTCATCCTATGAGTGGGAGGCTGGATGGCTGTCTTACAAAGGCAGAAAATGAGTCTCAGAAAAGTTGCAGCTTGCTGGAGATAACCAGTGGAGCTGGGACTCTTCCCGGCCTGTCTTTCCACCAGCCACAGTTCTAATCACAGTAGCTGCAAGAAATGAGAAACCCTAGATGGTAGAGTTGGGGCCTATCTTTCTAGAAAGGGAGTGTTTTGCTGTAAATTAAGAAATTGGCACCAACTGATACATCAGTGCCTGCCTGACAGAATTAAGTTCCTAGACCTTCATGGCAGCAAATCAGACCCTGAGCGCAAGCAACAGCCTCAAGGGGATCACCCCCTCACCCTGTACCATCGATCACCCTGTGACATCAACCCGTGACACAACCCGCACTCATAACGAAGCACGATGCCACACAAACAACTGTAGGAACAAATACCAATGCCACCTTATGAATATTAGCGTGTATAAGTTTGGCATTTTTGCAGATAGCAACAGTGCAGAAAAACTTCCATTTGCAGAGTCAAGCTCCCATGAAAAATGCCCCAGCGATATCTTTAGGCATTATTATCTAGAATAAGCGTCAATAGCTATTACATCCTGAACATTTGCACTGATGATGTGGGCTCAGAAGCGTTCCATCAGATGAAGATGAGCATTCTGATACTGCTAAGAACACAGACGTCCTTGAAATGTGTTTCTTTCATCAGTTCTGCTAGGTTAACTTCCACGGCTGGCCCTATTTGAACTCCACTCTCAAGCAGCCAAACTCTGCCCGGCACTGTCCCCTCATTAGTAAAAGAAGCAGAAAGCTAATTGGTTTTTAAGCTGCTGATTCCCTGCATTTATCACTAAGACACCATAACCGGTTCCTGCCGGAGTGAAGGCCCATTTGTGCCAAGGCAAAGACTCAGCGGTCTTTTGTCTCAGTTTATGTGATGACCACTGGTAATTGGAAAATTACCTCTAAATTCATCTTTCAAAACACGACTAAAGTCTGGGCTAACCGTTGCAGGGTCCTTAGTCTATAACTTCCTGACAGGCTACTGGAAAGAAGCCAGATGAAAGTCTCAGGAAGAAAGTGAACATATAGTGCTAAAGCAAACAGCAAGATGAAGGGTGTCGGTACACATCCACTCCAGAGCCTAGAGCCTTCTTTCTCTGGAATGTTCCTTGACTTGGAGAGCCTGTTTGCAAGAGCTAAATGCTTGCAAGTTTGATGAGAAGACTGAGTTTCAGGAGTCACAAATGCTTATGTCTGCTGTTGTCAAGGAAGGTCAAGATCATCAGCAGTTGGGACATGCCTGGTGGTTCAGTGGCTAAGGCTCTGAAGTCCCAAAGCAAGGGACCCCTGTTCAATCTCTGGTCAGAGAACTAGATCCCACATGCTGTAATTAAAGCTCCTGTATGCCATAACTAAGACTTGGCACAGCCAAATAAACTGATTAATTAAAATATTTTTTTAAAAGACCATTGGCAGTGCCTTGCTCTGTCCACCGCAGGAACTCAAGACCTAAAAGTGTATTATATCAACTATAATTCAATTTTTTTTAAGTAACTGATAGATTTATAGTTTTTTTTTAAAGACATCGACATTTGGACTCTTCAGGTTCACTCAGCAGAGGAATGTCAGGTGCTGTTCACACCTCTGAGGGACAGAGGGGATCAAGGGAGCCCTTCCTTCCTGGAGCCACATTCTAAGGGGAAACAAACAATGGTCAGGCAAACATATGAGTAAGAATTCAGATGAAAGAGAGACTAACACATGGGGTGGTGATAGAAATCGTGTGTTGGGGAGGGGAGTATTCTAGACTATGGCTATACCAGGGAAAGCACACTTTTGTTGAGCAGGAGTTGTCATGTTTACATCAGAGGGAGGAGACTGCCCCCCCACCGCCCCCCCTCCCCTGGCAAAATGGGCCTGAATGCGGCATTTATGAGGAAAGCTGAGGCCAGGAAGTCTGTAGCCAAGAAACAGTGGGGCAGAGAGGGAGGCGGTGGGAAAGCCCAGAGGCCTCTGGCACGTGCTAGACAGGGTAGACATCGCCACCTCCTTCTAGATCAAGCTTTCAAGGTCAACAAACTGAAGACTAATTTCCTCATGCTCCAGCCCAGGCCGTTTAAAACAATAAAGACTAAATGGGTCCCAGGGAGCATCTCTATGAATGGTAACCTGATGAGAAAAATGTTTTGTCTGTAATAATGGATGTGTCTTTCATGGGAGAGAGAGAGAGATGAGCTGGGTCATGTTTATGATCTTTATGGCTGTAGGAAAATGATTCCCGCTCCTTAAGAAGTTAAGATGACAGCAGCAGCTTGCCTCCTTGCCACCCAGTCATCTCACCCATTGCCCTCGACAGAATGACACCTGTGTCTTCTCTCTCCTGCAGTCCGTGGAGATACGGCAGGCATTCCCATCAGCAAAGATCGTGGTTACCAGTGTGTGGTCGAAAGCCTGAATCTAAGCACCCAAGGGTACAAAGAGACGTGAGAGCAGAGATAAGGAAAAGAGAGGACTTGGTAAAATAACTTGGGTAGCATCACTCCCTGAGGCAAAGCCCACCAGTGGCTTTCTCTGGAACCTAAAGAGAGTTCGACTTCTGACCTGGGACCATCTGTGCTCCTGTAGGAGCCGGCCCTGCACTTCACCACCTCCCAGGCGCTCAGAGCGCAGGGAATGAGGGGTAGGGGCTTAGACTGGGCTGTATGGCCCGGGCAGACACAGAAGAAGGCAGATGTGAAGGAGTCCTGAGGGAATGCTTCAGAGTTGGGCTAGTGAAGAGACAGGCAAGTGAGAAAACCTGCAGGATGCAAGTGTGTGTGTGTTTGTGTGTGTGTGTGTGTGTGTGCACGGCTGGACTCCCAGGCCTTTGACCTCAGACAAGCCATCCTTGTCCCCATTCCACCAGGAGGAAATGGGGGACACCTGCACCAGCATCGATGTGTCGATGTGTCAGCACCATACAAAGTTTAATTATCATGACTCCAGAGCTGTCGTTTGACAAAAACAATGACTTCATAAGCTCATAAACCGCTTACAAGTACTCTTGGAATGATCCATAGTGCCAACCATTCAGTCCCCTCCTTCTGTGACTAAGTAATGGGAAGTGATGGGAAATATCCCACTTGGCTTGGGGCCAATCTGGCTCCTGCATCCTTTTGTTTGATTGACAAGAGGACTTAAAACTTCTTTCAATTAGTTGCCACGGTTTGAAACTCAGAGGAATTTACTTATACGCTCAGGCCCTGACTTGTCTAGAAAAATAAGGCTCGAGGCATTGCCTCTCTGTAGCTGTGGCTAAGTGGTGCTGGGAGTACCGGACCCCTCAGGAGAGGACACCCCCTGCTTCTGGCAGCCAGAGTCACCCATGGGCCTAGACCCTAGAGGCCATGGCTTTGCTGCTTTGTCCTAGATTTTAAAACATATCCTTTATCCTTGGACAACAAGGAGATCGAACCAGTCACTCCTAAAGGAAACCAACCCTGAATATTTATCAGAAGGACTGAAGCTAAAGCTCCAATACTTTGGCCACCAGATACAAAGAGCCGACTTATTGGAAAAGATCCTGATGCTGGGAAAGATTGAGGGCAGGAGAAGAGGGCAACAGAGGATGAGATGGTTGGATGGCATCATCAACTCAATGGACATGAGTTTGAGCAAACTCTGAGAGATAGTGGAGGACAAGGAAGCCTGGCATGCTGTAGTCCATGGGGTTGCAAAGAGTCGGACATGACTGAGCAACCGAACAACAACAACAACAATGATCCTTTATCCACAATGTCAGCACTCTGGGTGCTACATGGAAACAATTGCTGTCACAGGGCATGACGTAGGTTTCCTAAAGTGTGGAGGAAACGACTCTGGTAAAATAGTCCCCAATGCTTCCGCCTCCACGAGGCTCTCTTCCCATCTCCACAGACACCCTGGCACTCTGGGACCCAGCTCACAAGGCTTAGCTCCCAGATGCTATCCCCACCCCCTCGTCAGAAGCTGTCTACATGTGGACTTTGTGTGTGAGAGGACTTTGGAGTGTGAGCTATTTAGCACTGAAGTCAGAGTCATTCTGTCTCATCAGCGTAGTTCCAGGGCTGTGTTGCAAAGACCAACATGGCCCTCAATGTCAAGATAAGACAGGCGTGACATGGGACTGTGTGAGTTCTGTTGCACACACACAGCCACACTCCCATGCAAGTCGTATGGAAAAAATACAATATCCTTCCCAAGATTTCTGTCAATTTGCAAGGGGCTTAAATCCTTATGGTTACCGGGACGGGATGGGAGAGGAGGGGGTACGGCCATGCAGGCGGTTGCTCGAGGGATCCCGGGGGTGATGGTACTTGGTATCTTGATGGTGGTGGTGCCTGCACAAATCTACATGTGTGAAAGAACTACACACACACACAGAGGAGTGCAGGTAAAACCAAGAATTTAGGTAAACTCTGCGGACTGTACCCATGTCTGTTTCCTGGTTTTGATATTGCTCTGCAGGTACATAAGAGGTAACCACCACAGAAGACTTGGCAAAAGGTACGTGCCTCTCCCCTTCCCCACATTGCCATATACTCTTTTTTGGCAACTTCCGGTCAGTCCCTCATAGGTCAGTCGGTAAAGAATCTGCCTGCAATGCAGGAGACCTGGGTTTGATTTCTGGGTTGGGAAGATCCCCTGGAGCAGGAAATGGCAACCCACTCCAATATTCTTGCCTGGAGAATCCCATGGACAGAGGAGACTGGTAGGCTATAGTCCATGGGGTCACAAGAGTCGGATATGACTTAGTGACGAAACCAACCAACCTGTCAATCTAGAATGATTTTCAAAGCAGAAAGGTTAAAAACAAAACCAACACTCTCATGGTGGCCTCTGTGTCCAAACCCCAGTTCCGGGTTAAATTTATGTGTGGACCATTCCACCAACCCACACTGCCCTGCACTGCACACTTGAAGATGTGGAAGCCAGCCCTTCCTACACATATATAAACATCCCATATGCACACACATCACCCCCAAACTGAGGATTCTGTGTGTGTAGCAGAGCTCACTGACAGCTGGAGGGAGAGACACACAACCTGCAGCTTAATAAGATAACATCAGCTTAGGAGATAACCTCAGCCTTCCCTGGTGGCTCAGATGGAAAAGAACCTGCCTGCAATGCGGAAGACCCGGGTTTGATCCCGGGGCTGGAAAGATCCCCTGGAGAAGAAAATAGCTACCCACTCCAGTATTCTTGCCTAGAGAATTTCATGGATAGAGGAGCCTGATGGGCTAAAGTCCATGGGGTCACAAAGAGTCAGACACAATTGAGCGTCTAACACTTTCTAGGCAATACCTCAGCCATTTCACAGCACAGTTGACCCCCTGGACAACCCTGGCTGGAGATAGGTCCCCTAACAATGGGTGTTTTCAGTAGTAAATATAGCTAGGTTTGTGGTGGTTGGATTCCTGGATGTGAAAGTAGGGGACCCCTGATGGGCGGGGAGAACTGCAAGTTATATGAGGGCTTTCGACTCTGTGGAGGGTCAGTGCCCCCATCCCCGTGCTGCTCAGGTGTCCACACTATTGTCTGGTCGTCCCTCCCCCTTTCTCTCTTTTCCTTGCATGCCCTCCTCCTTCAACATCAGAAAAGGAAAGGCAAATGCAATAGAGGTGAATTCCCCAAGTCTAATGTGAGCAGTTTCCTTATCTCACCTAGGGTGTTGGCCGGGAACCTCTTCTACCCTCAGGCAACTTATCAAGGTGATTATCCACTCCACGTTAGGACAGTCCTGCTCTCCAGAGATATGAGTCAAGCTGCTTTAGACAATGGGTCTCCCCTTCGGTGGCTGCCAGAGGGGCTCCTGGCCTGCCCCAAGCAGCCTCTGGGAGACCTGGTTGATCTGCCAGCCTCCTACTGGCTCATCTGGGCTTCTAGTTTGCTTTCCAAGCCTCTTCCTTCCTTCCTTCTTTCCTCCCTTCCTTCCTTCCACCTATCCATTCACGAATATTTGGCTGAAACGCAACCCTGAGTACCCCTAAACTAAAGAGAAGCCCACTGGCTCTGCATCTCAGGAGGCAAGCCCTACACACAGAGACTCTGAGTCCCTGTCACCCACAATGCATCCCTTGTTCCAAAGGAAAATGATCCCTTCCCCTTTCCAGAGTCATGATTCTGAACTTTAATTCTGTAGAATATATATTTTGAAACATGTCTTGATGAAAACCCAGAAAGACTTTGGGGAGAAGACAGAAACCATGAAAAGACTCTCAGCTTCCATCTGGGGATTCTGTTTCTTGTTACTGTTTTATGGCAGGTAGGCTTTCTAAACCCTTCAGATTGAGAAGTTAAAGAAGTATTAGACAGTAGACAGCTAACCTTGAAAGGTAAATGGAACCCACTACACATTTATTCTGAACTCTTGACTCTTGAAACCAGGTAAATTTATTGCGTAAAATGATTGCACAACTATTCATTCAGGTCCATTCATTCAACAGACATTTGTTGAGTGCCTTGCACGTGGCAGGCCTGACCCAGTACCGGGAAGAGACAAACAGCAGATTAGAAAGCACACACACACAGGAGGGACCTTGGCCCTCGGGGAGCGTGCATTTTAGTGATATTTGTTGTGAACACACCATGAGCCTTCAGGTTTTAGAGGAGATGCCAGCTACTCTGGAATGCTGGGGAACATGAGGCTGACAACAGATGGGGGGTTCAGTTTTAAACAGGGAGTTCAGAGAAGGATCAGAAGAACCGAGATCAAATTTTACGGGAGGCAAACCTTTTCCTTTGTCCTCCAAGGATCTCCAGCTGCACCTGAGAATTAAATGATCTAAGACAGATTAATAGGTTTCCCAGGTGGTTCAGTGGTAAAGAAACCATCTGCCAATGCAGGAGATGCAGATTCGATCCCTGGATTGGGAAGGTCCTCTGGAGAAGGAAATGGCAACCCACTCCAGTACTCTTGCCTAGAGAATCCCATGGATAGAGGATCCTGGTGGGCTACAGTCCATGGGGTCGCAAAGAGTCAGACACGACTTAGCAACTGAGCACTCACCCAAGACAGGTTAACAGGAGTAACGCAGATTGTTGCATGGACTTGGGTACCCCGAAGGGAACAAGGACCCAGTGAAGGGACCAGGTCTGGGTGTTTATCCACCAACTTGGGCAAAGACGGCCAACTATGGAAAAGTAATAAAACATGGGGAGACTAAAGGAAGATAGGAAGTATTTGAACAGGTCTGCTTGTTCAGATTTCTTTCTGCCTCCATGCCCCATCTCTGCAACAAGACTGTTTCTCTCCTCCTAGTACCAGGAAAGCAGCATGTGGGGGTTTCATCTCCTGCTTTCAGGAAGAAAGAAAAGGGAAGGGGGTTAGGGGGTCCTGCTTGCATCTGATCTTTTCCAAATGCCTTTAGCTCAAAATAATCCTTATGCCAAAGCGAGGTCTTTGGGGTGGCACATTCTGCCATCTTCCAAACTCCAAAGTCCTCGAGGGACACCCTGCTTAGGGTGTGAGGGACAATAAGGGGCTGTGTGGCAGAAGCAGGTGGAAGAGAGGTGGTCACTTGACATCTGGGGGTGGATGAGAGACACCAACTCTCATGGCATCTGGGGGGCTCTGTGTGGGGCAGGATTGTGTTTCGAGCAGAGGTGAGATTCTAGTCATCTGGGCTGGGTGGAAGCAGGGGAGGGTCGGAGGGGTGGTCAGAGCACTGGGAACGGAGCAGGGACCCATCGGTGTGGTTACCACTGGCCTTGACAAGAGCAAGAATGGAGTAGCTCCTGCGAAGACCAGGACATCCCAAGCTCTCCTCAGGACCGGGCAGTGCTGGACCTCACTCATCTTAGGTTTTAGAGTAGGATTATCAGGGAGAATATCAGCGAGATAGTGAAGGACAGGGAATCTAGCGTTCTACACTTCGTGGGGTCACAAAGAGTCGGACACGACTTAGCAACTGAACAACAACAACCATGATGCTGAATTTAGACCTTTTTTTAACCCTGAACCTACTGGAGAAATATAAAAATGTAAAACAATACCCCTTTATCTGTTCTGTGCCAAAAGATTCAGGGATGTCATTTTGTTTTAAGGCAGATTTAATTTTAGAACTAGCAAAAGAAATCTAAAAAGTGAAGCTTAAAAGACTCGCAGAATTCCAACGACATCAACTCATTTTATTATAAATAATAATCGTTGCACAAATCAGTGAAAAATATTAACACCTGATATTTATTTTGTATTTACTATATCCCCAGCACTGTGTTATTTTTCAGCACTTGACATGGATTATTTCATTTATTCCTCATAATAATAAAGTTAAGAAGGCACTATTTTTAGGCTCAAGTTAGAGATGAAAACATAGAAGCTCAGAGAGGGTGAGTAAACAGTTGAAGGCCACACAGCAGGGAAGCCGGGTACCACTTCTACTGCTACTTTATGCTTCCTCTGGATGTTGAATAGCAGTGAGGCTTGCCTGGGACGTAGAGACAAATGGAACAGTCCATAAGCCCTCAGCATTTATTTCAGACTTTTGAGCCTACAGAATTTTTTTCCAACAACAAAAAAGTAAACCACCTTTTCTTTTGCATTAGTTTCATGTACTACTTTTTAAAATTATGTACAGAAAAAAAGAATCCCTCCCATTGACCTCTTCACCTCTTCAGCTGACCAGCCCACAAGTTAACTACCAATCATGGGCTGCACTTTCCAGAGTTTTACCCCCAAATATGCTTGTTATCACACTCCATTTAATCAGACAATGTAATCAAGCATTAATCATTTATTTGTCTACTTATTTCCCCAATGTTTTTTCATGTAGAAGCAGGACAAAGTAGAGGTTATAATGGTAAAGTTCTGGGCAGTTCCAGAACACTTCCTGGACTTTTGCTTAACAGTAAAATGGGGCGTCCCTGGTGGTGCAGCTGGTAAAGAATCCACCTGCAATGCGGGAGACCTGGGTTTGATCCCTGGGTTGGGAACATCCCCTCGAGAATGGAACGGATACCCACTCCAGTATTCTGGCCTGGAGAATTCCATGGACTATATAGTCCATGGGATCGCAAAGAGTTAGATACGACTGAACAACTTTCACTTCATTCCCATGCTTGTACCCTGCCTCTTCCCTTCTCACAAACATCCCACACAATTTTAAGAATTCTCTCCCACACCTTCTCTGTCCCCAAACTCTTCCTCCGAGGCCAAGTCCACCAACAATGCCGAATGGCTCGTTATATAAAAGTACATTTGCTCTGCGTTCATACCAAAGGTCAAAGTATAAAGACCCGTATAACAACAACAGTGTTTGCCAAACAGGTTAACTGGCATGTTCGAAAACGGACACTCCTTGGCAACCCATTGGTTGAAGCCAGAATGACAGCAATCAATCACATCTCAGGCAAAAGAGCGAGGCTGTTTAGGTACTTTTTCGGGACGAGTTATCTTTATGACGTGCAGAGGAGCCAATCTAGTCCCTGTAAAAGTGGATTAAAAAATAATTTACTGCCAGTTGCTAGTCAGGCTTTGGTGCAACAGAAGTAAATAAATACAGAAACAACCAGCTATGCAGAAGAAAACCTTGGTATCTGCTCTCCAATTCTAATATTTAACAAAGTAAAAGTTAACTTTCACTCTGCTTTTCCTTAGAATTGAATTGATTATAGTAACACCCGAAGTTGAGGATCTTAGCACCAGGGCTACCTCCTAACCTATTAGGTGTTAAATTCTCTTTACCTTAGAGCAGGCCCACCATCCATTCAGGCAAATGGCCCATGGATGTTGAGTCTGGAAATTCTGGGATCAGATCTGCTTTTGAAAGATCCTCTTAGCGCCCCCATCTCCCCACAATGGAGCTATATGAGTTCATTATCAACACCTACTGCATGAGTGAACAGTTGTTGAAAACAGTAAAATGTTCTAGGAAGGCTTCTTAAAATGAAGGGCTTCAGCGATGTCTTTCCATTGTTCAGGTGATTATCCCTGCAGGGTGACAGTAGAAAATCACCCTGACATTTATTTATGTGAGACTCAGGATATAAAAATCACACTCACCCTTCATGGATGCTAGAGAAGCCAGAAAAATGAGTGGTGAAGCGTTACAGGCGCCAACATCCAGCGATTCCACAAAGAGCTGTGGAGGGTCCCCTCTGTCCCAGGTACGTTGGATACACAACTACTGACAAAGACCCCTTGTCGCAGATTTTCTGGCAGTTCCAACCTTTAGTCAGCATTGCATCATCAAACTCCTTTTCCACTTGGGAAGCTCAAATACTTCAATGTTTAATTTACCACGTGGCTTGTAAAGATTTTGCACTCAAGTTAGAGGGGCAGGGACTCATTAAGAGGTAAGCTTCATGACATCACATTGGAAGCAGTGAGCAGACAGAATAATTTCAAAAGACGATGACAGCACTTGCTGGCCTGCCTCATTTAGTGCTGTCCTGCAAGACACTCATTTCATATTTTTTATTGTTTCAAAGTATTTTCACATTGACCACATGTATCTCTGTGTAAATCGATTACATTTCCAGATAATATTAATAATATATATCATGTCTGTCCCATGCATCCATGCCTCCTGGGTCAAAAACAGACCCTAGAGGTAAAGCCTATAGCAAAGAGAGCTAAGCAGGTGTTCGGACACTTGCACCAAGCACTAATGTAGCTTCCTGCCCTTGTTCTATGTAAGCACCATACACTTGGCAGGACCCTTTTTTACCCTGAGCCACACTGGCTGATCAAAAGCTGATACTGTGGGTGGGCTGAGGAACAATACTGCCCTCGATGCTAAAAGGCCAGAGGCTACAGGCCTCTGGGTATCTCCCAGGAACCCATCCACCAAGCAGCTGTCAACCACACAGAAGTCCCCTGACATCCTGTGCAAGAGGCATGGTGAGCATCTTTGTCTTCTGGAGGAGCCAAATGACCGACAACTAAACGTGGGTACTGGAAGGACCGGAGACTGGCTTATCCCAACCCCAGGCATGTTTAGGAGATGAAACAGCACTTGCCTTAGGAAGAGCGGGCAGGACCTCCCGGGTCTTGGCAGGGCTATATTACATCCATCAGTGCCATCGAGGACACCGACGATGGCAAAGCCCAGCCAGATGCAAAGCTCTGGATGTTAGAACAGACACACAGCTCAGCTTCCACCCTGTGTGGCCACTTGCGATAATTAGGAGATGGGTCTGGATGGAGCAGGATAAGAACTGCAGAAGAAAACGTCTGGGAAGAGGTACGGGGGTCAGTGAGAGTGCTCAGTCATGTCCGATTCTTTGCAAACCCATGAATTGTAGCCATCAGGCTCCTCCATCCATGGAATTCTCCAGGCAAGAATACGGGAAGGGGTAGCCACTCCCTTCTCCAGGGAATCTTCTCCACCCAGGGAATCTTCCTGACCCAGGGATCAAACCTGGGTCTCCTGTATTGCAGGCAGATTCTTTGCCATCTGAGCTACCTGGGAAACCCACCAAGGAGGCAACTAAATCGAATCTGAGGCATTTAGACTTGACAATTGTGGACCCAGGAGTTAATTGCTCTTTTCATTTTCAACTAAATGCAAGTGGCCTGCCTCCTTCTCTATCTCTAACTCCTGATAAACAAGGATCAAGAGTTTAACTGGTGGAAACTGCCCCCCACACTCTGGATGGAACAGGGTCACATCTCATTTTGCAAGTCTCCTGTGCTCCAAGAGCCTATTAGCAGAAGTTCAGCATCTCCTTCTGAAGACGTCCACCCCCAACACACATCCCACCTCCCCTCGTATTATATCATCCAAGATGGCAGGGAGGCTCAGGAAGCAAGAAGGGAAGGGTCAGTTCAGATTCCACAGAGAACCCGGAATGGACATGACAGTCACCTGCCTCCTTGAAGAAGCAAGCCCTACCAAAATCAAGCTTCCACATTCTGGATCCTTCCAGAGGCTGTCAGCCATGTCCACTGCCTTAGGATTGAGGTTGGCCAACAGGTGGGCTCCAGAAACTGCCCATCCTTGGAATCCAGCCCCGGTGCTGCCTGGGGAACAGCCTCACCACCCCTGCATGGCAAGGGACAGGTTCACTTCATCATGAGCCACACGTGAGGGCTCCTCCCCCTGCCCTGGTCAGCGGAGCTGCCTGGACATCCTGGAAGGAAGACAACCTTCTGGGGTGTCCCTCTTACCTCTGCCTTCTGAACAAAGGCCCTTCGGAGGCTCCAAAGTGACATGTCCTTCAGCGGGAGGTCTTCCAGTGAGTCCCAGAGATACCTGAAAAGAGTAAAGGAAACGCTTTACAATCTTTGCTGGAACTTCCTATGTGAGAACTAGTTTGGAAAACCACAGGTCTGTCTCCTTTGCTTTATCTCCTTTGAGTAGTTCATCCACGTCACCCTTCTCTCCTCTTCAAGGAGGCTCTCCCCTGCTTGCCCTCTACCCCGTAAAGCCCCTACTTTTCCCTCCAAGTCTATTTCTGTTTCCCCTTTCTACATCTCTCCTTTCCTTTAAAAAATGTGCTTTTAATCAGTAGTTGAAATTTCTAAACACAAATTTGTGATATAAATACTGGCAAAACATTGTAGCTGGATGAGCATTAGAGCAGTAACACAAAATTACCCAAGAAGACACTAAAGAGGTCGTGATTGTTCAAGCAGAAAAACTCATTTCAATGATTTAAAAGAAGTTATTGAAACACACTCTTTTCCCAGTAACCTTCAAATATTTATCTTCTCCTCATAAAGCATATAAATTTTCATAGAAACCCAGACACAGTATTAAAACTAACCATCCAAGGTTTTAACCAACAAACCTATTACAGCTGCTATGTGAGGGATTTTTTTCTTAATTTTATTTGAGTATAGTTGATTTACAATGCTGTGTTAGTTTCAAATGAGTTTCTTTCAAAAGCAACTTTAGTTTTATCCTTTGTACTATCAAAAAACAACCCCCCAAAATGAGTATGTACTATACACAATAATGTGAAATAAAATGAGAAGAGGCTTGGAGAATGAATGGGGAGACACATAAAAGGCACGTTGATGGACATAGTTCTCTGGCTGTGTACGGGAGGAAAACCCATCACTGGTTTGTTGGAAGTTGTGCTCAAAGGCCATTGCTCCCCTGAGGTTCTGGAGGCACACCCCCAAACCCATCCTCAAGACTGCTGTCTCCTTTCCTTAGTTTTTGTTTTCCAGTGTACATGTTGTTTGTTTTCTAGTGTGGGGGCATGCTAAGCCACACGGTCATGTCCGACTCTTTTGTGATCCCATGGACTGTAGCCCACTAGGCTCCTCTGTCCATGGGATTTTCCAGGGAAGAATACTGGAGTGGGTTGCCAGGCCCTCCTCCAGACTCAGGGATCTGACCCACGTTTATTATCTCTTCTGCATTGGCAGGCAAGTTCTTTACCATTAGAGCCACCTGGGAAGCCCCATCCCCATATATTTACTCACAATCAGAAACTAAGACAATTGCACTAAATTTTAAGATTTTGAAAAGTAAAAACAACACGGAATGAAATTTTCCTGGAACAGTGTAAACCATACCTTAAAAGAAAAAAAAAAAGAATGAGTGAACTGAAAATTATTTTAATCATCCGTTGGCTCCAAACTTGTATTTATTTGTATCTAGTGGAGACCAAATCCTTCTGGAGAAATAAAAAATCAGTCATCTCCATTAAAAAGAACTTACTGAGGTGAAATTCCAACAGAAAGTAACCCCTTTAAGCGAACAACTCAGGGACACAAAGCTGGTGCATCATGTCTCCTTCTGAGTTTAAGAAGGGAGATGGCTCCTCCCATCTCCCCCACAGCTCACCCTTTCTGCCCCTCTTCCTCAGTAATTACTCCATTGACTTCCATTTCTCGCCTCCCGACCATCATGTCCTGAGCTCCCTCCCGTTCTCCATCATACCCACCATATTTCCCCCCTCTGCTCCTGCCCTTGCTCTCCTCCATAAGCCACTGGAGACCCCAGCCCAGGCCTCAAGATCCTCCTGAGTTCCCTCCTCTTTCTTCAACCCACTCCATCTGTCAAAACTCACTTCACTTCATTCTTTACTTTCTCCCATTGCCCCATTCATCCATCGTCTCCCAGGTCCCAGCGCCCCCTACAGGTCCCCCACACTCCCCCATCCATCTCCCCACCTGGTCTCTAAGCGCCCCCTGCAGGTTCCCTCCACCAACTCCCCCATCCATCTCCCCACCTGGTCTCTAAGTGCCCCCTGCAGGTCCCCCACACTCCCCCATCCATCTCCCCCGTGGTCTCAGCGCCCCCTGCAGGTCGCCCTCCACTCCCCCATCCATCTCCCCACTTGGTCTCAGCGCCCCCTGCAGGTCCCACCCACTCCCCTGTCCATCTCCCTTGGTGGTCGCTCAGCGCCCCCTGCAGGTCATCCTCTACTCCCCCATCCATCTCCCCTCATGGTCTCTCAGCGCCCCCTGCAGGTTCCCTCCACCAACTCCCCCATCCATCTCCCCACCTGGTCTCTAAGCGCCCCCTGCAGGTCTCCCCCACACGCCCCCATCCATCTCCCCTCGTGGTCTCTCAGTGCCCCCTGCAGGACCCTCTATACTCCCCCATCCATCTCCCCTCGTGGTCTCTCAGTGGCCCCTGCAGGTCATCCTCCACTCCCCAGTCCATCTCCCCACGTGGTCCCAGCACCCCCTGCAGGTCGCCCCCCACCCCCCATCCATCTCCCCTCGTGGTCTCTCAGTGCCCCCTGCAGGTCCCCCCCACTCCCCTGTCCATCTCCCTCGGTGGTCGCTCAGCGCCCCCTGCAGGTCATCCTCTACTCCCCCATCCATCTCCCCACGTGGTCTCAGCGCCCCCTGCAGGTGCCCCCACGCCCCCATCCATCTCCCCTGGTGGTCTCTCAGCGCCCCCTGTCGGTGCCCCCCACTCCCCCATCCATCCCCCAATGTGGTCTCAGTGCCCCCTGCAGGACCCCCCCACCCCTCCATCCATCCCCCAACGTGGTCTCAGCGCCCCCTGCAGGTCCTCCTCCACGCCCCCATCCATCTCCCCACGTGGTCGCAAAGCGCCCCTGCAGGTCCTCCTCTCCGCCCCCATCCATCCCCCACGTGGTCTCAGCGCCCCCTGCAGGTGCCCCCACGCCCCCATCCATCACCCCTCGTGGTCTCTCAGCAGCCCCTGCAGATCCCCCCACTCCCCCATCCATCTCCCCTGGTGGTCTCTCAGCGCCCCCTGTCGGTGCCCCCCACTCCCCATCCATCCCCCAATGTGGTCTCAGTGCCCCCTGCAGGACCCCCCCACCCCTCCATCCATCCCCCAACGTGGTCTCAGCGCCCCCTGCAGGTCCTCCTCCACGCCCCCATCCATCTCCCCACGTGGTCGCAAAGCGCCCCCTGCAGGTCCTCCTCTCCGCCCCATCCATCCCCCACGTGGTCTCAGCGCCCCCTGCAGGTCCTCCTCTCCGCCCCATCCATCCCCCACGTGGTCTCAGCGCCCCCTGCAGGTCCCCCTGCACGCCACCCCCTCAGCTGCCCCGTCTCAGTTCCCTTTGCAGGTCCCCCTCCACTCTCCCTTCATCCATCCCCACTGGCCATCGTCTCAGCATTACCTGCAGCTCCCCGGCAGCTCTCACCTCCTCTCCCTCACTTTCTGCCTCCTCCATCATCCTCTCCCCAGGCCACGCCCCTTGCATGCTGCCCCCCCTTTCCCACTCTGCGCCTGCGCACTGCCGTCTTTGACCCTCGCACCCAGTCGGCTGGCAGCAGCAGGCAGTGGCCTGCAAGCATGCGGCACGAGGCGGATTCCAATGGACTTAGCGGGCTGCGCGTCCAGGCCACGCTTCTTGGGTGAGGATCCTTCCCAGGGGGGCCAGACTCCAGCCTCCTCTGGAGGAGGAGCTGCTCCGCGTGGACGCGGGAGTGGGAGTTGGCGGGATGGCGGGAAAGGTTCCCGGGAGCTGCACCAGAGAGGTGGGGGAGGGGCCCAGTCATGGAGGAGCCAAGCGGGCAGAGGTGGTCCAGGGAGGGAACGACGCCCCAGGCCTGGAGGGGGCATGTGGTAAGCCTGAGGCCTGAAGGCCAGGGCTGCGTGGGTAGAGGCCCTAGGCCTGAAGCCTCCATGGCTCAAAGGGAGCTCAGTCTGTAATTGTGCCCTGGTGGAAAGCTGGTTCAAGCCACCCTTCTGGACCTGGGATGTGCATTTGCTGAAAGCCTGGCCAGTCTCAAGCCTTCCAGGCCTGGAATGTGCATTTGCTGAAAGCTTGCCCAGGCTCAAATCTTTTGGTTCTAGAATTTTCTAGACAAACATCTACTTTAGCCTAAATCCTGCTTAGCCTCAGCCCCTTCTCAGCCTAGGCTGAGTTAACTTAGTCCTGACCCATGTGAGCCCCCAAGTCTTTGGGGGCTGGAACCTTATCAGGCCTTGATCAGCCCCAAAGCCTACTAGGCTGAACCCCCCACTGTGCCCACCCAGACAGGCTTGCTTCTTTCTCTGACAGAGGCGGAGTCATAATGGCAGGGGCTGAGCTCTCTGTCCCCCCTGAGCAGTTCACCCAAATCAAAGAACCAGAGTTGATACCAGACAGGGCCCTGCAGGAGGAGGAGGAAGAGGAAACTGACAATGATGGGGTGTGCGGAGTAAAGGAACAGTCGGGCTCTGCGGGTTTGGAGGTGGAGAGTGCTCAAGGGCCCCTCCAGACCACGATCCTGGAGGAGGTGCCAGAGCTGGTGCTGGCTGCCCCAGAGGAGAGCGAGAGGCACATCCTGACCCTGCGGACCGTGCACTTCCCCTCGGAAGAGGCTGAACTGCAGGACCTGAGCTGGCTGGATCCCCAGCAGGAGGACGAGATGCAGGTGACGGTGAGCCAGGCCGGTGGTGGGGTGCAGTCGCTGGTGTGGCTCGAGGAGGCGGCCCAGCAGAGCCTGCACCAGTGTGTCCTCAATGTCCAGGAGGAGGTCTACTCGCTGCAGGAGATGGAGGTGATGCAGTTTCAGCTTCTGGAGGAGAATGTGACCAGGGCCGGTGAAGACTGCAAGTCTGCAATGAACCTGGAAGAAAGCACTGGATCCGTAAAGGTACACCTGGTTTTAAGAAAAGGAAGGGGGAGCCAGAAAACTGTTTTTTAGAGTTCTCCTTCCCTGGGTTGGGAAGATCCCTCAAAAGGCATGGCTACCCACTCCAGTATTCTTGCCTGGAGAATCCCATGGACAGAGGAGCCTGGCGGGCTATAGTCCATGGAGTCGCAAAGAGTTGGAAAGGATTGAGCAACTAACTTGTGCAATATTATATATGGACAAGCAGTTTAAATTTTGTATTTTAAACACAGGGACTTCTCAGATGTTCAGTGGTTAAGACTTCTCATTTCAGTGCAGGGGTTGCAGGTTTGATCCCTGGAAGCTAAGCTCCCATATGCCTTACGGCCAAGAAACCAAAACATAAAACAGAAGCAATAACAAATCTAATAAAGACTTTAAAAATGGTCCACATCCAAAATAAAAGATTAAATTGTTACAATAAAGATATGTCCCAGAAAAATCATGGAGGAACTTGTGCAGTTTATTTAGAGTTTAAGAAGTTACACTAATTAGAATATGATAAGATCCTTTGAGTTTTAAAACTGTATTAATGTTCCATTCAAACCCTTGATGCTTAATAATTACAGTTTAAGCATTTTGGTTGCAACGGACAATTTTCTGTACTTTTTTATGTTTTCCTCTGTGGATTTTATGGTTTCATCAAGGTGAAGAGTTAAACCAGGCTGTAATTAACAGTATTGTACTTGTTTGAATACTTGTTTTTGTGCATTAGCTCCAGAAAGGTCAGGAAGAGGAACAGCTGCTGGCTGAAGGTGGATTCAGTGAAAAAGCAGAAGAGCAGTTTTTTCTTGTGGAAGCAAGGCCAGGAGATGAAGGAAGAGATGAAATTGTTCTGACATTTTCAAACTTAAATATGGAAGAACAAAAAGAGAAACCTCAACCGGGTCAAGCACACCTTGAAAAACCCAGCACCACGAAAAATCAAAAAAAGGCAAAGGGTAGGCCAGTTCACTTGGTGCAAGAAGCTCTGCAAACAACAGGGCAACTGATTCCCTTTAGTAGAGGAGAGGGCAATTTGAGTTTGTAGTGGTTGCTTTAGTCGTTTTCAGAATGGCAGGAAACTTTGAACTCTATATTGTGAATCAAATGCAAAATAGTTTTGCGTTTTGTGATCAAATGTTTTAAAAGCATAGTACAGAGACTCCCTTTCTACTTAGGTGCACTTAAATAGAAGCTTGGATTTCCAAGGTGGCTCAGTGGTAAAGAATTTACCTGCTTGTGCAGGAGACGCGAGTTTGATCCCTGGGTTGGGAAGATGCCCTGGAGAAGGAAATGGCAACCCACTCCAGTATTCTTGCCTGGGAAATCCCCTGAACATAGGAGCCTGGCAGGTACAGTCCATGGGGTTGCAAAGAGTTGGAAATGACTTGGCGACTAAACAAAGCAACAGATAGAAGCCTGGGCCCCATCTGCTGCCTACTTTGCACCCCTGGGGGTTGGGAGGTCTGACGGAGACCCAAGCAAGTGTGTCAGTGCTGGGAGATGGACAGAGTGATACCCAGAGGGCAGCCAAGACATCTTCTAAGGGGAGGGGATGTTTAGGTGAAGCTAGGAAAGAGGATAAACCTGGCCCTCAAAATTTATTTGTTCAGGTTTTTAAAAAGTTTAGTTTCTCTCTTATCTAAATCAAGAGATTTCACCCTTGAAATTTCAACTTTTAGCTCTTTTATAAAAAGCTGTATCTGGCTACCTTTGGCTGTTTCCTCCTACTAGCAACAGTTGGTCAGGGCTAAAAAGTGATTGAGTTTAGAAAACCACACTGCCACCACTGTCCCTTCTTACTTGTGGTTAGCATCATCTCAAAGTATTTGCAACTTCTTTGACTCATTGGTCCTTTAGGAGTGTATTGTTTAGCTTCTCTATATTTGTGAATTTTCCAAATATCTTTCTTTTATTGATTACTGACTTCAGTCTGTGATGGTCAAAGGGCAGATTAGTTCTGTCTTTTAAAATTAATTGACACTTGTTTTCTGGTTTACCCTATTGTCTTTCCTGGAGAAGGTTCCATATACACCTGTGAGGAATATATATTTTGCTCTTGTTGAGTGGAATGTTCATAGAAGTCTATTCTGTCAAATAGGTTTGTGTTGAGTCTCCTGTTTCCTTGATAATATTTTGCCTAGGTGTGCTCTTCATTGTTGAAAGTGGGTTGTTGAAGTCTCCAACTGCTATTGAAGGCTCTCTTCCTGCTTTCAATTCTTTCAGTTTTTGCTTCAAGTATTTTGGGGACCTATTATTGGGTGCACATGTGTTTGTAATTGTTATATCTTTGTGATGATTTGACTCTTTTACTATTATGTTCTTTTTTAAAAAATGCTTGCTTATTTATTTTTGGCTGCGAGGGCTTTTCTCTAGTTGCAGCAGGGCAGGGATACTCTCGCGTTTCGATGTGCAGGCGTCTCATCGTGGTGGCTTCTTTGGTTGTAGAGCACAGGATCCAGGGCATGCAGGCTTTAGTAGTTGTGGTTCCTGGGCTTAGTTGCTCTGCAGCAGGTGGAATCTTCCCTGCATCAAGGATTGAACCCCATGTCTCCTACATTGGCAGGTGAATTCTTTCCCCCTGAGTCACCCAGGAAGCCCTACATTACGTTCTTATCTGTCTCTTGTAACAGTTTTTGTCAGAGTCTATTTCATCTATGAGTATAGCCACCCAGCTTTCTTTTGGTTACCGTTTTCATGGAGTGTCTTTTGTTGGGTCACCACGTTAGGTTAAAAAAAAAAAAAAAAAAAGATGTGCCAAGTTACTTTGATGTATTTAAGTGGAATTTGAGCACCTAAAGGAAAATGTTTACAAACACATCAGTGTTGTCTCTCCCTCCTGCAGAAGTAAAACGAACCTTCCACTGCAGCTTCTGCAAGTTCACCTCTTCTAGAGTTTCGAGTCTCAATCGTCATGTGAAAATTCACAGCACTGAAAAGCCCCACGTGTGTCACCTTTGCCTGAAAGCTTTTCGTACAGTCACCCTCCTTCGGAATCATGTCAACACCCACACAGGTAAACAGCTGAGGGGGCCGTTCCCCTTGCAGGATGCGTGTTGAGACTTGCGTAAGAAGGCAGATCTACCTGTTTCTAAATAAAAATGGTGTCTTTTTTTAGACTTTAGTTTTGTCTCTTTTTCTTCCACTTTGGTTCAAAACATTGGATGGTCCAGAGATTTTTCTCATATCTCTCCGGAGCATTTGGTTTAAAGAGCCTCTTCTGAATTTTTAAATCATTTTGAGACTGAGTATTATACGTTATAATTGCCTAGATAAATTGTGGTTAAATCTTGTTTGAAAGAATAAACTGTGTGATTTTACAGGAACCAGGCCCCACAAGTGTGCTGATTGTGACATGGCATTTGTCACCAGTGGAGAACTCGTCCGGCATAGACGTTATAAACACACTCACGAGAAACCCTTTAAATGCTCCGTGTGCAAGTACGCTAGTGTAGAAGTAAGTTCACTCTTTGTACGTAGTGTCTTATTAAGAAGTTTCTGTAAATCAAACTGGTAATAGAATCTCTTCCAATATCTCGTTCTCGTTTCTAAATTTAATTTTTTTTAAAACATGATTTCTTTTTTTTTTTTCTTTGACACCAACTAGTGAAAGTAATTGGAGAAGGCAATGGCAACCCACTCCAGTACTCTTGCCTGGAAAATCCCATGGACGGAGGAGCTTGGTGGGCTGCCGTCCATGGGGTCGCTAGGAGTCGGACACGACTGAACGACTTCACTTTCACTTTTCACTTTCCTGCTTTGGAGAAGGAAATGGCAACCCACTCCAGTACTCTTGCCTGGAGAATCCCAGGGACGGGGGAGCCAGGTGGGCTGCCGTCTGTGGGGTGGCACAGAGTCGGACACGACTGAAGCGACTTAGCAGCAGCAGCAGTGAAAGTAATATATTATGGTGTACAGATTACAAGTAATCTATGGCCCTTGAGAAATAATTCTCATATTTGTTTAAACATTCTACCCAGCATTCCGTGTAGCACTCATTCCACAAAATCAAAATGTATCTGCTCTAACACAGAACACAGATCCGGTTTGAATTTTTGCCGAAATCTTTGAGCTTTCCTCAGTGGTACCCGGTTCCATGCAAAGCAACTTGCTTAAAGATTTAAACATGGCCATTTCTGTTCTTAAGGACAGAAGACCACCTTTTTGAATCTTCAGTTTTATCATATCATTTCTACTAGATTAGTTTATTTATACATCCCAGAAAACTGAGCTCATTCTCAGGGAAAGGACAGCAGAAGAGTACAGTTACTTTATAAATTATTTATTTATTTATTTTTGTCTGTGCTGGGTCTTCACTGCTGCCTGCAGGTTTTCTCTAGTTGCAGCAAGTGGGGGCTACTCTGTAGTTTGGAAACAATAGTCTCTGGGGGTGTGGGCTTCAGTAATTGCGGCTCCCAGGCTCTGGAGCACAGGCTCAGGAGTTGTGGCTCACAGACCCAGCTGCTCGGTGGCATGTGAGATCCTCCCAGACCAGGGATCAAACCAGTGTCCCCTGCGTTGCAAGGCGGATTCTTAACCAGTGGATCACAGTTACTTTTGAATGTCACTTTTCTGCAAGTTTTAAGGACTCTGCCGTCCAGTACAGCACATGCTGGGTCCTGAGCCCATTGAGCAAGGAAAAGACACTCGAACTCAACTAAGCCAAAGGGGACAGTGAAAGTTTAAATGCAGTAGTGATGCAACTGTGTTTCATCAACTAGGAAATTTCACAGACAGTGTCCGAATTTGATTCCAAAAATAATTTTCTTTTTTGCTCTTACTATTTTTAAAAATTGTTTCTCATCTGAGTTAAAGGTTGTAACTGTATAATGAAAATGTAACCAAAAGTGTGGGGCGGCGGTGGGGGTGCGGTCCAGCTGCTTGCCACTCAAAAGCCAATGAACAGGCCAGGTTGGTGGAAAGGAAAGTTTGCTTTATTTCAGGTGCCAGCATAGCTCAGTCAGTAAAAAATCTTCCTGCAATGCAGGAGACCCAGATTTGATTCCTGGATTGGGAAGATCCGCTGGAGAAGAAATGGCAACCCACTCCAGTATTCTTGCCTGGAGAATCCCATGGACAGAGGAGCCTGGCGGGCTACAGTCCATGGGGTCACAAGAGTCAGACACGACTTAGGGACTAAACCACCACCACCAGCAACTTGAGGGAGAGGGTGGCGGAAATCTGTCCAAAGGCCAACTCCCCCCACCCCAACAAGCAGAGGGTGAGAGCCTTTATAGACAGAGTTGGGCAGCAGGGAGCTACATGCAGAAACAGCAGTCATCTGTAACACTCATCTTCAAATTGGTCATCACTGGTTGGACCAGCATCATCTTGGTTGTTTCAGGTACAGTTAATCTTCAGTTCCAGGATCCCTTTGTTCCCATTTCTTTGAGGCCATTTCTCAGAATTGTGGCATCTCATGTCCTGGGTGCCATCTGGTCTTCATGTAGTTAACTTTTCCACCTGGTGTTTTAGTGTTTTAGTCCACAAGATATGGCCCAGAATATTATCTGTAGCCCTTGAAAAAGAACTAAAGGTCCTTCCCTATGCTTAATGAAAACATCATTATTATTTAGTCTCTTCTCACTTGGTTTTTCATTTGTTTCAGCATTTCTCGCTCTCTGGTTGAACTTACTCTTTGACTAAAGTTTTCCACACAAAAGGCAGGCAGAGAACATCAGTTGCACGGGGCCACGGCAAGGACCATAGGATCCTGAAAGTGAAAGTCACTCAGGGGTCTGGCTCCTTGGGACTGCCATAGACTGTAGCCCCCTGGGGTCCTCTGTCCATGGAATTCTCCAGGCAAGAATATTGAAGTGGGTTGCCTTTCCCTTCTCCGGGGAGTCTTTCCAACCCAGGAATCGAACCTGGGTCTCCTGCATTGCAGGCAGAATCTTTATTGTCTGAGCCACCAGAGAAGTATAGGCTCCTGCTCCATTTCAAAAACACAAATGCGGGGTTTCACAGAATGAAGCCATCTGAAGGTCGTAAATGTGGTGTAGACTTTTGGTTGCTGTTCTGCCAGTTCTCAGCACATACTCCCAGGTTCGCTGAGACCCGTCTCGAGCTGGCCTCAACCCCGACCCTCTGCTGCTGCCATCACCTTGTTGTTGGGTTGTTTGGTTTTTTGTGTTTTTTTTTTTTTCCCGCACTTTTGAAGTCTAGCATGCTGGTCTGCTTTAAGAAGGAGTAACCCAAGCCCCCTCCCTGACATCACCCCTATACCCAAGTGCCAGCAGGAGTGAGTAAGGCTGGGGTACAGGTATAGCAGCTTCTGAACTCCCCTCTCTCCCCATCCTCACTTTCACAGCTGTCCAGAGAAGGTTTACACACAGCCTTCTTTGATGGGCTTCTCTGGTGCCTCAGATAGTAAAGAATCTGCCTGCAGTGCAGGAGACCTGGGTTCGATCCCTGCGTCAGGAAGATCCCCTGGAAAAGGGAATGGCTACCCACTCCAGTATTCTTGCTTGGAGAATTCCATGGAGAGCGGAGCCTGGCAGGCTACAGTCTATGGGATCACAGAGTTGGACACGCCTATGTGACTAGCACTTTTCTTTGATCATTTACACCGTGCAACTTATCAAACCTTTTGTGCTATGATTTTAAAAGTTCTTTTTGTTTTGCTTTCTGGTACACTCAAAGTTATCTTTTTTTCTTCTAAAAATCTAAGCTGGGACTTCCCTGGCAGTGCAGTGGATAAAGAATCAGCCTGCCAGTGCAGGGGTTCGATCGCTGGTCTGGGAAGATCCCACAAGCCACAGATCTACCAAGCCCGTGGGCCACAACTACTGAGCCCACGTGCCGCAACTCCCAAAGCCCGTGCGCCTAGTGCACCTGTGCTCTGCTACAAGAAAAGCCACTGCAATGAGAGGCCGACATGCTGCAATGAAGAGTAGCCCCCACTCACTGCAGCTAGAGAAAGCCTGTCCACAGCAACGAAGACCCAGTCCAACCAAAAGTAAATAAATAAAAATGAAAATCTAAAAGCCGAATTGTTTTGGTTTGGCTCTTGTTTTCCAAGTCTTCCCCTGTTCTAGAATGTTCTTCAGGCTTGTGTATAGTTGCCGCACATTAGGGAACCCAGCCCAGTGCAGCCCTCCTAAGATTACAAAGAGACTGCTCAGGGATTTCTGACATCTGTATTCCAGGCGATCACCTTCTGTTCTACTAAAGGTAGATAAAGGCCCAAAATAAGTGATTACAGTGTAAGAACAGTTCTTGAAGGTAATAAAATAGGCAAAAAAAAAAAAAAGATCAAATGAGAGGCGTGTCTACCTTTTAACTGAGTAGGGTACATACATTCTAATCAAATTAGAATGTAGTGTATTTTTTTTCTACTTATATGTTACTTTTCTTCTACTTAAAAGTTGCTTCTCAGGTGGTACAGAGGATGAGAATCTGCCTGCCAATGCAGGGGACACGGGTTCGATCACTCCCTGATCTGGGAAGATCCCGCATGCCATGGAGCAGCTAAGCCCATGCGCCACAACTACTGAAGGCTGAGCACCTAGAGTCTGTGCTCCCCAGCTAGAGAGGCCACTGCGATGAGAACCCGTGCACCACAACCAGAGAGGAGCCCTCACTCTCTGCAACGAGAGAAAAGCCTGTGCACAAGAAAGACCCAAGGCATTCAAGAATAAAATAATTTTTTTAAGTTACTTCTCATGGAGAAACTACTGCCACGGAACCTATGGCAGTGGAACCTATTCTTTTGTTAAAAGATAGTTATTTCACTCTTTGCTGCGCTTTGTGGCATGTGGGATCCAGTTCCCCGACTAGGGATCGAACCTGGGCCTCCTGCTTTGAGAGCGTAGAGTCCTAGTCGCTGGACCACCAGGGAAGTCCCTGGAACCTCTTCTTCATTTCTAAGGAGGCTTTCCTCCATCCCTGGGCTGTTTAGGGTCCACAGGACTTGGAGCTGGGAAGTGCCTCCAACAGACGCAGGTCCATTCAAGAGCTCATGTTTCAAGTTTCTCTATTTACACAAACAATAGTTTTGTGGCCTGTGCGCTTCTGCAGCATAATCTAAACTTTGCCACTTTTGAGAGGATGTTGCCTTAGAAATGAAAATAAAATCGTGTTTGCTCTGAGCGTCTGGATTTCCATCTTCTTTTGCAAAGCGAAGCTGAAGGTGAGAGTCTCTTTGTCCTCCCTCTCATTGTCACCCGAGGATCTCAGAGCACACGACTCAGATGAAGGACACCATCCAACCCAGAAAGGAAAATGAAAGGCTTAGCGTGTTTTCCGGGGTGTGAAATGGGCTCTGATGTTAACGTTGGACTCATTTCCATATCTTTTATAATGCTGCTTTATTCAAGAGTCCGCAGGTTTGACGTTTCCATTGCAATAAATATCTTTCATTTGTTTACCAGGCGAGCAAGTTGAAGCGCCACATCCGCTCGCACACGGGGGAGCGCCCCTTTCAGTGCTCCCTCTGCAGCTATGCCAGCAAAGACACCTACAAGCTGAAGCGGCATATGAGAACACATTCAGGTGGGAGTCTCTCCTGCTAAGGCCAAATAGGCAATGCGTTGCTTTCTCTGAGGGCTTCCCAGGGGGCGCTAGTGGTAAAGAACCCGCTTGCCAACGCAGGAGACACAAGAGGCTCGGGTTCCATCCCTGGTTCAGGAAGATCCCCTGGAGGAGGGCATGGCAACCCACTCCAGTGTCTTGCCTGGAGAATCCCATGGACAGAGGAGCCTGGCGGGCTATAGTCCACAGGGTCGCAAAGAGTTGGACATGACTGGGCCACTGAGCACACGGGCACACGTGGGCCTTGAACCATGAGCAGCCACCAGATGTTAGGAGAGTCGCTCCTTCTGGCCCACTGTCCACAGCTGGACATGATGCTGTCTGGCTTGATTTAGGAATTTCGTGCTCTTTGGAGAATCAGACGTAGGATGAAGGAGCTGAAAAGGGAATATTGGGGGAAAGAAAGGCTTTCAGTCCCAGGTGTCCTTTGCGGAGCACCAGGGTTTTCGGGGTGGAGCACCTCAGCAGACGATCACTGTTGTCTTCCGTGTCCCAGGGGAGAAGCCCTACGAATGCCACATCTGCCATGCCCGCTTCACCCAGAGCGGGACCATGAAGATGCACGTCCTGCAGAAGCACAGCGAGAATGTCCCCAAGTACCAGTGCCCACACTGCGCCACCATCATCGCCAGGAAGAGCGACCTGCGTGAGTGTCTGGCGTCCGGAACTTCCTTTATTGTTTTTTTCATTGGTGTGTAGTTGCTTTGAGCTTCCCTGGTGGCTCAGACGGTAAAGAATCTGCTTGCAATGCAGGAGCCCTGGGTTCAATCCTGGGATCAGGAAGATCCTCTGGAGAAGGAAACAGAAACCCACTCCAGTATTCATGCATGGGGTTGCAAGACTTGAATATAACAGAGCCATGAAGACTTCCACTTTTCATAGCTGCTTTACAGTACAATGTGACTTAGCTATATGTATTCATCTATCCCCTCCTTCTTGAGCCTCTCTCCCACCCTGCCCCATCCCACCCTTCCAGGTCAATCCCACTAGGTTACCCCAGAGCACTGAGCTGAACTGCACACAGCAGCTTCCCACCAGCTATCTGTTTTACACATGATAGCGTTTACATGTCAGTGCTACTGACTTCTTTTGGCTGCACTGTGTGCAGCTCTGGGAAACCTGAGGAGCCCTGGGCCTGATGCCAGGGAGGCAGTAGGATTCAAGAACTGCTCCTGGGGTTGAGTTGGGGTTTTTTTGTTTTTTCTCCTTGATTGTTGTTGGTTTTTGGTTTTGTTTTTTTTTTTAAGAGCTCCTATGGTGCCATCTTGTGGCTCTATTGCATAATTGCAGTTTCAGAGTTTGGTCCAGGTCCTGTCTAGGTACACAGATGCGCTCTCGCGGGCATTTGAGCTCATAATGGGCTCCCTCCAGGTGTTATTTGGCTCCGTATTGGGTCTGTTTTTTCACAAATGACGAAGGGGATCAGATACAGAAAGTGAACTTACCCCAGAGTCCAGTGACCAGGATGCCAGGACATGGCCTCGTTGCAGGTTCTGAATCTTTTATCAGTGTCCTGTCCAGTGACACTCACCCTACTGTGACCCTGAAAAGTTCTGGGAACTAAAGGGACAAAAGTAAGAAGCGAGACATGGTTCTTTCCATAAGGAACTTGCTTCAGTGAAACAGTCCTCTTCCTGTGACATGAAATCCACATTGTGACCAGGTAAACCATCGTAACAGAGGACTCACCTTGAGCACGTCTGAGTGCCAGGTTGAGAGCTGGGGTCATATGCCAGCTTCGGGGGAAACTGGTTGTAGTTGGTGTCGGGTGGGGGACAGGTAGAGTGAGCGAGCCAGCCTCTCTCCTTTGTTCCAGGGTTCCTGGTCCCTCAGTTTCCACTGCCTCTGTCCTCTTCCTAAAACATAACCCTGTGATGCTCAGAATATGCCAGCAGAGATAGAGTCTCCAGTTTGCCCAGAGAAATTCTAGAGATGAGAGTCACTATTTTGAAAACATTCCTGAAAGGGTAAAGGTATTTAGTGAAGCCTTAGCTTTTGTTTTTCTTCAAAATCTTTGTCAGTTGCAAAACACAGCCCAGTGGGACCTTGTAGGGCGTGAACCATGACCAGTTGCCAAGAAGGGACATTTTCGACACCACCACCAAGAAATACAGGCTATGGCCCATCTGAGTCAGTGACATTCTCCATACATGTCATGAGATGTTCTATAAACAAGCTCAGCCTTCCTTCTTGTCTCTATAGGAGATACCAAGCTCTTTAAATGACTGCGTTGGCACACCTGACGTGTGTACCTCCACCCAGCAGCTGTTGATTTTAGTGTAGCCTCTGACACAAAGGATCACAAAGCCAACTCGCACTAGACTCAGTTGACAAGAAATTATTTTAGAGTGTCTGTCAATTACGACATAGGAAAAATCAGAAGATTGACATCTAACAGAACATCTGGGCTTTTAAGTCAGAATACAGAGGCTAGGGACTTCCCTGGTGGTCCAGTGGTTAAGACTCAGAGATCCCAATGCAGGGGGCCCAGGTTTGATCCTTGATCAGAGAACTAGATCCTGCATGCCCCAACTAAGACCTGGTACAGCCAAATAAATATATATATTTTAAAATTATGCAAAAATTGCAGAGGTTATATCTTTGCTACGTAAAACCATCCTAGGGAGAAGGCAATGGCACCCCACTCCAGTATTCTTGCCTGGAAAATCCCATGGATGGAAGAGCCTGGTGTGCTGCAGTCCATGGGGTCGCTAAGAGTCAGACACGACTGAGCGGCTTCACTTTCACTTTTCACTTTCATGCATTGGAGAAGGAAATGGCAACCCACTCCAGTGTTCTTGCCTGGAGAATCCCAGGGACCAGGAAGCCTGGTAAGAGGCCGTCTGTGGGGTCTCACAGAATCGGACATGACTGAAGCGACTTAGCAGCAGCAGCAGGCAACAGAGTGGTAAAGAACCCTCCTGCCAATGCAGGAGACGCGAGACACGGGTTCTATCCTAGAATCGGGAAGATCCCTTGGAGAAGGAAATAGCAACGCATTCCAGTATTCTTGCCTGGGAAACCCCGTGGACAGAGGAGCCTGGTGGGCTACAGTCCATAAGGTTGCAAAGAGTCAGACACAATCAGCATGTGCACAGACATTCACGTAAAACCATCTTAACATTATCCTAAAAATCCACCCACATAGTAAGGTTCTCCAAGTGCTTTGTTTAATGAACATGTTGGGTCCGATATGTCCTACCTTATGTGCTTAACTCCATGAGAAAGAATATTAGCATGAGATGTCAGTACACTGCACTTAAAGCAGCAGTTTTCAGCTGAGAATGACTTTATGGCTGGGGAGGTGGGCATTTGGCAGTATCTGAAGGCACTTTGGTTATCACCCTGGGGAGGAAGGGATGCGACTGGTGCTAGAGGGTAGAGGCCAGCAAGGCTGTTAAACATACATCCTGCGGCAACCGAGACGCCCCCACCCCGCCCAGGAAGACATCAGCCAGCTCCAAGTGTTACTACCAGCAGACCCCATTCTATTGCACTTTGCTTTATTGTATTCCTCAGATGCTGTGTTTCTTACACATTGAACATTTGTGGCAACCCTGCATTAAGCAAGTCTATTTGCACCATTTTTTTTCCAACTACACTTGTTCACTTCTTGTCTCTGTATCACATTTTGGTATAAATCTCACAATATTTCAAATCCTGCACCAGCAAAAAGATTATGACTTGCTGAAGGCTCAGATGCCAGTTAGCATTTTTTTAAAGCAGTAAAGTAGTTTTAAATTAAAGCATGCATCTAGTTTTTTAGACACAACACTAGTGCACACTTACAGATGATTGCCTAGCATAAACATAAGATTTATAGGCACTGGGAAGCAAAAACATCCATGTATTAATATTTGTTTTATTCGGTTTCTCATAATGGTCTGAAAGGGAACCTGCAGTATCTCTGAGGTCTGCCTGTAGTTCCAAGGCTGAGAAACTCTACTTGAAGAGTAGGGGAAAATTGACCTCACAGAAAATAACTTCTTGTATATGATGCTCCATGATGCTTTTAGGTGTCCATTTGCGCAACCTGCACACGTACGAAACTGCAGAGATGAAATGCCGTTACTGCCCTGCTGTGTTCCACGATCGCTACACCCTTATCCAGCACCAGAAGACTCACAAAAATGAGAAGAGATTCAAGTGTGAATACTGCAGCTACGCTTGCAAGCAGGTACTGTGTATCAGGGACTCCAGGCAGGTGCTGGGGGCCAGGGGGAGAGGGAAGAAGGAAGGGCTGGAGTGGGATTCCCTTTCACTTTGAACATATTCTGGAAAATCATGCCTTCCATAAAAGAGACTATTCAGAATAGCCAAAAGACAGCTGTGTATGAGCCAAGAGTTGTTTTCACAGTGTGGGTTCAAAAGTGTGGCTCACAGACCCCTTGAGGTCCTTGAAGCCAATCAGAAGCATAAGGTCAAAGTCACTGTCATTAAGTAGTTATGCTGCCAACACACTCTCTGCCCTTTCGCTATGTGACGTTGGCATTGATGGTGCAAAGGCAGTGGGGCTGCCCAAACGGGAGTCAGAGCAGCCACACCAAGCAGGACTGTTGTGTGTCTTGTTTTTTGATTAATTTACTTATTTTTGCTTGTGCCGGGTCTTTGCTGATGCGTGTGGCCTTTCTCAAGTTGCGGAAATTGGGCGCTGCTCTCTAGCTGCAGTGCCTGGGTTTCTCCTCGCGGTGGGCTCTCACTGGGGCACATGGGGCCCTAGGTGCCCAGGCTCAGTAGTTGCAGCACGTCAACTCAGTTGTCCCACAGCATGTAGAATCTATATTTTTGTCTTGATTCCCCAAATGAGTTACTCATGTAAATCTTAGTTAAAATTTCTGGTGATTTCTTTGCTGAGAACAGTGATTTTCACCACTGTGCTTTTAAATCGATAATGGAGATTAGCTGTAACACCATCGGGTAATAGCCAGGAAAACATCTAGATGCTTGAGTTCCTTCGACCCCCAAATAGCCGCTGAATTGAAACTCTAACGATAGGTTTTCAAGTTTGCAGGATCTGTCTGCTCTTTGTAAACTCGGATCATGGCAAATAGTTATAGAAATGAGGCTGCAGCTACATGAGCTCTTTTGGAGACAAATTGATTTCACTCTTTTAAGTGTGGTCTGCCTCATCCCCCCGGGAGGGAAGGACCTGCTGGGATTAATCGTGAGAACGTGGTAACCTGGGGGCAAGGACCGGGTAAGACCTCGCTTCCTAGAGGCCATACTGTGCTGCTTCCACGGTAGGGCTGTGTCGAGAATGCATTGGCTTTGTTTTTTCTTAAAAATGCACACGTCTTTGGAGGAGGGGGGAAAGATATGCAGTTAATAATGGGGCTTCCCCAGTGGCTCAGCGGGAAAGAATCTGCCTGCAGTGCAAGAGATGCAGGTTCAATCCCTAGGCCAGGAAGATGCCCTGGAGGAGGAAATGGCAACCCATTCCAGTATTCTGCAGGCTACAGTCCATGAGGTCACAAAGAGTCAGACACGACTGAGCAACTAAACGCACACAATAAATAATGCCTGATACTAACAAATCGTCAGTAGCTAAGCCTGTTTGTTTTCCTTGCCTTCCAGGAACGTCATATGACAGTTCACATACGTACCCATACCGGAGAGAAGCCGTTTGTCTGTCTCACCTGCAATAAATGTTTCCGACAGCAGCAGCTTCTAAATGTGCACTTCAAGAAATACCACGATACCAATTTCGTCCCGACTGTTTACGAATGCCCCAAGTGTGGCAAAGGTTTTTCCCGCTGGGTAAGCTTACTCAAGTCACAATAAATCCTCCTTGAAAAGATCCCGGGATCCCCCAGGCACAGTGTCACACCCAGGCAGTTTAAACCCGATTATAGAAACTTGCTAGGATTTAAGATAGCATCTGTCATGCCTTAGGAAAGTGGTTATTAGTTTTTTGGAGTCACGAAAGTCTTGGAAATCTTATATAAATGTGTGGTCTCCCTTCTGTGGAAAAAGGCAATCCTGCAGACAGAATCTTGCAAATGGCTTTAGGGAGTCCTCAGACTGAAGAACCCCTGCTTCTCAGGTAACATTTTAAAGAATTGTCCTTGTGGATTCTATTTAGGCTACTTCATAGAGAGAATGCTGTTTTTCATACGTTTTATAGATATTCTTAGACTTGTGCCATTGGTACCATGGCGAGAAATACGCTTACTCTTCTATTTATCATTTTTTAGATGTTGTGTTAGTTATCTATGGCATAATGAATTATCCCCAGCGTACTGGCTTAACACAACCCGCATCTGTCCTGTCTCATTTTCTGTGGGTCAGGAAGTTGGGGTGGTTCTGGCTCTGGATCTCTCATGGGTCCCAATCAGCATGTTGTCAGGGCTGCAGTCATTTGAAGGCTTGACGAGGGCTGGAGGGACCACTTCCAAGCTGGCGCCCTCAACGCAGCTATTGGCTGGAGGTCACAGTTCCTGATCGCATAGATCTCTCCGCTGGGCTGCTCAAGTATCCTCATAACCAGAGCGAGTGAGAGATAGCAAGGAGGAAGCCATGGTGCCTTTTGTCCCCTAGTCTCCAGAGTGACACGACCCTAATTCATTGCAAATGCATCACATAATTCAGGCCCTATTCCAGGGATGGGGGATGAATCCCTTTTGAAAGAAAAACGTGTCCATTTATGGACATTTTAAAAGCACCAGAGATGATTAGCCAGAAACCTAGATATGATATAAGCTTCACTCTAACTTTATAAAAGTTTAAAATGATCTGAATTTGACTGTTTTATGGAGGAAACTGTCTTTCCTCTTAAGAGACGATGGTAGGGTCGTTGTGTGTTTGGGTAGTGTCATGTGACAGTTTTAGAGTGTTAAGCTAAAACTTCAGAATTTCAAACAGAAGCAGTGGCAGTGCTCCAGAAACAGTGTCATTCATGCTGAGTTAAAATTGTAAAGAAGCCACAGGGAAACAGAGGAAAGAATAAGTCAGCCTCATAGACTCCTTCAGAACATAAAATCGGAAGTTTGGAAACTTTTCCTCCTATTCAAGCAAGCACATTGGCACTTGTGTCTAGAATATATAAAGAACTTTGACAGCTCAGTAATAGAAAGATAAGTATCCTATTAAAAACAGGCAAAGGATCTAAGTAGACATTTCTCCAAAGAAGATATACAGATAAACTACAGGCTTGTGAAAAGATTCCTCACTAAGGAAATGCAAAGCAGAAGGACGGTGAGTTACCCCATGGGACAGCCATCAGGATAACTGTGATCAAAGAAGATAATAAAGATGTGCAGAGATTGGACCCCTCATACACTACTGGTGAAATTTTTAAATGATGAAGTCACCTTGAAAGATAGCCTGGCAGGTCCTCAAAAAGTTAAACATAAAGTTACCGTGTAACCTGGCAATTCCACACCTAGTCATGTACCCCAAAGAAGTGAAAACTTATGACTACATAGCCGTTCACAACAGCATTATTCATTAAGAAGTGGAGACTACCCAAATGTCCATCAGCTAACAAACAGATGAAATGCTGCCCATCCATTTGACAGAATATTTGTTGTTGTTGTTCAGTCGCCAAGTTGTGTCCAACTCTTGGGGACCCCGTGGACTGCAGCACTCCAGGCTTCCCTGTCCCTCACCATCTCCCAGGGTTTGCCCAAGTTCATGTCCTTTGAATCAGTAATGCCATCCAACCATCTCATCCTCTGTCACCCCCTTCTCCTCATGCCCTCAGTCTTTCCCAGCATCAGGGTCTTTTACCAGTGAGTTGACTCTTCGCATCAGGCAGCCAAAGTATTGGAGCTTGAGCTTCAACTTCAGCAACAGTCCTTCCAATGAATATTCAGAGTTGATTTCCTTTAGGATAGACTGGTTTGATCTCCTTGTAGTCCAAGGGACTCTCGACTCTTCTCAGGCACCACAGTTCAAAAGAATCGATTCTTCAGAGCTCAGCCTCATTTATGGTCCAACTCTCATATCTGTACATGACTGCTGGAAAAACCATAGCTTTGACTATATGAACCTTTGTCCACAGAGTAATGTCTCTGTTTTTTAATTTGCTGTCTAGGTTTGTCATAGCTTTTCTTCCAAGCGGCCTTTAATTTCATGGCTGCAGTCACTGTTCACAGTGATTTTGAAGCCCAGGCCTATTTACAGCAGTTTCTTTTATATAGTACATCATGTCCGGCTAACAAGAAAAAATTCCAAGGCATGCCAAAGAGCAAAAATAAATAAATAAAAATTTGAAGAGAGAGTGAGCATCAGGAGGGCCAGGGACCTTGGAATTATCAGACAGGAGTTTAAAACAACTATGATTCATATGCTAAGAGCTCTAACAGAAAAAAATAGGCAGCATACCATGTAAGCTGAGCTGGAAATCCTAAGAACTGAAATGCTGGAGATCAATGACACTGTAACAGAAATGAAGAATGCTCTGATGAATGAAGTCAAAGAAGAACCAAATAAGTAGAGAAATATTCCAGGTTTATGGGTAAGAAAATTCAGTATCATCAAGGTGTCACCTATAGACTCAGTGCAGTTCCCATCGAAGTCTTGTCAAGTTACTTTGTGGTTACTGACAAACTGATTCCAAGGTTTACAGAGACAGCAGAAGGCCCACAATATTGAAGGAGAAAGATGAAGTTGGGAAACTGATGCTCCCTGACTTCAAGACATAATATAAAGCCTTAAGGACTTCCCGGGTAGTCCAGGGGTTAAGAATCTGCCTTCCAGTGCTAAGGACACAGGTTCGATCCCTGGTCGGTGAACCAAGATCCCACATGCCGCAGGGCAACTCAGCCCTGGTGTCACAACTGCTGAGCCACGTGCTCTAGAGTTCCCAGGATGCAACAAGGGATCCTGAGTTGCTGCAACTAAGACCCGATGCAGCCGTATAAATGAATAAACTTTTTTTAATATAAAAAAACTATTAAAAAATAAAACTTCAGATAGTGTGATATTGGTGCAAGAACAGACCCATCAGATCAATGGAACAGAATAGAGACCCCAGAAATAGACCTCCAAAAACACAATCAGCTGATCTTTGAAAAAGCAAAAGCAAGACATTGGAGAAAAGATAATCTTTTCAACAAATGATGCTGGAGCAATGGGACACCCACATGCAAAAAAAAAAAAAAGATCCAGGCCTTACACTCTTCTAAAAATTAGCTCAAAATGGATCACAGACTTCAGACTTAAAGGTTAAAAAAAAAAATGTAAAAGTCCTAGCATATAACATAGGGGGAAGAGTTCCAGATGACCTTCATATGGTGATGTCTTTACAGAAAAAACACCAAAGATATGATCCATGAGAGAAATAACTGATACAGTGGGCTTCAATAAAGTTAAAAACTTCTGTGAAAGACTATATCAAAAGAATGAGCACATAAGCTACAAACTAGGAGAAAATATTTGCAAATGTCACATCTGATAAAAGATTTATCCAGAATACAAAGAACTCTTAAAACTCAACCATAAGAAAATGACCCAATTAAAAAATGGACCAAGGATTTTAACAGGCACCTCACCGAAGAAGATATTTGTCATTCTTGTTCAGTCATTAAGTCAAGTCTGACTCTTTGCAACCCCACGGTCTGTGACACCCCAGGCTCCTCTGTCTTACACTATCTCCCAGAGTTTGCTTAAATTCATGTCCATTGAGTCAGTGATGTCATCCAACCATCGCATCCTCTGTTGCCCTCTTCTTTTGCTTTCAGTTTTTCCCAGCATCAGGGTCTATTCCAACGAGTCGGCTCTTCGCACCAGATAGCCAAAGTACTGGAGCTTCAGCATCAGTCCTTCCAATGAATATTCAGGGTTGATTTCTCTTTTAGGATTGACAAAGTCCATCTAGTCAAAGCTATGGTTTTTCCAGTAGTCATATATGGATATGAGAGTTGAACTATAAAGAAAGCTGAGCGCTGAAGAATTGATGCTTTTGAACTGTGGTGTTGGAGAAGACTCTTGAGAATCCCTTGGACTGCAAGGAGGTCCAACCAGTCCATCCTAAAGGAAATCAGTCCTGAATGTTCATTGAAAGGACTGATGCCAAAGCTAAAACTCCAATACTTTGGCCAACTGATGCAAAGAACTGACTCATTTGAAAAGACTCTGATGCTGGGAAAGATTGAAGATAGAAGGAAAAGGGAATGACAGACGATGAGATGGTTGGATGGCATCACCGACTCAATGGACATACATTTGAGTAAACTCCTAGAGTTGGTGATGGACAGGGAGGCCTGGCATGCTGCAGTCCATGGGGTCACAAAGAGTCGGACACAACTGAGCAACTGAACTGAACTGAACTGACTGGTTTGATCTCCTTGTGGTCCGAGGGACTCTCTAGAGTCTTCTCCAGCACTACAATTTGAAAGCATCAATTCTTCAGCGCTTACCCTTCTTTATGGTCCACCTCTCACATCTGTACATGTCTACTAGAAAAACCATAGCTTTAACTAGACAGACCTTTGTCAGCAAAGTGATGTCTCTGCTTTTTAATACACTAAGTTTGTCACAGTTTTTCTTCCAAGGAGCAAGCATCTTTTAATTTCATAGCTGCAGTCATGGTCCTCAGTGATTGTGGAGCCCAAGAAAATAAAATCTGTCACTGCTTCCACTTTTCCCCCCATCTATTTGCTGTGAAGTCATGGGATCGGATGCCATGATCTTCTTAGAAGGCTATACAGATGGCAAATAAGCCTACGAAAAATTATTCCCCATCATATGTCATCAAGGAAATGCAAATTCAAACAATTGCTGTTTTACCAAAACATGTATAATAGCTTGTTGGAATAAAAGTCATTTTGTTTAACACTTTAAAAAAAAATGAGATGCCACGACACACCTGTTGGAGCAGCCAAAGTCCAGAACACTGATAACACCAGATGCTGGCAAGGATGTGGAGCAACAGGAACTGCCATGCGTTGCTGGTGAAAGTGTGTAAAACAGTGCAGCCACTTTGGAAGACAGCTTGGAAGTTTCCTGCAAAACTAACTCTACTCGTACATTACAGTCCAGCAACCCTGTTCTTTGGTATTTACCCCCAAGGAGCTGAAGGCTTATATTTACATACAAACCTGCTCACAGGTGTTTATAGCAGCTTTACTCATAATAGCCCAACTCTGAAGCAACCAAGGCTTCCTCGGGTAGGTGGATGGACACATAAACTACAGTGCATCCAGACAGTGGGATATTCAGTGCTAAAAAGGAAAGAGCCATCAAGCCATGAAAAGACACGGAGGAACTGTACACGCTCATTAGGTGAAAGAAGCAGTCTGAAAAGACTACAGATTGTCTGATTCCAACTACATAACTCTCTGGAAAAGGCAAAACTATGAGGACAATAAAAAGATCAATGGCCTCCAAGGGTTGGGCTTGATGGAGGAACGAATAGGCACAGAACAGAGGATTTTCAGGGCAGAAAATCTCTACCTCCCTCTCAATTTTGCTGAGAATGTAAAACTACTCAAAAAAAAAACACAAAACACCAAACTGTGTTTAAATAAATGAAAGCATATCTGGATACTCCAATTTAATTTTTAAAAAGTAACAGAGAACAGTGGACACAGCAGGGGAAGGGGAGGGTGGGATGGATGGAGAGCGTGGAATTGACATATATACACTACCATGAGTAAACTGGTTAACAGTAGGAAGCTGCTGTATAGTGCAGGGAGCTCAGCTCAGGGCCCCGTGATGACCCTAGAAAGGTGGGGTGGGCGGCGGGAGGGAGGGAAGTCCAAAAGGGAGAGGATATTTGTACACCTGTAGCTGATTCAGGCTTACCCGGTGGCTCAGCGGTAAAGAACCCACCTGTGATGTGGAAGATGCAGGAGACGCGGGTTTAATCCCTCGGTAGGGAAGATCCCCTGGAGGAGGGCCTGGCAACCCGCTCCAGTATTCCTGCCTGGAGAATCCCATGGACAGAAGAGCCTGGCAGGCTGCAGTCCACAGGGTTGCAAAGAGACAGACGTGACTGAGCGCGCAGGCGTGCACAGCAGAAACTAACAACACTGTAAAGCAGTCATGCTCCAATCAAAAGTGAGTGATTCTCAGACTTCCTGTCTTTAACACACAGTGGACCCTGTGTATTCCTCGAGGTAGGAATACTGGGGTGGGTGCCAGAATGTCACCCCCCTTCCTCCCCAGGAAGGACCCCCACTCTGGCTTCGGAGCACCAGGGGCCTCCTCTCTTGAGAATCGTTTCCCTGACATGAATGTTTGTTGTATTATTTCACTTTGCTCTCTGGGCCCTAAATGTTGACGTGTGCTAAGTCACTCAGTCATGTCTGACTCTTTGCGAGCCTGTGGATTATAGCCCGCCAGGCTCCTCTGTCCATGGAACTCTCCAGGCAAGAATACTGGAGTGGGTTGCCGTTCCCTTCGCCAGGGGACCTTCCTGACCCGGGGAAAGAGCCCTCATGCCTTATGTCTCATGCATCTGCAGGCGAGTTCCTTACCCCTAGCGCCATCTGGGAAGCCCCAGATATCGATACGTTTACTTAAAATCTTACCCCACTTACTTTTTAAAGGCTGGATGTTTTTGTTTTGTTCATGCAAAACTGGTATCAGGGGTCCTTAGCCACGAACTTCGTGACGTTGTTGGAAAGTCGTAGATAGAGATTTATAAACTTTGCTGGGGGTGAAGCCATTGCTTTTATCATATTCACAGAAGAATCTTTGACTCCAAAAGGCTTGGTTTTACATCCGTTATCATTTTATTAACCAAGGATTGGTACACTTTTTTTCTGTAAAGGGCCAGAAAGTAAATATTTTCAGCTTCACAGACCAGTTTCTGTCCCAGCTACTCAAGTCTGCTGTTGAAGCAGTGTTCAACACTGCATTTTATGGCTAAGCATAAAATGGAAGAAATTTAAATAATATTTCCCCTCCCCTGATGTGTGAATCTTCCCTCCTCCTCCCCACACACCAGGACGGTCCTTAGCACCACACCAAAGTCAAAATGGAAATTAGGAGGCGTGTTTTATATAATGGAAGTATTTAATGACATGCTGCCAATATCTTACTTTAGTTTATGAACTTGTCAGATAGTGTAAGTGTTCTTACTTATTTTAAATCATCCTGAGTGTTTGCTGACAAAAATATATGGTTAATAGGTCTGATATAAAGTTTTGAGCTGCCTTTTTAACTCCAGAGGTTGCACAATCTTAATAGCTTCCAGGGGGAAGCTGAAAGCACAGTGAAATGTACATGGTATATCACTGATTTTCATAAAATCTGGGATCCAGTCTATTGAATTTTTCAAGCCTTGCTTCATAGAGTAAAAACAGTCCAGAAAAATAAATGTTGTCTTCTCACTGATTCGTATGATTTTTAAAATATTTAAAGACGAGCTGGATTTTGGCTAGACCTAAATACAACAGAAAGCAGTCTCCTTTAAAAAGTTGTCTTGTTTGTACAAACTATGTGAGGCATGCGCTCTTCCCTGCGTCCTGTCTCTTTAGCCGTGGGTTTTCCAGGCAGGTCCTGGCAACGATGACGTGCCCCCTGCTGTGTTGTTTCCCTGTCCCCCCTACAGAGCAACATGCACAGACACTCGGAAAAATGTAACTCTGGGCAGGAAAAGCCGACCACCGTGGAAAAAGAAAGAGCAATGAAGAGGAAGCCCGCCAGCCCAAGAGAGCCAGCCAAGGAAGACGGTACCTCCTTTCAAACCAATCGGGTTTTATTCCACAGTGGTTTCTGGTTGTCCATTTCCCTGGGTGCTGGGAGTTACTGTGAAAGGGAACCCTCAGTGCCCGACCCGGGCAGGCGCCTGGTCCTAGCAGTGTTGCTGCTGCGGCCGCAGTGGGTGGGCCGGTAAAGTGGGGGTGATGATGGAATCGGAGAGGAATGAGCCTAGGGGCCTGGTGGATCCACACCCCCGTCATGGGGTCCTGGCTGGACCTGTGAGCCAGGCGGTGACGTCCCTGGCCACTCTGGTAGACTGTCCCTGGGCCTGGTGGAGCTGCTGGCCACCGTGTCCATCTCCTGGGGCTGCTACAGCAAATGACCACGTTGTTGTCATTGTTTAGTCATTCAGTCGTGTTCGACTCTCTGTGACCCCATGGACTGCAGCACATCAGACTTCCCTGTCCTTCTCTATCTCCCGGAGCTTGCTCAGATTCATGTCCATTGAGTCGGTGATGCCATCCAACCATCTCGCCCTCTGCCTTCCCCTTCGCTTGCCATGAATCTTTCCCAGCATCAGGGTCTTTTCCAGCACTTCGCATCAGGTGGCCAAAGTATACTTCTTCCAATGAATATTCCCAGTTGATTTCCTTTAGGATTGACTGGTTTGATTTCATGGCTGTTCAGAGGACTCTCAGGAGTCTTCTCCAGCACCACATTTGTACTGTTTTATAAACGGAAGGATTGCTTTCTAAAGCGCTTACTGCTGTGCTAAAAATTCAGCAGTCACTTCCAAGATACAGTTACACCATCTATCAATTTTAATTTCTTGGCTTTATTTTAAATATACCAACCCTGTGCCTTTTTCCCCAAGAAGCTACAGCCGAGGAGGTATCCCTCATGAATGGAGAGCTATACCCAGGAGAGATGGTGCCCGTTGACTTCTTAGAAGCCAAGACCGAAGGTGAGGACCTGGAGGAGGACCTGACCTGCGACATGATCCTGGCCTTGATGGATAAGTGAGAGGAGGCAGGGTTCAGTCTCACAGCCGCAGAATTCTTACATAGAATTACAAGGTTTTAGCACTGTGTTTGAAACAATTGAATTCATCATAGGGAATTATCATAATTTTCTCTAGAGCTTGTGGTAGTGCCGAGAATTGTTTGCGTATTTTCAACTGGATGTTGCAAAACATTGCAGGTATTTGATAAAGGGCCCAAATCCTGAATTGGAGGATAAAACCTCAGACCTATGAATTCATTGTTTGATGCAGACAACGTGCCCCATGATGAACAAGCAATAATTTTTGGATAATTCCATCATAGTCATTTCCATCATAGTATAGACTAGTGCTTCAACAAACAGTGTCAAACATGGGAAACTACAGGTTACATTGTACACACCCATGATATTTCCGATATTATGAGTTTTAACATTAAAGACTACTTTTATGTCCATCTTTTAAATATAAATAAATTTTCCATAAAATTTAATGCAAAATTTAAAGTAATATAATAAAATATAATGCTTTTAGTTAGTTTTAAATTCAACATGAAATATCTTAATGTTATTTTAAAAACTGAATAGAAATAAGAAACTTTAAACTGGAAAATGATGAGTAATTTTTTACTTTAGTTGATAAGCAAGACTTGATTTTAGATTTTGTATTCTTTCTTCGTGTCATTCTTTGGCATGTATGAAACCCCTCTCCCCATTACATTCCATTATTGCTTATTAATTACTAGATCAATTGGTCACCCTTTTGTTTTGCTAAAACACCTTGTCTATATTTTTTAAATAATTGGCAGAGAAAAAACATAAAAATCCAATAAGGTGAATGTGTACGTGTAAAGAATGTGTACTTTTTTAGAGCTCCCTAGAATGAGTGTTTCTCTTTTGCCAATTGAATTTTCCCACATTTGAGTAGCACATGAAATGCCTCTTTTACTTAAAATGAACTAGTGCCTATCTTTATAGTGAGGGTTTCCCATGTGGCTCAGGGTACAGAACCCGCCTGTCAACGCAGGAGACACAGGTTCTAACCCTGGGTGGGAAAGATCCCCTGGAGAAGGAAATGGCAGCCCACTCCAGTATTCTTGCCTGGAGAATCCCGTGGACAGAGGGGCCCGTTGGGCTGCAGTCCCTGGGGTTGCCAAAGAGTCAAACATGACAGGAACTAAACAAGAACAGTCTTTATACTGAGTCATATTTTTCTTCTTAGCGCAGCAACTGCTTTTGCTGTGAACTCTTCCCCTCCCATATTTTAAAATCACTGATAGGCCCTAAATTCTTTTTTTTAGCTTTATTGAGATGTAACTGACAAATAAAATTGTAAGGTTTTTAAAGTGTACCTTCTAATGACTTGATAAACAATTTGATGTACATACACACTGTAAAAGAATTTCTCCCATCTAACTAACTAAATTCAAATTCTTAAAATGCTGATCTGCTGTTAAAATACACCAAGTTCAGAAGGCCCGTGTACGGTGAACATATGGAAGCAGTTTCCTAGCAGGAAAGACAGTATATTCAGTTTATGACAGTGAATTAATTGAAATCACACAGTAAGGCTTAAATCCCATGCTCTGCTGTATGCTACAGTTGGATCTATTTGAACTTCTGTAGTACTTTCTTATTCTTTGACTGTTGTTTAAACATGTTTTTGCAAAACTCAATAAAATGAATTGACTTAAATTTGCTGTCTTTTGTTATGTGTGAGTGACGGTTCTAAAAAATGTTTTCTTCGCCCGATGAGAAGGTGGAAAAACTGAAACCCTTGTGCATTGTTGGTGAGCATGTAAAATGGTGCAGATGCCAGATGCTGTGGAAACAGTATGGTGGGCCCTCAAAAAACTAAAAATAGAATTACCACGTGATTCAGCAGTTTTGGGGATAGACCCAAAAGAATTGAAGCAGGGGATTGAAGAGATACTCGTATACCTGTGTTTATGGAAGCACTATTCACCATAGCCAGAACGTGGAAGTAACACAGGTGTCCATGGATAGATGAATGGATAAATCAAATGTGGTCTATCTGTACAGTGGAATATCATTCAGCCTTAAAAAGGAAGGAAAATTTGACACCTGCTACAAGGTGGATGAACCTTGAAGATATTATTCTTAGTGATATAAGCCAGTGATAAAAGGGCAAATACTGTTTGATTTCACTCGTGTGAGATTCCTGCTGCTGCTGCTAAGTCACTTCAGTCGTGTCCAACTCTGTGCCACCCCATAGATGGCAGCCCACCAGGCTCCCCCATCCCTGGGGTTCTTCAGGCAAGAACACTGCAGTGGGTTGCCATTTCCTTCTCCAATGCGTGAAAGTGAAGTCGTTCAGTCATGTCCAACTCTTAGCGACCCCATGGACTACAGCCTACCAGGCTCCTCCGTCCATGGGATTTTCCAGGCAAGAGTGACTGGAGTGGGGTGCCATTGCCTTAGAGGAGTCAAATTCACAGAGACAGAAAGTAAGACGGTTTGCAGGGGCTAGGGGGAGGGGGCAGGGGAGTTATTGTCTAATGGGGACAGTTTCAGTTTGGGAAGACAAAATAGGTTTTAGAAATTGGTTGCAAAGTGAAGGTAATGAACCCTACTGAACTCCACACTTAAAATGGTTAAGATGCTAAATTTCGTATCATCTATTTAACTAAAAGGTCTATTTTTTTATTAAAAAAAAAACAAAAATAGAAGAAATGTGTTTGATAATGGTTGCCGGGGGTAAGGATGGGAGGAAGGGATAGTTGGGAGTTTGGGATTGACATGTACACACTTCTATGTTTAAAATGGATAACCAACAAGGGCCTGCTATATAGCACAGGGAACTCTGCTCAGAGTTATGTGGCAGCCTAGATAGGAGGGGAGTTTGGGGAGAATAGATACATGTATATGTATGGCTGAGTCCCTTTGCTATCCACCTGAAACTATCACAGCACTGTTACTCGGCTATGCTCCAATATAAAATAAAAGAGTTTAAAAAGAAACCCTTTTGAAAAATGTAAGTCCAGTTGGTATGCAGACACCATCAAAAACTTCCTGGAAACAGTCTTTTTTGTAGGTTATTTGCAGATTTTTGAACATGTACCACCTGGGTGAGCTATTCGGTAGAATTAAGTTCCGATGCCTGGCTTAGATTCTGTTATGTGCCCAGATTCCCACCAGCTTTGAAATTTCTCAAAGGAAAAATCCCCAAAGCCTGTGGCAGGAGCAATGCACATGTGCCCACAAGAGGGCGATAGTTTCTTCCTTTTCAAACATGGAGCTGGACTCCAGTCCTTGGAAATGGTTAACAAACAAGTTACAAAAAAGTCTTGGCGAGGCGTTTGATCACTTTCGTACCACACAGAAAGATGAATAAAAAGCTGTGTGTCTTTTAATAGTAACAGGAGGGTTTCTGGCCCATTGCTCCTTGAGACAGGGGCCTTTCCCAGACCTGGAAGAGAAGATACCTCGTGGGCTCAGAGTCAGGATGCCTGGAGAGAGACCGCCTTCAACACACTTCTGCTTCAAATAGTTGTGAGATCCAGCAGGAAATTATTCTGGAATGCACGTCTCTTGCACAATTTACTGTCTCTGTTTGGAGGCAAGGATGTTCAAACTGCAGCACTGTTTGACAACAGTTTTATTATATAAATGATGCTTTTTAAACGCACCAGAGGCTTGTCTGATGCCTCTGTTGTTTGAGGTCAGTCTCTGGCGGCTCAGTGGTAAAGAACCTGCCTCCTAAGGCAGGAGACACAGTAGACTTGGGTTCGATCCCTGGGTCAGGAAGATACCCTGGAGAAGGAAATGGTAGCCCGCTCCAGTATTCTTGCCTGGAGAATCCCATGGACAGAGGGGCCTGGTAGGCTACGGTTTGTGAGGTCTCAAAGAGTCAGACACAGCTGAGCGACTACACAACAAACGGCAACAGCTGCAAGAGTTGGTACCACAAGGGGGTCAACCCTGATGGAACACAAGCGGTTTGTATTGGAAAGTTCAACAGCCTTATGAGAATGGCAGGAGTTTCTTATTTCCCAGGCATTATTTCCAGGACAGTAAGTCCCCTACATACAAACCTGGGAACTTTCAAAGATGTGAACCTGCATTCACACGTCCAGTCATGTAAGTCAGCTCGCGTGTCTGGGGGTACTTTGTCATATACCCCATGTACCCTTTACAAGTGATTGGGTTTTGTGTACATTGCTGTACAGTACTGTATAGAGTACAGTAGTTTAGTATCTTTATTTCGAGTCTAGGATGTCTGCTTAGTGTTAGTCTCTCAGTCATGTCTGACTCTTTGAGACCCCATGGACTGTAGCCCGCCAGCCTCCTCTGTCCACGGAATTCTCCAGGCAAGAATACTGGAGTGGGTTCATTTTCTCCTCCAGGGGATCTTCCCAACCCAGGTCTCCTGCATTGCAGGCAGATTCTTTACCGTCTAAGCCACCAGAGAAGCCCAGGATGTCTGGAAGAAAGGGGAAAAGCAGTAGTGATGTAGCTGGTACTACTGCACTTTTCAAGGTACTGTACTGTAAGATTTAACGTGTTTTTTTTAATGTATTATTTCTGTGGTACGTATTAGAAACCTATTATAATATAGTACTATATAGCTGATTGCATTAGTTGGGTATCTAAACTAACTTTGCTGGACTTATGAACATGCTCTCAGAATAGAACTCGTTCGTCAGTAGGAGACTTACTGTATAAATGTTATGCTTTTGGCTGACCTTTGATAATCTCACTGAATAGTCCCTGGAAATGTATCCTTTACAGCAATCAGTCCTTTTAGCGGGCAGTTAAGGGCTTAACAGCATTGAACTTAAACACGTTCATTGAAAAGGCTTAGGACCTTTGGCTTCTCAAACCAACTGTTTCTACATTTCCCCATCTTTATTTGCACTTTACTTTTAGTGGAGTGTAACAGATAAAACAGATCTTAAGAGGCAACCTCGTTCCGGGTGTGACTTAAGTAGCTTTTGTATCATTTCCAAGGCATGGCTATGATTATAAGCCTTGTTTCCATAAATCATTGTCTTTTATAGTAAGCACAATTCAGGATGTCGAAAGACACATGTGCTTGTTTTTCTGAGCAGTTGCAGATTAAGTGCTGTACGGGATGCTCACCGTGCTTGCTGAGACCAAAAAATCCAGTAAAGGAAAAAAAAAAAAACAACTCTTTATTGAGCCCCAGTGGCTAGGAGCCAGTCACAGGAGACGAGATAGGGTGGCTGCAAATAGCTGTCATGGTAGAATACTGCCCTGCGTAGCAGCCAAATGGTTGAGCTGGAACGTGATGTCATTTCCTGTTAATGAAGGGTGACAGTTTGTAGACGAGTCCAGAGGTCGCTGATTAAAAGACTCATCCTCATAATTATTATAATTACATCCCAGTGCCTGAACTACCAACATCAGGAAGGTAATAACAGAAAGCAGGGCATTAGACAATGAATTGCTCTAAGTCCATCAGCTTCGGTCACTAATTCGATGGGAAAAGCTGTGTTTAATCTTTTCTGAGGGTAGTCCTTTCACTTAATGACCATCTGAAACCTAAACATGAATCTGTTTGTAGCGAGAAGCCCGTCTAGTATTTCAAAGCATGAGAACCGCTTCACCCTAAAAATGAGAGTAGCCGGTTGATGGCATTGGAATCATCAGTGAACGCTGACAAAACAATTCTAAATGGGATTCTAGGATTTTTCTACGACATAAGAGTATTTTGTCAGTTAAAGAATTTGCCTTAAGCGGAAAAAAATAAAAACCTTTCATGACACAGGCATGCCTGAGTTTGCTGCTGGTGTAGCAAGATTTAAATACAGCTGCCCCAGGCATCAAAAATCAATTTTAAATGGAATACAGGAACAGTTAGGCTTTTTCCATCCTGGCCGCCGAGTGTTGTTATCAAGCCTGTTGCCAACTCCCTAAATAAAGAAGCTAATATTTGAAAGTAGGAGTCTTTCAGAGAAGCGGAAGTTGAGTTTTATTAGCAGACATGCCCAACTTAGCAGTGAAATCTCTGGAATGATTTTAACCGGGAAGAGCCCTGGAGGCCAAAATGTCACCTGGTGTGATGGTCTCCCTAGAAGTGGCCACAGTTGCTGGCACTCTTTTTTCAACTTTGTGTGCCTGGATTTTAGGATGTAATCCAGAAGCTGTTCATAATATAGTGAACCCAATTGAATTCCCTCGGAAGCCCCAGCACAAAATGAAAGTCCTGTTTTCAGGGCTTGGGAAGAGCAGACGCGGTCACAAGCAGCAGGGGGAGCCCGGCGCCTCGGCTGGAAGAGCTGGAGGGGTGGAAAAGGGGGTGTCCTCGGGAACAGGCGGAGTGACCAGAGCTGCAGGCACACAGTGAGGACGGCTGGACGGTCCCGCCTGGACTGGAGCCTGTGTCTGCAGGCGACACCCCAGTTCTCTGGGGGTGCTTCTGCTCAGCAGGCAGCCTGTCTGTGCAGAGGGCCTGGGTCCCGCTCAGAACAGCGTCACCTGTCACTTGGGGGGGGGGTGTGCTTCTCGCTGCTCTGGTCACCTGGTCCCCCACTGGCCAGCGTGGGTCCCCTCCTCGAGTGCCACCGCACAACATACTTGTCACTTGATCCTGTCCTAGGGGCAGGAGTGGAGTCCCTGCTCCTTCAAGGCCCTCAGCCACAGAGTTCAGAAATCTCTCTGGGCACTGGGACTGTCCAGGGGCTTGCGAAAATCACAGACTCCCGGACGGGACACCCCAGCACACGAAGTGAACGGCTCTGAGTGACGCCCGAGAACTGGCATTTTCCACTGACAGTGCTGTGGCTGAGCCAGCTCGGCATCATCTGCCCTCCAGGCTGTGCTCATTCCATGCTTTCACCGATGTTGGAAAAACTGAAGATGCTTTCAGTACCAGGATCTGAGGGATTTGCTCTGTATGGTTCTACCCCCCAAAGGGCACCTCGGCAGCCCTCTGGTGACCTGGCAACGGCTTTTGCCCTCCTGGGAACGGAAGGAGACAGAGCTCTGGAAGCAACAGGTGACCTGGGTTCTGGAGTCTGCTGGGCCTCTTCCATGGTTCGGCACTGAGGTCCCACACTCAGGTGGCCTGGGACATCTGTTTTGTGGTGGCAGAGCATAAGAGGAGGGAGACAGCAATAAGATTCAGGGTCTGCCAACCGCACAGCAGTTTCTACCAGGCTGACGGTAGACATGCCATGTAGAGAATGGACATTTGAAAATGCATTGGTCCAACTGCATTTGCCCTGTGTCGGGATAATAACACAGACCCATTTCAGAATAAGAAGAGCTGGATCTTCTTAAAAATTATCCTTACCCTGTATTGCAACAGGATATATAACATCAGGATGGATGGATGGGTGGGTAGGAACAGATAGATACTTGCTCACATTCTTTTAAAATTTTGATGTTAAACAATTTCTTGAAGGGACCTCCATGGTGGTCCTGTGGTTAAGACTCTGCACTTCCACTGGAGGGACATGGGTTCTATCTCTCGTCAGGGATCTAAGATGCCACACCCTTCATGGTATGGCAAAAATAAATAAATAAGGAAAAATAAACTTAAGTATGCATCTTTTAAAAAAAAAAACAAAATTTCATGAAGAATCAGAAATTAGTCATGGAAATATGGAGCCTTCAAACATTGGCCAAATGGAAATTAGTTTACTAATCACAACTTTTTATCTACATGATATGGATAATAGAATTCTCAGTGCTATTTTCCAACACTACATTTTTTTACATATTTTTTTTATTTTTGAGGTACAACTTACAAATAGTAAAAGTTCCCCTTTTAAGTGCACAATTCTGAGTTTTGACAAGAGAATGGTCGTGTAAACACACCCCAAACCCCACAGTGCTCCTTTGTTGCTACGCTGCTCCTGGCCCACAGCAATACTAGTTTCTTTCTGCCCCGACAATCACCATTTCCAGAACGTCCTATAGATGGAATCACATGTCTCTAATCAAATACACTACATTTTTGAGTCTGGCTTCTTTCATTCAAGGTAACGACTTTGAGAGTTAGCCTTACTGTTTCCTAGATTATTTGTTAATTTATCTTTATTATGGGGTAATATTCCATTGTATGGCTATTCCAAAATTTGCTTTTCTATCCACCAGGTCAAGGACATTTGAGTTGTTCCCACTTTGGGTAGATTATGAATAAAGCTATTATAAAACATTTGTGTACAGGTTTTGTGCAAATCTGTATTCTCATTTCTCCTGAGGTGAGATCTCTGGGTCATAAGACAGATGTTTGTTTGCCTTGGTAAGAAACTACCAAACCAGTTCTCAAAGTGGACGCACCTGTATTCCCACCAGTAAGCGGTCAAGTCACCCCACATCCTGGCCATCACTTGGTATTATCGGGGTTTGTTTGGTTTTGTTTTAAGCTCTCCTAGTAGGTATAGTGTTATCTTACTGTGGTTTTGGTTTGTACTTTACTAATAACTCGTGAGTCTGAAAACCTTTCCAAAGACTTATTTGCCATCTACGTATCTTCTCTAATGAAATATCTGGTCAAATCTTTTAAGCATCTTTTCAATTAGTTTGAGAGTTTATAGATTCTGAACACAGATTCTTTATCAGATATACGCTTTGCAAGTATTTTCTCTCTGTCTTCTCTTTTCATTCTCTTAATAGTGTTTTTCAAAGAGCAGATTTTTCTTTTAATTGGATGGTGTCTAATTTATCCTTTTCTTGGGACGAATCACTCTCTTAGTGTCTTGGCTAAGACATCTTTGCATAATACAGGGTTACAAAGATTTTTTTTCCCTAAGTTCAGTTCCGAAGCTTTGTAATTTTATGCTTCGCATGGGAGTCATGGATCTATTTTGAGTCAAATTTTGTTTATGATACAAGGTGTGGATCAAGGTTTCTTTTTCCACACGTGGATGACCAATTGTTCCAGCACCATTTGTTGAAAAAACTATCCTTTGTCCATTGAATTCCCTTTGCAGCTGTGTTGCAAGTAAATTGGCCACACATGTGGGATCTATTTCTGGATTCCACTCTGTTCCACTGATCCAGGCTTTCCTCAGTACCACACTGTCTTGATTACTGTAGCTTTATAGTAAGCATCGAAATCAGAGAATGGGAGTCTTCCAAAGCTCTTCCTCTTTCCCCAAATTGTTTCGGTTATTCTAGATCTGCTGCCTCTCCATGTAAATTTACAAACCAACTTGTTGATTTGCACCAACGATGTACAAATTCCTACATTTTGTTGGACAAAACTACATTTCGGAAGGGACGATTTTACAGACTTGTTTGGGAAGAACCTATCATTTGAACAATATTGCGTCTTCTGAATCCCATGAACAGAGGAGTCTGGCAGGCTATAGTCCCCGGGGTTGCAAAGAGTCAGACACGACTGAGCCACTAAGCGAGGACGCACTGATTCATGAACACAGTCTATCGCTCCACTTGTTTAGGTTTTCAATTTCATTTATCATTGTTTTATAAATTCAGTGTACAGATCTTGCACAGATGTTGGAATTTATCCTCAGCTTTTGGTGAGATTTTTCTCTTTTTTTGGGTACTATTGTAAATCGTGCTGTTTTTAGAATTTCAACTTCCTACTGTTCATCGCTAGTACAGAGAAATACTGCTGAGTTTTATATATTGACCTTGTATCCTGCAACCTTACTAAACTCACTTATTATTCATTCTGGCAATTTGTTTGTAGATTCCTTGGTGTTTTCTAAATAGACAGTCATGCCATCTGCAAATAGAATGATTTTTTTTCCCCTCTCCGATCTAGGTTTTTATTTTCTTGCCTCATTGCACTTGTGAGGGCCTCCACTATGACAGTGAATAGGAGTGGACATCTTTGTCCAGCTCCCAGTTTAGGGGGTGAGGATCGAGCCTTTTGCCATTAACTAAGATGTTAGCTGTAGGTGTTCTGTAGATGCCATTTAATGCGGTGAGGACATTTCTTCCAAATATCAGTTTGCTGAGAATTAATCATGAATGAGTACTGAATCCTGTCAAGTGCTTTTTCTATATCAATTAAGATGATTATATGCTTTGTCTGTATCTGTCAATGTTTTAGATTACATTGGCAGATTTTCCACTGTTGAACACCCTTGCATTCCGGGATAAACTTCACTTGGTCATGATGTATTATACATTGTATATTTTGCTGGATTTGACCTGATATTTTGCTGAGGATTCTTTTATTTATGTACACTAGCAATATTGGTCTATAGTTTCCTTTTCCTCTAATTTATTTGGTATTAGTACATGCTAGCCTCAAGAAATGAGTTGGGACGTGTTCCCTCTTCTTCAATTTTCTGGAAGAATTTGTGTAGAATTAGGATTATTTCTTCCTTGAATGGTAATATTTACCAGTGAAGACATCTGGTCTGAGCTTGCTTTGTTAGAAAGTTTTGACTATGCATTCCATGTCTTTAATAGCTATGGTTAACTATTCCTTCTTGAGTGAGTTTTGGTTTTCTAGGTCTTTCAGGCTGCTGAGTCACTTCAGTCGTGTCTGACTCTGTGCGACCCCATAGACGGCAGCCCACCAGGCTCCCCCATCCCTGGGATTCTCCAGGCAAGAACACTGGAGTGGGTTGCCATCTCCTTCTCCAATGCATGAAAGTGAAAAGTGAAACTGAAGGCGCTCAGTCATGTCCGACTTTTAGTGACCCCATGGACTGGAGCCCACCAGGCTCCTCTGTCCATGGGATTTTCCAGGCAAGAACACTGGAGTGGGGTGCCATTGCCTTCTCTGGTCTTTCAGGAATTAGTCCATTTCACCTAAGCTGTCAAATTTTAGGACATAACATCGTTTGTTATCTTCCCTTACTATCTTTTTCATGCCTGTAGAGTCTTTAGTGATGTTTTCTCTTTCATTTCTAATACTGCTAATGTTTATCGTCTCTCTTTTTGTTATTATCTGTCTGGCTAGAGGTTTAACAATTTTGTTGGCCTTTTCAAATTGTCAGATTTCTGTTTCATTAATTTTTCTCTTTCATTTTTTTCTGATATTAATTACATTGCTTTCTGCGCGTATCTTTATAATTTCATTCCTTCAGCCTTAAGTTGCCATTCTTTTTCTAGCTTCTTAAGGTAGAAGTTTGGATAACTCATTTGAGATGTTTCTTATTTTCTAACATAAGCACTTGACGTTATGAAACTCCCTCTCAGCGCTGCTTTAGTTGCATTTTACATATCTTGATATATTCTTATTTTTAGTCAGTTCAGAATATTTTCTACTTCCCCTGGAGATTTCCACTTTGACCTAGAAGGGCATTTAATTTTTAAATATTTGGGGATTTTCCAGATACCTTTCTGTTTGTGAAGTCTAGATTTATTACCTTACGGTCAGAGAATGAACACTGTATGCTCTCATTCCTCTTAAATTTGTTAGGGTTTGTTTGGTTGCCCAGAATACGGTCTGTCTTGGTGACAGTTCCATGGGCACTTGAGAAAACTGTGTATCCTGTTACTGAGTGGCCTGTTCTAATGCGTCACTTAGGTCACATCACTGACACCGCCATCCAGGTCTTTTCTGTCCTCACTGATTGCTTGTCTGTTTTTTCAATAACTTAGAGAAGAGTTTGAGGTCAACCAGAATTGCGGATTTGTCTATCCTTTCAGTTTTTGCTTTGTGTATTTTTCAGTTGCTCAGTCATGTTTGACTCTTGGCAACCCCCATGGACTACAGCACACCAGGCTTCCCCGAACTTCACCATATCCTAAGGTTTGCTCAAACTCATGTCCATTAAGTCAATGACGCCATCCAACCATCTCATCCTCTGTCACCCCCTTCTCCTTCTGTCCTCAATCTTTAGAGACCTCATGTTATTAAATGTTGCACCCATCACTTGCTGAAATCATTTTGCAAAGCTGCAAGTTGTTAAGAAACGGGTACTTAGAATAAAGGCTTTGAACTTGAGGGCCACTGGGAAGGGCAGAGTCTTCTTCGTTGCTTGAGGCAGAGCATCTGAGCTCAACTACCAGCTGGGCCTCTTGGTCCTCCAGGGGTCAGAGATGACTGGACAAGAAGGGTTGATGCCAGGGTGGGGCACAGAGTCTGTGCTCAGGATCCTACCCCACCACCAGGTGACCTTGGACCCCGACTGCCTCAAGTCAATCAACCCTCATAAATGGGCTGTCTGTGCTAGATGCTGGTGAAACCAAATTGTGAATCTTGCTCCAAGGATGATGACCTTTGTTTTTAATACAACTTATTCAATGATAAGGGAGAAGGCAGTGGCACCACACTCCAGTACTCTTGCCTGGAAAATCCCATGGATGGAAGAGCCTGGTAGGCTGCCGTCCATGGGGTCGCTAAGAGTCAGACACGACTGAGCGACTTCACTTTCACTTTTCACTTTTCACTTTCATGCATTGGAGAAGGAAATGGCAACCCACTCCAGTGTTCTTGCCTGGAGAATCCCAGGGACGGGGGAGCCTGGTGGGCTGCCATCTATGGGGTCACACAGAGTCAGACACGACTGAAGTGACTTAGCAGCAGCAGCATTCAATGATAAGTTCATACAATTCAATTTTAATGTTGCCCATGTTTCACAAATGATATGCAAAATCCCTGCCAACTCAGCCATCATTTTGTGTGGATTTACTGGAATGCTGACCCAATCGCCACTCAGACAAGCCTCAGACAAGCTTGGCCAACAGAAATGAATTGATTCGTGTGAGAGGTTCCGTAGCAACTCTTAAGCAGAGAGTCTTGGGTTCTCCAAGCTTAACAGTGTCTGCAGTAATCTCCCTGCTAGCTGTGAAATCTAGCCCTGAAGCACCAAGGCCATGAAGTGCTCTGATTGGTCAGCCCCGGCCATGCCTTCTTCCTGGAACTTGGGGTGAAGTCAGGATCCAGTGGACCAAAGTCCGGAGCAGTAATGTTCCTGGCATATCTAAGAGGCATCAGGAGATGGAGAGTGGATGTCCAGTTGTCCAAAAGAGTGAGAGTCCATCATACAACACAGCAGAAGCCCTTTGCTAACTGTAAAATCCCATATAAACATTCAGTTAGAGATTTTTCAATCTTGGGATATATTTAAACTTTTTGGTGTTCAAGGTTTTCAAATTTCGGAAGTAATCCATACTTGTTTTAAACAATAAATACAAAGCTTTGCATAAGGACGGAGTTACTCACCTCCCAGGCTCTAACTCCAGCCTGTAACCCACTCTCTCCCTGGCTCCCCTATTCCCATAGTTAGCAGCCTGTCCCACGCCCCTCCCAGACTAAGCAGTCCCAGACACATACACATGGGGGTTGTTTTGTTTTCGCAGAAGTAGACCCAGACACACCTGTGGTTCTGCAGCTTGCTGTTTCTCACTGTGAGATAAATCTCAGGCTTCTCAGCAGTCGGTAGACAGAGCCTGGCATAAGGTTTGCTGTAGCTGGACTGGCAGGGGCTGGGGACGGGGGCCTTTTCATCCATTCCTCCTACCGAGGGCATGGAAGTGCAAAGACCTCTTGTGGTTTCTAAATTTGGTCAGAGCGCAGGAGGCAGTGCAGGGTGCCTGTGTGCTAAAAATACCAGCCGGGGTCTGGGGTGGAGGCCACGCATTCAGAGCAGACAAGACAGGGGAGCCCAGGGTGGCAGAGCATCGGGGTCCTTGGCAAAGCATCTTCAGGTTTTTCCAAAGAGCCTCGGCGTCTACACTGACACCCACGCCCGTGGCCACATGTCCAAGTGCCCAAGGTGCATGTGCATGCCAAGTCTTTTCAGTGTGTCCAACTCCACGCGACCCTATGGACTGGAGCCCACCAGGCTCCTCTGTCCATGGGATTCTCCAGGCAAGAATACTGGAGTGGGTTGCTGTGCCCTCCTCCAGGGGATCTTCCCGACCCAGGGATCAAACCCAGGTCTCTTATGTCTCCTGCATGAACAGGCATGTTCTTTACCACTAGCACCACCTGGGAGGCCCAAATGAGCAGGGTACAGATTCTAAAAGCTGCTTCCAAATGAGTCACCATTACCCTGTGGGTCACGTTAACCTGTTGTTTGATGCCACCTCAGGATTTGGACCCTATCTGAGTACCACTGCACAGAAACTTATTTTCAACTTGCTCTTTAAACATATAATTTTATTTCTTTATTTTATTTTTGGCTGTGCTGCGTCTTCATTTTTACACGAAGGGCCTTCTCTAGTTGTGGAGAGCAGGGGCTACTCTTCGCTGCAGTGCTCAGGGTTCTCACTGCGGTGGTGTCTCTCGTTGTGGAGCAAGGGCTCTAGGGCACACGGGTTTCAGTAGCTGCAGCACGTGGGCTCAGTAGTTGTGGCTCCCAGGCTCTAGAGCACAGGTTCAATAGTTGTGATGCACAGGCTTAGTTGCTCCACCGCATGTGGGATCTTCCCAAACCAGTGATCAAACTTGTGTCTCCTGCATTGGAAGGTGGATTCTTTATCACTGAGCCACCAGGGAAGCCCTCAACTCACTTTTAAAAAATCAAATTCATTTATTTCTAAATAGAACTTCACAACACTACAGTAAATAGAAACCCAGTATCGCTTGCCATAAATAATTATGATACATAGATAAGTAGATCATATATACAGTGATTACATATAATGTTATTATTAATAGTTTTGAGCATTTGCTCTGTGCCAGTCTATGTTCTAATTTAAAATATGAACTCGATCCTTATCACAGCCCCCATTCTACTGTCACTCCATCGTGTAGACAAGAAAATGAGGCTCAGCGTAGCTCCACCTTAAAGTAGACAGGTCACTACCAAAACAAAGTCAGGAACTGTCTTGATCACCCCGGTGCCCATGGGTGGGGAACCTCAGCTGTGTTGGACTTTGAATTCACTTCCGGCTTTTGATTTGCTCATTCACTCATCTCTTTAACAAGTGTTTACTGAGCACTTACTGTGCGCCAGGGCTGTGGAGTGGAGGGGGCAGTGGGAGGATTCTGTCTCTGCCCTTGACGAGCTCTGTCTGGTAGTGGGGAAGGTGCATGTGGTGGGTGCTTCAGAGCTTCAGTGCTGGGAACAAGAGAAGGCATTCACCAGCCTAGGCTTAGGGGTGGGTATGGGGAGTGATGCTGGACCAAGTTTCTAACCTTTTCAGGAAGAACAGGAGCTGAGTGGAATAAAGGAAGCAGAGAGGGGAACGTGGCAATTCAGGTACATTAAAAAGGAGAATTCAAGTAATTTTCATGTCCTCACTGGAGACCCCTATTATGAGCAGATTGGAAGAAGAAGTTAACCTCAGTTTCTTTATCTGTAAAATGGGAATAATGGTACGAGCATCACAGAGTAACATCCATGATAAGGATGGATGTGTCACAGTTTATGAAGCATTCTGGCAGTTCTTGCCACAGAATATATGCTCAAAATGTCACTAATAATAATGATGATAATTATTCTTGATTCTGGCAAGTGATCGTGTTTTCTATGTACCAAAGCAGTACTGTAAAGTTCTTTTTAAGTATTTTTTAAAGAAGGAATTTAAAAGTGGCATGCTTCACCTAAAACTATTACAAATTTGTAAATCAACTATAATTTTCAAAAAAATAAACAAAGTGGTCCTCTTGCAGAGAGTTTAAGCTACTATTCATATTACCATGTTTGTCTTCAGTTGCATATGTTCAGCAGTTTTACAAGCACATACGAAAAATTTAACCTGTAACTTCCACCTGTCCTTTTTGTCTTCCCTGGGCTTTATTTTGAAAGAAGTGGAAATCTAAGACCATCCTTTCAAACTAATAGCAATACATTTACTTGACAAGGGATTTAATTCCTTGCCAAATGACATGAGCAACCTCATAATGAACAGTATTTCTAAGTAGCACAGCTCACAGCATGGGGCTCCCTAAATCTGACTGAGATGGTGGGACAGCCATCTTTCATGAGAAAGTTTCTCATAGAAAAGCCATGGTTTTGCAAGGACACCTATCAGAGTAGCCAGTAGGAGCTGAATTTTTCCTCATGTCTCCCACCTACAAACATGCTCCCACTGTCTGTGAGGAAGGTGGTATTTGGGGGAAAATTAAAAATCTGGAAGTCATTATCAGGAGCCCATGGGCAATGGGCTACTCCTGGTCCAAGGGGTTTACACTCATGATCTCACATCTTCACAACCATCCCTTGGGAGAAATGCCATCATTATTTACTTTTTACAAAGCAGAAAGCAAGGCACAGTGAAGTTAAGAAACACGACCCAAGCCACACAGCTCATAGACAGAGCCAGGATTCGAATATGGGCAGTGAGATGCCCGAGGCTCTAGGAGAGAATCCATTTATACTTGCCTTTTCCAGCACCTGGAACCTGCCAAAATCCCATGGCTCATGGCCTCTTCCACCTTCAAAGCCAGGAAAGGCTGGCTTATTTTTCTCCCTCTGACACTGACTCTCCTGCCTCCATTTAAAGGGTTTTGTGATGGCATTGCTGGGGGGGACGGGGGGGGGGGGGCTTCCCTGGTGGCTCAGACGGTAAGGAATCTGCCTGACAATGCAGGAGACCCAGGTTCGATCCATAGGTCTGGAAGATCCCCTGGAGAAGGGAACAGCAACCCACTCCAGAATTCTTGCCTGGAGAATCCCATGGACAGAGGAGCCTGATGGGCTGCAGTTCATAGGGTCACACAGAGTCAGAAACAACTGAAGCGACTTAGCACACACACACACACACACTTGCACACGCGTATTGATGACATTGGTCCACCTGGATAGTCCAGGACAATCTCCCTGGTTTAAAGTCAGCTGGTTGGCAACATCGCTTCCCTCTGCGACTTTAACTTCCCTGCCACGTAACAGAGTGTCACTGATTACAAGGATTAGGAGGGAGACATCTTTGGTCACATCCTGGCATTTCTGCACCTGGACGCACCCTTTGGAAAGGACAGCCTGGACAGTCAGGTCTCTATCAGAAGGGATTAGGGTGAGGAAAAGGGTAGGGAGGGCTGGGAGGGAGGAAGAGAGGGAGAAAGAGACAAAGAGAAGAGACAGGAGAAGAGACAAAGCAGAGCAGGAGGGAAAGCCACAGCATCTCTCCCCACTACCGAGGGGACGCTGGCTCCTCTCCTGCCCCTGACAGGGAGTCCCTAACTCGGCCCCTTGGAAGGACCCAGTGGCCCCAGTGGCCCCAGTCTCCGCTTCCAAAGCAGGTGGCCGGAATGATGCCGCCTGAGGCCTGGGGAGGCTGAAGGCTCCTTTGCGTATGCAAAGAGCCTCCATGTCCAGAGCAGAGGCCAGGCCAGGATCTGGCAGATGTTGGGAGGTTGGTTCAGGGATCTTCAGCCCCTACACTCCCTCCAGAGCTCGCTGTCCCTGAGCTGTTTGTCCTCACACTCAGCCTGGCCCTGACGAGGCTCTTGACCTTGCAGCCAGGCCTGCCCCGAACAGTCACACTACGTCGCTCCCAAGAAATTCACCGAAGGAGAGAAGGAGGAAAGAAGGCAAGAATAGGGGAAAGAAGAAATGGAAACAGGAAGAAGGTTGTGGACGCAGGACCCCACTACAGTCAGGATATCAAGGCAACATCCCAACAGTCTGAGCAGTGAGTGGGAGGGATGCCAGGCTAAGGGGGCCACCTGAGGGGGGCGGGACTCACCCGCCCCTGTGTTCAACCCTCCACGGCAGCGTCTCCCTGGTCCATGAAACCACCTGTGAGGTAGCGCTCCATGCCCATTTCACAGATGGGGAAACTGAGGGTCACATTGGGAGAAAGAAGATAGAGAACCCAGGACTCAGATACCAATGCTGAGAACCCCTTGGAAAGCAGCCACTACTCATGTGTGCATCTCAGGACAGAGACAGCAGCTGATCAACTGTGTTGACAGGACTAACTATTCTGGTGTTTTGAGGGCACTTGGCAGCAGCAGGTTGAACTCTGGTGGCACCACAGGAAAGGGAATATGCCACATCAAAGGCAGCTGGGGTGGGGGAGGAGGAGTTACAGCACCCCATCTTCATAAAAATGTTCTTAAATTTGCTTTTACTATTTTTTTAACAGAAAAAGAGACTTTGAGAGAGTGAGTTAATTTGAAGGGAGAGTTGTTAAACAGAAGAGAGGACTTTTCTGCTGGGATGTGATGGGATTTCCAAAAGGACCTCACACCTGGGCTGGGAACTTCTGTGCAGCCAGAGCCCTCACATGTAAACCGGGTGGGATGCGGGGTGGGAGGGAGAGAGGTCCACACGGGATGGGAAATATGTATGCTCGTGACTGGCTCACTTCGTTGTCCAGCAGAAAGTAGCGCAATATTATAAACAACTATGTCTGCGCGCTCAGTCACTTCGGTTGTGTCTGACCCTTTGTGACCCCATGGATTACAGCCCCCCGGGCTCCACTGTCTGAGGGATTCTCCAGATGAGAACAATGGAGTGGATCGCCATGCCCTCCTCCAGAGGATTTTTCCTATCCAGGGATTGAACATTTGTCTCTTAAGTCTCCTGCATTGGCAGGCGAGTTCTTAATTACGACTAGCGCTACGTGGGAAGTCCCATAAAGGAACTATACATCACTGAAATTAAATTAATTTTTAAAATGTTGAATGAGATGAAAAAAATAAATGAGAGATTTGCTTGAAATCACCCCTGCCCTCAAGTCCAACAGGACCAAGTCAACCCAGGGCCACAATTCAAATGTCCCTTAGGGTGGGCAGGTGAAAAAAGGGCATGTAAGGGGAGTCAGGAACTGCATTTTCACATGAATATTCCTCTTACATCAGTTCAGTTCAGTCACTCAGTCATGTCCGACTCTTTGCAACCCCGTGAACCACAGCACGCCAGGCCTCCCTGTCCATCACCAACTCCCGGACTCCATCCAAACCCATGTCCATTGAGTCGGTGATGCCATCCAACCATCTTATCCTCTGTCGTCCCCTTCTCCTCCTGCCCTCAATCTTTCCCAGCATCAGGGTCTTTTCAAATGAGTCAGCTCTTTGCATCAGGTGGCCAAAATACTAGAGTTTCAGCTTTAGCATCATTCCTTCCAAAGAAATCCCAGGGTTGATCTCCTTCAGAATGGACTGGTTGGATCTCCTTGCAGTCCAAGGGACTCTCAAGAGTCTTTTCCAACACCGCAGTTCAAAAGCATCAGTTCTTCAGCGCTCAGCTTTCTTTATAGTCCAACTCTCACACCCATACATGACCACTGGAAAAACATAGCCTTGACTAGATGGACCTTTGTTGACAAAGTAATGTCCCTGCTTTTTAATATGCTGTCTAGGTTGGTCATAACTTTCCTTCCAAGGTGGAAGCGCCTTTTAATTTCATGGCTGCAGTCACCATCTGCAGTGATTTTGGAGCCCAGAAAAATAAAGTCAGCCACTGTTTACACTGTTTCCCCATCTATTTTCCATGAAGTGATGAGACTGGATGCCATGATCTTCGTTTTCTGAATGTTGAGCTTTAAACCAATTTTTTCACTCTCCTCTTTCACTTTCATCAAGAAGCTCTTTAGTTCTTCTTCACTTACTGCCATAAGGGTAGTGTTATCTGCGTATCTGAGGTTATTGATATTTCTCCTGGCAACCTTGATTCCGGCTTGTGCTTCTTCCAGTCCAGCGTTTCTCATGATGTACTCTGCATAGAAGTTAGATAAGCAGGGTGACAATATACATCCTTGATGTACTCCTTTTCCTATATGGAACCAGTTTGTTGTTCCATGTCCAGTTCTAATTGTTGCTTCCTGACCTGCATACAGGTCTCTTAAGAGGCAGGTCAGGTGGTCTGGTATTCCCATCTCTTTCAGAATTTTCCACAGTTTATTGTTATCCACACAGTCAAAGGCTTTGGCATAGGGATGCTAATTTGCAATTTTCAGAAACATTCCCATTTGCTGGAAAAGACCATCTGCGGCTGGCTTTCCTTTTTCATCATCCCTCTCAGCTGCTCTGGGTTCCCTCTTGGTTCTCCTCAGAACTCTGTCTCTCTGAGGCTTTCTGGGGCCCAAAATAGCTAGAAGCAGGCTATTTTTATGGGACTCTGATAGCACAGGTTGGAGGAGCTGGGGGCCCAGGTGCTGGGCTTGGAGTCTTTTATCAGCCTTTATCATCCAGCTCTGAGCTGTTGGACTCAGAGTGCCTGGAGGCATTGGAGAAGCCCAGGAATGTTCCCACTGGCGACATCTGGGGAAAGTCAGGCAGCCTGGGGTAGTTATAAATAGGACATCCGTGCAGGTGGGGCCCAGCCGGCAGGCTGCGGGAAGCTGGTTCCTGCTCCTTGAACCCTTCCATCTTTTCCTCTGCCAGAACCTCGGGAGCCCATTTCCCTGACATTTGCATGGCAGTTACTGGGTCTCCAGTCAAAGTGCATGGAAATCCAAGCTCTGTGCCCAGAACTTATCTTTTGATGAACACTGTTCCCAGGAGAGCCTGGACCCGAGATGCCCAGAGAGAGAGGGAGCAGGTGTTCTTCCATCCCTCAAATACATACTAAGCACCTACTGTGTGCTTAGCCTGTACACCTAGCACAGGCAACGTGCTAGGGGCTGGGTACCAGAGTGAGCAGCCAGCCCGCACCCACGGGGCTTCCAGTCAATGGGCAGACAGCCAGACAGATCCATCAAATGCCTAAGATGATAGCTGGGGTGTGTGTGGTGGGGGGATGTGTACATGCTCAGTTGCTCGGTTATGTCCGACTCTTTGCAACCCCATGGACTGTAACCCACCAGGCTCCTCAGTCCATGGAATTTTCCAGGCAAGAATACTGGAGCAGATGCCATTCCCAGCTCCAAGGGATCTTTCCTAACTGGGGATGGGTAATACTTAAAACAGGATTGTGCAAGAATGCTCTTAGCAATTTTATTTATAAGAGCCCCAAACTAGGAATAATTCAAATCCCCATCGATGGGATGGAGGAAAAAAGGGCCGTGTATACAGCTGTGGAATATTCCTGATCCCTGAGGAAAGATGAGACACCAGACACAGAGATGCATCTCGACATGAGGAGGAAGCCAGACCAGGAGAACACTCTGTGTGCTTCCATGCACAGATCATTCAAAGGCAGGAACTGTCTATGTGTGGAGCTGAAAATAAGGACAGTGGTAACCCCGGGGTGGAACAGGGGGCCCAGAGAGGCACAAGGAGAACTTTGAGGGTCAAGTTCTCTTTCTGGATCTGGGTGCTAGATACCCATGTGTGCTCCCTTTGTGAAGATTTGTGCATCTGGTCAGTTAACATCTGAGCCCTTTTCTGTTTATATATTTTACATCTTGATAAAAGTTTGCATAAAATAAAAAAGGAGGGAAGGGGAGATGTGGGGCCGTCCAGGAAGTAGGGCTGCAGAGAAAACACAGGACACCCAGTTAAATTTGAATTTCAGTTAAACAAGGAATCACTTTTTTTTTAGCAAAAGTATGTCCTGAATATCGCTGGACCCACCTGGCGTGCTACTGAGAACCACAGTCCCAGGACCTCGGCTCTCTCCACCAGCTCTCATGGTCTCCAGGTGGTCTCCATGGTTTCCAGCTCATCTGCTCCCCAGATGAGTTGCTTTGGGGTGCTGCCAGGCCATGAACCCAGGTCTCTGGGCATCCCCCAGGGCAGCTCAGCTCTGCACCAAGACTTGGAATCAGGAAGTTGAAGGCCCCAGCAAGTCCCCCTCAAGGCCTTCCTTCTGTCCAGATGAAAATACTAAGTGGGAACATCGGAGCTGGATCCTCTGGAGTCTAATGGGTAATGGCCACAATATAGTTCCTGAGTGCTCAGCAAATGTTATGAGCCTCTGGTTTGATCAGTGGCAGCACTGACTGAATGCTGACTGTGTGTCCCACAGGCGTGTGCAATTCCCGCTTTGAACAGAGAGGAGATGCTTTGTAGAAAGTTGGTTGATTGAATGAATGAGCTCTCCCACTGCTATCACAGCCCCCCACCTACCACCTGTGTGGTGACTTTGGAACCCTTCCCTCCTTAAGCCTCAGTTTCCTTCTCTGCAAAACAGAGATGATGACAGTCACTGGCTCACTTGGAAGGGTTTCTCAGCCTCAGCACCACGACCATTCAGCCTGGACCATTCTGTGCAGGGATATGTCCTGCAGTGCCTGGGGCTCAGCAGCATCAGGGTCTCTACTCACAAGATACAGATAGCAGCTGCTCCTGGCTGTGATGACCGAAACGTCTCCAGATGTCGCCAAGTGTCCTTGGGGAGACAGGATCACTGGCTGAGAGCCCCTGGGTTGTTACGAAGATTAATGAGATTATGTCTGCAGAGGACCTAGCAGAAACCCCAGCACGGGATGATCGCTGTCAAGCTGAGGAGCCTAAAAGTGCCAGGATGAGGACTTGAACTCAATGTGTCTGACCGCAAGGCCTGACTGTGCCTACGGACACCCCAGGGATCTTGTTGGGTGCTGATCTGATGGGACAGGTCTAGGGTGGGCCCAAGATGCAGCCCTTGTATGAAGTGCATGAACCCTCGCACTCGACACAGCCTGTGGCCTTGAGGTGCTTATGGTCCAGTGTTAGTGGCTCAGTCGTGTCTGACTCTTTGTGACCCCATGGACTGTAGTCTGCCAGGCTCCTCTGTCCATGGAATTCTCCAGGCAAGAATACTGAAGTGGGTTGCCATTCCTTTCTCCAGGGGATCTTCCCAACCCAGGGATCGAACCGAGGTCTCCTGCATTACAGGCAGACTCTACCATCTGAATCACCAGGGAAGCCCGGTCCAGAGGGGAAGAAAAAAGGACCTGCCATATGACAGGAAGGTGGAAGGTTTACATAATAAAAATTAGGTGGCATTGGGGAAGAAAAAAGGACCTGCCATATGACAGGAAGGTGGAAGGTTTACATAATAAAAATTAGGTGGCATTGGGGAAGCAGTACATATGCGAAGCCTTCAGTTTGCAAAATTCAGGAGAGTAAACTATAGCCACTGTAGGCCACTGTCTGGCTGTGCCAAATTCATTGGCATCGGGGCTGAGTTTAGGGCGAGGCAAGTGAGGCAGGATGGTGCCAGCACAGGGCTGCCGCCTGTCTGTGCTAAACTTTTTCCGTATTTTGTACCTCATGGCTTTTTTTGGCAATTGATTTTTTTAAATTACTTATGTATTAGTTTCGCTGAGTCTTCATTGCTATCTGCGGGCTTTCTCTAGTTGCAGCGAGCAGGGGCTTCTCTCTAGTTGTGGTCCAAGGGCTTCTCATTGCGGTGGCCTCTCTTGTTGCAGAACATAGGGCTCTAGGCACTCAGGCTTCAGTAGCTGCAACGTACGGGTTTAGTTGCTCTGTGGCATGTGGGATCTTTTTGGACCAGGGATTGAACCCATGTCTCCTGCACTGGCAGCCAGATTCTTAACTACTAGACCACCAGGGAAGCCCTGAGCACTGATTTTGATTTTTTAAAATTTTGCTTTGTAGTTATCTCTGTGCATTTTCTGTGCACAGGGCCATGCCTCACTCGCCTCATCCTAGCCTCAGCCCTGCTGGAAGGGTTCCAGAAGGGCTCTGTGCCTCCAGATGGGACCAGCAGGGGCTCAGATGTGACACTTTCCTGTGTCTGCACCCTGCTCTGCCCCCAGCTGGCTGTGTGGCCTTGGGCAGCAGCCTGAGCTCTGGGGCCTCCATTTCCCTCCTGTGAAATGGGGCCAGCAGTGCCCAACTCTCTTATCTGGCAGGGATGTAGAAAGAATTAAATGAGATAATATATGCAGAAGCTTTTGGGAGGCCTGAAGTATACTCACTGTCAGCTAGAATGCAAAGTCAAGTCAAACCCACCTCATGGAGGCCGAAAAGAAGCAAGGAAGACTTTGAGAGGCTGAGCTGGGTCATCGCAGGTGACTCTCGAAATGGGTCTGGAGGAATAAGGAAGGGCTCAGACAATTCAGAAAGACATTCAGGTGAAGGAATCTACAGAGGGCAAAACTTAGCGGAGGGGGTTCTCTTGGAAGGCGGGACCCAGATGGCCACGTGCAGAGGGACAGTCGGAGCTCAGCATGTCCACACATCAGCAGCGGAGGTACTTCTCTCTGTGGCCAGGAGGAAGGGGAAGTCCCAGCCTGGCATGGATCACCATGGAAGGTAATCACCATACCAGCAGCAACCATCCACATGCCAGGGCCCCAGCAAGCAGCCAAGGACTTCCCCGTGCAATCTCCTTTGCCACGGATACCAGATGGGGTTACAAAAGTGAGAACAGGGGCTTCTGATGGTCCAGACCTGGAGGGAGGGAGAGTCAGACCAGGGTGGCCTGGATGCAGGAAACGAAATTGAAAATACAAAGCAGAGGATTTGGCATTGGGCACCAGGGAGACTTGGCTTCCCTGGTGGCTCAGACAGTAAAGAGTCCACCTGCCAGTGCAGGAAACCCGGTTCGATCCCCGAGTCAGGAAGATTTCCTGGAGAAGGAAATGGCAACCCACTCCAGTATTCTTGCCTGGAGAATTCCGTGGACAGAGAAGGCTGGCGGGCTCCAGTCCATGAGATCACAGTCGGACACAAGTGAGCAACTAACACTTTCACTTTTTTTGACTAGAGAGACAAAGAGCCAATAGCATCCAATCTCAGACATACCAGCTTCAGATGCACTGAGTTTCAAAATACCATGTGGCAGGGAGACAGGCTCTGATAAATTGCTCTCTGGGTTAGAAAGCAGCAGATTCCAGCTGGGGGCCTGGTCTGGGTGACTGCCCCCTAAACTTACCCAGAGATGGCCCCAGGAGGCCTCCCTGAGTCACACAGAGCTGACGAGTCTCGAGAGGCGCCATCTTGGGATGCCTTCGCTTTGTGTACACGGTGCGAGGTTGCACAACCCCAGGGGCACCGCCCCAGGGTGACCTGTAGACCGTCAGCTTTATCTCCTTGATCTGTGCTGTCAGGACCATCATTATCCCCTTTTGCTGGTGAGCAGAGTAAGGCTCAGAGAGCTGATGTAACTTGCACTTTGGCCAACAGCTAACACAGGTGGAGAGGGATTCACAGCCAGCTCCTGTCCCTTTCCAGAACAAATGACTTCTACCCCACTGGCCTCTCCCCTGAGGACTCACTTTCATCTAAATCCACTCAAAAGATGCTAAGCATTCTCCCACACCCTCTGGTTTCTTTGCCTAGGACAGCTAGAGGTCAGCCTTAAGGAAGTTCCCTGGGACTTAGGGTTTATTGGAATCGGAAGAAACCGCTTCCAACCTGAGCCTGCTCTCTGTCCATCCACCTGGGCCTGTGGGGGAGGGGTAGCCTCCAGGAAGTCAGGCTGTTGGGGGTTCAGTGCTGTGCCAAGGTCTGATTTCATCAAGGAAATTGGCCAAGTCAGATTGCAGGATGTAAGAGAAGGTTCCTAAAAATCATGTAGCAAGAGGGGTAGAGAGGCAGGCGTCACACCCTCCAGGGGAAGGCGTGGGGGAGGGGACACCATAAGCATAAGATGTTCATCCTTGCACATCTGCAGCAGCGGGAATCAACACACTTCAACGGGAATGTAAGCTTTGGTTGAACAGCAAGGTGGAAGATGAATTATAATCACAGCCATTTATGATGTCTGTATTCATTTCTCCATGTCTGATGCAACAATGGACTACAAACCAGGTGGTTTAAGACAACAGAAATTTATTCTGTCCCAGTTCTAGAGGTCAGAGTCCAAAGTCAAATTGTTGGCTGTTCCTCTCTTCCTCTGCAGACTCTGGGGGAAAACCTTTCCTGGGCTCTCCTGGTGACCCCAGGTGTCTTGGGCTTGTGGCCACATCACTCCACTCTCTGCCTCCATCACCACATGGCTCCACCCTGTGTGTCCCCTTATCTTCTCTTCTCTTCTAAGGACACTTGTCACTGGACTTGGGGCCCACCCAGATCCAGGATGGCTTCGTTTTGAGACCCTTAACTTGATTACATCTGTAAAGACTCTTTTCCCAGTAAGGTCCACATTAGCAGGCTCCAGGGGGACATAACTTTTGTAGGGGGAGGGGCCACCCTCAACCCACGACTGCGCCATTCCCACGTCCCACAGGCTGAGTGGGCAAGGGAGGGCTTTCTAAGCACAATCTCATTTGCACACACTGTTTTGTACATAAAAATATGAGCTCCCTGTGGAACAGTGTGCTGGCTGTGAAGCTGCAGCCCTGTCGGCCAAAGTCATTGCCTGGTATTTCCTTCCCCTGCCACCCCCTCTCAGGTACAAGGGGGAAAGAGGGAGGGAACTTGCAAACAGCACATCCACTACTTGTTAGGGATGTCCTATATGGGAAGGGAATGGTTGCACAGTCACACACATGTACACACCCCTACACACATACAATTCTGAAAGCCAAGCATCTGGTCATTTTATGGATAGGGAATCCGAGGCTGGGATGACTGGAGGGAGGATGATCGGAAGTCAGAGGATCAGAGTGATGGCTTCCGTGACCAGGTGGAATCGGTTGACCCCCGAGAGTGCATTTCAACCCACCTTGAGCCTGGCCTCAAAAGGACATCCGCAAACACCTCCCAGAACTTTGGTTGAGAGGCTTCTGAGAGAAAATCTGTGCCTGCAGCCTTTTTACTCGCACACCTAGCCATCCGAGCAGATCCAGGCCTTCTTCTCAGTGCAGAGCTGTGACAGGTGCTCGGCAGGCAGCATCGGTTTGGAATAAGCTTATCTTGCAGAGATTAAATCCGCTCTCAGGGCTGAATTAAAGTTCGATGGAAGATACTTCTTAATGCCTCGCTGGCCTCACAGACCCTTCTGGGAGACAAGTCCTTCAAAATTTCTTCCTATGAGCCCATACCCTCCCCAAATCAAGCAGCATGTCATCCGAGGCAGGGCACACCAGAAGCAGGCCAGAGGAAAACATGAGTTTTCTTCTGGTAGGAAGTCTGGCATTTCCACTGCCAGGATTAAAATTCTGGCCCTGTTTCAGACTAACTGAGAAGCAAAGGCTGTTTTCATCCATCCATTCATTCATTCATCCATCCATTCATCCAGCAAGTATTTTTTGAGGGGCCTGCTTAGCCCTGGGGCTTGCATGACCTCACCCTTTAGAGGGAAGGTGGGCATGAAACCAATAACACCACAACTACATAATCAAGCCATGGGGGCTTAGAGTGGGAGGTGGGGTGCCACAGGGTGGGTCAGGCAGAGCTGAAGGCTCCTGCTGGAAGGAAGACCCTCCCTGGAGGAAGTGATGCTTGAAATGAAACTTTAAGGACAACGAGGACAGACCTGGAGGAGGTGGACCTAGGGAAGGGGAGTCATCCCAGCAGAGGAACAGTAGGTGCAAAGGCCCTGAGGTGGGAAGACACCAAGGTAGAAGGGCCTGAGAGCAGGCCGGGGGAGGGGGAGGTGGGAACCCCAGGTAAGGACTCAGGTGTGCCCTGGGATGGGCGTGGCCAAAGCACAGAAGGGCTTGGATTTAATTCTGTGGGCAATCAGAAGCCTTTGGAGCATTTATTTTCAACTAAGCTTGTAATTTGTAGATAATTGTAGATTTCCATGCAGGAGGAAGAAATAACGCAAAGAGATCCTGTGTAATGTCACCTCCCTTCCCCCAGTGGTTGGTTTTGTTGTTTAGTCGCTAAATCGTGTCCGATTCTTTTGTGACCCCATGGACTCTATAGCCCACCAGGTTCCTCTGTCCATGGGATTTCCCAGGCAAGAATACTGGAGTGGGTTGCCATTTCTCTTCTCCAGGGGATTTTCCCCACCTAGGGATTGAACTCAAGTCTCCTGCATTGGCAGGCAGATTCTTTACTGCTGAGTCACGGGGGAGCCCCTCCCTCCATGATTATATCTTGCAAAACTATACTGTAGGGTCACAACCAGGACACTGACATGGATACAAGCCACCCATTTTGCTCAGTGGTGTATGTATGTGTGTGTACCTGTGAATGCGTATAGGTGTGTATTTGTGTCCCTGTGAGTGTGTATGTGAGTGTACATGTGTAGGTAAGTGTATATACACATGTTTTTAGTTCAGTGCAGCGAGTAGGCTTGTGGGGCTACTCACACATTTATCTATCATTTCACAGTAAAAGAAAAGAGCTTGTAAACCTGAAATATGACAGATGGGATTCAAGCCCCCACTGACCACTCCCATTACTGGTCTCTGCTGCCTCTCCCAGAGTGACCCTTAAGAGATCTCTTTGGTGTGAAGACCTCCACAGCTCCGCCCTATGTAGGTGGGAAGATGTAGTATCATTAATTTCCTAGGATGGCTAGAAAGTAAAAACAATACCACGTGGACTGTATGTGCCTGTGGTGGGATGTAACAAGAAGGGAATTTCACCTCTGTGACCTTCTTTCCCCAAACCCCAAGCCTGGTCTAACCTCGAGGAGAACATCAGGCAGACCCAGATTGGAAGGTGTGTCACAAAACACTTGAGCTGTATTCCCCTAAATGGCCAAGATCACCAAACACAAGGCATGATGGAGAAAGTCACCAGCCAGAGGACCAAGGTAACTAGAGCACTAAACGTCACGTGCACCCTGGATGTGTGCTGGTGTGGGCACCTGTGGACTCTAAATAAAGTCTGGAATCGAGTGAATAATGATACCAGGATTGGTGCAGGACCCAATCATGCAGAATGACATTATGGGAAATTCAAACTGAGTGAGAGACACGGGCAAACACTCTGTACTATCTTTGCAACTTTTAGTACTTTTAGTTGCAAAGATAGCACAGAATGTTCTCATATGTCCCACACTCAGAGTTCAATGGCACCCCCTTGAAGTTCACAAGGGACCCCAGGGAGCTCATACATTCCAAAGTATACAAAGTACAAAATTCAAATTTCCCCTCCAGCATCTTCTACCCCAAATTTACTACCTAGCAGCTAGGACACGATATGGATTTTCTGCCATCTTTGGGAGTTCTTTTATAAAAGCAACTTCCAGTGCCTGATGACAGGCTCATCTTTGCAGACGAGTCCTAAATCGGAGGGAAGTCTCTGAAAAGACCCTCACTTGGTCATATTTCAAATAACATAAAACTCACATAGTCAGAACTTCTTCCTGGCACCAGGCCCTCTGCCTCCTCACCCCAGCCCACCAAATAGGAACTGTCTTTAGCTCCATTTCCAAGAGGAGGAAACTGAGGCCTGAGTTACAGCCACTCATGATGGGAGTGGAATTCGGTTCTTGCCTCTGATGGTAACACACAGCATCACCGCCCACTCCCTGGGGCTTCTCTCCCACAGTTCTTCCTTCCCTGCTTCTTTCCTCCCTTCCTTCCTTCCTCTGTCCCTCCCTCCCTCTCCACCTCGCTCTCTTTCTTTCCCTTCCTACTTTCTTTCCTTCTCTCTCTCTCCAGATCAGCAGCATCAGCACCACCAGAACACACATCGTCAGGAGCCCGTGGGGCAGTGGTGGGCACGTACCATCCTGAGGGGTCCACTTAGAGCATCTCCCCTCATAAGGGGTGCTAGTGAAAAGCCTCCAGGCCCATCTGACTCCAGACAGCGTGCTGGGCTGGGATGGAAACTTCGGGAGGCTCCATGACTAGGTTCCAGGATACTTGGATCTCACGCTTCAGCCAGGCACTTAATTGGCATCTTCCTCTTTCTAGCCTAGGAAATGGCTTTAAAAAGCTCTGCAGAACCTAGTCCTGGGAACCCTGTCTCTGCCAATCCATCACGTCCCCAGGGAGGCCACTCTGCCAGCCCAGGAGAGGCCTGGGCTGGCTCTTGGCACTAACCACAAGTGGCCTATTCTGGTGGGTCCCATGGGTGGCTCACCCCCACCCTAATGATACAGCCACAGACCCCAAGCACCTCAAAGTCTTATACCATCTCCTGCACAGAGCAAGCCCTGGGGAAGGGATACTGTGAAGGGGAAGACTGTGGACACAGGACTCTGTCTTGTCTCCTCTGATTCCGGAGGCAGGAAGCACTCTGTCCAAGTTCGCTGCTCTGCAGCCTGGATTCAGCACCACCTCGGCCTGTTTCTTCTGATGCCCAACCTCGACTTCCCCATCTGTAGAATAGACTGACCATCGTTTCCATCCCGTGGGGGTGTCATGAGGACTAAGCGAGATGCTGCAGCAAGGGAGGCCAGGCTGGCACCAGCTCAGTGAATGTATAACAAGAGAAAGGTCAGAAATTAAAGGAAAAACTGTGTGTGAGCTAAGTCGCTTTAGTCACGTCCAGCTCTTTGTGACTCTATGGACTGTAGCCCCCCAGGCTCCTCTGTCCATGGGATTTCCCAGGCAAGAATGTTGGAGTGGGTTGCCGTGACCTCCTCCAGGGGATCTTCCCCACCCAGGGATCAAACCTGAGTCTCTTGCATCTCCTGCATTGACTGGTGGGTTCTTTACCACTAGCACCACCTGGGAAACCCAAACAGAAAAATGGGGCATGGCAGGGCAGTTCTGACGGGGCCCTTGAACCAGGGATGAATGAACCGTTCCCAGTGGGTACACCTCTCAGGAGGAAGTAGACATTTGAAAATGCTTGTGGAAAACAGGAGCTCTTCCCATGTTGGGGGGAGCCATCCAGCCCCATAATCCTACGCCAGGGCCCAATGAGAAAAGAAACCTTGGGGCCTTTGTTCAAAAAGTATTGAGACTTTCTAAACAGTGGCGGCAGAGCATTAAAGTCAGTATGAGGTGCTTCAGAGAGGGCCTGTGTGACCACCCAAGTCGCACACCCACAAAGCCAGCCTGGCTCAGGGGTCTCTCTGCCTTCAGAGAGTGAAATCTGGAGACCGCTGTTAGCAGATACCTTTACCCAAGCAGTCTAGCCACACACTCCTTCTCCTCCAATAGTTCCCCGAAGTGCAAATCGATCTAGGGGTCAGAGTGGCCCACACCATTAACAAGAGGGGCAGTGGGAGAAGGGGAAGGGACCCTGGGAAAAGTCAAAGTGTCACCACGCAGCTCCAGGAGATAAGCTGATGATAGCCAGCAGCCGCCAGGCATTTGCCACGATGCCATAAACGGCACTTGTCTACTTCCTGGGGTCTAGGAAGGAAGTCAGCTCACACACAAGGGACCCCTGCTCCAGTCCAGGCAGTGGGTGGGCGCTTAGAGCCTTCAAGCGCCCCCAGAGCACGCTGCAGGATGGAGCCAGCCACCGATGGGACCATGGGGCACAGGGATGACCAACCTTCCCAGAGCATCCCCGGTGCCTCTGGCCACTGGGAGCCTACAGATTCAGGGGCAGGGGGATGCTCCTGCCTGAGAACCTCAGTTCCTCTGGAGGGCTTCTGATGAGGGTGCACAGCGGAGGGGAAGGAGTTGGGCCCCTCAAAACAAAACGAAAGGACTCTGGCACTGGGGACACTGCGGAGCAGCCAGGGCCCTGTGGGCCGTGGGGAGTTGGGGAGGGCCATGTGGCAGGAGGAACAGGGGAGTACAGGGTGGGGGGTCCGCTGCTCACCTCACGCCTGAGACAGTGCCAGCAGAGGTGGCCGCAGACAGAGACCAGGCCCCGTCCTCAGGGAGTCAAGGCTCCAGGGCAATTACGGACAGATAGCGCTTCTCGCCCCTGCCCAACAAACATGCCCCTCACTGTCCAAAAGTTCTCCCAATAGACAAGAAGAAACTACAGGACCCAGCCATGCAGTCTCCCCCAATGCTGCTCTGTGTGGCCTCAACTAACCATCAGAACCTCCATCCTACAGAGGAGGAGCCTGAGGGTCAGAGAGGAACAGCATCTCTGGAGTCACATTGCTGATCAATGGCAAAAGCAGTATTTAACCCAGATCTGAGTCACCTTCGGGGTCTCCTAGGGCATCCTAGGTGGCACTAGTAGTAAAGAACTCAACTGCCAATGCAGGAGACATAAGAGGTGCAGGTTCGATGCATGGGTCAGAAAGATCCCCTGGAGGAGGTCACGGCAACCCACTCCACTATTCTTGTCTGGAGAATCTCATGGCTATAGTCCATGGGGTCACAAAGAATCAGACACTAGTGAGGCAACTTAGCATACATGCAGGCTTCTTTCCAATCTTAGGAAGTCCTCCTCTCCTCCAGGGATGGCTATATCCCCTTTGCCCACCCACCCCTGAACTCTGTCCTCCAACCACCCACCTTGGGAAGGGCCCACTGACTCATACACACACACACGTACAGATACACACACAGAGACACACACTGGCTTTAGAATTTCCCCACAATGGATTTTGTTGGTGGTCCAATGGTTAAGAGTCTGCCTTCCAATGCAGGAGACATGGGTTTAATCCTTGATCAGGGAACTAAGATTCCAAGTGCCTTGGGGTAACTAACCTTGCGTGCTCAAACACTGAGCCTGCAAATCACAGTGAAAGACCCCGTATGCCTCAACTAAGACCCGACGCAGCCAAATAAATAAATATTTAAAATAAAAATATTAAAACAAGAATTTCCCCTCAGTTGGCTTCTTGCCCTGGGTGGCATGATGGGAGATGTTCACACACACACACACACACACACACACACACACACACACACACCCTTGTTTTCATCTCATCGAATGCAGAGATGACTACATCCCCACTCCCGTATCTTTTGGAAACAGCACTTAGAATTTTCTTGCAGGACTCTCGACTTCAAGTCAATTCCCTATTGTTTGGGTAGTGAAAAAGTTGGCTTAAAGCTCAACATTAGAAACTAAGATCATGGCATCTGGTCCCATCTCTTCATGGCAAATAGATAGGGAAACAGTGGAAACAGTGGCTGACTCTATTTTTCTGGGGTCCAAAATCACTGCAGATGGTGATTGCAGCCATGAAATTAAAAGATGCTTGATCCTTGGAAGGAAGGTTATGACCAACATAGACAGAATATTAAAAAGCAGAGACATTACTTTGCCAACAAAGGTCCGTCTAGTTAAGGCTATGGTTTTTCCAGTAGTCATGTATGGATGTGAGAGTTGAACTATAAAGAAAGCTGAGCACCAAAGAATTGATGCTTTTGAACTGCGGTGTTGGAGAAGACTCTTGAGAGCCCTTTGGACTGCAAGGATATCCAACCAGTCCATCCTAAAGGAGATCAGTCCTGGGTGTTCATTGAAAGGACTGATTTTGAAGCTGAAACTCCAATAATGTTGCCACCTGATATGAAGAGCTGACTCATTTGAAAAGACCCTGATGCTGGGAAAGATTGAGGGCAGGAGGAGAAGGGGACGACAGAGGATGAGATGGTTGGATGGCATCACTGCCTCAATGGACATGAGTTTGGGTAAACTCCAGGAGTTGGTGATGGACAGGGAGGCCTGGCGTGCTGCAGTTCATGGGGTCACAAAGAGTCAGACACGACTGAGCTACTGAACTGAACTGAACTGAGGGGAACCCCATTTCGAGGGTCCAAGGGTGGACATGTAACTCAGTCCTGGCCCATCAGCTTATTGCATCCTCCAGGCCTCAGCGATTGATTCACAGGCAGGAAGATGACCCAAATCAATCCAGTCTGTTAATTCTGTGAAACTGTTGGAAAGAAATAACCTGGGTTTCTATTGGAAGAGGAGTGGGAGGATGTAAATCTCGAGCTGCCAGGAGTTGAGTGGAAAGGAAGACAGAGCCAGTGATGGAGAAAAATCAAGTCCTGGTGCAGGATTTGATCTCCTGGATCCAGTTATGCCTGAAGCCAGCACCAGACCATTTCAGTTCCATAAAAATCTTTTTTCTTAAGTCTATTCAGTCAGAGTTTGTGTCACTCATGACAGAAAGAGCCGTGAGCAGTATTCTGTCTTTTTCTTTTATGAAGGATACAGACACACAGGAGCAGACTCCACACTTGGCTCTCAAACAGAGTGCCCAGAACTTGGAGAAACTCCCAAAGCTGGCCCAAGGAAGGCTTTGGAATGGAGCCTGTGCCTCTCACTGACTTTTCTTTCTAAGGCAGTTTGACCAAGAGTTCTTCCAAAGAGTGCTCTTGTCCCCCTCATGTAGCACAGAGAGCCTCCAATCCTTGTGGGAGGCAGAACCCTGTCTTTTGGTGCAGACACCTGGCATAATATCCCTTGAATTTGGGCAGGACTGTGAATAAGATGGAATATCAGTTCCAAGAAGAAGTCCCAAGTCAATCAGTTGACTTGAAGTTTCTCCAAGGGGAGATTACCTGGGACAGGCCTGGTTTAATCAGGTGAAGTATTAAAAGAGACAGGCCCTCCTGAATCAGAGTTTGAAACCGTGAGGCCTGAGAGGGTCACATGGTAAGGGTCTAGAAGTAGCCTGTAGAAGCTGAGAGTAGTTCCTAGCCAACAGCTACAGGACAAAGGCATCTCAGTTCTGAGTCTTTGACAACTTGAGGGAGCTTATTGCTCAGTTGCTCAGCCATGTCTGGCTCTCTGCATTCCCATGGTCTGCAGGATGCCAGGCTTCTCTGTCCTTCACTATCTCCTGGAGTTTGCTTTAACTCATGTCCATTGAGTCGGTGATGCCATCCAACCATCTCATCCTCTGTCACCCCCTTCTCCTCCTTCCCTCTTTCTCAGCACCATGGCCAAAGTACTGGTGCTTCAGCTTTAGCATCAGTCCTTCCAATGAATATTCAGTGTTGATTTTTTTTTAAGATTGACTGGTTTGATCTCCTTGCAGTCCAAGAGACTCTTGAGAGTCTTCTCCAGCACCACAGTTCAAAAGCACCAACTCTGAAGATAGTCTTCGGTGGGTAAGCCTCCCGACGAGAACCCAGCTCAGCCCACTCCACGGCTGCAGCCTTGTCAGACTCTGAGCAGAGAGCTCAGCTAAAATGTGCCAACTTCTGAACCACAGGCACCCTGAGTGCTTGTTCAGCCACTAAGTTTATGGCTATTTGTTACACAGTTTTGAAGATGAACAGACTTCTCCTCTGCCTGGCTGACCTCCTCTTTGTTCAGGTCTCAAAGGTCACCACCTCTTAAGTCTTCCTGACCCCTGCTGTAGGCAGAACCCCCACCCCCACCCCATCCCATCAGCTTCCAGTCTCTTGCCCACTTTAATGACCTTCTAGCCCTTCTACCTGCCACAGCATGGACACCACAAGCCTGCTGATTCTTTACCCATCTCCCCTGTGGATATGGAACTCCGGGGGAGGTGGGGGTGGGGGTGGGGGAGGGGAGGTGGGGAGGTGGGGGAGGGGAGGCGAGGGGGGTGGGGTGAGGGAGGGGAGGCAGGAAGGTGGGGGAGGGGAGGCGGGGCGTGGCCTGACTGTCTACTGGCTGCCGTTCATGCCCTGGGATAAGAACTTGGCAAAGGAGAAGGCTTCTATCAACACTGGTTGAATGAACGAGTGAATGAATGAATGAAAAAGCAATTGAATGAAGAACCAGCCAATTTTAGCTGCTCAGAAGCCCTGCCCAGTTGCAGCTCTTGCAGGGAGCAGATAAGCATGTAGTTTCCAAAGTTCCGGTGCCTCTAGAGCAGCTGAAGTGCTCCCTATGTCCTCTGTGGCTCATAGGGCCGAGAATCCCCTCCCAAGGTGTGCGCACACTCAAAGTCAGCAAACTTCTTCCCAGAGCCTGGGTGCTCAGGCCTCATCCCCACACTGGCCCTGCCCCCCAGGAGCCTGTGGCCCTGTCAACTGAGCTCTCCATGCCTTGGTCTTCTTATCTACAAAATGGGTACAAGAGGAAATTCCCTGGTGCTCCAGTGGCTAAGACTTCACCTTCCAATGCAGGGCGTGCAGGTCTGATCCCTGGCTGGGGAGCTAGGATACCACATGCCTCGTGGCCAAAAAACCAAAACATGAGACAGAAGCAATGTTGTAGCAGATTTAATGAAGACTTTGAAAATGGTCCATATAAAAAAAAAATCTTTTTAAAAAATGGGTTCAGTTCAGTTCAGTTCAGTTCAGTAGCTCAGTCATGTCTGATTCTGCGACCCCTTGAATCGCAGCACACCAGGCCTCCCTGTCCATCACCAACTCCCGGAGTTCACTCAGACTCACGTCCATCGAGTCAGTGAGGCCATCCAGCCATCTCATCCTCTGTCGTCCCCTTCTCCTCCTGCCCCCAAGAGTTTAACTGGCTCCCAAGACTTTTTGAAGATTAGATGAACTCCTTTATACCCAGTTGTACCCAACTCATTTGTCCCTAAAAGGGGCCCAATTCACTTTAACAACTATTACAATGGAAATGAATTTAGAAGGGTGGTTTCCATCAAGAATCACCCCCTCAACTTTCTTGGTGCCAGCTGCAGTGTCTGACTGGCTCCATCTGGGCCATGAGACCAGAGGAGGAGATACAGCAGACCCTTAGCATAGTGACACCCCAGAGCTGTGGTTAGAAGGGCTGTGTGAGCAGTTGAGGATGTCAGTTTAGCACGTGATGTCTTAGCTTGGGGGGTTTCCCAGAGAGAAGCCATGGTCCTCCCCCTTCCTGCCCTGAGCAGATCCCGAGTCTCCCCACCCCCACTACCAACTTCACTGAGCAGGAAACAGAAATGCCTGGGCCCCCAGCCAACAGACGAAAGAAACCCAAGCCTTTGGGGAGGGCAAAGAGGTGCATGCCAAGGGCAGAGGGCCACCAGGCCCAGGGCTGTGAAGCTGTGGGTGACCCTGGAGAAAGCAGAGACCTGCCAAGCCCATCTCTGGGCTGGGGTCCCAGCAGGGCCCACACCTCCAGTGGTAAGGCGTGGCCAAGAGGCCCCAGATTCACACTGGGACCAAGAGGGGGCCATGAGTACTCCTAGCACATGGTGAGATGTGCCAGCCACAATCCCATCTCTTACTGACTCCCACCCCGGGCTTCCCCAGGCTGCCCGCTCCTTCCTCGTTCTAGCTGGGTCCCAAGGTGCCCAATAGAGCAGAAGTGTCCTGGAAAGAGGGTGTCGCCAGAGCGTTACCCCAGCAGCCCTCGATGCCCTATCTCACCCCGTCAGCCAGTGCATTTCGTCACGTGCCCCAGAAGTGAGCCACCCAGACTCAAAAGCTGTGCTCAGTGCCCCCGACTAGCATGTCAGCATGCTAACTGACTGGATGCCCCTGCTGGCTCAGATGGTAAAGAATCTGCCTGCAATGCGGGAGACCCAGGTTCGATCCCTGCGTTGGGAAGATCCCCTGGAGAAGGGAATGGCTACCCACTCCAGTATTCTTGCCTGGAGAACTTCATGGACAGAGGAGCTGGTGGGCTACAGTCCATGGAGTTGCAGAGTCGGGCACGACTGAGAGACAAACACTTTCACTTTCAACGTGCCAGCAAATTGACAGCAGCTAAGTGAAGTGAAACTTGTCACTCTTTAGTCACTAAGTCGTGTCCAATTCTTTGTGACCCCATGGACTGCAGTATGTCAGGCTCCCCCATCCTCCACTATCTCTTAGAGTTTGCTCAGATTCATGTCCATTGAGTCGGTGATACTGTCTAACCATCTCATCCTCTGTCAAACCCTTCTCCTCCTGCCTTCAGGCTTTCCCAGCATCAGGGTAGTTTCCAATGAGTCAGTTCTTTGCATTAGGTGGCCAAAGTATTGGAGCTTCAGCTTCAGCATCAGTCCTTCCAATGAATATTCAGGGTTGATAAGTGAAACTTAACATCCAGTAACTTTCACATGACACCCAAGCAAAAGACACCCTCACAGGCTCCTTGAGGAAACTACACTCCCTCCGCCCAACCCTTGAGCCTCCTGCCCCTCTCTGCAGCCAGCTGGTCACCCAAGAGGCACTTCGCCACCCTTGGTGGAGCAGGGCTGATAGACAAGAGCAGCCCATGTCCACCAACAGCCAGATGTTGGCAGATTTGAAATCAGCCCTGAGCCCACGAGGGCATCTGCCCTGTGCAAGCCTGCTAATTGGCTGCAGGAGACACAAGAGCTGGGCCACAGCCACACAGAGTGAGGAAATGGAACCATGGGAGGGGAAGGCAGCTGCTGACCCTCACCTATGCAAATTTAGCTAAGTGGGCATCCCTCCCTCTGTGTTAGGTATCTCTCTCTCTGACCTGCCAGAAGGAGGCCGTCTCAGCCTGATTTCGGAGTCACCTGGAAAATGCAGATGCCAGAGTCCACTGCAGAGATTCCAAAGCAACTGGTCTGGGGCATGGCCTGGACACCAGGATTTTAAAAGCCCTTTGGATGACTCCAAAGGCAGACAGGGTTGAGAACACAGCTCCAGGTTTAGGAGCAGAGCCATGGCCCATGGAAAAAAAGGCTGGACCCTACCCAACTGCAAGGATCACAGAGTCTTAGATGTAAGCTGAGCCTTAGAGTTGTGCAGTTCACAACCTGTTGGAGGCAGGGGGAGAAACTGAGCATTGAACACTCTTTGTTGATATATAACAACATGGTTCAAACCCTGGCCCTGCTGTTTGTTCAGGAATTTGTACTCCAAATTCCCTCCAACTCTCTAATGGCCTGGAGAGGGAGACAGAAAACAAAGAATCTCACAAGTGAATATATAATGACAGATTTGATAAACATGTGTGATAGAAAAGATGAGTCAGGTAATGCAGGAGGCAAAATAATGTTCTCGCAAAGATGTCCAAGCCACAGTCTTCAGACTCTATAAATATGTTAGGTTATATGACAAAGAGAAGAAAAGGCTGCAGAGAGAACTGAGGTTACTAAACAGCTGAACTTTTTTTGCTTAACATATGACACTAGATTTTTTTTCTTAATTTTAAACGTTAGGTACAGTTGGAATATGTGACAATTTCATATGCATAGATTGGAAGGTCTTAAAGTTGTGGAATCACTTAGGCAGGAAACAGGATTAAGAAATACATGAGAAATCAGGAGATGAATGAAAACATCTAGACAAATTAGAACAACCCACTTTTAAGTGAACAAGGTAAAATATTTTTAAATTTCTACTCATTTTATTTTATATTTCAGGTTATACTGAGAAAATCTTTTTTACTTTTTTATTAATTATTTTTATTGAGGTATAATAGACATACAACATTATATTTGTTTCAGGTGTACGACATAAGGATTCAATAATTGTGTACATTGAGAAATGATCACCACAATAGCTAACATCCATCCCCATGCTGCTGCTGCTAAGTCACTTCAGTCATGTCTGACTCTGTGCGACCCCATAGACGGCAGCCCACCAGGCTCCCCCATCCCTGGGATTCTCCAGGCAAGAACACTGGAGTGGGTTGCTGTTTCCGTCTCCAATGCATGAAAGTGAAAAGTGAAAGTGAAGTCGCTCAGTCGTGTCAGACCCTCAGCGACCCCATGGACTGCAGACTTCCAGGCTCCTCCATCCATGGGATTTTCCAGGCAGGAGTACTGGAGTGGGGTGCCATTGCCTTCTCCGTACATGGTTACAAAATATTTTCCTTTTTTTCTGCTGGTGAGGACTTCAAGTTAATCTACTCTCAGGAACTTGTGTTTATTTATTTGGCTTCGCTGGGTCTTAGTTGTGGCACAGGGGCTTAGCTGCTCCAGGGCACATGGGATCTTCCCAGCTCAGGGATCGAACCAGGGATCTTTAGTTGTGGCTTGTAAACTTAGTTGCAGTGTGTGGGCTCTAGCTCCATGACCAGGGATTGAACCTGGGCACACTGCATTGGGAGCATGGACTTTTAGCCACTGGACCACTGGGGAAGTCCTTCTTAGCAACTTTTAAATATGCAATCTGGTATTATGAACTATTGTCCCCATGCTATAAGTTACATCCCCATGATTTATGTATCTAAACAGCTGACCTTGAGATGAAGCAATTATCCAGGATGATCCAGGTCCAATGTAATCACAAAGATCCTTCAGAATGGAAGATAACGTATATATAATGTTACATGGCAATGACATCTCAAAAAAAAAAACAAAGTGGAAGAGAATTGGAGAGAGTCAGAGAGATGGCAGACTGAGAAAGACTTGGCCTTGAGCTTGCTGGAGGCAGGGGCCACCGGCCAAGGCTCTGAATTCTGCCAACAATCCAAACAAGCAGGAAACAGGTGCTTCCCAGATCTCTAGGAAGGAGTGCAGCCAACCACCACCTTGGGAGACCCCAAAACCACAAGTACGTGGAGCCCCCTGCACTTATGACCCATGCACACTCAGCTCATAAAGGCTGTTGTTTACATCCACTCCGTTTGTGAGGATGGGGCACAGCAGCAAATAGAAAAGCTACCGATCCGGTCAGTGCCCAAAAGGAGGGTGGAGTCTAGTCTGGGGCGGAGTCTAGTCTGGGGGCGGAGTCTAGCCTGAGGGTGGGAGAAGGCTTCCTGAAGAAGCCGCTCTTGAGGGGAAAGGGGAGACAGAGGGAACAGAAGGTATGAGGGCCCCTAGGCAGGAGGAAACCTTGTGCAAGTGACTAGAGGGCAGACCCCTGGGGACGTCACCACACTCACTGAGCCTCAGTTTCCTCCTCTGTGAAATGGGACTGTAAGAGCATTTCCTAGTTTGAGGGTAAAGAGGGCCTGGGAGCCCTGTGGTGACAGAGCAGACAGCCTGGGCCCTACAGTCAGACCAGAGCTGGACTCAGTCCGGTCTTCTGGTCACCTCTGGGTGACCCAAGCAGCCCACAGCCCCTCTCTGAGCCTTGCTTCTCAATCTGTTGGATGAGAGCATGCTGGGAGAGCTTGACAAGTCCTGGTTATGTATCCTCATCATCATCGATGGGAGACTGGGGCTCAGAGATGGGAAGTCACATGCTCAGGGTCACACGGAGACCCCGAGGCTGACCTTCCTCCTCCCGGTGTCCAGGTAGGGACAGAGCTCAGGCCACAGCCTCACATGCCCCCCACAAGCCTCCACTCTGATCAACACCATCCTCGCTCATCGGCAAAGTTCGTTCTATGTTGGCACAACGATCCCAAGGTTTCTACATGCACATATCAGCAGCCTTGATGAAAACCAGCTGTGAGGTTTAAAATAGCCTCCCCAGGCTTCCAGAGATACCAGGTCCCTGGCTGAGGGAGGAAAATTCAGGCCCAAGGTTGGAACACCATCTTCAAAGAAGAATAACAGCTGCCATGCGTCCAGGCCCAGAGACAGCCTGAGAGATGGGTGAGCGGAACTTCCCAGAGAAGCATGGGTGCAGAGGAAAGCAGGGGGTGAGAGGGGGGGTCCAGAAAGTCCCCCAAAGTGGGGCATCGTCTTACCCTTGTCAAGTCTTTCTTTCTCCTCTCCTCCCCCTATCTCTCTTCTTTCATCAACTAATAATTCAAAGATCGGGCTGTGGACAGACATTACCTAGCCTCCACCCCCACAAGCCGTGTGATCATAACCAAGTGACTTCACTCCCTGAGCCTCAGTTTCTTCACCTGTCAGACGGGGTCCCCGCTTCACCAGGGGGTCCTGAGGGTCCACAGGACAGTGCAGTGAAGAGCTGACAGATGAGCCCATCGTCAGGTGCCTGACAGCTGGCTGCTACCCCAGAAGATGGTGACGGTGGCGGCAACCCCTCCTTCCCCAGTCCTTCTCCCCTCCCCCAGCCCCCAGTCCTCTCCCTGCCCCCCTTGGGGCTCCTGGCCTGGCCCCTGGCAGGCTGAAGACAGATGATGGGATCTCGGAGCAGGGGGCCTGTTGGGCCAAATTCCACCCTCAGGGCAGCCCTGTTGCCCAGATGCACCCCACCTCTGGCTTGAAGAGGGAACCAAGGCCAGACATGAGGCCCACATTCCCCATCAACTGTCACAATAACTCACAGGGGCTGCTTGGTTCACGATTGCCTCCACACCTAGATTGGTGTGTGGCACATAGTAGGTGCTCAATAAATATCTGCTGCTTGGCTGATGTGGTACTGTTATTGTCCCTATCTTACAGGTGAGAAACAGGCTCCCAAAGGTCAGCCGGCATGTAGCAGAGTACAACCCTCAGAGTTTGAGGGAACCCAGGCTTAGAGGGGAAAGGTATAGTCCAAGGTCCGCAGAAGCAGAACGTGAATCCAGCTCCACTGGCACCAAAGCGTGAGTTTTAACCACCAAATGACACCCCATTTACCACCTCCTCTAGCCAACTCCTGCACTCAGCTTCCTTGCAGGCCTTCCATGCACATGCTGTGTTGTCTTAAGTAACTCACACAACCTCTCTGAGCCTGTTTCTGCATTTATAAAACAGAAAACCCACCTTGCTGCACTCGGGCAGAACCTCCCTCAGCTCATTTTTTCCTCTGGCTTCTCAGCCTCTAGTGGCTGGCTCAGACATGCAGTCCATGCCAAATAAATCTTTGTTGATGAATTGAAGAGACAAGTTTACTTTAGAGCATCAAAGTCCGCTCGGAAGGTCTCTGGGTTCGTTGTCTCCGTGAACATATGCCTTCTCTCTTCACTTTAAAGAAGGAGAAACTGCAAAAAGCAGATGATGATTTAGGTGTGTGGTTTTTGCGAGAAAGATGTAAGCTGTTGGCAGACCCCTCAGGCCCTTGGAGAAAAGACCTCCTACATCAGAAAATAAGCCAATGAATGTGAATCATCAGGCTTTCCATTAAAATAAAATGTCAAAGGACTAGCTATCATACCGGCGGTGAGCCCAACCTCAGAGGAGGGTTCTGACCAACACCCGGTCCTGGTGCTGATGGCATGGGCTGCAAAGGAGCCTCTCTCCTCTTCTCACACTGGAAGGTTGTGCCAGGCTCCAGGAGACCCCAGTGAACAAGCTAAACCCAGTCCCAAGCCCAAGGGACCTCAGAGCTCAGCAGGAGGAGACCTGGATGGTTCTGGGCGGAATCCTGAGGTTCCCAGTGGGCACATTCAAGCACCATCTGGTGGTTTCTGGAGATCACAAAGAACTTTCCAGAGATGGGGGGAAACATGCTTTGCCAGCACAATGTCACCTTAGGGCCAATGTCAAGCGGCAGCCATCAGGGAAGCCCCATGCCCCTTGCAGGAGCCCCCAGATGGCAGCCTCTGGTTTTCATGCTGAGGGGCTCTGGGGGTCTCAGGGGTTCTCCCACCCCATGCCCACATCCTGGCCTTCACCTCCATGGCTCACCTTCTCTACCCTAGGGGCCCATGCAGCAGAGCCCATCCCAGCCACCTGAGGGCTGTCCCTGTCACAGACAGCTTCAACCCGCAGCGTCCTGCCAGGCTGACTACAGCAGGAGCTGCACAGACTTGCTGGCCTCTGGTTCAGGGGAACAGAGCTCACCTGGCCTTCAGCAGAACGGTTGGGAGAGCGTGTTTATCATGGGCTCCACATCCTGACCTGGGCTCCTGGCTGTTTCCATGACTGGGGGCCCTGGGAGTGGGGATCACTTTTACACACTTTAAAGACCCTTCCAGCTGATCCCATCACCACCACTGCTGCTGGCCTGGAAAGACCATGGTCCAGCTGGGGTCAAACATGCTCATACTGCCAGGGAGAGTGAGGGGACAGGACCAGGGCAGTCACATACACGGGGACCAGGGTTCAGAAAGGCCCCACACTTGGTTTAATGCTATGCTGTTGCCATCTTGAAAGTATTGATACTTTTCAAACAAGGAGTTGCACATTTTTATTTTGCACTGGGTCCCTAATTCCATAGCCCATCCTGGGAGAGGGGCTTTGAGGGTCCAGCCGAGGAGATCCGTCACCTGGAGATTCCCAGATCTCATGAAAGGCTTCAGAAATGGAAATCATCACAAACCACATCCCCGTGCCCACACCAGGGGCCCAAGTGCCCACTTGCCTGCATACATTCACAATCACACAGCTGTGTTCCTGGGAGTCCACTGGGGCCCCCCACATTCACACACACTCATACCGGTCCTGTGTCACCTCCAGCCACATGTTTTCTGCTCTGGGAGGGGCTCAGGAGACCTCAAAATGCCACTCCAGCTCCCCTAGGCCACTGAGAAAGCAGTGAAAAACTCAGGGAGCGGGGCCATCAGGAACAGGCCCCTGTCTGCCCCTAACCCCCAGGAAAGGCAAGTTCTCCTCCCTCACCCAGGATCCCACTAAATCCCCAGACAGCTCTATGCAGAGCCCTCCACACACCTGATCCAGCTGAATTCCCACAGTCACTCATGTGGTAGCATTTGTATTATACCCATTTTAAGGATGGCAAAACTGAGACTCCAAGAAGTGAAGCTGCTGACTGGAACAACGGCAGGCAGACTGGGGGACTCCATGCCGGACAGTGACTCCTGAGACACGACAAGCCCCCAACCCCAGCTCACAGCAGACCTGCCCCTCCCCGCTCCCGCCCCCCACCTTCAGGATGCTCCCCCCAAGGCTGCTCAGCCTAGTTCATGGAGGGGGGTTCTCCCAGTTTAGCCAGTGCTCACCCCTCTTCTCACCACAGGCACAGGTAGGGACAAGTCAGTGCCCAGGGGTCCTCAGTTTTCTCTAAAGCCCCTGTCCCTCTGCCCTAGCCCCTTGGCCAGCCTTACCCTTTGACACCACAGACCAGGCAGTGGGAAGGAGCTGCTGGAGTGATTACAGCTGCTGATTACCTACAGATAACACACAACAGCAGGACACCCTGAGGGTGTAGGAGCAGATGTGGGCGTGTGCACTGGAGGTGGGGCAGGCAGGTCAGCCCTTTGGCCGAGTTCAGGGCTCCCTGGGGCCACAGCAGGAGTTCCAGGGACCTTTCTACACCTTGATGCATCTCAGATTCTAAATGGAACTTTCTGAATGTTCCAAGGAGAACATTCCTGTGGCCCTAAATAGAGGCTCCTCTCCCGGGGATGCTGAACAGTCTCCAGGGCTTCTTGGTGGTGGGGGGCACTCCTGAATCTTGGGGACAGGGCTCTGTGGGGCCAGTTGGCTCCATGAGCAGGAGGAAGAGGGGACCCAGCAGGCCTGCGGCCGCCCGCCTCTCTGCCGGAGCTTGAGCCTGTCCAGGCCCCGCGGCCCAGGCCTTATTTGGTAAGAAGAGCCTGCGCTGCCAGCCACTTGGGCTGTGAGCTGACGGGACACAGGAGTCCCTGAGCCAGCCCCATGCCCGCTGGCCTGGCAGCCCGGGTCCGCCCACCTGGCCTCCTCACCCGGCCCCTGGGCCAGAGGCTGGCAGAGTTGGAGGTGCGAGATCCCAGGGGTCATGCTAAGGTTGGGGCCGCCTCCCTTGGATCCCCATCCAGCCATGGGAGAGGGATTCCCCAGCTTTTGCCTATATATGGCTGAGGAGAGGCGGCGCGCTTGGGATGGGCCCGCGGGCCCTGGAGGTATTGTCTTAAGAGGGTGCTTGGCATCGGGCAGTGATGCTTCGGATTCTTACAAAAACCTGGCAGGGACATTGTTTGACAGCTCTGACAGCGTGCTGGAGTCTCTACGGGGAGCCCGCCCCTGGGGGCCGAGGGCATGTGACGCGTCAGCTGCCTGCCCGGTCCTGGCAGGAGGGAGGCCAGGCCGGGCAACCATGCTCATGTTCGGGAGGAGGTGGCTGGCTCAGAGCTGCCCAGCTCAGGGGAATCAGACAGGAGCGACCCCTTCTGGGTCTTGTTTTCCCGATCCACGTGTAGTGTGTGCAGAGGTGCCGCCGTGGACGCAGGGAGAAAGGTGCAGTGCAGGAGCAGGTGGGGCCCCCGCGGGCAGGGCTGCCCATCTCTGAGTCCCACGATGTGCAGCCTTAGTGGACAGACTGGTGCATCTTTGTCTCCCCATCCATGCCTCGCAAACCCAAGGAGCTGGCTGCCCCTACACCCCTGCTGACAGATGAAGAAACCAAGGCTCAAAGACAGGGTTGGGCTCTTTCTCCAACCCACTGGGGACCTTCGCAGGCCAATGTTCATTCATCCATCCTCTTGACGAACACATCCTGAGCTCTGCTCTGGGCCAGGCATCATTGTAGGGCCTGAGGCGGCAGTGGTGACCCATCCAAGAAACATTCTGTTCCCAAGGAGATAAACATCCCTTCAAATTAGGTAGAAAGGGAAGGTCTCTCTGTGCAGATGTCTTTTAAATCAAGGCCCAAAGATGAGAAGAAGTCAGTCCCGGGGGCAGACGGGGGCTGGTTTCTTCAGGCAAAGCAAACTGCTTGGAAAGGCCCTGATGCCGGTAGAGGGTGGGTCAGGTCTAGCCCAGCCAGGAGACCAGGCTGACAGAGCCGAACGAGCAGACAAGAGCAGAAGATGCAGCCAGAAGCCTCAGGGCAGATCGAGGACCCTGGGGTTGGGTTGTATTCAGAGAATCATGGGTAGCTGGCTGTTAAGCAGACATCTGACAATATAATCAGACATGCTCTGCTGTATCAGATGTTTCACTGTTGTTCAGTCACTAAGTCACGTGTGACTCTTTGCAACCCATGGACTGCAGCACACCGGGCTTCCCTGTTCTTCACTATCTCTCTGAGTTTGTGCAAGTTCATGTCCATTAAGTCAGTGATGCCATCTCAGCCTCTGCTGCCCCCTTCTTCTGCCTTCAGTCTTTTCCAGCATCAGGGTCTCTTCCAATGAGTCGGCTATTCATGTTAGGTGGCTAAAGTATTGAAGCTTCAGCTTCAGCGTCAGTGCTTCCAATGAGTATTCAGGGTCGATTTCCTTTAGGATGGACTGGTTTGATCTCCTTGCTGTTCAAAGGACTCTCAAGAGTCTTCTCCAGCACCACAGTTCAAAAGCATCAATTCTTTGGCACTCAGCTTTCTTTATGGTCCAGCTCTCACATCCATACATGACTATTGGAAAAAATATAGCTTTGACTGTATGGACCTTTGTCGGCAAAGTGATATCTTTGCTTTTTAATACACTGTCTAGGTTTGTCATAGCTTTCCTTCCAAGAAGCAAGCATCTTGTAATTTCATGGCTGCAGTCACCGTCCACAGTGATTTTAGAATGCAAGCCCCTTCGCCATGACAAGGCAGTGATCCATAATGAAAGTAAAAATGAAAGTGTTACTTGCTCAGTCGTGTCTGACTCTTTGGGACCCCGTGTACTGTAGCTTGCCAGGCTCCTCTGTCCACATAATTCTCCAGGAAAGAATACTGGAGTGGGTTACCATTTCCTTCTCCAGGGGATCTTCCCAACCCAGGGATTGAACCTGGGTTTTCTGCATTGCAGGCAGATTCTTTACTGTCTGAGCCACCAGGGAAGCTATGATCCATGAAGGGGATCATATATTTGGGCTTTGCTAAATGCTGTATGTCTGTTTTCTCATTTGATTCCTGGGCATGCCTGTGAGGAGACCAAAGTCTTATTACCGTTTTAGAAACAAGGTAATTGAAGAGCCAAGAGTTGAGATGACAGGCTCAGGTAATCATTACAGGATAGACAGGGATTCTTCAATGAACTCTGCCTGATGTCAAAGCCAGGCCCAGTACAGACCCCCTTGGGCAGCAGGGCCTGAGGGGGACAGAGCAATGTGCTTGAGGGTGGGGGGACTGACCTGGTTTGGTTCCCCTCTGCTATCCAGCCCGCTACCCCACCACACAGGGTACGTTACCAGGACTTTCCCAGTTTTAACACTGAAAGTCCAGCTTCCCAGAAACCCCTCTGTCCTGGGCATGCATTCATGTTCAGTTGCTCAGTCGTGTCCAACTCTTTGCAACCCCATAGACTGTAGCCCACCAGGCTCCTCTGTCCATGGGATTCTCCAGGCAAGAATACTGGAGTGGGTTGCCGTTTACTTCTCCAGGGGATCTTCCTGACCCAGGGATCAAACCCACGTCTCCTGCATTGGCAGGCAGATTCTTTACCACTCAGCCACCTGGGAAGCCCATGTGTTCTGGGCAGACCTGTACACTCGGTCACTCATCCTGCACGTGGCTCAGCCCTGGCCTCCAGGCACCACCAGGAGCTCAGAGAGAGAGAAGTGATCCAAAAATTCTCCCCACCTGCACACCTGGCCACACGCCCACCTCTGTCCAGGCCAGGAAGCTCCATGGGGAGGAAAGCAAATAGCAACCTGTGTATGGCTGCCGCAGCCTCCTCCCAGCACCAGGGCAACGCGGCCAGCCGGCTCCCAGCCAGCCAGCCAGTCCCAGCAGAACAAAGTGAGGGTGGGGCTGCCCACCAGGAGAGTGGATCAGGAGCAGGCCTGGCTGAGTGGGAAGGGCTTATCCCTGAGGCAAAGACTCAGGGTCACACAAGGCCTGCCTTTGACCCTAGAGACTCTGTGACCTCAAGACTCTGTGGGCCTCAGCTGCCTCTCCTGTAAAGTGGGAGAGTGACAATAGCCAGAGGTCTGCTGGATGCCAGGCCCTGTGTTAAGAGCTGTGCCAGTTATCACCTTCTGGAAGGCTTAGAGCACCCTTGGAAGGAAGAGTGCTAACTCTGTGCAGACAAGGAACAAAACCCAGAGAGGGTGAGACAGCCACCCCAGGTTACACAGCTAGTAACAGTAAAACATGGATTTGAGCTGTCTATTTCAGACCCTCACCCTGTGCAGGTGGGCAGTACACCAAAGGGGTGGACTGCAAGGGCTCTGGGGAGCCCCTTCCTGTTGATCCTGTGACCCTGGGCAAGTGGTTGCATCTTTCTGGGCCCGTTTTCCACCTACAAAGTAGGGGTAACAAGGGTCCCCACCTCCTAGGGCTGGTCATTGATACCAGGAAATTTGTATTAGGCATCTACCCTGGGCCAGGCCCTATCCTAGATGTTGATGATACAACAGAGAACAAAACAAACAAAACCCCCTGCCTAGAGTTTATATTCTGGGTGTGGGGACACAGAATTGTGGACATATAAATACATCTATGTTGGGGATGGGAATAGAGTGAAGGTGGGGTTCCCTTTGATGAGGGGGCTAGGTGGGCTGTTCAGGGCCGTGGCATTTGAGCAGAACCTGAATGAAGGGAAGAAGCAGGCAGTGCAGATGTTGGGCAGATCCTGGGGGAAAGGCATCTGGGGCCGAAGGGGCAGCCAGTGCAAAGGCCCTGAGGCAGGCTCGGGTCTGGAGTGGCTGCAGCTGAGCGAGGCCGGAGAGGAGATGCTGAAGGTGAGGCAGGCAGAGCTCTGGTTGTGCAGGGGTGAGGAACCGCTGGAGTGGTTCAAGCAGAGTGAGGACAGAATCACACGATTTTATTTAAGGATTTGTCTTCCTGCCTGTGGACAATCAGGAGGAGGCAATAATCCAGACAAAATGTGATGGTGCTTGGCCCAGCATAGGAACAGGCCAAGGTGGGGAGACAGTCACATTCTGGAGATACTCTCAAGAGTCAACAGCTTTTGAAAAGCAAATATGGTATATTAAAGTATCTATGTGGAATCTAGAAAAGTGGTATAAATGGTCTTATTTGCAAAGCAGAAATAGAGACACAGACACAGAGAACAAATCTATGGACACCAAGGGGGGGGATGGGAGAGTGAACTGGGAGCCTGGGATTGATATATATACACTATTGGTGTGGGTTTTAGTCGCTCAGTCAGGTCTGACTCTTTGCGATGTGGTGGACTATAGCCCACCAGGCTCCTCTGTCCATGGAATTCTCCAGGCAAGAGTACTGGTGTGGGTTACCATTCCCTTCTCCAGGGGATCTTCCCAACCCAGGAACTGAACCTGGGTCTTCTGCATTGCAGACAGAATCTTTACTGTCTGAGCCCCCAGGGAAGCCCCACTGATACTATGTATAAAAGAGATAACTAATGAGAACCGAATATATAGCTCAGGGAACCTTACTTAGCACTCTGTGGTGACATAAATGTGAAGTAAATCCAAAAAAAGAGGGGATATATGAATATGAATATGTATATTCATATACATACTGCTTCACTTTGCTTTGCAGAAGAAGTTAACACAATATTATAAAGCACCCATACTCCAATAAAAATTAATTTAAAAAAAGAGTCAACAGGGTACAAGGGATGGGGGGAGTAAGAGGGTGTGGGAATCAAAGATGACCTCAGGATTAAGGGGAGGAGTGAATGAGTTAATGCCATAGGAGCTCTTAGCACAAAACCCAGTCTGCAGTAACCACTCAGTGAACGTGCATTCTTGTCATTATTAAATATGACGCTTTCTCTCCTAAGCTGCACTTCATCCTGGAAAACCTCTCTAATGAACAGGCCAGCTAAGAACTGATGCATTGGCCTAATGAAGTGGGAAAGGAAGAGTTGGGAAAATGAGAGCCCACAGCCAGGACAGCCCAGCCACCCTCCCCATAAGGAAACCCTCAAACCAACATGGCAACAGCAGGCATCTGCACTGGACCTAAAGATGCTTCCTGACCCTGTCGTGGCAGGAGGGAGAGGAGGTAAGAAGAAAGAGGAGGGAAGACTTAGAGAATGAATTTTTGGTTCCTGGCGGGGAAGAATGGTGGGAGGGATAGTTAAGGAGTTTGAGACGGACATGAACACACAACTATACTTAAAATGGATAAGCAACAAGAATCTATTGTATAGCACAGAGAACTCTTCTCAATGTTATGGGGCAGCCTGGATGGGAGGGGAGTTTGGGGGAGAATGGATACATGTATATGTATGGCTGAGTCCCTTTTCTGTCCACCTGAGACTATCCCAGCACTGTTAATTGGCTATACTCCAATACAAAATAAAAAGTTTGGGAAAAATGAAAAAGAAGAAAGAGAGAGGAGGAAGGGACGAGGAGGCCAAAGTTCCCAGAGACTCAAGAACTGGTCACCTAGACCCAAGGGGAGGGGCGGGCAAGACCCACACAATCCAGGATGATCTCATTGGGGACCAATGAGGATTCCTAGCTGAGGGCCCACCTCTACGTCTGACCATTTCCACCTCATCTATCATTGGCTTCATATTTTTATTTAGAATGACTCACCTGTTTTGCTTTTTTTTTTTTTTTTCACTTAAGTAAGCTTATGGCAACCCACTCCAGTAATCTTGCCTGGAAAATCCCATGGACAGAGGAGCCTGGCCCACTACAGTCCATGGAGTCAGAGAGAGTCAGATATGGCTGAGCCACTAGACAACAGCACCTTTTTTTTTTTTTTTAAGTAAGTTTATTTTAAAAGGAAAATCTATATCATCAAAAGTAAATGGAAAACCAGCATGAAAACTTGCCACTAATAGAGGATAACTCTGAAAGTGAGCACGGTGAAAGCAAATCATGTTGCCTGTCCACGGCTTTTAGCCTGGGGCTCAGTCTCTCTTAGCTCAGAAAAGAGACAGGCAGGGAATGGCCGGCCATCAAGATACGCGAGCACCAGGCTGAACCAAGGACAGAAAAATTGTTGAAAGGGGATGGCCTTTGCCCCCGTGCCCCACGCCTACCACACACCAAGCGTCCCTCAGCCATGACAGCCTGGGCCCCACATTTTCAACCAATTCATGTGGGCCAAGCCTGCTCTCTAGAGACGGAGACGGGCGGTCCCAAGAACAGGAGCCGCTGCTCCCCGAGAGTTCACAGCGTGTCGGCACTCACGCTAGTCTCAGACAGGCCATGGGGATGTGTCCCCTCCTGGGAGGCAGAGAATCCAAGCTCTGCCTTGTGCCAAGAGCATCTTCAAACAGGCATGTCCTCCTTGAAGCCACAGGTGCCTAGAGCTGTCACTGCCCTTCCCGCCACGAGGCCACCGGAGTTTCCGCTTGCGGGGGAAATACAAGGGTTCTGGGCATCGGTTCAACCGCTCAGCTCCCATCCAGGCAGTAGGAAGGTTGTTGGCTTGATTCCTTGGACAAACACAGAGCGCGTGCACCAGCCAGGTCTGTGGGCTGGGCCTGGCCCACCAACACCGGCCACCAACGGCAGGCCTCCAGGGTGGCAGCTCACCCACATTCCAGAACCACAGGCCAGGGCATGCCTGCTGGGTAGCAGGCGCACATTTACCATCAAGAGGAAGCAGAAAGAAACTCCTTTGTCCTCTGGTAGCATCCTGGTGGCCGCACACGCGTGCGCATGCACACACACACACACACACACACACACAGCAGCAGCAGCTGTCTCTTTGGCCGACAATTCTGCCTTCATGATACAGAGCAGTAATGTGGGGTAGGAACCCCCATGTTTCCGGTGGGGCAGCTTGGGTTCAAACCTCAGCTCTGCTGCTCACCACCTGATTGACCACGGAGGGAGGGCCAGACTCCAGGGCCCTCTAGGTCCTCATCTCTGAAAAGAAGCCTCAGAAATCACGCACCTCACAGGGCAGCTATAATGTTAAAGAGGTAATACATGTTCAGCATTTCAAGTAGTTCAGTACTCCCCCGAAAGTAGCACAGGGCATCTGGGGGTTTTGGCTTTTGTTTTTTTTTTTTTCCTATTTTCTGCTTTTAAACAAGGCCACATTTTGCCAAAAGCCTAAATGCTGGGTCAGAGGGTATATGCAGTTTCTCAGTGCTTATTTCAGGAAGACAGACTGAGCTTAAAACTCTGAATCTGTTTATAGCAAAGCTGATGTGTCACTTTCCCCACACCCCTGCCAGCACTGGGCTTTATCATCTTGTAATTGTTTCCTAATTGAATCAGCATGTAGCAGGCTTTTGTTTGCATTTCTTTCTTTGCCTACAAGGCTGTGCATTCTTCCAGGTAGCCGCTGTCTACACTCTCGCAGGGATAAATGACTTGTTTACTCTTTTTCAATGTTTCTTGAGTGGCCTCTGTGACATCCTTTGACGGGTCCACAAGGAAAGCACCTTTTGAGTAGGAAGGGAGACGGGAGAGGGTTGTAGCATGGGAACGTGATGAGAGCGTCTGCCCCCACCCACCCCCATCTCCTGCCTTTACTTCACCTGAGTTTTCCCAGCTGAGGAAATGCTTCTCTGGGATGGGGTTGCAGGCACCCTGGCTGGGAGGAAGCAAGGAGGGGCCAGAGGAACTGATTGCATTCTCAGAGCAACAAGCCAGAAACCTAACAGGCTCCATTCCTGCCCCATATGGCACCCGCTTCTCGCCCCTAACTCTCCTAGAGCCCCTGAGTATCGGGAAACTTTCCTTCCAGACTAATGGCATCAGAATAAATTCATCCGAGTTATGATACTGCAATGATTTTCTCTCTTTGGTCCTTAATCACTCAAACTCCCAGGTGCTGTGTTAGCAAGATGCCTGGAATCTCCTTTTTGGGTCCTCCGACACCTTGAATGGTCCAAGGATCCCTAGGTCATCTTCAACCCACAGGTAGGGGTGGGGCCTGTTCCCCTAAACTTCACTGCGGCCATGGCCGCTTACTACCACATGGGGTCGCTGTTGAAGAGGGCTCTCCAACAGTCCTGTGGACACTTGTCCACTTTGCAATGACGCCTGAGCTTGATGGACCTTTGCCTGGGTCTTGGAGGTCACCCACACTTGGGACTCAAGTTTATAGCTCTCGTGGGTCACTCTTATACACTCAGAACAGAATGGAAAGTCACCTACCCACCTGAGTCCTGATCCCAGCCCCTCACAGGAGGCCCCTGGGAGGACTGGATCATAGCACTGCCCCTAGGGTGACAGAGAGGGGACTGGAGCCCCAAAGAGTAATTTTTCCAAAATCACTTGGCCAGGGGGCACCCAATTCAAGCTGAACACCCCATCCAGTCCTCTCAGCACTTTTGTTTTTAGAGGCTGCCAGTGAAACTCCTGGGTTTCCCAGGTGTCTCAGTGGTAAAGAATCTACCTGCCAAGCAGGAGACAGGCTCAATCCCCGGGTCAGGAAGATCCCCTGGAGAGAAGAATGGCAACCAGTATTCTTGCCTGGGAAATTTTATGGACAGAGGAGCCTGGCAGGCTACAGTTAGTGGGGTCACAAAAGAGTTGGACACGACTTAGCAACTAAACAACAAAAAGTGAAACTCCTGTTTCTCAGCCCGTGAGACTCTGCAGGAAATGACCCCTGTCTTCCTCCCGGGCTTCATCTCACTTCCTCACCCACATTCAAAATCCTTTCCCACCTACCTTTGCACCTGCCTCCCTCTCCCTAAATATCCCCCCAAGATCTCCCCCATCACTCAAGTCTCTGCTCAGTGGGCCCCTTTCAAGCTCCTCCTCAACAAGGCCCTTGTCACCATGAGACATTATCCTGTCCTGTCCACTCTGCAGGACACCACTCTGATGCTGGCCACCTCTTCTCCTCCGCTGTCCCCCCGGCCACTCACTACTATGTTGTCCCCCAGACTCAAGCCCGTGAACATTCTCTGTGGTGAGACCAGCCTGGGCACTGAGGGCTGTGTGGCAGCTCCCCTAGCCTCTTTTGAGATTCCAGGAGCACCCCCTGCCCAGCGATGACAACCAAAGATACCTCCAGACATTGCCTGATATCCCCTGGGGTAGGGGTGCTGCAGGGGGTCAGGGGGGAGAAGGGGAGAGCCTGTCCAGAAGCCGGAGGAATCCCCATCCTGGGCCTGGGAGCCTGAGCATCCCCCCTACACAACCGCAGCCCTGCAGGCTCCTGGGGTTCTTGAGAAGCAGCGTGGAAACCCCTCTGCAAGGCCAGAAGGGAAGCAGCCGCAGGCCCAGCCACACCCAGCCAGGGAGGGTAGGCCGGGGGCTAATTATAGCAGGCAGGTTGTGAGAGGTCTTCTCCGGGAAGAGGAAGTGGCGCTCTGATTAACCCTGGGGTTGGTTCACCCCAAGTTGAGACAGTCCCCGTGGGGAGAGGAAGTGTGGTGAAATGAATTCAGCCTCCGGGGCCCAGGCAGCACCAACAAGCCAGGCAGCTCTGGTGGGGAAAGCCGGAACGTGGCTCTGTGGCGCACAGGCCAGGTCTGTTGCAGAAGCCTTCAACTCTCCAGACCTTGGTTTTAAAAGAAAAGGGGCTGGGCCAGATTTGACTTTTGAAGTGGGCCTCTTGTTTCAGGGCATGGGCTTCTGAGTCAGGAGCTCACTGAGCCTCAGTGTCCTCATCTGCAGAATGGGTCGATGGGAACCATGTCTTTCACAGTCTTTGGAGGATTCATGGAGCTGATCCGTGCTCTGGCAGGCCTGGGCCAGAGCCTGATATAGGATAGGGGCTCAGCAGATGTTCCATGTCATCAGAATGGCGACACAATCAGTAGGGCCCAGTCAAAATGAAAATGTGGGCCCCTCGTTCAAAAGTTGCTAAGAACTTCAAGACAGAGAAAGCAGAGTGTTAAGCCTGGTGTGGGGCCCCTCTGAGCCCTGTATGGCTGCCTGGGCCACAGGCCTGTGAACTGGGGCAGCTGTGGGGATGGGAGTGAGGTGAGGGTAGGGAAAGCCTCCTGACCAGGGTGGACCCCTCTCCAAGACTGTCATCAGAGGACCTCACCTGGAACGCATAAAATCAGAGTGCTGCGCGCTGTATGAGACCCCTCACATGCAGGCTATGTAAACGGCGCACACAAAGCAACACTGCAAGTTAACTGTCACCATAAATATGGGGGCTTCCCAGGTGGCGCAAGCAGTGAACAACCCACTGGCCAGTGCAGCAGACAGAAGACGTGGGTTCAGTCCCCGGGTCGGGAAGATCCCCTGGAGGAGGGCACGGCAGTCCACTCCAGTATCTTGCCTGGAGAATCCCCATGGACAGAGGAGCTTGGTGGACTACAGTCCATGGGGTTGCATGGAGTCAGACATGACTGAAGCGACTTAGCATGCATGCATAAATATGTAGGGAAAAGCCTAGGCAGGAGGTTGCAGCCCCCACTCCCACTGAGGTTGGCTGTGGGTGGAACATGGGAGTCACAGCTGAACTGAGCTGTAATCTGTAACATTTTATTTCTTCAAAAGAAAACGGATTAGTGACAAATATGACAAAATCTTCACATCTCATTGTGTGTCCTGTTTAATCCTGGGGAGTTGTACTAGGAGCTTATTCTCTGTATATTTTCATTTTTAAAAAGTAGGCTTCCCTGCTTTAAAAACCTTAAAAGCATTCGATGAGGAAATAACTAGCCTTTGACTAAGGCTCCTGAGAGCAAGGTGCCTGGGAGACATACAGGTGTTAATTGAGAACCTACTACATGCCTGGCCCAAGGCTGGGGTCTCAGGCTAGAGGTGAGGGGATGTCCCTCCAGGAGTCCAGAGACCAGCACAGAAGCAGAAAGCAGGCCTGCATGTCCATCCTTTGTGGGAACTAATATGAAGTGACCCCAACCTCAGCATGGGGCTGCCACTTGGCTATTTTCACAGGAAAGCTGAACCTTGGGTATTTTTCCCCTCTTGCTGAAGGGTGCTCAGAGCCTAGATGGGGAGAGGGGGTCAGCTGGCAGGCACCGAGGGCTGCCTATTGGGGTAATGGGGGGCACACCAAGGTGAGAACGTGGGACAGAGTCATCAACAGGCATGGTCACGGGTACAAGGGAGCCCCCGGGGCGGCCCCAACCACTGCTGAGACACTTAGATGAATGATAGGAGATGTCACCCTGAATTGTCAGCCTCCTCTGCTGGCAGGACTTGCGGTCTGCAGCCTCGGGCATGGAAGTGCCTCACTCAGCTGAACTAGAGCCCTCCCCCGGGGCATCAGCAGCCTCTTTGTCAGTCATGGGCAGAGGACTAGACACCTAGACACCGGGCTCACCCAGCCTAGGGCTTTCTCCGGAAGGGGTCTTGGCCAATGGTCCCCACCAGGCCAGGAACACAGGCAGCTCCTCTGTCCCAGGGCTGCTCTCTGGTCATTTCTGTCTCCTTGGTTTATCTGTTCTAGCTTTTTAATTTTGAAATAATTTTAGACAGAGAAAAGGTGCAAAGACAGTTCCCACATCCCCTTCCCCCGGCTTCCTCTATGACTCTCTTTCATAGCAGTACAACAATCCAAACTGAGAAATTCAGTTTGATCCAATACCATTAACTAACTACAGACTTTATTCAGATTTTCCCCCAGTCTCCTTTCTCTGTTCCGGACCCCACATGGAATTTGCTCATCTCGTCTCCTTCTCCTGCAGCCTCGGGGATGGTCCTCACTCTTTCCTTGTCCTTCCTGATCTTGCCAGACTTGCAGAGCATCAGTCAGATGTTTTGTAGACGGTCCTTCAATTTGGGTTTCTCTCATGTCCTCTCATATTTTCAAATGAGATATAATTCCATGTTCCAGAAAATGCAACCTTGTAAAGCGTACAGTCCTGCAGCTTTTCATATACACAGTTGTGCAACCATCAAAAGGATCTAATTCCAGAATCTTCCCGTCACCCTGAAAGGAGGCCCTGGGCCCCCACTTCCTTTTTGTCCACCATGCGTGGCACTTTCTCTTGTCCCCTCCCTCTTGCTCCATCTCCATTTCTCTGCAGGGCCCCGGTCCTGTTTTCTTTCAGTTTCTGTTTGCAGCTCTGCCTCTGAGTTGCTTTGTCTCTCAGTTTTGCTTCTATTTCTGCATCTCTCTCTCTCTCTGCCAGTCTCTCCCTGTCTCTCTCTCCATCTGACTCCCTCTGTTTTATCCTTTTTCATTCTATTTTGCTCTATGTAGCGTCTGCAGCTTTCTCTCTCTTTCATTCCAAAGGTCGTTGGTGTTCAGTCACTCAGTTGTGTCTGACTATTTGTGACCCCATGGACTGCAGCACACCAGGCTTCCTTGTCCTTCACCATCTGCTGGAGTTCTAAAGGAGACATAGGCAAAATCCAAGAAAACAAAAAGGAATGATGAGGCATCTGCAGAGCTCTGGAGACAGACAGGGTGAGGGATATGTGAGGGCACCAGCTAGACGGGGATCTCTCTGAGGAAGTGACAATGCAGAGCCCTGGAGGAGCTGCAGGGAGATGGCCAGGCAGAGGGCAGCACAAGCAAAGGCCCTGGGGCAGGGGAGAACTCCAGACTGAGCCAAGGAGAGGCAGGGAAGACAGTCAGGGGCCTCCCTGTGCCCAGGCTTGCTTAGACTCCCTCCCCAGGTCAGGCCCCCAGCTCTGGGCCCCCTGCCTGGGAGCCCCAGCCAGCCCAGGGTGAGGCCTGCGGAGAATTAAGTTACAGCTGAACCTCTGAGAACTTGCTAGGACCCCCACTGGGGGCAAGGCCACATACTCCTTCCTGGCGAACCTGAGCTGGACACAACCCCCAACTTCCATGGAAGGAATCTGCAGCAGAAGGGCACAACCCAGGCTCAAAGAGAGTCTGTGTGTTTATTTATCCCATTATTTACTCCCAAAACACCGATTAAGCACCTGCTGTATACCAGAACCACAAATGGGCCTGGGTAGTGCCCTGAACTCAAGGACTTAAGATTCTAGCCCACCCACTCCCATGCTGGGGAGAAAGGGTGAAGCTCAGATGGGAACTTATTCATCCAGTGCCTATGGGCTCTCGCTGCATGGTGGACAAACACAGACGACCCTCAAGGGGTGGCCCATGTTCACAGCACAGTTTCTGAAGCACAATGAATGGGTTCAAGTCCCAGCTCTGCCAGCTGTCAGCTAAGTGGCCTTGGGCAGGTAACTAACCTACTAACTTACAGTCTCTGAGCCTCGCTTTCCTCCTCTGTAGAGTGGGCTGCTGTGAGAGCTACAGGGTAGAATGTCATATGCTGAGCCCCCTACCCCTGACGTTCAGAGAGCCCTCCTGGATCCAAATTGAGTTTATCAGTCATAATCGTTGTCCTTCTGAGCTGGTGGGGTGGGCTGGTGGGTCAGGATCCCAGGCCTGCTGGGGATGGGGAACTGGGCATCTGTCCCCAGGGATGCAGTCTAGGCAGCCGGGTGGGGTGGGAGAGTGGAGAGGGGGCAGCGAGTGCAGCAGCTGGATGGTGCCTTGTGTCCTTAAGTCACCGAGGGCAGCACCAGGAAGGCTGGCCAGGGCCAACAGCCTAACCCAGCCTCATTTGTGATGCAAATGGTTGGCCGTGGCTCTGGGCCAGGGCCCCTGAGCCTTTATTAGGAGCAGAGGAGCCTGGGGGGAAGTTGAGGGGTGGGGGAGTGGCCAGCCCCAGACAGCCTCAAGGGACCTCTCTGGGTGGGTTAGGGGTGAGTTGGGACTCCTCAACACCAGATGATGCATTCTTGGAGGCTTATGAGGGCAGAGTTGAGGGGCGGGGGTGGGGTGGGGGGAAGAGCTCTGGCTTGGCCCATGGAGTGAGCAGAAAAGCCTTGCTGGCAGGGCTCCCGTCCTGAGGAACCCAGAGATCCTCTCTGGGCTTTCTCCAGGGATCCCACAGAAATCAGGGCCTGCCTCGCATGTTACACCCTGTAACTTCCTAGCTGGCCGCCCCCACTGGATCTCCAGCTCCCTCCAGGGTCCCCTGCAAAGCTGCAGCCACACAGACCTTCTCACCTTCTTCCCTGGCTCTTGGCCACCCTGGGCTTTTTCACAACCATTCTTTCTGCCTGGAACGCCTTTCCCTTTGGCTATGCCAGTCTTTGTTCGTTCTCTTGTCCTTACTCAGTACATGTAACCATATATTCTTTTTCTTAAAATCGGTACCCCCAAATTGTATAAACTCAGTCCCTGTGAAAACTGAGTATGTCCTCAGTGGCAGGAAAATGTTCCCTGACACCATCCTTCCTGGTCCCTGAAGAAATGAGTAGGTCACATCCCCCTTTAGGTCATTCATTCATTCAACAAACATTTAATGGGAAACATTAAACATTTAGGGCTTCCCAGGTGGCGCTAGTGGTAAAGAACCCGCCTGCCAATGCAGGAGACATAAGAGATGGGGGTTCAGTCCCTGAGCTGGGAAGATCCCCTGGAGGAAGGCATGGCAACCCACTCCAGTATTCTTGCCTGGAGAATCCCATGGACAGAGGAGCCTGGTGGGCTACAGTCCATAGGGTCACAAAGAATTGGACACGACTGAAGCAACTTAGCACATACGATTAAACATTTAATGTATCAGGCACTCATATAGGCACAGGGATAGAGCAGTGAACGAGGAAAATCAGAACGCCTGCCTTTATGCACTGATAGTCCACCAGGGGTATAAGCAACAGACAGATGAATAAGTTAATAGTAAGAGATACATATGGTGATTGTAGGTTTGAGGTGTAATAAGTTCTACAAAGAAAAATGGACAGGAAAGGTAGAGGAAGCATGGTCTGGGTGGGGGCTGAATGCAGCAAGGTAAAAGGTGAGTGTGTTGATACCTGGAAGACGAGTGGTCCAGGTAAAGGGAAGAGCATGTGCAAAGGCCCTGTGGCAGAGGAATGCCTAAGAGGGCTTGGCATTTCCCAGTAGGGTTTATCAGACTGAAATTCAATAATTCATGCCAGTGATGACTTATGAATTTTCTGTCTTCCCCACTAGGATCTTGTATTTGGTAACCGTTCAATAAGTAAATGGAGAAAGAATGTATTTATTTCTTTGGGAGAAGGGGTTGGTGCTGGTGGAGTTGTAACAGAGCTCCCACCTTAGGGCACTAGGTCAGCTCACAGGCCAGAGCTCTGCAGGCAGGGCGCTGGGCCTGGCAACAGTGTCTGGGGATGGGGGCACCAGGCAGCCTTTTCCTGGGATTTGGGGGGTGGGGTGGGGCGGCAGGCAGCAGGCATGGCAAGAACAAAGCAGGAAAAGAAGAATGAGAAGACCCTGAGATGATCTCCAAGCTCAGTTTAGGGCACATGGAGTCCTTTGGAGATATCCCAGAAATAACAGTGACACCGTTTCAGGGGCCAAGTTCCAACTGGGCCACTGAATTTGGGAAGTGAACTTTAAAATCATGGCCCCAGATAGTTACCTCCTCTTATGTGACCTCTGGGCAGGGTTGTGCAAGTGCTGAGAAAGAATCTGCAGGTGAAATCCTGGTGCACAGCCGGTGCGCACGGATTGGACAAGGGCAGCTGTGGCAGCAACTCTGTTCAAAGCGATTCTTCTGCCTTTGCTTGAATTAGCAGAAGGCTAGACATGACATTTGCCTCCATTGCAGGGGAATGGAGCAATAGAGCACACCTACCCCCACTCCTTGGAATATTACGCAGCCGACAATCATGTGAGAACAAGCTCCATGTGAGATCAGTGGGCAGTCTTCAAGATGTTTTGGAGAGAAAGGAGCCTGACAGAGCGAATGGCACGTGCTGATTTGGAGGGAACAGATAGAAGCTCACGATGTAGTGTGAGCTGAAGCTGAAGGCCCTGGATGCCTGGAGGGAAGAGAACCAGGTAGGAGATGGGCTGGGAGGGACTTTCCCATCCCACAACCCTCCCCTAATGCGCAGTCAATACATTAGTGAAAACTGTTGTTGTTGTTCAGCTGCCAAGTTGTGTATGACTCTGCGACCCCCTGGACTGCAGCATGCCAGCATGCCAGAGACAGAGGCCTCCCTGTCTCTCACCTCTCTGAGAGTTTGCCCAAGTTCATGTCCATTGAATTGGTGATGCCACCCAGCCATCTCCTTCTCTGTCATCCCCTTCTCCTTCTGCCGTCAACCTTTCCCAGCATCAGAGTCTTTCCAGTGAGTTGGATCTTCGTATCAGGTGGCCAAAGTATTGGAGCTTCAGCTTCAGCATCAGTCCTTCCAGTGAATATTCTGGGTTGATTTCCTTTAGGATTGACTGGTTTGATCTCCTTGTTGTCCAAGGGAATCTCAAGAGTCTTCCCCAGCCCCACAGTTCAAAAGCATCAATCCTTCAGCGCTCTGCCTTCTTTATTGCAGATGGGCAATTATCCTGCATAGAAATGCCACCGCTGTTAGGAGCAGTAAGGTGACTGCTGACAGCTGGAGGCGGGAGAAACTACTAGCTGGGGGCAGAGGGGGTGGGGTGATGGGCACACCCTTCAGGGACCTGTCTGTTCCCCTTTCTCACAAAGCCAACCACCCGAGAAACAATAGGGCTTCCCCTCCTCTTCGGAGAGAAAGGGTAGGGGAAGACAGCCTGCAGGGCTAGAGGTGGCAGGTGGAAACCTCAATGAGGTGCCAAATGCTATTCTGAGAGGCCAGGCAGGAAGCAGGGGCGGAAGTCGTGCCGGGGATGTTACTGCAAGTGTGTTTGTGCTGGGGGAGGGGTACCCCGGGGAGGGGAGGGAGATGCCAGAGGGTGCTCCCAGTCAGGCCTCAGGCTCCCAACCCTCCAGGAAGCTGCTAGTCCAAAGCCAAGCCAGTTTCTGCTTTGCAGGAAGTAGGGGAAGGTTAATGCATTCATCCCCCTCCATTTTCCTATCTACTCTGCCAACCTCAACCGCCTCCCAGATCACACTCACCCTCCTGACCTGCCACAGTTCTTCACCCTGGCTGGGTGCATCCGACCTCAGGTTGTTCTCACAGGCTGTGAGTCCCTTGCCTCCTTCCATGACTTTTCTCCAGTGGCTTTGCTCCACCCTCCTCTCACCTGGGCCCTCCTGTTTCTTCTCCAGCACCTCACCTTGCTTCCTTCATAAAATTGTAACCCAATGATTTGTTTTTTTTTTTTAATTATGCTCCTGTCGGGGCAGTAGCCACACCCACCTGTTTTTACTGCTGCAGGGAGAAGGTTGGGCATTTGTAGAAGGAACAAAAGGAGACTCTTTGGGGCCTTGGGGGAAAATGAGGCTCATCAAAGAGAGAGCCTGAATCTAACTGAGGTGGGGAATTTCAGAGCAAACAATTAGACTGCCCTTCAAGATAAAGGAGGTTGACTTTGTGATAGGCTTGGCTAAGGTTAGGGACCAGCAGGAAGGAGACACATTTTCTTTCCTTTGCAGTAACCCAGAGGGTAGGAGCCAAGGGCTATGGATTCTGAACATGAAACCAACATAGGCTGAGAAATAGAGAAAGTTGGATCCCTATAATAGTACTTGAACTGATGGATCCAGCCATTCCTGAAGCCAGAAATTCAGTTGCATTAGTCAGTCATGTCCAGCTGGTGGCTCAGACGGTAAAACGTCTGCCTACAATGCAGGATACCCAGGTGCAATCCCTATCCCATGGACGGAGAAGCTTGGTGCAGGCTACTGTCCATGGGGTTGCAAAGAGTTGGGCACAACTGAGCGAATTCAGGTCACTTCATTTCATTTCAATCATTCTCCAGAAGATGGATAAATCAATCAAGATCCTTTCCTTTGCAAGTGACAGAAAACCCAAGTCAGATTTCTTGGGTGGGTAGAATAATGCCCCTCCCTCCTAGACAGTGTGTCCTGATCCTGGGAACCTGTGACTATATGAAGTTTGAATATATTTGGTTACATGGCAAAAGGGACTTTGCAGATGTGATTAAGGTTATGGATCTTCAAAGAGGGAGAGTATCCTAGATTATCCAGGTGGGTTCAGTCTAACACGAGTCATTAAAAGCAGAGAGCTTTGTCCAGCAGGAGGCAGAGAGGGGCAGCAGAAGAGGAAGTTGAAGAGATCTGAACACCAAAGGGACTTGATCCATGGTTGCACTGTTGCCAAAGGGAGCCACGTGGGAAACAAGAGAAGGAATGTGGGCAGCCTCTAACAAAAACCCCGCCCCCACTGTCTGCCAGCAGGAAGTGCGGACCACAGTCCCACAGACACAAGGAACTGAGTTTAGCTAGCTATCTGAATGAGGCTGGAAGAGGATTCTTCCCAGACCCTCCCATAAGGATCAGCTCTGCAGACACCTTGACTTCGTCATCCTAAGCTGAGGACCTGTCTGGATCATGCTGTATCTGGAGCTCTGAACCACAAAAAGTAGGACATAACTATCTGTTAAGTGTTGTTTTAAGCCACTAAGTTTGTGACGACTTGATAGAAAACTAACCCCCCGGTTTAATGGAAAAAGAGAATTGACAGGTTTTCTCACCCTGACTTCAGGAATGACTGGATCTAGCAGTTTAAATACCGTCCTCAAGATTCAATGTCTCTCCTTCCTCCTATGCTGGTTCATGCTACATGGGTCACCCTGGCAGCTCCAAAGCTCCCACCCCCAGGTTAAATCCACAGGAAAGGAGCCCTGCCCAGCTCTCCCATTGTAATTCTCACCATCTCTCATTGCCCACGAGCAGACCACGTGCCCACTCCTGAGTTAGTCTCTAAGGCTAGTGGCATGCAATGTTCTTTTTGGCCAGGTCTGGGTCACATACCCACCCTAAGAGAGGCAGGGCTGGAATCTGGAGCCACAGAGACTGAAAGACAGATGTGGGGAAGGGCTGGCTCCCCAAGGGGGAAATCTGGGCATGGGAGGGGGTAAATGGCCACAGTGAAGCCCCTGCACAACAGGGCAGCAGGAGTCAGTGCACAGAGAATCTGCTGTGTTTCACTTTCTGGAGGAAAGTGCACCAGGCACCGTGCAGGGTGGCCTGGGCAGAGGAGCTACACGCCGGCCCAGTGAACGTGACTCAGAACCTCCAGATGACTCCTGCCCCGGGGGTGCCGTTTCCAAACTCTCAGGCTAGCCAGCAGGGAAGCCTTGCGTTCCTCAGAAGCATGCTCGACTGGGACACAGAGTAAATAAGCTGATATTTATACCCCAGCCCCACAGGGTGGCCACTTGGCTTTGAGGCAAATATGGTCAAAACTGAATTGTGCGGCCCTGGGAGGAGACGAGGCAGTCCCAGGGGGAGCCCGCGGGAGGCAGCCACATAGCACACTCCCACGGGCAATCCCTGCTCCTTCCCCAAAGACTCGGTCAGGAGGGAGGGGTCTGGCCCTCGCTCCTGCACATCCCATTTTCCCTGCACCCAGACTAGGAGGCCCCTCCTCTCCTAGGATCTGGACCCCTGCTGGCCCTTCCCAGGTCAGATCCCGGCTGGATCTGCAGCCCACATCCAGGGTACCCATGCCCCCATCCATCCTATCCTAAAGATGGCCTCTGCCTCCGATGGCCTCTCTTTGACTCGGAAGGTCACTTAAATTATTTAGAATTCATATGTCCAGCAAGTATTATAAGCCCCTTCTATGTGCCTGGCACCATGAAGGCTCTGGCCTGCTACTGCCCCTCCCAGCTTATAGTACAGGATGGGAGACATATTAAGTGAGCAAACAAAGTGTACTGAGAAGTACAAACGCTGACAAGTGCTCCCGAGGAGGCAGGCAAGCAAAGTGCAGAGTGAGGGAAGGTGGCAGGAGCTGGCCAAGGATAGTCTCTGCAGGAACGGCACTCCAGGTAGTGCAAACAGCTTGTGCAAAGGCCCTGTGACCACCTGATAATTTCTTCCCCAGCTCCCGCTGATTCTGTAATGATCTTAGTTAATGGTTTCCCTGTTTTTCGTTCATCTCTCCCAGGAAACTGAAAGCCCTAGGACGACCGGGATCTTTCTGCTTTGTTCCGGGCTGTCTCCACAGGGCCTAGAACCGAGTCTGCACACAGTAGGTGCTAATACATGTTAGCAGAGTTCACTGAATGCAGTGGGCTGCGTGCTATGAAGGTGAGTGGACAAGCACATTTAAAAATAGTGAATGAGGCATCAATTAAAGGTGTTCCCAGGTGGCTCAGTGGTAAAGAATTCGCCTGCCAAGCAAGAAACATGTGTTCAATCCCTGGACCAGGAATATCCTCTGGAATAGGAAATGGCAACCCACTCCAGTTATCACTGCAGATGGTGACTGCAGTCACGAAATGAAAAGATGCTCGCTCCCTGGAAGAAAAGCTGTGACAAACCTAGACAACATATTAAAAAGCAGAGACATCACTTAGCCAACAAAATGTCTGTTTAGTCAAAACTGTGGTTTTTCCATTCGTTATATATGGATGTGAGAGTTGCACCATAAAGAAGGCTGAATGCCGAAGAACTGATGCTTTCAAACTGTGGTGCTGAAGAAGACTCTTGAGAGTTCCTTAAATAGCAAGAAGATGAAACCAGTCAATCCTAGAGGAAATCAACCTTGAATATTCACTGGAAGAACCGATGCTGAAGCTGAAGCCCCAATACTTTGGCCACCTGATGTGAAGAGCCGACCCACTGGGAAAGACTCTGATGCTGGGAAAGACTGAGGGCATAAGGAGAAGGGGATGACAGGGGATGAAATGGTTGAATGGCTTCACCAACTCATGGACATGAGTTTGAGCAAACTCCGGGAGATGGTGAGGGACAGGGAAGCCTGGAGTTCTGCAGTCCATGGGATCACAAAGAGTTGGACACGGCTGAGCACACAAGCTGTTAGTCATGGCTATGTCACTGCCTCGTTGCTGAGAAATCTGGAGCAACAAGCACAAATATTATCTGGAATTGGAGGGGCTCTCCTTTTGCACTTTTCAGAAGTCTGTAACCTTCCAGTGTTTTACTCTGAGGTTGTATTTCTTTCTATTCTTTTTGTTTTTTTTTTTATAATCACAGAAGCAATACACCTCTGCAGCATCACATTCAAACAGAAATATGTATGGAGTAAAAAGTAAAATCTGTATTCACCAGAGAGCACTCCTCAAACCATGAATTCCACGAATGCCCCTTTCATTGGAGCCCCCCACCCCATGGGTTACACATGATGCCCCCACGTCCACCACAGACTATAGTGATGGAGGCCCAGGGCCAGACGGGTGTGGGTGAAGGCCTTGGAGAGGTCTGGGTCCTCTCCCCATCTTGGCTAAGCCCAGAGCTTCCCCTCCCCTTGTGACCTGGAGATGCAGCCCAGCGCAGGGACTGAGCACATGGTCGCAGCCTCTACCTCCACAGTTCCAGCCAAGCAGACACTGGGGAACAAACATCAGGAAGGTTGGGAACCCATCACACGCGTCGTCCAAAACAGAAGTGATACTCAGCGATAAATAAGTGTGAGAAGGGTCCAGAGCTCTGCTTTTTTCCCACGGTGACTTCCATCGCTCTTTTGGAACACTCTTTCATCGTCTTTTCTCATTTTGTCAGAGCCACTGCTTTGCTGGTTTGGTAAGACCTGTCTGGTGAGGTGGGCCTGGTATGTGGCAGGCCACCCCCTGGCCCCCCAGCCCCTGCAACCACCAAGTTCCTATCGCTATGGTTTGCCTGTGCTGGACCTGTCATATGAATGGAATCACGAGACGTGGTCTTTGGTGACTGGTTTCTGCCAGCTGCCATCCTGTCGTCAAGGTTCACCTGTGTGAGCACATATCCGAATTTCATGTGTAGAAAACAAACATGTGATTCCCAAACGGGGAAAAGCAGGGAGGGATTACCTGGGAGGCTCGGATTTACATATACACACTACTATATATCAAGTAGATAACTAGTGAAGACCTACTATGTAGCACAGGGGCCGCTACTCAGTGCGCTGTAATGACCTATGTGGGAATAGAATCTAAAAAAAGAGGGGACATATGTGTAATTGATTCACTTTGCTGTACAGCAGAAACTAACATAACACTGTAAATCAACTATACTCCAATAAAAATTTTTAAAAGGCAATTTCATTCCCTTTTATGGAAAATAATATTCTTTGTATAGGATACTATATTTTGTTTATCTGTTTTTCAATGGTGGACAGTGAGTGCATCTCCACTTTGGGGCTATTGTGAATAGGCCTGCTAGAAGGTTCATGGACAAGGTTTTGCACACATATATGTTTTTTATTTGTCTTGGTATATACCCAGGCGTGCAATTTATGGGTTGTATGGTTATTGGTGCTGCTGCTGCTATTTAGTCACTAAGTCATGTCCACTCTTTGCGACCCCATAGACTGTAGCCTGGCCTGCTCCTCTGTCCATGGGATTTTCCAGTTTCCCAGGCAAGAATACTGGAGTGGGTTGCCATTTCCTTCTCCAGGAGATCTTCCTGACCCAGGGATCGAACTTGGGTCTCCTGCTTAGCAGGCAGATTCTTTACCACTGAGCCACCTGGGAAGCCCCATGGTAACTCTACATTTAATCATTTGAAAACTGCTGGACAATCTTCTGTTCATATTCCTGCCAGCAGGATGAAAGTGAAAGTCCCTCAGTCGTGTCTGACTCTTTGCGACCCCATGGGCTATACAGTACATGGAATTCTCCAGGCCAAAAATACTGGAGTGGGTAGCTGTTCCCTTCTTCAGGGGATCTTCCCAATCCAGGGATCGTACCCAGGTCTACCTATATTACAGGCAGATTCTTTACCAGCTGAGCCACAAGAGAAGCCCAGAGAGTTTCATTTCCTCCCACACCACCAACACGGGTTCTTGCCTGACTTTTCCTTCCAGCAACCATAGGGGCTGTGAAGTGGCATCTCACTTTTTTGTTTTGATTCCATTTAGTGTTATTGTTTTTAAATAGTCTAAATTGTAATAAAAACCCCAGGCTATATTCACAGAGAGTCTCAGAGCCACATAAAGGAAGTGGATGGGGGGCTCCCCTGCTCTCACCAGCTATCCTCCAAGGGGATTCACAAAAAATATTTTCTAAACTGAACCATCAAAACCCTAAAAAGGAGACAAATTTGAATTCTTCCTCCAACTACAAGAGGACAGAGTTTTTCTGGACCTCTGAAGAAACGAGAGAGGATAAACAGGTAAAATGGACAGGTGGAAACATACAAGACATTAAATAGAACTAAACACGGCGGTTCTTAGGCCAGGCTTCACTTTAAAACCATCGCGATGCTCTTTAAATAATACCCATGCCCAGACCCTTCTCTCAGAGACCAAGCTTCAGCTGGTCCCAGTGGGGCCCATGCAGTGTGGTTTGGGGAAGTTCCCTGGAGCCAGGCTGTGGGTGCCACCAGGAACCTATTCTCTGCAGATTGTTTGTGCCTTTTGGGGGTTATATCTGTCTAGTTAAAGCCAGAGAGCAAGGGGTACTATCAGTATTGGCAGTGGTCCAGCGAAATCCCGAGATCCTCAGAATGGAAGGGGAGAAAATGCTGGGGAACCAGGGACTAACCTGTTTTCCTTGGACCAAGGACAACAGCGCTGACTGTTCTAAAGGGCTGGCACTCCTCAAGCTCCTCCCTCAAACCTGGCCCTCACTGCTTTTTCCACAGTTATCCCAGGAGGCACAGATGAGGAAACCAAGGATCAGAGAGGGTGAGTGACTCACCCAAGGTCACACGGCTTGTAAAGAAAGAAACTCAAATTCAGACTCATGTCTGTCTAATTCCAAACCCTTGCACTGGACCCTTGCACTGACTTCACTGGAGTGGGGATGGGGGCTGGCGGTCTATCTAACCTACCATTCATCCTTCCAGCATCCCTCTATCCATCAGTCCTCCCTTCCCTCTCTCTCTTCCATGCTTTCTTCCCTTCATTCATCCCTCCCTCCCTCCCTCCATCCATCAATGCTCAACTGCATGAACGTCCTCCACTTAGACACTGATGTGGATAAAATGGACGTGTATCTGATGTGGCCCCTGCCTTTCTCCCCAGTTGACTCCCTCCCATGGCTCCTAGCTGGCAAACTAAAACACCCACCAGAGCTTAGTGAGAAGCACAGTCAGGACTGGGGAGGACTGTGGCGAAGGAAGGGGAGGAGCGAGTGTTCTGTCGTTGCTCTGTTGGGCTGTGGGCCAGAGAAGCTTCTCTCCAAGTCACAAAGGTACCTCTACCTCATGGCTCTTCGAGGCTGCACCGAATTACACATCGCCATTCCTTCCAGTGGAGAAGCCAGCAGCAGGTTGAGGGGGTGACTTTGGCATCAGACCCGCTGAGGTTTGGACCCCAGCTCTGCCAGCTTCCTAATTACTTTGAACCTCAGTTTCTGCATCTGTAAAATGGGGACAATGTACATGCATGCTGCATGGGGTTTGTGAGCTGACACAGCCAAGCAGTCAGCACAGTGCCTGGCAGAAGCTAGGTGCTCAGTAAGTACGAGATTCTCTGTCTGGCCTGCCCCACGAGGAGGAACACGGCAGCCTCACTCGCCCCTGCCTTCCATCCCCTGAGACCTTGGAGGCTCCTATTTAAACCTCAGCTCCAGGCTCAGGATCGTGGCCTTTTTTGCAAGTCCCTCCCTCATCCTCCACTCATGGGAGCCAAGCAGACTCTTCACCTGGGTCAGGTGAGCTCATGCAGACCAACCAGGCCGAGACTGGATCTGCAGCAAACGGGGGCAGGCGTCCTGGATGTGCTGAAGGCTGGTAAGCTGGGATGGTGTGAGGCCTTGGGTCAGGCAGGAGCAGGATGCCAGGAGAACACAGCCCAAAGGACCCAGTCAGCGCCAAGGAGGAAGAAGGAGGATACAAGAGGCAGCCTGGACCCATTCCTACCTAAGGATGCTCTGAGGCCACACTCAGGCTCTTGTTCTGGGTGATGGCAACACAAGATAGCTGCTCCGAAAGGGAAGAAAAGTCAGAGTGAACAAAGATGGGGGTGGGGTGGAGAAGCAGTTTCGACAAGGAGGTCTAGGAAGGCATCTTTCGGGTGGGGAACAGGGGTGACATCTGAGCTGAGACTGGTGACTTTTGAACTAAGGCTGAGGAACAGAATACCTAGGGGGAGAGTAGCTTGTGAGAAAGGCATCTGCGAGGTGGTAGGGCCAGTTCAGCCAGGCACAGAACTGAGATTTTATTCCAGGGCAATGGGGGAGCCACAGAGGCTTCTATGCCAGGGAACAGCATGTTCTGTGTTACCTTTTTAGAAGATTGAGTGGGTCACCCTAGATAAGAGGTGGGAGGAGGCAAGGACAGCTGGGACCCCACCCAGCTCTGGCTCATCAGAGATACCCAGAAGACCAATATAAGCAAGCCGATGGGCACTGAAATGACCCCACCCTGGTAGTATTTGGAGTATGTGCACAGAAATGTAACATCAACCAGATGCCAAACTTCCGTCTCCAATTTTTCTTGCTCAGTTGCAAATCGTACAGAATTGTGTTAAGAAAAAAGTAAAATTTCCCTGTAGTCCTGGTATTATTAACATCCCTGGTGGTTCAGATGGTGAAGAATCTGCCTGCAATTCAAGTGACCCAGGTTCAATCCCTGGGTTGGGAAGATCCCCTGGAGAAAGGAATGGATACCCACTCAGGTATTTTTGCCTGGAGAATTCCATGGACAGAGGAGCTTGGCAGGCTACAGTCCATGGGGTCGCAAACAGTCGGACATGCCTGAGTGACTGTAACACTTTCACGATAGTTCCTTCCTCTTGTTTATTACATATATATGGAAATTATTTGAATAAATTCCCTTTATTTTGGAATTTTCCCCCAACCTTGCTAACGTTATCATTTAGAAATAAAAGACCTTCATTTTTAATTCATCTACAAGTGTCTCCATCATGGGGCCCAGGGGAGCCAGCAGGAGGCACCTTGAACTCTCGAGGTGTCTCTAACGTAGCCAGCTTAGTCGGCTGGTGTTCGGGGCTTGGGGTGGGGGATGGAGTTGCCCCATCCTTGATCTCCAGGCTGCCTTGTACACAAGGCTTGAGGTGAGCAGACAGTGGAGCAGGGCTGATAAGCGCAGCCGGACACTTATCGGCCCCAGCAGGAGGCCCAGGTGGTATCTGGAGGGCCAGGTGCCCACCCCACGCCGTGGCCCATGCCCCGTGCAGACACCCAGCCCCAGGGCACACTGGGCAGCTGCCCTGTATTTGGACAGCCCCCAATCCGAGGGGGCTCCGGGTTCGGTGTTTACATCTTGGGGACAAGCACAAGTGTGACTCAGCTCTCTAGGCAGGGACCAGCGGGGTAGAGAGTGAGGAAGGAGAGAATGGGGCAGGGGTGGGGGAGGCCAGCACCCAGCCCTTGGGGCAGGGTGGTGTGTGTCCTCCAGATTCTGGATTCTCGTATCCAAATCCTGGCAGCCACACCAGCTCTCTAGCCACGGGCAGGCAGCTGACTCTCCCAGCCTTGGTTTTCCTGCCTGTGAGCTGGGCACAGTCAACCACCTGTGGGTTGCCAAAAGGATTCAGGGAGAGAATAGGTATAGACTACGGAAAGCCATCAGAAGTGTTCAGTGACAGTCAGTTGTCATGACACTGGGGACAGCCCTAAGTTCAGTGATGGTCAGCTGTCATGACCCTGGGGACAGCCTTAAGTTCAGTGATGGTCAGTTGTCATGACCCTGGGGACAGCCTTAAGTTCAGTGATGGTCGGTTGTCATGACCCTGGGGAGAGCCTTAAGTTCCAGAGCTGAGGGTAATGCGGGGGAGGGTGTGCCTCATTTGATGGAAACATGGGGTCTTTCATCCACAGGCGGGACCCCTAGAGGCAGTGGGCGGCTTTCACAGGAATTGGGGTGGTTTTCTCACCTCCACCCTCCACTGCTTGCTCAGCTTTCCCACGGGCATGGGGCTGAGGCTTCAGGAGCTGGGCGTCTGCCCCACAGTACTGAGCACTTTACCTAAGTCACCCTCTTTCATCCTAGTGGTGGTCTGGGGAGAGGACCGTGGTGATCACACTGTGTGCAGGTGATCATGACCCAGTTACTGCCTAGGGACAGGCAGTGACGAGGAGAGCCAGAGCCAGAGGTAACTGTGCACTGCAACATGTTGGCCTAGTGGGGTCTGCCTGCCTGGAGGAGGCTTGTGGGCAGGGTGGTGGGGGAGCCCTGGCCAAGACATTCCACCTCGAGCTCCCGGGGGGCCACAGAGCCAGAGGCCAACATCACATACAAACCCAAGCCTGGACCAACCATTTAGCCCCGCTGAGTCTCAGTCTTCTCCTCTGTAAAATGGGACTATTAACCCACACCTTGTGGGAGGGTTCTGACCAGGAGGAATAGAGCCAGCACACGGGCGAACATCACGTGGTCTACCCAGGGCAGCGCCCCACTCAAGGACCCTAAATGTGAAAGCACCTTGGGCCGCAAGTCCTACACAAGGTTCAGATGCCCCATGATGACTGCTCACCATACCTGAGCAACACGATGAGGCAGAAACTTCAGCTGCCATCTCAGAACTGCCCCTGGGGAGCCGGGTGACCCTGGGCAAGTTCTGTGCACACTCTCCGATGACAGCCCCAGCTCACCTGGCTGGTGTGAAGGTCGGGAGAGGGACTGAGTCAGTAACAGTGTGCCCAAAGTAACAGTGTGAGTGGGATGTTGGCATACTGGACTCACAGTTACCTGCCAGGAGAGTCTAAGACAGAAACTGCATGATGGACAGTCCCACCTTCCTCCCTAGTAACAAAAGGCTTTCTGTATTCCAGGTAAAAATCCAGCTAAACACCTGTCTTACCCACTCGCCTCTCATGGTTGAGTGTGGCCATGTGACTAAGTTCTGGTCAGTGAGATGGAAGAGCAATGTGCTATTTCTGTGAAACCTCCTTGGGAACTCCCAGCTTGAGGTATTCCTTTCACTTTCCTCCTTCTTCTTTCTGTCTAGAAGTCTGAGGTGATGGCTGGATTTCTGGCAGCCACCTTGTTTCACGTGATGTCTTGAGAAAGTAAGCCATGCACTGAAACAGTGCCATTGGAAATTAGGAGCCTGCTTCTGACGACTGGAGCTTTCATTTAAACACTGCACCTTCTGCTTCAGATTTCTTTTACATGAGAAAAACAAAAAAAAAATGAACTTGTAACTTGCTAAGAACCACTGTTACTGGTTTTTTGTTTGTTTGTTTGTTTTTTGTATATCACTCAGCCTAATTTTAAGTAATGCAGACCCTTTGAGATTGTATATATCCAGAGTCTTGATTGCAAAGGACAGAAAAAAATACAATTAAATTGGGGTAAGTGAAAAAGGAAATGTATTAGCCCTTATAATGGGGAAGTCCAAGGTCTAATTCAGGCACAGCTGGATCGAGGAGCCCCATAGATGTCACTAAGACCTTGTTTTGACTCCTCAGCTCTCTTTCCCTAGTGTGGTCTCTTCATAGGCACACATAGACCTGCCTCTCCACTCCATGCCTTCGCCCCAGCCCACCCCTCCCCCTCCCTCTCCCCCAACCCACCCTTCCCCCAGCCCACCCCTCCCCCTCCCCCAGCAGCTCCAGGCTTATCTGCTCCCAGATTGGCTCCCCAGCAGACAGACAGCTTCCTTCCCTCAAGAGGACCAGTAGGAATCCAGAACTGGGTTATATGCCTAACGCTGAACCAATCACCGAGGCCCCTCTCACTACACTGCCTGCTGGGGATGTAGCAGAGCAGGGACAGAGCCCTGGTCTCGGGGGACTGTTGTGGCCCCTTTCTCAGTGAGGCTCAGGGAGGCAGAGACCTGGCTGAGCTCACCCTGCCAGCCTCAGCGGGCACCAAGGCCCCGGATCAGGCATAGGCCCTTCGCCTCCATGGCAGAGCACCTCCCACCGCCACGCCTCAGCGGCCCAGGCCTTGGTGACTCCACTTCTGTGTCTCAGTTTCCCCATCTGTGCAAAAGGCCATCTGAGTGTCCCCTCGTGGGTAACCAACCATCCAGGAAAAGCGCTCGCACACAGCGCCCGAGCCAGGTCAGCCCGTGGATGTCGGCAGCCGTATTTACTGTCCTCGTTTATAATCATCATCAGGGCATCCCAAGTGCACGGACCACTGCCTGCTGCCCTCAGCGTGCTCCTGCCCTGCACTAAGTGACCTGACTCTGGAAGCTCGCTCTCTGGGGTTTACCACTGTCCAGAGCCCTCAGTCCCGGCCCCCAGGAGGATGTGTATGAGGCCTCGAGGCTGGTCCCAGAGGCTGCCACCAGCCGATAGCGACAGGAAATGGGCTGGCTGCGAGTGGCCCTCCAGATAACCCTGGCAGCACTCGCCACCCACCCCCAGCCCTTATCAACAGCAGCAAATGTCTTCTCAGAGCTGGGAGCCCCGTAGTGACCTTCATGACCCCTTGCAGTGTTTGCAAACTAAGACCCAGATGGAGGGAGAGAGGCAAGGGGCAGGGGCAGGTGTGAGGGGGCATCAGGGGTCCCTGGTGAGACAAGGAAACCCTGCCTGGCAGGATCTCACCTGATTTGACCCCGGGAACCTTGACCCTTCCCTGGGCAGAGGCTGGGGACCTAGACCACAGAAAGGGGGAATTCGTAAATCTCAGAATCAAATGGACTGAAACAGACCCAAAGCAATCCCACGGCGACCCCAGGACAGCACAGGGAAGGTGGCTCCCAGTCTGCCTCAAGCCACCTCCCTGAATCAGGGTAAGTCATCTCACTTCAAAGCCAAAGGCTAAGCACGTGGAGTTGTCAGTGGACCTGGGGTCAGACCCAGCCACCCAGCTCTGGGCAGGCGCTACGCTCCTCATGCATCATCTGTCTGTTCCCTGCGGACACTGTGGCAGCTCTGGCCTCTGTCCACCCCACCCCTCCCCTGGCCCCAGCTCCTCTCGTCTCAGATCTGCCCAGCACACTCCAGCCTGGATGGATGGTTCCAAAACTCCCGCTGGTGTCCTCTGCCAGAATCAAGTTCCAAATGCTGGCAGGCCTCAGTTTCCCTGCTGTGCCTGGCACAACACTACATGTGGGGGACATACAGGACACAAAGCAGATGCCCCCCTGGTGTCAGTGTTCCAGTGGGGGTGGGACAGGGTCAGGTGAGGTTACACCAGACAGGGGACACAGTTCAGCTGTCTGGACTGAGACTGGGGCCAGAGGAGGCTGCTGGGACAAAGATGCACTAGGAGCTGGAGGAGTCCAGCAGGTAAAAGCTGGAGGATTCGACAGCAAGTGCAAAGATCCTGTGGTGGGCTCTGGTGTGGCCTTCCAGACCATGGTGACAGCTTTGGCTTTTTCCTCATGGATGATGCGGAGCCACAGAAGGTTCTGAGCTGGGGGAGCAGGGAAGCCCACTGATGTCAAACAGGGCCCTCTGGCTGTAAGATGCAGACCATGGACCGCCAGAGGACAGGGGCAGAAGCAGCGAAGGGGCCACTGCAAGGGTCCAGGAGAGAGGAAGGCAATGCTGCACCAGGGCCGGAAACAGAGGGGGGGCCAGGGAGTGGGCTGACAAGAGACAGGCTTAGCAGGAGTTGCACACGAGGGTGAGGGAGGAGTTCAGAGTGACCAGAGGGAGACTGGCTCGCCTACCGTGCAGGAGGTAAATGGGGGAGATGGCACAGACGTACAAGCTCTGCAAAGGTCCAGGAGGACAAGCAGCCTGGTGCCTAGAGAGTGACTGTCCCGAAGTAGGCCAACCCTCGACCTCCGAGCTCTTCTCAGACTGGCTTCCCCACCAGGAGCACCCACCTCATTTCCCCAGATCACCAGGAGGAACCCCTCCCTTCAGCTGCTCTTGGTGCCTCCTACCTGTTCAGTCCTCCCCTCCCGTTCCCCAGGGCATCGACCGCACTGTGCCGAGCTCACCAGGCAGTGGGCGTCTCTGCACTGTACCCCTCCCCCCACCCAGACTGTGCTCACAGCATGCTCACTGGTCTCTGCTGCCCCCTCAGCCCCGCCACCTCCTACGCTCACCTGCCACCCTGCCTCCCCTCACCAGCCTCTCCAGCCACCTGGGCTTTGGCACCTGCTGCTCCTCTGCCTGGAACCCAGGCCTCCTCCTCCATCACCTGGTAATACATTCTGACCGGTATATGACATCACTGTATTTGCATGTTTCCTGCGTCCCCCTCACTGCTTTGCATGCTTGCTGTGTGCCCCTACTAGACTCTAACCCCCCCGGGCAGGACTGCATGCTTTGTTTATGACTACTGCCAGTGCTTTGCATGGGACCTGGCATACAACAATTTCTTGAAATGAATGAATGAATGAGGGAGCAATTGAGGGGATGAGCAAATGAACCTCCCTTTCCAGCCTTCACACTCCTTCCAGAAGGCCTCCATGATCTCCCACGGCTGACGGGGCGGTGGAAGAGGCTGGGACTCCCCCGAGACGGGACCCCCTTACTCACACACCCTAGACATCTCTTCTCCACCCTGACTTGTGCCTGGCTGCCAGTGCCCCAAGGGTGGGCGGCCTGGATACCTGCTCCTCAGCTCTCTTAGCAGGTGCCACCCAGGTTCCGCCAGCAGCGCCCAGCTTTCCCTTCCATGAGGCTCCAGTGGCGCTATCAATGACAACACCCTACCCAACCCCCTGACCTCTGCCCCTAGGGCCCTGCTCCCAGCACATCAACAATGCTGAGCCTGGTTGCTGTGGGGGTCAGAGGCGCCCCCTTTGAGGGGAAAAAAACCACAGACCCATTTTTTCTTTAAAGAAAACAAGTTTTATTTTTTATAATCAGAACATTCTAATAAAAATATTATTATAATATTAGCTACCTTTACTTTCTGGGCTTTGACTCTGCACCAGGCGTGCAGCAAAGCCCACGTACGTCAGCCCCGAGGCCTCCCGCGTCCCTGAGGTAGGTCTGAAGGAGCACCCCAGTGCCCCCAACCTTCCAGCCCGCCCGCCCCTCATCTCTCCCCCGCTCCTCCAGGGCGAGGCCCCATCGTGGTGTGTGTGAACCGCCGCCTCCTCTCCCTGAGCTCCCAAGGCAGGCAGACATGTCTCAGCTCAAACCCGCAGGTTGTATACAGCAGGCGGCACTATGGGGGTGGGGAGTGGGGTGAGGACCACCCGGTGCTCTGAGCCTCTATCCTGCCAGCCGGCAGGGATGTGGTGGTCCAGCCCCTCAGCCAGCACTCCCTTCATGGCCTCAGGGAGCGGGCCAAGCTTAAGACAACTCACTGTCAAGATGCCCACCTCTGAGGAGCTCGGGCTGGCAGACACTTATCAGAAGAACACCACCAATATCTCTTCAGGCGGACGAGCCATTGACCAAAGCAAGTCTCAGAATCAAAAAAACAGGTTTCGGATTCTTGGCGATGGGAGTCTCCATTGAAAAAATAGACTGAAACTCTGAAATCATCTTAGTAGCAAAACAACAATGATAAGAAAAAGCCGCAGTGCTTCAATGGAAAGGACCATGGCTGGCTGCCCCAGGCGCTGGTCACCGGGGGCCCTGCCATACCTGGGAGCCTGGGGGGTCGGAGTGCGCCCGGGCCAGCATGTAGACAATGGGAATTCCGGGGGTGGGAGAGCCCCCACCTGCGGTTCACAGTCATGCGGATGGAGCGACAAAAGTCAATGCACCTCGCAATCCTGGGCTTCCCTGGAGCAATAAGGCCTCTCTGACGGGACCCAGAGGGCGGTCAGGGTTTACGGAGGGTCCAGAAGTCGCCGCCGGGTGCTGGGGGAACTGCCTGCGGGCTCCTAGGGTATGGGAGGGTGGGGACGGTGCGTGTGTGACATTCAGGCTGATCTTCGATTAACTTTCGGTCATTCAAGTCCTCCCTCAAGACATGACGTCCCAGGTGTAAAGAGCAGTGGTCTCTGGGCCATCCAGGGTGCCGGTGGGGTCCTGCGGGGTCCCCCGAGGCCCAGGGGTGGCTGTGCACCCCTGGACCCAGCTGGTGCCCACCCAGCCCACAGTGACGGGGCCGTGGTCGCAGGCGGGGGCAGCCTCACTGCATCCGGTCAGGCTGCAGCTGTGGAGGCTGGTACTGCAGGAAGGTGGTGCCCGTGGGAGCCGCGGCCGAGAGGGCCTGGGGCACGGCGGCCGGGTAGCTGTAGCCCACGAAGCTGGCGGCTGTGGCGGGCGAGGCGGCATATGGGTACTGGTCATAGGTGGCCGGTGGGTACTGGGCATAGGCCGGGCTGGCCGGCGTGTACTCGATGTAAGGCGAGGACAGAGGTGGAACCGGGGCAGCCGGGATCACCACGCTGGGCTGGACGATGGCTTGTGGGTAGATGTAGTGGGGGGTCAGCCTGTGGGGCCAAGCAGAGAGGGTCAGGGTCGGGTGACAGAGCAGGGAAACACAGCTGGCTCCAGGGTGGAGTGGAGGAGCTGGGACTGCTGGGCAATGCTGCGTCACCCTCCTGTGTCTCCACTTCCTCATCTGTAAAATGGGTGCAGTCTGAGCAATAAGGCTGCTCCCACCACAGGGCCGTGGCACTGGCCACGCCCACAACCTGCACAGCACTCTCCCAGAGACCCACAGGGATCCCACCGGCCTTCTTCAAGTCTGTACTCAAAATATCTCCTCAGTGAACCCCTCCAGGAACCCCCCTCAAACCACCCTACACCCCAAACACCATCCATTCCTGACAGGAGCAACAGCATGACTACCTGGGGGCGAGAGGGAGTTTAAAAATGATTAGCAATTTCAGAACCAGTGCATCAAACCCAGCACAACCCTTCCGAGCACAAGTCCCATGTGATCACCTAGGGCACAGATCCACGAAGCCAGCCCTGTCCCCACCCCCACTTCCCTACTCATCTTCCAACATCTTGCCACGTCCCCAAGTGACACCTGCGCAACTTACTTATTTCCCACATCTGTCTCCCCCGACTAAAACGTCAGCCACCTATGAATTGATAACACAGAACTTGGCACCCATCATGGGCTCACTTGCTGAGTGAACGAAGAAAACAATGAACAGAAGTATAACTGGATGGTGGTACTAAGAGCAAAGATGACGGCCAAGCCTTAGGGACAGGGCCCAGCAGCCCGGTGGCCACGTCTCACATTAGACTAACTGGTGAACCTTCCCCTAGAGTGGCTCTCATAATTATCTCAGTTTACAACAAACACTGGGCTCAGAGGCACCTCACCCACAGTACCAGAGCAGACGGAATGGGATGTGGCCCCTGGGCGTCAGTCTGAGAGCTGTGACCTGCACCTAGCACTCGTCGCACCCGGCAGGCTGCCCACTGTGGGTGCTGTGCATGCCACGCACCCAGCCCTCCACCACAGGGGTGATCCCGCACATCACCAAAGGGGAAAGTGAAGCTCAGGAAGGCAGTATCAGCAGGTGCCTCCTCTGCCAGCCAGCGCCCAGCCCCATAGCCAGTCTGCAGCAGGGGTGGGCACAAAGCCACCAGGGCGGGGCATCAGCTCCTCATCCTCCTCTCAGACCTGCTTGAGGTACACAGGACGGGGCCTCTACACCTGTAAGACAGGCCCGGGAACCCTGTCCTGCCACCCTTCCATTTCAAACAGAAGCTGCTTGGAAAGCAAAAGGGAAAATGTTCCCTCCTGGGAATCCCACAGGCGTGGCAGGGCCAGAAACTGGGTCAGCTAGAGGACAGCAAGCAGGGCCCTGGAAGCCAGGTTCCCTCCCCTGCCAGGCCCCTCAGCATCCAGGAGCCCTTGCTCCTGAAAAAAGGCGGGGCTCAGTGGGTCCCGGCCGCCCCCCTGGGAACACAGAAAAAGCAGAGAAACCCCAGTGTCATCCATCAGGACAAAGCAGTGCCCAGGGTTCCCCAGACCAGCCCACGGGGCAGCAGGACAAAGTCCAATCTCACCCTCAAGCCACTCCCTCTCCACGCTGCCGGGAGAGAAAACCAGGCCACAGAACAGACATGCTGTTTATGCAGAACTGTTATATTTATACCGAACGGTAATAATGTTCACTAAAAAAATCAAATGTGTGTTTATACCAGTGCTAAGGATGGGTGAGGTGGAATCGTATGAAACTGCCATTTTCACGGGTCCAAGAAGTTGAATGACAGCAACTTTATGTGGCCCGATGTTTTGAATGCAAAGAAAAGGCCGGGAAGGGGGCTGTGGAGCGGGTAGGGGGGTGGGCAGTTGGTGCATGTGGGTCTGAGTATCTCTATGAGGCAAACAGACTCACAGGCAACAGAAGAGATAAGAAGCACTATTCGCACCAGCCACAAAGGAGAAGCAACCCAAGCTCCCGTCTAAGGATGAATGGGTTTCCACACTGCGGTGTATGCATGCCAAGGAATGTTATTCTGCCATAAAAAGGCGTAACACGCTGACACATACCACCACTATGCGGATGAACCTTGAGGACACGACGCTGGGTGAAAGCAGCCAGAAGTGAAAGGCTCTGGACTGCACAATTCCACGCATGGAAACCTCCACAGAAGCGAGTCCAGAGAGAAAGTGGTCATAGTGCAGGGGCTTCAGGAAGCAGGAGAGGGGAAGGGGCGCTATGTGGTCTCCTCCTGGGTGACGCAGAAGTTCTGAATCGGATGGTGGTGATGAACACACAGCTTTGTGAAAATGCTTAATGCCCTAAAACGGCAGATTTTAGGTTATGTGTACTTTACCCAGGGCTCCTCTGTGATTCAGCAGTAAAAAACCTGTCTGCCAATGCAGGAGACACAGGAGATGTGGGTTCGATTCCTGGGTCAAGAAGATTCCCCTTGAGGAGGGTATGACAACCCACTCCAGTATTCTTGCCTGGAAAATCTCATGGACAGAGGAGTCTGGTGGGCTTCAGTCCACAAGGTTGCAGAGTTGGGCAGGATTGAGTGACTAAGTACTGCCTCACACCTTACCACAATAAAGCACACACACGCAAGAAGTAATCCTGAGCCAGGGGTGAACCATCCAGTGAGGGCAGAGTTGAGGTGGGGACAGGTACCACAGCCTCGTGGACACAGCAGCAGACCCCACCCTAGGGGTGAGAGCCTGGGCACACCTGGCCAGTCCCAGAGCAGCCCCAGTTGCCCCCGGCCAAGAAGTTCTCACACTGGATCCCCTCATCCCTGCTATTTGCCCTCCTAGGTGGCAGCACCCCTATGGTTGCCATGGCGACCCACTCCTGCTTGTCAGGAGGTCAGACAGCTTCCTGTAGGAACCTGCACACTGGCCCCAGGCCAAGCTCTCTCCCCCTTATTAGAGGTTTCTGCTGTCCACCCCCTCCTGCTTCTCTGGTGGGAACAAGAGCCCTGAACGGAGTAGGGCCTGGGTTCGAATTCCACCTCTGCCTCCCCAGGCTTCTCTCCTGTCTGTAGGTGTGCTCTGGGCCAGGACACAGCAGTGAGAAGACTACACAGCCCCTGGCCTTTCAGAGCTCGGAATCCAGGAGGAGGAGAGACACACAAACATGCCAAGCCGCGGACCAGAGTCGGGAGTGGTTAGGGGAGGCTTCTTGGAGGAGGGGGCAGCTGCTTGGAGCCTGAGCTCCTGGTCCATCTCCCCCACTGGACCTCACATGAGTGGTGGAGGCTCTGCCTGGCACCTTGCCCAGGCCCACGGATGGGGAAGGGGCTGGGCATTTGGTGCTGACACCAAGAGAGAAGAGGGGCCACACCAACAGTTCCATTTCTTGATATCCAGTCTGCCCACAGGAAATCACTTAAGTATTTACACAGAAGTATATGAGGACTTGAGAATCCAGAGCAAACACATTGTCCCTTATTTAAAAGGGTATGTGATACGAAGCATATGAGTTTGCCTTTTGGGTCTCAGCTTAATAACTTAATAATTTGATAATTTAATAAATTGGTAACAATGGAAACAGTGCCATCTATTTCACAAGATTGTGATAATTTTAAAAGCTATCATATATTTAAAAAACCAGGCAGGAAAAAAGTAAAACAAGCAAGGAACTAATACCTGGTCAATATTCTGTGTCTATTTCTTGGGTATCCACTATGTGACAGACACTTTCTTTTCACCTTCATGGAGCACTTTTATTTTCAGTCTAATTATTAAAAAAAAAAAAGAGGAGCCCCAGCTGTCCAGTCCCCTCCCTAAAGAGAAGGCAGTGGTGACGTGAGGGAGCAGATCTCGGTGCAGTGCTCCAGAAACCCCAGCACATTCCTGAGGGTGAGGTTCTGGAAGTTTTGAGCCCAGAACTTCTCCCAACACAGGCAAGGACACCCCCGCTTCAGAGAGCAGACAGCCAAGTCTGATGGGGTCTGGGAACCTGCATCCGACAGGCCCCCGGGGATGCAGGTGGACGCTGCACCGCAGAAGTACCACCCAGACCAGGCACAAGCTGTCCGCGCAGGAGACGTACCCAGGGCGCGGAAATGGCAGGATTCTGGCCATGCCTGCCGCAAGGATGCCAGCCAGGAGAGCCAGCATGCTCACCAGGTTTCCGACACTCGGCACCGTGAGGACCACCGTGAGCCTGCTGGGGATGCTCAGACATGGTGGGTGAGTAAGCTTCAGGGTAGGAGGAAGGGGGGTTCCCACTTCCTGGCCTGCAGGGACACTGTGAGTCTCCATCTGTTCATCTGTGTCCCTCAAGCACCCTGTCCCACCGTTCACTCTGTGAAAAGCCAAAGATAACATATGAAGCATTTCACAGCCAGAAAATAGGTGCTGATGTTGCCCCATTTCTCAGGAAAACTTAGGCCCCAAGAGGCCAAGGGACTGGCAGTCACACAGCCAGGAGACAAGAGCAGGGCTCTGCCGCTGTGCAAGCCCTGCAGAGTCAAGGGGGAGGAAGCTATGAAGCTCCCCCCAACAGGGGGCTGGGCCCCTCAGATCTGCATTCAAGTTACAGAGCTTCCATAAGCCTCAGTTTTCCCATCTTTAAAACGGGTCTGGCAGAAGCTGACCTCAGGGCTTGAGAGCAGAGATCCTCTACCAGACCAGCATTTCTCAGCCGCAGTGACTTCACCCCAGGGGCCACTCTGCATGAATGTGACATTTCTGGCTGTCACCTGGCAGGTAGGGAGTGCCACTGGTGGAGGCTGGGGACACTGCTAACATTCCACAGCACACAGGACGGTCCCCCTACAAAGAATTCACCAGCATCATGCTGAGGTCAAGACGGGCTGTAAACTACAAGGCAAAAGGCTGATACAAGGAGTCCTAACCACTGTCCCAACCAGAAACCCACACAGGGGGCTGGGGAGGAGGCCAGGTGGGAGCCGAGGAGCCGAGCTGGCACATGAACACAAACACTCAGGAAGGAACAAACACACACACATATACGCACCCACCAGAATCTCCAGTGAGAAGGAAAACCCAGCCAAACCAGTGGCTGGCCCCGTCTGAGCATAGCCCTCTGGATCCCTCCCAGGCCTACACACCACAAAAGGGGGGCATCTCGGACACCTGGCACCAGGACACAGGGTGCGTGTGCCCAGCGGGTTCCTCGGCGCCCCACCTGCTCCTCAGAAAGGTCAGCTGCCGCTGGCCTCCACGCGCTCCATCTACAGGCTTCTGAAGAGGGCGCAGACTTGGCACGTTCTGTCCCAAGACTGGACATGCTTCTCTGTGCACAGGGCCTTTGCACCTACTGTTCCGCTGCTGGCAGGCTCCTTCCCACAGCTCAAGCACCTCCACAGAGGCCTTCCCTGACCACCACCCCCTCACCTCCTGCCCACCGCTGGCCATACTTCCTTCCTACAGCCTCAAACCACTCTGTCATCCACCTGTCTTCCCGAGGGCAGGGACATGGCCTGGACCGCTCAGTCCCCAGCACCGAGCCCGCACCAGCCGAGAGCCAAGGGCCTTGCTGGCACTGGGTGCAAAAGGGGCTTCCTCCAGGGCCCCGCTGCTTTCTGAGCTGGGAGTCTCGGCCCTCGGAAGGCAGCAGAAGCAGCAGCCCGACCTGGAATGGCCATTGGGGCCAGCACAGCTTTGCTCGGCAACTCACAGCCATGAACCCTAGGGAGGCAAGAACCACAGCCTCCGTTCAAGTCTGACTCTGCACCTGTCAGCCTCAGTACTGTCCTGGGGGCTGGGGCTGCCCTCTTTCCGTACCCCCAGGGACCTCAGCAGCACCAATGACCCCTCCTCCTAGAGCCTGAGGAAGGGCAAGAACATCCCACCCAGCCAGGACAGACAGAAGGCCCTCCCAGCCCAGCCCCACGGAGGGCAGACCAGAGACCCGGAGGGAAAAGCAAACCAGCAAGCAGGACAGTTAGTGGGTCAGAACCTAAAAATCAGGTGACCCAACGCCTAGGCCAGGACTTGGGCAAAACAAACCCACAAAACCCCAGACTGTGGGAAGTGGAGGGGGCTACAGCCAGCCAGGCTCAAAAGGCCAGGCCATCCTGGAGGGGCACGTGCTCAGGTTGAGCAGCCCCTGCTGAAAGGGCGATGGCAGAGATCTCTGCCTGGACCCACACGCCCAGGGTGAGCAGTTCCCAGCCAGGAGCGACCCAGCTGTCTTGGGCCAATGGAGACCGGGGTGTAGGACTGAGAACCCCGAGTCTAGATCTCGGCCACGACTGCCCCAGTCCCTCGGCCCTCTCAGGCCTGTTTCCCTGTCTGTAAACCAAGGGTGACACAGAGAGCAATAGAGCCTCCCTGGGACCACTGGAGGCAGAAGTCTAGGGGTCTGATCAGCAGCGTCTGGGGACTCCTGGGCAGGTGGGGGTGGAGGGGGGCAGCTGAGGGAGCTGGCGCCAGGAGACAGACGGCCTCATACCCCACACACTCAGAGTGAAACTCCCAGCGCAAAGGGATGGGTTGCCGTCCCAAGCGCTTACTCTGTGAACGCACGGTCACCCTCGAAAATAAAAATAAAAAAGGCAAATGAGCCCATTTCACTTTTTCTGTTCTCTGGAGGTTTGGCCTGATAGGCCGGAGAAGTCGGCAGCTGCTGGGGTACAACTCAGGATTCTTAGGCCAGGGAGGGCCCCCCTAGGACTTCCCAGAAGGGGGCCTCCAGGCTCTCTGGGGCCACTGGATCAGAGCAGGTGCGATGCATCCCCCGTGGGGCAGTGCCAGGCCCTGACTTGGCCTCACCACCGGAACCTGTCCAAACCCAAACACCGGCCCTTCCCCCCAGACTGCAGCCTCCCTCACTGCCAAGGCCAATCGAACTGCCGTGAGCTCAGGCCCAATGTTCTGGAATCCTCTTGGACTCCCTTCTTTCGCACGTTCTTTAAATGTACACAGAATCCCACAACTCCACACCCCTGTGCTGGTCCAGGCAGCCACCATGCCCCCAGGGGCTCAGGCCCACCCGGCAGCCAGAGAGGCTCTAAAGATGCAAGTGACTCGGCTCTCACATGTTCAGGGCCCACAGAAGCCCCACATGACTCAGAGTAAAATCCAAACGCCCCCACTGGACCACTAAGGCCCTACGTGAGCTGAGGCCACCCTGCTGGGTCCGTGACTCCCCTCAATCTCCCACTTCCTCCCACCAGTCATACCAGCCTCCCATGGGCTGCTCCCTTCCCCCCAGGAGCACCAGTCACCACCTCTGCCAAAGTCCTGTAATCACAAGCAGGACCAGGGCTCCCTTCATCCCAAGCTGCCACAAATCGGCATACGTCCTTTGAACAAACTGAATGAATGAGAGCAGGGCTTCCTCCCCACCCTCGACGTGGGAGGGGTCGGAAGAATGATCCAGGTGACCCCCCAGCACTCTGCAGAGTGCTCATCATATCCACGCAGTAGCTGGGGAAATGGAGACTTGAAGACGAAAGGTCATCACAAGAACAAGGGGTCACCCAGGCAAGTCATGGGGCTCCCAGGCTCCTCACACGGCCTCCTCCCGCTGCAGCGTGAAGGGCCTGGCCCATCTGGGAGCCCCCCCTCCTACACTCCTACCCACCCATGGGTCCAGGATGCCCGCATCAGCCTGAGCGTGGTCAGGCCTCTGCCCTGCAGCCCTCAGTACAGGGTCCCTCCTGCCAGGGCGGCTGGCGGGGAGCTCGCCCTTGGACGAGAACCCAAGAACCACCCGGAGGCCGGTGTCTGTTACAGCAGACAGCGACAAACAACAGGTGCGCACGGGCACCCGCGGGGAGGGCCACGCGCCGGCCCACGCCTCGCTCCAGTGAGAGCCAAACAGGAAGCAACGGGGTGGGGAGGGGCAGGACCACCCCAGACACCCTGAAAGTAAAAACAAGCCATGTGATGCTACACAGGGAAGGTACAGGCTTCCTCTCTGCCCCCCCGCAAAGCCTCCATTCTGACCTCACTTCCTGCCACACCTCCAAGGTGCTGGCCCCCACCCCCTGCCCCCGGCCCAGGTGCTGACCCCCATTCTAGGCACTACAACTACTCCTGGCTTTATTTATGTCATATCATGAGCTAACAAGGCTCTCCAGGTATAGTACAGGAGGCCCCCTGCAGTGTCCCCAGTGGTGATGTCTCACAACACAACATGCCACCAAGCCCAAGAGTCCATAGCAGGCATGCTGCTCTTAGCTGGCTCCCGGCCCTGCTCTGATTTCACCATCTGGGGGTGTCCTAGGGTGCAAGTCTATGACTGTCATACTCGCAGAGCACCCTCCCTACCCTTACATCATGACACAGGCCTGTCCTGCCCCCACGAGGCCCCCTGCCAGCCAGCTGCTCTGTCCAGCTGTACCCATCACATGTGCAGACGGATTTCTAATGGTCTAGCATCCCTGCCAGAAAGTGAGACGGAGAACCAACCACATCTTTCAAAGTATCCAGCACGTGTTCAATAAATACTTGAGGAACAAAGCATTTGGGAACAGCTCATTCCCTTCTGCCCAGTCCCGTGTGCTCCATGCTACTGAGAAACAGACATCTTCCTATCACCCTGTGGCCCCCCCGCGGCCCCCTGGCTGGGAAGGTACCCACGACCTGATGACAACAAGGGCAGCAGGTCTCAACCGGGGCACTGGGGACCGTCACAGAGACAGAGAAGGGGCCCGGAAACCTTCAGCCAAATGGAGTGTGCAGGTGCCGAGGGAGGAGATCCTGGGCTCTGGTCAGTTCTGTGGGTTCTGGCTCTGACTTGTCCGAGAGCTGGCCAGACAGCGGTGCTGGGGCCTCGGGGAAGGAGGGAGGGTGCTGGAGCCCCCGACTCAGGCTCCAGTGCCTGTGCCATGCACGTTCAGCTCTGGCAAGTTTCCCCGCACCCAGCACCTGCACAGGTGGAAGGGGCAACAGACTGTGGCCGAGCCGCTGTGAGATGAGTCACTGTGCACCCGTCTTTCCGTGGGCCAGGCCCTCATCGCACGGCTCTGCATGCAGGCGCAGGCCCATCCCCACTCAGCCCTGCGAGGTGGCACTGACACGATCCCCACCCTGCAGAAGGGGAGAAGGGGGTGGGCCTGACCCCGAGCCTGGTCAGGCTCCCAGGGCCTCGCTCTGGCACGAAGCCTGACTGATACCCATTGGCCATCGGACCCTGTCCTGTCATCTGGGCCCGAGGGCTTGGCTTGCTCCCAGCACTGAGTGGGGCTCATGGTGGACAGGTATGAAGCCCACAGTGAGTCCCCCTTAAGAAGCTGGGGTCGGGGGAGATGAGCCTAGAGAAGCAGGTAACCCTTCAAAACTACCCCAAGGAGAGGCTCCCAGCGTAGTTGGGTCCAGGACACACCTTAGCTCCTACCGGCCTCAGGCCCAGCCTGGACAGACAGCTGGCTGTCAGACAGCGCTGACACCAGCCGAGAAGCCCCTTCCGAGCCAGACCCAACGCTCTGCCTGGACCCGTGCCTGTAGGCTGCTGACTGTCCCACCCGGTGGGCCGCTCGGCAGGGTGGTCTCTGGCTGTAGTTGTCTCCCCCTGAGACCGGCCACCTGCCCCCTCCCAAAGAAGTCTTCTCCAGACCCAAGCCTCAGCCGTCATGAATGTGACGGAAATGTCCCACTCAAGGTAGACCCTGAAAGACCCTGTTCCTGAAGAAAAGATAAACCGGGGAGGAGGAACCCAAGCAGAAAACAGAACGTCATAGTCCTTTGGCAAATCTTCCCACCCCAACATTTATGACCCAGCCAGGCGAGGATTCCGCAGTGGCCGAGCCCGGGAGTTGGGGGTCTGGGGTCTTTGGAGCTGCTCTGGGCACAGGAGTGAGGTGGGAAAGCCTAGGGAAAGTTCCGCCGGGCAGGAGAGGGGTTAACGGGTTCACAAACCCTGGGCTGCCCAGGCCTCCCTGCCAGCCTGGAGCTGACACAACTGACCGCTGAGTCAGGCCCGACCGGGCTCCCGGGCCCAATTGTTTGTAAAGACAAAAGGGACGCTGACGGCCCAAGTCTCCAGCCAGGCGGGCGGGCGCTGGGAGGAGACAGCTGACCCCGAAAGCCTGGCCGAGGCCCCTCCTGCCCCTGGGTCTCAGTGCGGCCTGGTGGGAGGCGACCATCCACCAGCCGCTGGAAAAGGCACAGCTGGACTGTCCCTCCGACCCCTTGTCCCTGTTTGTCGACTGTCCTTCCACCCCTTGGCAACCAGCAAATAGAGCCTCTGCATCGTCATGGGTCTTAAATGGCCGGCCAGCAGATTCAGTTACAAAACATTGTCCCCAGCACTCAGGAGCACGTGGCAGTGAAATCTGAGTGACCCCTGACCACCCTCCCATGGGCGACACTCTGAGGACCGTGGGGGAAACCGTCTGGGCACCCTTCCCACCTCCCACCCCAGAGAGCAGAGGCTGAGAGCACGGGGCCAGAGCCAGCTTGTGGAGGTTCAAGTCCCCTCACTTCAGCCACCCTGGATGGGTCATTAACTGTTTTTAACCTCTCTTCGCCCGTTTCCACACCTACGAGGGAGGGATGATGTCCGTCCCAGCCTCAGAGAAGTGCCACAAGGGTGTGGAGCACCTAGCCCCGTGAGCCGGCACTGCCTTCTGTGGTTATTATTCTCATTTTCCAGATGAGGAAATGGAAGGCTCAGGAGGAGGAGACATCACTTTTCAAGGAGGACCTCACTGGTAAAGTGACAAAGCCAGGATTTGAACCCAGGTCCACAGGCTCGAGTCCCAGATATCAGGACTCTGATACAGTCCCACAAGCAGCTGTAATGGGTCAGAACAGAGCTCAGGCCCGAGCGGAAAGCCACGGAGGCATTTTAAGCAGAGGAGAGCTGCGTGTGCTCAAAGCTCACACCCGGATCTCAGTGCTAGCTCCTGTCCCAGCCCCTGCCCCAGGAAACAGAACCAGGACTGTGAAAAGTGAGGAACGCCCTCCCCGTGTGGCCTGAACCCAAACAGGAAGAACCTGGGTGACAGCAGGAAGATGGGGGTGTCCCCAAACACCTTCAAAGACGCCTACAGACATAGATGAAGCAGATCCCAGAGTGGGAAGGAAACCAGAGCCCCCTGCTCCCGGCTGCCCTCCAGGCTTCCTCCCAGGAGGACACACAAGGCACTGGGCTCACACACAGTCTCTGACCCACAACGGGGAGGCACTGGACAGCCGCAGAGACTGCCTGTCAGGGCAAGGAGACTCGAATCATGGCCAACCTGCCCAGGCCACCAAAGCCCAGCTCCCAACCTGCTCCAAAGCCTGGTCCACAACACCCCAGTGAGCCAGGTGAGCAATCAAATCAAGTCTCTGGGGCAGATACACACACACACATACTTGTAACTTTCAACACAAAACACAGGGCCTGGAATCTGATCTCTGATAAGCTTAAGAAGTTCTACCATCCTAAAAGGGGCTGCCTGTTCTATAAATGGCCCCCCAACACAAACCCCCCATAGTAATCAGCACATTCCCCACACCAGGGCACAGCCGACATCAATCACGGGGCTGAGAAGTCGGCCAGTACGGCAGGCTCCTTTGCGCATCTGAAGTCTGTGTCCTTTCCCAAACAGCTGCCAAGCCTTATTAGATGCTTTAAAAAACAAAAGAGAAGGCCCTTTTGGGTGGAGGAGGGTGGGACACGCTACTCCAAAGCACTTAGACAAAAGGCCCACAGGCTGAGCCCACTTGGGCGGAGACATCTGGCCCTAATCCCAGCTCACCTGCTGCAGCCTCACAAACACTGGACCGGTTGGCAGTGACCTGCTGCCGCCATCTGTTGGGCACTGGAGCAGGTCAGAGAGGCGCCCTCAGAAGAGCCTGGCCCAGCTCCTGGTCGGCAAACACTTCCAGCATGCTCACCTACCTTCCTGGCCTCCACCCACAGAACTCAGAAGGGCTATCACTATCCCATTTTACAGGTGAGGAACCTGAGGCACACAACCAATAAGGGGAAGCCAGGACCTGAATTCAAGCCCTCCGGCTCCAGAGTGCATGTTCCCCGTCTCTCTTCAGTGTGGCCTTCGCCGGGGGCAGAGAAATGCAATCTGCCTTCTCTCCCAGCTGAACCCCTCCCACTCCCACAACATGATCACGCTTCTGAAAGACTGGAGCAAGTGACGGGTCTCAGATAGAGAAAGGGAGCTGCAGACAGTGCCACCAATGCAGGGGGGTCAGCGGTCCTGGGGTGAGAGGCTCCCTCAGACCGAAGGCCACCTGCACGGGGAGACCCAGGAAGCCCACAGTGCCCTGACCTAGTCTCCAAGGGCTGTGCGCCCCCCAGCCCCAGCCGACCACGTCCACTCACCCGTAAGTCCGCTGGATCAAAGTAGGGGGCACCTGCTGCACGCTGATGGCAAAGCCTAAAATGAGAGACCAGTTAGGGAGGGGCCCAGCCTCACCAAGGGAAGACCCCTACAGCCCTCCACCTCTAATCTAAAGGGGTAAACAGCTTCCTCTCCCCTCCTGGACACCTCCACCTGAACCCCAGAACTCCCAGCAAACGGGGGCCCACAGAGCTGAGGGGCAGCAGCCGCTGGGCTAGCGTCCTCCCGAGCTCCAGCTCTGGGACCCACTTCCTCCCTCCGGTGAGGACAGCTGACAAGCGGGTGACCTGCCCTCCTCGCCCTGTCCCACTGGCACATGCTGCTGGAGGAAGGGGTTCGACTTCCGAGCTGGGAGCTGGGGGATGACTGCCCTGTGACGGCTCTCTTGGAGCACATGACAGCCGACTGCTACTCCTGGAGCAGGGCAGGGTGAGGGGGGGCCGCCTCTTCCACCCCGCAGATACCAAGGCTGAATATAGCAACCAGAAGCACAGGAAAGCAGGGACTCTCACCCGTCTGGAGGCTGCGCGGCTTGGCACCCAGATAGGCCAAGTTCACGTTCGCCTTGCGACCATCGATGTTGGGGTTAGGGTCTTTGCAAGCCCTCTCTGCGGCTGCCCGGTCGGCCATGGTCACCTGGAAGAGCACAGAGGCATCAGGGGCTTCCCCAGAAGGTGGGGGAAGCAGAGAGTGGGCTCTAGAGCCCAGGCACCCCGGCATTCACTTCTCCTGACTCCAGGTGCCCGCTACCCAAGGCATCCGCCCAGCCCCCGTCCAGCCTAGGGCCCCCACCCCAAAGCTGCCCTTGGACCCCAGCTCCTCCCTCCGAGTTCAAGCGCTAAGAAACGCGGCCTTGAAGGGCAAAAACAATCCCCGGGGACGACAGCGAAACCCGAAGGGAGGGAGGGGTCCTGGCCTGGCCTACCCGGCCCGTGGGGACCACCAGTTTCCTCACGGGAGGGGTTTGGGGACACCCTAGTTAGAAAAGGAGTAAGAGAAGTGTCTTCAGGCCGACTCTTCAACCGACTCAGGTTGTTTGGGGTGTCTGGGAGTTGCTGGAAAATAAAACACGGGTTGCTCAAAGGCTCCTAGGTGCCCCAGGGTGAAGCCCTGTTCCTCGCTCGCCTGTTGCTCCAGGAAGTGCCGAAAAGTAGCCGGCTGTCCCCAAAACCTCTCCACAAACTTAGAAGAGTTCTAATTGAACAGAGCGGCTCTCCCTTTTAAAGCCGGCGTGGCGTGGGGGCAGGGAGACGGGGTCAGGACCGGCTGCAGCCCGAGAACGGTCAGCAGGTGCCGAGCCGGCGGGAGGCGCCCGGGGCTGGCGTGCGCCCGCCGCTTGACTCAGCGCCCCGGCCGCGATAAGTGCGGGGCGGGAGCGTCCGGCCGCGGGGCCACTTACGAAGCCGTATCCGCGAGACTTGCCCGTCTGGCGGTCGGTGATGACCACGGCCTCCTCGATGTCCCCGAAGCCCTCGAAGTACTTCCTGAGCGAGGCGTCGGTGGTATGGTAGGGCAGGCCGCCCACGAAAATCTTGGTGAACGTGGTGTCCTTCTGCGAGCCGTGCATGGCGCCGGGGGCGGCCGGGGGCCGCGAGAAGCCCGCGCTCGGGGCGCACGGCGCGGGCTGCAGCAGCATGGGGGGCGCCCCGCCGCCTACGGACCCGGGCCGCGTGGGGCTGCGCTCATTGAGGGCGGTGGGGGGGCGAGCGGGGCAGCAGGGGCGCCGGTCTAGCCGCCAGGCCCGTCCACGCGCGGGCCGCTCCCGCCGTGCGCGCCTCACTGCGCTGCGCTGCGCTCCAGCCGGCGTTGCGGGCACCCTGCGCCTCAGCGCCTGCCCCGCGGGCTTTGTAGTCGGCCCCGCCCTGGCCCCGCCCCCGGCCCGCCCAGGCCCCTCCCTATAAAGCCGGCCCCGCCCCCAGCCTCAGCCCCGCCCCGCCCCGGGCGCGCGAGGAGCGCCGGGAAGCGTAGTCCAGGTCCTGCCCCACCGCGTCCCACGTGCGGTGGGGAAGCACTTGGAGCAGGGCGCGCACTTGCGGAGGGGGAACATCCGGGTTTTCTAGGGCACCTGTTCCGTGCTCGCTGGGTTCCAGGCCCCTCTCCTCGTATAGATCACAATCTAGCGAACCAGATGTACACGATTCAGATCGTGTTTAGTGAGTCGGCGTTTCTCCCAGTGCTGCCTCCAGTACAACAACGTATTGAAGGTGAAATGATTTTTGTCTTTACGCGCAGGTGCTAAGTAGTTTCAGTAGTGTCCCAGTCTTTGTGACCGCCACGGACTATACCCTGCCAGGTTCCTCTGTCCTTGGAATTCTCTAGGCAAGAATACTGGAGTGGGTTGCCATGCCCTCCTCCAGGAGATCTTTTCAATCCACAGACTGTACCCTCATCTCTTATGTCTTCTGCACCGGCAGGCAGGTTCTTTACCACTAGAGCCACCTGGGAAGCCCCGTTTGTTGAGAATGTATGTGTGTATGCGTGCATGCGTGTGTGTGTGTCTGTGGTCTATATACATGAATATAATTAGTTCGAGGAATTTTAGAGTGTGGGTGTGTGATCTATATACACGAATATAATTGATTCGAGGAATATTTATTAGGGTGTGGGGGATGCAGAAATGCACAGAACACACTCTAGCCCCACCAAGCCGCTATGAACAAGACAAATAAACGGGTTCAGTTCAGTTGCTCAGTCGTGTCCGACTCTTTGCAACCCCATCGACTGCAGCATGCTGGGCTTCCCTGTCCATCACCAACTCCCAGAACTTGCTCAAACTCATGTCCATTGAGTCGGTGATGCCATCCAACCATCTCATCCTGTGTCGTCCCCTTTTCCTCCTGCCTTTGCTCTTTCCCAGCATCAGTCTTTTCCAATGAGTCAGTTCTTTGCATCAGATAGCCAAAGTACTGGAGTTTCAGCTTCAGCATCAGTCCTCCCAAGGAATATTCAGGACTGATTTCCTTCAGGCTTGACTGGTTCGATCTCCTTGCAGCCCAAGGGACTCTCAAGAGTCTTCTCCAACACCACAGTTCAAAAGCATCAATTCTTTGGCACTCAGCTTTCTTTATAGTCCCAACTCTCTCCCATCCATACGTGACTTACTGGAAAAACTATAGCTTTGACTAGACAGGCCTTTGTCAGCAAAGTAATGTCTCTGATTTTTAACTATACAATATATTACCCATTAGGAAATAAATCAGGGCACTGCCATCCAGGAATGGCCAGAGTGGTCCCTGAAGCCCCTCTGATAAAGTGACTGGGCAGGGGAAGTAATTCTGGCCTCATCAGAAGTCCATCTCGGGGCTCGGGATTCATCCCTCTGTTGGCAACATCTGGGGGGAAGCAAACAGAAAGGGCAGTGCCATTCTCTTTGTCCCTTCCCCAACCATAGGGCCCACCGCTGGGACTCTGTAGCAAGACCTGCTTCAGAATTGTCAAGGCCGCTTGTTCAAAGTTACTAGGAACTTCCTGTCTGACCAGAGCACTGAACCCAAGGCCCCAGCACCAGCATCCCCCAGCAGTGAGTCACACAGCTACGCAGAGCCAGGCCCTGAGGGTCTCAAACCCTCCGTATGTCCAGGCACCAGCATCGTGATGTCCTGTGCAGTGGACATTAAGCCATCAGCCACTGTAGCCACCTGACTACACCCTGAGGGGATTCAGGTTGGGCGGGGGGAGTGCCCCGGGGACAGGATACTGATCCTAGATGGTTAAGGTGCACATCAAAGGAATGATTTCTAGGAGCCCAGACTCTTGCATCTTTGCATGCATACAAATGTGCTAAATTCATTAACTTGTCTGGTTTTTCTTTAATTCACAAGAATCCTTTGATGTTCGACTTTGGGGTTTTTGTTACAAAAACTCCCTGTATCCTGGCCCCTCCTTTACCACTTAGCAACGCTCTCTCACACTTAGGAGCACTCCCTCTGGGCTATCCTAGAGACTGCTTCCAGGGTCTGAGTCTGCATAAAGCCCACTGAATAAAATACAATCCTCAGCTTCTAGCTGTGCACCTTTTTTTAAGTTGACACTGCTCAAAGTGGGGTTGAGGGGCACAGGAAGGCAGGCGAGGTGTTTAACTAGTCTTGCGATTATCCAGTACATTCTCTGTCAGGCTATATTTGACCCCAGGCCCAGACCAGCTGTGCCCGAAGCCCCCGACTCCTTAATCCCACTCTCCCCCAGGCACCCACTGTTCTAATCCTTGCTTCCCACAAGAGGCCCGCTTCAGGCCCCTGACGCTGGGAATGGAGCCCTGAGTCTTCACGGAGTCCCCTGGGGACACACTTTTCTGACTCCCCTTATTTCTCGTCTTGTCCTCGGTGTTTCCTCCAGCTCCCCAGGCCCACTCCTGCCTCAGGGCTGTGTCACACCACCTGCCCTTTAGCCTGCTCTTATCCCTTCATTGCACTTTTCACCTCCCCAAACCCTGGTCCCCTATTCGCGGATTTAAGTTCTCTCTCGCCCCTGCGAGGTGGGACCTTGGATGTTTTCCTCAAACTGTACGGTCTGGCAAGCAGAAGTCCCCGAGGAAAGGTTTGTTGAGTGAATGAATGCATGGTAGAAGGAAAGAGCAGAGGAGAGCTCTCCACTAGAGAAAGGACTCTCAGCGCGCCCTTGCAAAACTTTGCTAAAGTGTCATCTACACTTGATGGGCCAGGGAAGGCGGCCATCTTGCAGCCGCGCGATCTTGGACACGTTGGATGCCTTCAGCCGGCCTCAGTTTCCCCTTCCGTGATTGGGCCTCTAGGCGGCGGGAGCAGAGCGCGGGGGGCCAAGCCTACAAGTCCTACAAGTCCCAGCACCGCCCGGGCCGGTCCCGCCCCGCCCACTCCGCGCCCCTACCGACCGAGCAGCAGCGCGGGGAGGGGCGCCGCAGGGAGTGAGGCTGCGCCCTGGGCGGCCGGCGTCTGCTGAGCACGTGCTGACGCCGCGGCATCTGTAGGGTTCAGACCCCGGGTGGTCGGCCGCCCTGGGCGGGAATACGGGGTTAGAAAGGCAGAGCGCGCAGGACCCGTGCCCGACGTTTTCTGCCCGTGTCCGGCAGGATCGCTGCGAGCCCCTAGCGCTCCCGCCCTGCCCGGAAGAGGGCATGGGACATCTTTTTCTTTAAAATTCGGATGCCCAGCCATGGTTCATTCAGTTTTTATCCTCCGGTCCCTAGGTTTCTGCGTCACCAATCTCTCCGCCCGTCGAGTGGCCCCATGTCCCCACGTGTCACCCCCTTCTCCCAACACGTACTTATTAATGATCTGTTAGGTGCCGGGCAGGGTTCTAGATCCCAGGAAGACTGCAAGCAGTAAACCAATAACGTCCCCCACTTCCTCCACCCGCACACAAGTCCAAGCTTACGTTTTAGAGAGAAAGTGAATGAATGAATACTGTATTTACTTGTCGGTAAATTTTTCTAGGCAGGTGCTGGGACAAGGGCAAAGAAGAGTGACAGGTGTTCTCTAGAAGCAAGTTAGGACTCTCGGGGATTGATGAAAGCCAGAGCCATCGGCGCACAGGGCACAGGTGACGGAATGTGAAAAGTCAGAGCAGGAGGAGATCCAGGCGCCATCACTGATGCAGTAACCTCTGAGTGCTGGGCACTTGCATGTGGCTAATCCTCCCACACCACTAACAATAATAAAGGTCAATTGTTTTAATGCCTGTTGGGGTTTGGTCCTGAACTGGGTAATTAACATATTAGAAAGTGTGAAAGTGAACGTGTTAGTTGCTCAATCATGTCTGACTTTGCAATTCCATGGACTTATAGCCTTCCAGGCTCCTCTGCCCATGGGATTTCCCAGGCATATTGAGGATACTGGAGTGGGTTGCCATTCCCTTCTCCAGGGGATCTTCCCTACCCAATGCAGGGTCTCCTGCATTGCAGGCAGAATTTTTACCATGATTTAACCTCCAAACACCCTTTGTCGCAGGGAGGAAACTGAGGCACTGAGTGACTTCCCCAACACCACCCAGAGCAGCAAATGGCTGGCCATTCCATGATCCTGTTTTTGTCTCCTCACAGCCTTTAGAGAAGGCCTTTAATTTTTATTTATTTATTTATGCCTTTGCTGGTCTGCGTTGCTGCAAAGGCTTTCTTTAGCTGTGGCAAGCAGGGACTTCTCTCTAGTTGTGATGTGCTGGCTTCTCATTGCAGCCACCTGGACTGAGGTGGTGGTCCTGGACTCAGGCCCTTCCTCTAGAAATGTTGGCCCTAGTCTGAGGCCATGCCTGGGTGTGGGTATTTGCTGTGGGTTGGATTGTGTCCCCTAAGAATACATTCAAGTCGCTGGTACTCATGAATGTGCCCTTATTTGGAAATAGGATTTTTGTACTATCATCCACTTAGGACGATGTCATATTGGAATTGTATGGGGATTTATCCAATGACTGTTGTGCTTATAAGAAGGCTATATGAAAACTCAGACAAACAAGGAGAAGGCCATGTGACATCAGAGGCAGAGAGGTTGGAGTGATGTGCCTGCAAAGTGAGAACACGGTGATTGCTGGTGACCCCAGAAGCCAGCTCTGAAAAAGGCATACTGGGAACAGAGTTCTCTCTCTGAGTGCCTTAACAGGGAACACCTTGCCTTTGGACTTCTGGTCTCCAGAGCCATGAGAGTAAATTTCTGTTGTTCTAAGCCTCCCAGTTCAAGGTCAGACGCTGCAGCAGCCCCAGGAGATCAGCACAGCTGGAGAGGAGAGAAAGACAGAGCCCCGGATGGGTGGAATCGTGGCCGTGGGACCTGTGGTTTGGAATGACCAACCTTCAGAGTCACACAAGGGTACTGGGGCTCCCTAGGGTCATTCCAGAACTAGGAAGCACTCCTGTACCTCCCTGGGCGTCAGCTGCTCAGCTAGGGGAATGTCCAACTAAGCATCCTTTTTCTTAGAACATTGCCGGTTTATATCCTGTCCTGTTCTTCCCTGCCCAACCCACAATGGGAATGAAACTGATGGCGCCCACCTCCCCTTCCCCCGTCCTGGCCGTCTCCTGAGTCCGGACCCTTGTACTCAGCAAGCAGTCAGGCTGGGACCCCACCTCCCATCCTTACCTGCATCTTGGAGGCAGCATTTGGCTGCAGCCCCAGGACCCACACAGACCCTCTGTTCCCAGCCTGTTCTGAAGGGCAGCCAGCCTGGTGTTTGGATCTGCTATTGCTGAGCTTGACGCTCCCAGGGCCTGGGACTCAGACTCCCTCCAGGCCTCTCCTCCAGCATCCCTCAAAAGCCTGTGTCCCTTCCCAACCCTACTTTATTCATCTGTTTGCTTCTGTGTGGACCATCTCCCCACCAGAGGGTGGCTCTGGGAGGACAGGCTACTGACTACTTTGTTCGCTTCCATGTATTCAGGGCCTGGCATGTGGAAGGCACTCAGTAAAGATGTGCTGAGTGGAGTAACAACTGTGTGACTTAACACATTCCAGAGGACTGAGATCGGGGGCATGAAGGGATCCCCAAAGCCTGTTTATCTTAACGGAGATGCGAGCCACACAATGTTTCTGTGGAGTCAAGCCTGGGCAGCCCCATCTCCATCTCAGAGCTGGGCTGCAGCCACCTGCACCCCCTCCCCCACCCAAACTGGAGGCCCAAGGAACCTTGAAACCAAAAACTGAGAGGGGAATCAAAAGAGGAAGCGCAAGAGACTTTTGCCCGTCGTTTGGGCATGGATTGGGCCCTGCTGTTTCAACTTCTGAGAGTAACCTGCCCCCTGGGCTCCTCTGGTCATCCCTATCAAGTAGTGAAAGTCCCTCTCCCTTCTTTTCGGGCAGAGGGCAGGCTGCACTGCACAGAGCATAGCCACCACCTCTCTGGGCCTCAGTTTCCTTAGCTCTAGAATGGGCATGACGACAGGGACTTCCTCCTAAGTCTTCAGCGAGGCCAAAATGGGATCATGCACAGAGTGCCGAGCTCGTCCTCATACTGAATGTTGTTGTTCAGCTGCCCAGTCGTGTCCAACTCTTTGTGACCTCATGGGCAGCAGCAAGCCAGGCTCCCCTGTCCTCCACTATCTCCTGGAGTTTGCTCAAACTCATGTCCCATACCGACAACTGCAATTCTGTCTTTTTCACCAGGCACGCATCAGTTTCCAGGCTACACAGGCCAGGTGAGGAGGTGGGCACCTGGCAGCCCTCCCATGTGTGCTCCTTCTGTGGCTCCTCAGTGCCCAGGGGCAGAGTCCCGGATCTCTTCACTCAAGATGCCTCCCTTGTCTCCCAAAGCGGAGTCGAAGAGCTCAGCCTCCCAGGAAGACTGTGTCCCTTCCCAGGAGCCTGCAGCTGTGTGGGCCATGGTGCCCCTGGGTGGTCTACTGAGCCCAAAGGACCCTCCTCTGACAGATGATCTTAGACACTTAATAAAATGCCTAGACAGGCAAAGGAAAAGCATCATACTAAAACACAGCTATTAAAATAGTTAAAAACAAGGAATGCATGTGCTCCTTGACTAATGCCAAGAAACGATATGCAGCAGGGGCACTGGTGAGTCATCAGTTTCGAAGGACTAATGAGCAAGTCCCCTGTGTCAAGATGTCAGTGATGCCCTGGGGTATAAGGCATCCATGGTTAGGTCACAGCTGCTGCTGGGGGGCCCTGGCCCAGGTTGTGACTCATCTGTGCCTCAATCTGACTCTGGTTGCTAAAGATGAAGATTTTCCCCTTGCAGTTCACAGACCCTGAATTCTACCTGGGAGGTCTGTACATGCGTGCTAAGTCACTTCAGTCGTGCTAACTCTTTGTGATCCCATGGACTGTAGCCCGCCAGGCTCCTCTGTCCAGGCAAGACTATCGCAGTGGGTTGCCGTGCCCTCCTCTAGGGGATCTTCCCATCCCAGGGTTTGAACCTGCGTCTCTTACATCTCCTGCATTGGCAAGTGAGTCCTTTACCACTAGCGCCACCTGGGAAGCCCATGGGATCTGTGGGTCCCAGGTAAAGACCCCTTTGCTTTAGCTCCAGTTGCTGCTGTCACAGAGGGCCCACACTTTTTGACTTAAAGCAGCAGGCATTTCCTCTCTTAGACTTCTGGAGGGCAGAGCCCAAACATGTCTCACGGGGCTTAAGTCAAGGTGTAGGCAGGGCTGGTCCTCCTGGCGACTCCGGGAAGGTATGTTTCCTTGCCTTTTCCAGCTTCTAGAGGTGGCCAGCATTCCCAGCTGGCAGCTTCCTCTCAGTCTTTCTCCCACTGCATCTCCCTGATGCTCTCTCTCTTCTACCCACCTCTTCCACTGTTAGAGCCCCTTGCGACTCCACTGGCCCCCTGGAAAATCCAGCATAAGCTCCCTATCTCAAGGCCCAGCACCTTGGATACATCTGCAAAGTCCCTTTGCTGTGCGAATGGGCATGGAAAGCAGTAGGAACCTTGGGGACTGATGATGGGGTGTCAGCGCATACCTTGGGGCACCGCCTCTGTCAGCCTTCTAAGAGCAGCCGCCGCTGGGGTGAGGATGTGGATTAAACAGCCAGTCTCACTGGAAAGGCTACAGGAGCCTTAGGTTATTTGCATCCTCCAGGCCAGCAGGTGTGCTGGGAAGCCTGTCCTGCCAATGGGAGCCCCCTTTCCCAGGATGGTGCATGGCTAATCCCCGAGCTGAGAGTGGTCTGCAAGAATCAGTAAAGGGATGGGGGCCAGCCTAACTCTGCAGCTGGAGGGAGGGTGCCCACCTGCCGGCAGGGGTCTTCCCAGTGAGCGCCAGAGGGAGACTCGGCCCCAGGCAAGTGCAGCCCTGCTCTGCACCTGCTCTGGGGGCCCGGGAATGTGTGTGAAGGCTCCTGTAGGTGTGGCATGAACATGGGCTCTATTCCAGAGGGGACACCTGGTCATACGGCTGAAAGACACATGGCTAGCTGGCAACACTTAGCTCAGGGTGCTGGGACAAAGCACCACAGAAATCTATTTCCTCACACTTTTGGAGACCAGGAGTCCAAGATCAAGGTGTGGGCAGTGTTGGTTCTATGAGGCTTCTCTCCTTGCAGATAGCTGGCTGTCTTCTCCTTGTCGTCACATGGTCTTTCCTCTGCGGTGTCTGAGTCCTAATCTCTTCTTTTAAGGACACCAGTCATACTGGATTAGGGCCCATTCTAGTGACCTCATTTAATCCCCTCTTTGAAGACCCTCTCTCCAATCCAGTCATGATTGAGGTACTGGGGGTTAGGACTTCGAGATACAATTGGGAGAATGGGGGACAATTCTGCCCATGACAAATACCTCTTTTCTCTGCAGGCGACTAAGTTGTTAGCCTTCAGAATCATGCTCAGGGCCTTCCCTGTGGTTCAAGGGCCCTCACCGTGGAGGCCTCAGAGGCCCACAGAGGCAGCTGAGCAGTAGTTCATGTTAGGTGAAGTCCAGAAGCCGAGGAGCCTTGAGGGAGTCCCTGGGCCTTGGCTGAGGACAGTGGGAAGCAACCTGGATGAATGCTTCCAGGCATTCTCTCTCAGAAAAAAGTCAGCCTCCACCACACTTCTTTAAGGGCCAACCCCAGAGCCAGAAAGATCCATGAGGGAGTGGAAATATTGATAAATACAGTGCCTGAGGTATTTTTGCCTGGAAAATCCCATGGACAGAGGAGCCTGGTGGACTGCAGTCCACGGGGTCACAAAGTCAGACATGACTGAAGCAACTGAGAACCCACACACGGTGCCTGATGAAGTGCCCAGGGTTAGCATGGGCTGGGGTTTGATTCTACTGCAGGCGGCAAGTCCTGGCCAATGAGTAACCAGTGAAGGGCCAGGGATAGGCCCCTCCCCGTCCCCAGGCAGGCTTGTGAAATCTGGTGACTAATCAATGCCCCTAAGTTCACCAGGGGTCAGTGTTGGCATGGTACGGGGGGCTACCGGCCACATCTAAATTCAAGACTCAAAAGGAAGAGACTCCGCTGCTGACCGGTGATGGGGAAGGGACGCTGAAGCCTTGGGGGTGACCCAGCACTGCCAGGGGACCTTGATGACCTAAAGGGTAGTGCTGGTTTGGTCCATGGGAGACAGGGGATTGACAATGTCCTAGTACTGTGTCCATGGCCTCTCCCCATCACCACCCTTGCCCCACACCTGGGAGGAAAAAAACCAAAAGAATGCACACCAGTTGCTTTTCAGGGGCTGAATTACTGTTAAAGCAAGTGTGTAACTGGTTTTTCTTATTTGCTTTGGAAATGGCCCTCACCTTAAAGAGTATTTCTCAACACAGAGATGCAAAATTCACAACAGACTTATATCAGGCTTCGAAGTTATTTACTCTGTTTCTGTTTGCTCTTTAGTGACATAACACCTGTCGTGATTTAAAAAAAAAAAAAAAAACAACAACAACCCTCTCAAAACTGCAACCACAGGATTTTCCCGCCTTCTCCCGCCTTCTGATGAACAAGATCTGTGAAGTCCAGGAGTCCTCACTTAGCAGCAAATTCTGCAGAGCTATGAAACGCTGGGTCTCTGGGTGTCAACCCAGCATCTTTCAAGGAAATAGGACTCTAGTGTTGAAACTGCCTTTGCTAAACACTACAGCCCTGAGAGACTTCCCACCAGGCACTCTGGACCCCAGGACTGGGGCTTATATAGCTTGTTCAAGGGCCTGCAAATGTGTCTGGGGTGGGGTTGGGAGCAGGAAGGAGAGAATGAAAATTGGCTTCAAAATATAAAAACAACCCCAAACTAATGTAAGTGTCCACAAATATAATACTGTCAAACTCTCCGGTGTTCCAAAGATTCATCAGAAAACATGTTTTGAGAAACTTCCTGGTATTCTTGGTGATCATTAAGAAATCATTGCCAAGTGTGAGTTATAGACTGCCAAATAATCTCAGAAGTAAAACATCAAAAAAAAGTTTTTTTTCCAACAACTTGCAGCAAGAATATGTATGTAAGGTGGGATGTGGGTGCATTTTAACATATGATGTGATGAGGGGGGAAATCTTCAAAAAGTCAGAGGGCCTGGGGAAATACACTGTGGTGGATTTACATTTCTAGTAGCTGCAGTTACAAAAGTATGACAGGGTGAAACTGATTTTATCGTCTAGAATATTATTTCAATGTGATATTAAAAAGAAGATATTTATATTGTTTTTGAAATCTACTGTGCCAAATTTTACATCTCTATTCTGACTTAGACACACAGAGGCCTGGAGCACCCAAAGTTACTAAAATGCATCTTAAAATGGGCTGTTTGCCACCAATACCCATGTGGGATGGAGATTTTCTGAATCTTACTTTCTCAAACCAAGGCAGGGATGCTAAAGGGTGAGCAAGTGCTCAGAGCCCCCCGCCCCTCACCCCACACAAGAAGGCCTCAATATCCTAGGAGGAAACCAACAGGGACATTAAATCTTAAGTAGAAAGTGGGGAATCTGACCTCTGAAAAACTGTCCCCTTCAGCATTGTGGCACAGACATTAAGGAATCTGCTTATAATGTGGGAGGCCCAGGTTTGATCCCTGGGTCAAGAAGATTCCTTGGAGAAAGGAATGGAAACCACTCCAGTCTTGCCTGGGAAATCCCATGGACAGAGGAGCCTGGCAGGCTACGGTCCATGAGGCTGCAAAGAGTCGGACATAACTAACACTTTCACTTTGACTTTCATAATTTCCCACACAGGACATCAATCTTCTAAGATAAAAAAGTATTAAAGACTAGTCTTCTAGCAGCATCAATAATCCTTAGACTCTACTTCCCAAATATTTTACAAGCTTAGTAACAACAACAAACGGTGACCCACCCCATTTCTTCTAATAAGCTGAAGTCGGTGAAATCGAATACAACACTGGCATTGGCATCCTTGGCGCCATCTACTGGTCACATTGAAACACAGCCTCCCTGAGGGAGAACCCTCTTAGGTCCCGAAAGGCTCCCTGGGACAGGAAACTTCCCACATCATCATCTCCCTGAAGTTAGAGCATAGCAGCTGACATTTATTATGCACCAGCCACTGAAGCCGTTCACACCCATTAGCTCTTACACTGACCATTTGTGGCAGCTACTTTTAGTGTCTTCCATTTTAGATGAAGTCACTGAAGCTCACAATTTAAGTCACATGCTTAAGGTCGCAGAATTGGTCACCACTTGACAGCTGGGATGTGGAGGCAGGAGGTCCAACTCTGAGTGCATGTTCTTTACGTCATACAGGCATTTCAAGTGTCACCTTGGAACTGATGTAATTACCTGTTCCATTTGGGGAGAATGCAAACACACAGTTACGACTGGTGCTCAGGCAATAAATGCTACTTGAGGTTATCGGACCTCAAGAATTCACCCAAATCAAAAGTCCCCAACACTTGGGTTCTAATGCCTGACAATCTGAGGTGGAGCTGATGTAATAACAATACAAATAAAGTACACAAGAAATGTAATGTGTTTGAATCATCCTGAAACCATGCCCTCCAACCCCTGGTCTGTAGAAAATTTCTCTTCCACAAAACTGGTCCCTCGTGCCAAAAAAGTTGGGGACCACTGCCCTAGACCATGTAAAAAGAGGGACAGAAAAAGAAACCCCAATCCAGTACATTATTAAACATGTAATGGTAGCACACCATGCAAAACAATATTTACCATTACTGTTAAGCCACGTAGAATAGGTTCTGTCTGTGGCTTGACACAATTCGTTGTAATTGTACCACCTACGAGGGGTCATGATTTAATTGGAAAATGCTGGCTTAGATGTTCCTATATGCATTCAAGGTTCATTTCTTACTGAGCCTTTCCTTTAAAGGAAACTAAAATTTTGAATTAAAAAAAAAAAAATCCCTCTCTCTCTCTAGGTAGCCCAGAACACATGGAATAGTCACCTTTGTGGAATTCTCACTGTATTTTCTATGGTAACTTTCTAGTCTGGGTAAGAGATACTAGTTTTCCATGTAGTATTGAAATTTTTTTCTCTAAATTTATGTCAATGACACATTTTTTTTTGAGGAGCAAACATTTTCAGTAACTGAATCGATTTAAAAGAAAAACAAGGGATAGTAGCAAAGTGTTGACTGTAGCATCTAGGTGTAGATAAATGGTCACTATAAAACTCCCAACTGCTTCACGTGTTTGAAATTTTTCATTAAGAAGTGTTTGGGGAAAAAAATGAACGACAAAACCTGTCTTCTCCATGAGGTTTACATACTCCACCTTCAGTGAAAGCAACTCCAACTTAAACTGGGTATAAATCTTTAATGGCAGAATGACTTGACACTAAGTGGAGTGAAGATTATACTTGGGTCTTCCCAAACTAGATGATGCCGTCAAATGTGTGAATGCCTATTGAGCACCTGTGGCTTAAAGGTGGCTCAGTGGTAAAGAATCCACCTACCAATGCAGGTTCAACCTTTGGGTTGGGAAGATCCCCTGGAGAAGGAAATAGCCACCCACTCCAGTATTCTTGCCTGGGAAATTCCACGGACAGAGGAGCCTGGTGTGCCTGGGGTCACAGTTGGGACTCAACTGAGCAATGGGGCACCTGCTGTATGCAACACGTAGTACTGGTGCCTACAGAGATGTCAAAGATGGAGAGTTCCTAAGAAACCCACATAACTTTTTACAGAACGTGAAAACAAGTATCTTACGAAATTTAATGATTTCAACAAATATTTACAGGTTCACTTTTATGTTTCAGGTTCTAGGCCGACAGAGGACTGAACCCATCTCCAGGACTCACATCCTGGGGCCCTTACTTACTACTGGTTTCTACAGCCATAAGTCCAACCAGGGACTTAAATGTTTTAAATCTGACAGAAAAGAACATTCTAAAACGTTCATGACTTAAGATGTACTATTCTATGGTCACTTTCAACCATAGCCAGTCACTAGCTTGTAAAAAAAGAACAGTGAAACTCTGGCTGAACTAACTGTGATACATTTCTTCTCATCTCCAGCGAACGCGGACTACCGAGACAATCGAGTTTGGCTAGAGCCTGGCTCTCTTCAGAGCCACATCTGCACATACATACAGATGACAGGGCTCAGGGCTGATTCACAAAGGAAAGGAAAAAATTAGCTGCAAACATTTAACTTGAAAACTAAGAACTTTCTAATGCACCTGCCTTTCTCTCTCAAAAAATTTAAAAAATTAGAAAAGCCAAAAGAAAATAACAAAACTTTTCAGACCAAAAGAACCAGATAGTTAACAGTCTGAATTCATGTATGATTTGATGAGTGAAGAATTTAAACCACTGACTGCAGGTTGTCTTTTAGTAGAAAACTTTATTTTGTCTTTTAGGAGTAGGCAAACATGTCTTACAATATTACAATACCTGACTTCCACACTGAGCAAGTTAATTTACAACCGGCCCCAAAGAGTAAAGCGGCAACATTTGGGTTTGCAGGGTAAAAACACAATAGGCTCTCATTTCTGATACTTACCAATCAGGAATTTTATACATGAAATAAAAAAACACTCCAAAACTACGGCTACTAGGGGCAAGAGCTCAGAGCACTTCCCATGCAGTGGACTTGGGAGTCCACAAAGGCATCACCCACTCGGGCTCTGCCCACAAATGGCTGTCCCTCAAAACAGGAAGAACCATGTTCCAGTCACCAGGACACCCAGCAGAGGTGAAAAGCACTAGAATGTCAAAGATGGGAATGAGGGAAGCAAGAGAAAAGCACACCCAAACTCTTTCCAGCAATGCTTGGAGAGGCCGCTGCTGGACATGCCAACGGGCAGAGACAACCCCAGCTCAGGACTGTCTCTCCTGAGGGGCAAGATCTCTCATTTCCGAAAGGGCATCTGCAATCACAAACCAAAACCCAATGAGGACGCCGAGCAGGACACTACTTCAGAGCTCATGGGTGGGTGAGAGGAGAGTCGGACAAAGGGAGCTTAGGAGACAATCTTCAAAATGTTTATTACAAAATACAGTACAGGCTCGCCAAATGTTTCCCAATGTTGTCTAATACGTACACTGCGGGATGAAGCACTGCAAATACCTGGCAGGCACCCATGTGAATCTAAGGACGTCTATAATGATTTGAATCTCCTTAGAGGTACAGACGAAACCTGTAACCGGCAGTGGAATGGAGACGGACAGTCACTGCGACCGCCGGGCTCCTGCCTGCTGAAGAATGACATCGTTTTCTCCAGAGGTTGAAATCCACATCCAGGGCTGACAACCTACTGAAAGCTGGGACCCAAATTCGTACAGAGACGAGGCAGAATGGAGAGAAAACTCCGGACAACCCACAGGTCTCCAGCCACTACTTCTTATTCCTGGGTTTTAGCTCTTCAGCTGCGTTACGCAGGAAAATGTAATTTTTCTTTTGGGGATTATAAAATTCATGTCCCTAAAGGGGGAAAAAAAAAAAACAGTATCTTAAAAACTGATGAAAAGTCAGGTTTGCATTTTGTGGGCACTTTTAACATGCCAAGTCCTATGCCCTGTGTGTGAAGCATCTCTTAGGAGTGAAAGAGGTAAATGGAGAGAAATAAAAGTCAAATCTTAAACAAAAACTTCAGTCCCCAGAGAAAAGGTTAAGGATGTGGGACTTGCAATGTCCCCTTGGAAGGATGATCTTTTACATATTTCTCTCTTCGGCACTGAGACTCCTGTCAACCTTCCACCCACTGCTTTACTGCTGAGACGACTCCCAGACAGCACAGCCTGGGAAGAGGAGGGTGGTGCAGGATGAGCTGCAGGTTTCTTAGTACAGGAGACATCTGGTCTGTGACATCAGAGGGAGCAGACGTGCCGTCCCAGACGCCAAGGGAGGTGAAGTGCAGGTGTTGGCGTATCTGCCGGGGAGGGAGGGGGCCGTGTGACACTGGGGGAGCTGGTAACACCCAGTTCAGGCCAGGCTATGAACGACAAAGGGAAAAAGGAATGGCAGCCACAAAGGCTGTAAGTGACAATGACAGTGACAGGACAGGAAGCGAGCAGAGTGGGTGGACAAGACAGAGGAGTGGAAACCCACGGTAACCGAAAGGCCTGAACACAGGTGGGAAGGGCCTCTGGGTGTACCCTGCCACCTGCACTGCAATGGCACATTTTATTCTCATTCCTTGACAGTTATGCCGAGATGGTTCTAGAAATTCTGCTCAACCAATGACCAATCATTCTCATAATATACAAAGTATAGCTTTTCTTATTGGTTATGCTAAAGCAGCAACCTAATATTAATCACATAATCATGACTCTGTCCTTCAATTAAGAACAATGGAAAACTCCTAAAACAACTTTTTAAAAAATTAAAAGATTATAATTAAGTATTCCACTGTAAATTGACATTAACTGTTCACATTAAGGGATTCTGAGCAGCATTCAAATCAACGAGCTTTGGTTGTACACCTCTTTGAATTTACAACTATTTTTTCAAGGCTTGAAAACAAAACCCTGAGTATCATGTGAGTAAAACATAAGAGTTCTGATGTGGCTGCAGGTCGAGCAGGTGAAGAAGAGGAGTTCCATCAGAGGCCCACGGGGACACTGGGGCCTCAGGCCAGAAGATGGCTCCAACCCCAGACAGGCAGAAACAAAAACAGCATACTCTGTAAAACTGAGGGTATGGCTTCCACAGGTGAATAGATAAACAGTGATCCCAGACCACAGGATACTACTCAGTCGTAAAAAGAACTAGTGACATACTCAACAGCAAAAAAGCGTACCTACGTATGACTCCATCTGCACAGAATTCTAGAAAACACAAATTCATCCATAACAACAGAGAGGAAATCAGTGTGTGTGTGAAAGAAAGGATTACAATAATACACAACATTTTGGGAGATAACTGTTTGTTAATCTTGACTGTGGTGATGGTTTCCTGGGTATATAAAGATACTGAAACTGATCAAAGTATACTTTTTACATATGTTATGTGCAATTTACTGCATTTCCATTACAACCCAGTGAAGTTGCTTAAAAGGGGGTGGGGGTGGGGGAGGGGCAGCTGCACAGCTCACAGAAGCAAAGGCTCAGAGAGGCTGAGCCTCCCACAGGCCAGAGCAGGCACAACAGGTCAACAGTGTGCCGAGCGGGCAAGATGTACCACATAGGTGAAGTGGATGCAGCTCAGTGACTGCCCAGCTCTTCTGAGAGAAAGAGGCAGAATCAAAGGCGATTCCAAGACTTCTGCCCCACTGACCAGGTGGTGTTTAAGGAAAGAGGAACATAGGGGAAGCAGCAAGCCTGGAGGATAAAAGGAGATGGGTCGGAAAATCCACCCGATTTTTATGTCCTAGGCTAAGGTGCTCACGGGGTACCCAGGTGCAGACACCCCACTGGGATGGGGACACAGGGAGAACTGGGGCACAAGGTCAGGAGGCAGGTTAGGCACAAGAGCCACTAGCTTATGCTGGAGGTGCTTCATGAATGCAGATGCGCCTTGAGGAACCTGCAGGAGAACTCTAGAAAAAGGCCTGCGTGCAAGAGTTGGGAAGACGAGCAGAAGCCACCAGAGAGGGCGAGCAGTCAGGAGTAGGAATACAACAGAAATGTCAGAGGCCAGGGAGAAGGCTTTGTGAATGGGAGAGGAAGGGGTGGCCCACGGTGCCCAACACAGACAATAAGCAGCTTCTGGACTAGATGAGGACAAAGGCAGTGAGATCCCAACTACAGCTCCAGGAAACAGGAAGAGACAGAGGCGGGGGAACAAGAGGGCAGGTGGTTACCTCTCTGGGCAAGTTTATCAGGAAGGAGACATTGGGATTCTTAACGCTGGTTTCAGAACAGCTAAAGTGTGTGCTTACAGACCGCAGAATGAGACAGGGGACAGGAAGAGAAGATGGAATAACAAGAGGCAGAGAAGAATGGAGTTAAGTGTGTTGGGGATGGGAGGGGAGAGGGGCAGGACGAGTGAAGACAGACACGTGTGGAGGTGAGACTGTGGCTGAAACCTGAGTGTGAGGGTCAGTTCTTTTACCACGGCACTGGGATGACTCAAACACAACCAGGACCCCATCAGTCTGTAACTTCCCTCCCCAAACAGCTAACAAACAAAAAGCCTATGCCTCTGGTGAAGGCTGGGTGCCTTGCCGAGCCCTCGTCACTCTCACCCAACAACCCCCGACATCCCTGAATGACTCAGATGCCCCAGAGTGTCGGCTGCTGGGTTTACGCTGACCAAGCACCTCACGTGGGCATGTTCTCAGGCAAAGGCTGAGAGGAAGGCCCTGCTGCTTCCTGCTGCAGTGAGGTGATGGTGACAGGCCACGTGCAAGACACACAGCACGTTTGGAGAGGCCTCACGACTAAGCTCAGGCCTTCCGTACTCCACAGCTTGGCTCTGCTGCCGGAGGGCGCCAGTGCAGGCCTGGGGATTCTCACCTTTGACCAGTCGTAGCTGGAAGCATATGCAAATATGTTTCCATTGTGATTGAAGCAGCAGGCTGATATCGGCTGATCTAACTGTTCCGAAGTCTTTAGTTTTGTTCTGGCATCTTTGTCCCAAAAGCTGAATCTACCATCAGATCCCACAGTGGCAAGGGTGCCATGGACAGGATGGAACGCAATTCCGTTAACCTACAAAAGATGGATACATACAATGAGGAGCAGAGAAAGGAGGAAAAACCAGGTTTTTGACAACGCAGACTTCTTGGTTCAATGAGAACATAAAATGAACAACCATAATTTCATTAGAGTTGATGGCCTGCTGATCACATCAGAAACCAGCCCCGCTTCCTGAACCAACTGATAGCCCAGGACTGAATCTTGTCTCTCATTAAAAACACAAGTCAGCAGAAGTTAATAAGTATGTAAGCTAGTGGCATCAAGAAGCAAACCTCAGGAAAATGCCTTTTTCTTTTTCAGCAAATAGCAAATTTCTCAGTCTTAGCTAAGCGTACCAACTGTCTACCAGCACTCACACAGGTGGAAGTTGCTCCCCAAAACTCCTAAGCTTGCATTTCAGAAACAGAGAGAATGAAGAGAGTCAACATGTTCATAAAAACAGAAAACCGAAACCTCCCACGTAAGCCATTTATCCCTGCACATGAACACACACAATGACAGCGATCTTTTCTGATCCCATAATGACTCAGCTATCCACCGCCAAGTCTAGTTTCTAGACACATTCTCAGGATTAACATTTCTAAAAACGCACCGCATAGATGTCCTGAGGAGCAGAAGTGTTGGTCCCATTAGATCGATGACATTTAAAGGTGAAGTTATCCTTGGCACTGAAAAACAAAGGCCCAACTTAGCTTTCCTTCAAAACAAAATGTCTCACACGAACATCTGCAAGCTGGCCAGGCCTCACTTACGGATTTGGAGGGTTGATGTAGTGGATAGCAACTCTCCCCTCGATGCTTCCCAGGGCAAAACCTGTCGGCTTGTTCTGTTTGTCTTTAAAAATAGCCACACATCGATGCTATAGTTGGGGAGAAAAAGTATATCATCATCATGTAAAGCATAACATCCCATAAATAACGTAAACGACTTTTACTCCATTTTCGGGTTTTGAAAGAACCAGAAACATATTTCTCAAACACGATAAAGATTTCTCCATTCCTCCAGTAGGCATTATTTTTTTATTTAGCCACATGATTTTATGAATAAACCGCAGACCACATGCTTCCGTCCAGGTGCTGCTGCTCCTTTGCCACGCTGCAGGCCTCGCTGTCACTGCAGCAGGGCATGCACCCCTCAGCCCCACCAGCTCCTATTCTGGCACTGACCCCCTGGTGGGTTGGGAGGACACGTCACTTTGATTTGCAGCATACCACTGACTAGGCGAGTACCCTCTAGGAAGACACCCAGCGTCCCAGGGTCTCTGCGTTCCCAACTGGAAAAGGGAAGTAGTGTTGGCTTGGGAGGATGTGGGAACAAGGGTCAACCATACAGTGGATATGGCCAGAACTTTTTAAACCATGAATAAGCTATGCAAAAGCTAGACACTGCACTTGATCCAACACTGAGCCTGAGGGCCCAAAGGAGGGTCTCTTGGACCCCACAAAAGATCCCAAACAAACAGCCCATAGCCCAGTCTCCAGAGGCAGAGACACACAGGTCCACACTCCTGTTGTCATTCAACAAGAGCTGCTTTTGAGTTGGAAGGAGAGAAATGGTCAGATTCGAAACCACACACAGGGTACAAGTGAGCATGGTGGTTAATGAGATGGGGGAGGAGGAAAGGAAGGGCAGTGAGTAAAGGACAACTCCTGATTTCTGGCCTAGACAGCTAAAGGTGGAGGCTCCACCTAGTGAGATGCAGAGCATATGGGTAGGAGCAGGCTGGGAGCAGTGGGGAGGGCCTGGTATGGGATACTATTGGGCTGAGATACGGGGGGCGGGGTGGGGGGGAAGCGGGGACATGCCTAGGGAGCCGTCAGACTGCGGGTGCCCTTGTCAGGAGCACAGATGGTAGGTAGCTAGGGATCCAAGACTCCAACCCACCACACACCCCTAACCAACAGTCATGAACAGCAGACGGGACCGTGCTGAGGTTCAGAAGGCAGTGGCCCAGGGCAGATGCCTGCGGAACCTCAAGATACAGCAAGGAAGACAAAGCAGCAAGCAGAGGCAGGAGCTAAGAGACCAGCATTATAGAGCCCAAGCACAGTCTTAAGAACACACAGTAAGGCTGTCGGTGAGTGCCACGGCTTTGGGAAGATGAGGGTGAGGAGTATCCACTGGAGTTACTGACTAGGAAGCCATCAATGGCCATGCCAGAAACAGTTTTGGTGGAGTAACAGGGGCGGAAGTCTCAAAGGAGTGGGTGAGAAATGAGTAGGAGGTAGGGGAACCAGGAAAGCTCATTTAAGACACTTGACTTACAAGGGGAAAAGGTACCTAGCCGGCTACGGATGTGGGGGTCAGAAGAGGTTTGTTTCCCAGGATTAGACTTGAGTCTGTCTTATGCCAATGAACAAAAGTTGGGGGGGTAAGAAGGGGGGAAGACGAGATACAGGAGGGAGGTGGGTGGCTGATAGCCTGAGGCTCCTGAGAGGTGAGAGGGCACAGAGCCCAGCCAAAACTGGGACTGGAGAGCGTGGCCCACCCCTCAACAGGTGGGAAAGGCAGGGAAGAGGCAGGTGCAGCCAGAGTTCCAGGTTCAGCAGGAGCACGATGAGGAAGCTTCCAATTATCAGCTTCTGTGTTCTAGGAGCAGAGGCTGCAGATCAGATCTGCAGAGACAAAGGCCAAAGGAGTGATGGATCGGAAGAGGGTGAAGAAGATCTGAGAATCTGTGGCAGGTGGAGACCGAGCTGAAGGCAGAAGCTATGGACTCATGATGGAACCAATTCACTGTGGTGTGTACCCATTCAGCAGCATTACTGCTACCTAGGGGATGTCTGCCAAGGATGGTATTTACCCACTAACACTGTGTTTATATCCTTAAATTCACCTCCTTTTAATATCCGACAGTATAACAATTTCCACATGCAGGCACTTACTTCCTAATAGATGCTAAATACAAGTTTCCTGATCTGATTTGTGACTCACCTGATGCTTCAGTGGAGACTCTATCCTCCTGAATTCAGAAGGCTGATTCTCTAACTGATACACAATCAGGCCCCTTTCTGCAGTTGCCACCACAGCCATAGGATATATCTAGGAAAAAGAGGAAAGCAGAGACCTACTTAAAGTGGGGTGTGCTCTTTTGTATACCAAAGTATTCTATCAATTTTTTCAAAGTTGCAAAAATAAGTGAATTTTTTTTAAGTTTAACAATCCAATGGTATTTACATGTTTCAAGGTAATCTAGAGAAATCATATTTGAAAGTAGAACATACCTTTTTAAAAGACTCATTTTTTAAAACTATGAAATATTATGAAACATTTATTTAGACTATATACTGAGGAATAGAGAAGAAATGAAAATCATTGTTCTACCACCCCCTTCAAATGCTAACAGTTGTCAGCATTATGGTATGTTTTCTCTTGTCTTTTTGTTTTTTAAGCGTTTTTTTAATACACGTGTGTATATGTATGTTTCTATATAATTCACATCCTTACTAAAGCGTGTTCAGTGAGCACTGCTCCACACATTTTCCTGAGAACACTAGTGGTGGCCACCTAAGTAACATTCCCTCAAATCAAACGACTATGTCTGTCTAGTTGGCCCACTGGGTCATTTCCAATGTTTCACTCTATTATACAGAACAAAGAACATTTGCATCTGTACTTTCCTCATGATAAACTCCTGAAAGTGGAATTATGGGGCAGTTAATACACTCTTAAGACTTATTGCTATACCAACAGAGAAAGTTCTTCAGCTTCTATCCCACTCAGAGACAGTCACCAAAGGATCTAGTCCCACATCACAAAGTTATTGCCAGTTTTTGTACAGTACGCATCAGACCAGTGCTGGCATAGCCTGTGACTGAATATGTTCGCTTAAGAAGTGACTAAAAAAGTGTGACATCCAGTTTTCTGTAATTCTGGAACACATGCAGTACAAAAATCTAGATTTACGACAACTGAGGCAATCCAAACTACATCCCACATCTATAATTAAAGTCTGAAGGGGTTTCACGTTGTCCTCTAAATGTTGTCCTCTAATTATAAGATATCATAAAGTAAGAAACTCCTTACCACGTCAGCACAGTAACACCTTTCAGGGAGCTGTAACACCATCATAGGATTTGATGATCGTGTATCCCAAAACTGAAGGACCAAAAAAAAAAAAAAAAAAAGACAAGTGACCAACCATTCAGAACTAACATCCAGATAGTGTAAGAATAATGTCCACTTGGTCAGGCCAGGAAGTCCCTCGACTATACAGCATACCTTCAAGGTCTTATCCCAGCTCCCAGTCATCACACAGCTGTAGTTTGGTGCTTTGATCCAATGTATTGTTTTGACAGGAGCATCATGCTTTCAAGACAAAACCAAAACAGATCAAGGTAAATGTAATATAACATGCCACACAGCTTTGGTTCTGGAAATTCAAAGAGAAGGAATCTTAAACATTGAGGTCATACTCGACAAAAACCAAAGGATAGTTTAGTCCTTCCCCATGACCAATGCGTGTAACATTCCATACCAACAAAATTTAATTTGATTTGAACCATAATTAACTAGTATGAAAGTGAAGGGGGAGGTACTCAGAAACAACTCACAGGGAAGAACTCCACCACAGTTGTGTCACTGAGAAGACAAACATTAGAGATCGAAGAAGTGCTCTAGCACACAGAACTGCCATCTCAGGGTATGTGACACCTTCCTGAAAATGTCTCACTGTCAAGAGGCTCTTCCCTACCAGGCCTGACCCTCTGGTTCAAGGCTCTCTCCTCTTCGTTGTTTCTACTTTTCTTAGCTGTCTTCACATAAGAACCGGCCTGCCATCCTCAAGCAGGCTGTAAAAGCTCCTGAAACGGAAGGGTGCTTCTCACTCACTGCTGTGTTTCTACTCCAAGGGCAGTGCCTGCGGTATCACTGGCAACTGATACATACTTGTGAATGAACAAGTGACCAAATGCAGCCTGGGACAAGGCAAGCCACACACGGGTGCTGGAATGCTGAGGATCAGTTTTAACACTGCCTTTTATTACAGGTCTGAACATCACTAGCTCCTTATGATGCAACCCTCAACCACACAAATGCAGAAGACCCTTGATAGAACTTGTGAAACATCAGTAAAAACGAGAGTGCTCATAAAATTGGTGTTATTTTGTGCTGAAGAGGTTTCTGGTATATTTAAGTCTAATTGATTTGGTAAAGTTGAACTGCACCTTTCCTGTAACAAAGAATAAGAATCATCACAACCCTGCCTTGCCCAGCATCTCTGCAGAGAATAAATTTTATTATTTATTACCTGTGCAATCTGTATCGCCTGGTTACTATTGAGGTCCCACATTTTGGCAGTTTTATCACATGAGGCTGTAAATACTTTACTCCCATCCTAAAATAAAGTAGAAAAAATTCTGACATTCTAATAAAAATTCTATATGTACATTTAGATATTAGATTGAACATACTGAAGAAAGTTTTATTTTGCAATTTTTATTTTTCCAATTATTTGGGGGCTTGTGTATTGCAATACAATGTCATATACAAAACACATTTCTAGCTCTTTTCAATGATCGATTTTTTCCTAAGAGACAATGTGTAAACAGGTTAATAAAAAATTTAAATAGCATTTCGAGTTATGTAATGAAAACCAAGTCCCTCCCTGACCCCAGCTCACTGTTCAGAGGCAGTCGTGGTCACTGGCAGGTCTCTAGGAATAGCCTTTCATATCCTGTATCAATGTGTATTGCCTACCAGGAGCCACTTACATTTTTTTTTCTTATTTTCATCCATTTTAAGCCTTCACAACAGGTACAGGAACAGTACAATGAATATTCACAAACCCATCATCTAGGTTCACCAATTTAAACATTTTGCCACATATACTGCATCTTTCTCCCCCAATTTCTGCTCTATACCACACATGTTCAGTCATTATTACTTGTGTTCTGTTCAACATCTAATAGCATTCTGAAGTGCATGCAATAAAACTACACTAATTTACAATGGTCACTGGTCCAATATAAACTTCAAAACAGCTTAGAAAACTGGCAATCACTGTGTTATGGTTTTAAAATATTCACATACAGAATTCATAAAGTAGGTCAATTATGAAGTACAAGACAATTTAAAAATAGTAAGTACCGAGTAGAAAATCTAGACCAATCATCAACAATTCTTTTTCCTAAAGGGTGATAAAGTACATATTTCAGCTTTGCAGGTCAAGTGGTCTCTGTTGCAACTCCTAATTCTGTGTTGTAGCTAGAACGCAGTCATACACACTGTCAAATGAATGAGTGTGGTTGTGTTTCAAGAAAACATTATTTATAAAAGTTAGCAATGGGCCAAATTGGGCCCATGGGCCATAATCTGCAGACTCCTAACACTTCATTTCTGGTTCCACAGCTCAAAGAATTAACATTATCCTTCCCTAGCAAAAACTTATCACCAGCTCTCCATCTGAAAGAAGAGAGAAAACCTTCTCTATTAATGAGGCTCTAAGGGTAAGTCCACAAATCCTTGGAAAGATGCTAATGTGGGCTGTCCTGAGGCTGAGTGAAACACTGGCCCCTCAATCTCATGAAATGCTGACCCTACCAGCTACAGGATGCCAGGCCCCACTGGACACACCAAGACAGAGGCCAGTCTATCAAAAGGCTGGGGCAGAAGAATGAGATCCCTAAACGCTCCCAAATCAGCTCCTCTAAGCTCCACCTGCTGTGTCCATGCAGCGAGCTGCGTTCTTGGACCGCTGGAGAATCACCCTTACCAAGTTGGGCTTTTACACCTCGAGGGTAACTCTGGCTCTTCTGTGCCTTTCCATACATGCCTTCCTCTTCCAGGCCAGCTCCTATTTCCTATAAGCCCCTGCGAGGGAGGTTGTCAGTGCATGGGCTCTGAAGACAGAAGGTCCAGGTCTGGGCTCAGCCTTTCTCTATGTTCCCTTAAGCAAGTCTCTTAACCACTCCCCCCAAGTGCCATGCTAGTCTTTGAGTGACTGGATAACAGACTCAGAGAGATTAAGTAACTTGAAAAAGCCAAAAAGTGAAGACAGAGCTGAAATTTGAATCCACGCTTGGAACGGACAACAGTGCTCTAAAGCCATAAGCAAATGGCTTGCTTTTAAGATCCAGCTCAATTCTTGCCTAGTCTGCGTAGCTTTCAGCGCACCCTTCCCAAACTTCATAGTTGCCTTCTGGGTTCTGTCCACCCAGCACAGTGCATCCTGCCTCTCTAAGAACTTAGCTCCCTGAACTGGAACTCTTAATGGCTATATTTTGGCTCCTCCACTAGACGGCGCGTGACTCTAATGGAGATAGAGAAAGGAAATGGGCTGTGTACATTTCCGTAAAAGGTGACCCACGAACACTTGAGCAAGAGTTCTGGCGTCAGGTAATTCTATTTCTTACCAAACCTGTTAAGAAACTTACAATTCTGACCTGTTCTCTCATCAGGAAAGAAAGACAGGTAAAATAAATTAGAAGTATTTAAAATCTACTCAAATGGCTGTTTTTCTATGTGTAATTTAAAACTATTATTAATCTCATAATAACCTAATCAGACAAATCAGCAATACATTTTACAGATGACAAAAATGCCTTAGAGAAGACTTTCAGAGATGATTAAAATGGGAGCAACTCAAAATATTTATAAACAGAATATTTACAAATTATAAATTTATAATGTATATAAATTATATAAATGCTATGTGTAAGCTAAATACAATCACATAAATGCATGGTGTGAGTAGTCTGGTGTTTCTCATAAAATTAACATAAATTTTTCTTATGACTCGGCAAGCCCACTATTAGATATAAACTCAAGAGGAAAGAAAATTTATGTTCACGGAAAATCCAGTATACAAAATGTTTATAGCAGCATTTATCCACTACAACCAAAAATGGAAAACAACCTACACGTCCTTCAGTTTGTGGATGGTGGACAAATGGTGAACATCCATACAATGCACCACTACTCAGCAACAAGGGGGACTAACTACTGCCAGATACAAGCTGGTTGGACCACAAGTGCACTGAGCTGAAAGCAGCCAGATTCAAAAGGATTCTGTTGATGGCGTTCTAGTAAAGGCAGAAACACAGGGACCGAAGACACACCAGCGGTTTCCAGGGAAAGCAGCTGAGGAGGATCTGACTACAAAGGGCAAGAGGAAATCTTTTTGCTGACGGATCTCTTCTATGTTTTGATCACAACTCTATGCATTTCTCAAAACTCACAGAATCATACACTTAGAAGGTTTAATTTTACTGCCTGCAAACTACATCTAATAAAAAAAATTCTATGAGCCTGGGGAGGGACCTTGAGACTTAGTTTCCTCAGCACATCTGCCCTACTCTGAGTCAGGCGCTTTTGTTTTCAGCTGCCAACAAGGGAAGAAGGGGAGGGAGGCTGGGCCCTTCACAGCCAAGGCTCCTGCTGAGCGTGACTTCACCATCCCTGTTGGCTTCTTTGTAAATGGTATACCTTCATTAAACTGCCCAATCACCCACCTTCTCCCCTCAAAAAAAAAGAAGAAAAAAAAGAAGAGCTCAGAGTTGAATAAACTCAAACACATTAATTTATAATGCTAATGTTCAGTATTTGGGAGGAAAAAGAATTTCAAAGAAAGGAAATATTTCAAAAGTCTAATAATGGTAAAGGACTAATTTTCCCCATAGGACTTACTTCCTAGGACTGTAAATTTCTAATTTTAAAGCAACATAAGCTCCTGGCACATCAAGAGACGTAAGAAAAGCTTTAATAGTCTAACCCCTTGCTCAAGAAAATGGCAACCTGCTCCAGTATTCTTGCTTGGAGAATTCTATGGACAGAGGAGCCTGATGGGCTACAATCTATGGGGGATGCAGGGTGCACAGAGAGTCAGGCACGACTGAGCAGCTAACACTCTGCTCAAGGAAACAGGTCAATAAATTAATGGATTTTTTTTAAATAAGAAGCTTTCAGAGAGACTAGCTAAAGCTAACATAACAAAAGTTAACTGACTACAGTATGAATATCAATCAATGACCGTACTTAAATTCAGAAACAGCATTTCTAAAATGTGCATACATACATGCTATTTGTATTTCAGGTCATATAAAAACATAATAAAACTTACATCACTCCAGCAGACATCCAGCACAGGCCCTGTGTGCATCTGCTGGGCTTTTGGAATAGTCTGTCCGCTATCTTGAACTTCCCAGCATCGAACCTACAGTAATAAAACAATGCAGACACAACAATTAATGATAACCCCTATGCTCCCAGCCATAATCAGATAAACACAAATTCACATGACAGACACTTTCCCCTATCAAACTGGGATAATAAAATGAATAATATTTGGCACCAGCAAGGAGAAGCTGAAATCTGAACTAGTGGTAGCTGTACCCTGTGTCTCAGATACTCCCTTCCTGGGACTTGAGGATTTCCCATGATGTACTTTGTATGCGTTATCTGAATTCATCTCTACAACAGCTAAACCTCTGTGTACTTAATGTCATCTCCATCTTATTTCAGGATATGAAGCTTAAAGAAGTAAGATAACTGGCCTAAGTCCCCCACTTAAGTCAGCAGCAAAGCCACTATGCATTTATCTGATTATAAGTATGGTTATATGGTTCAAGTTTGCTCCAACAAGCCACATGCACTTCTTTTGTGAAGTGCTTCTAAACATCCTTTGCCTTTTTTTCTACCAGAATTTTTATCTTTCTTTTTGAATACTACAATTTTTGTTTGGTAAGTATAGTGTTGATGCAGGACTGTTAATATAGCTAAAGGTGAAAAACTTTAACATATGCCTAAAGAACACTTTCAGGATGTCTAGAAGGGAAATTCACACAGAGCATCAGGGACAACATTTATTTTCAATGAATACGACACATGATCAGGGAATCTATTCAAGATACTGAACTAGAGTATAAATTTTTGAATGATGCATATGATTTTGCTTTCTTAAAAAATGGCACAAGAAGTGATCCCTGCCATTCAGAACGGTTCAGACTCTTAAACTCATTTCTTTAAAAAAAGGTCATGAATAAGCCGTAGGTTTGCTTTATTCACTTGGAGCAGAAACAAAAAACCCAGCCCTGCCCATACAGAGAGATACATGACAGAGAAAACATGCGTTTAAGGAGCACTTACATCATTAGCCCACGATCCTGCAATAAGAAAGTTTCCCGGCAAGGTTGGGGGGCTAAATGATAGACAACCAATGCTATCATCAGGAGAGGATGTTACTTCAATATCCTGGGGTGAAAAAAGTCCATGTTAAAATGTATACATCATCACGATTTAATTCAAAATTGCTTTCTTTCTCACCAATACTTCCAAGGTCAAGCGTTCCTGTTCCCAAGAACTACGTTAATCAGATCTCACTTACTTGGATAAAAAGGCGGAATGTAACCCAGCCAGTGAAAGTACTGGCACTGTGGGACCGCAGGCAGCATCTGCAAGCCAGGCCTGCAGCCATGTTTCCCAACAATGGCCCACCAGGTCATTCCTGCCCCGCAGTGCTCAACCATCATCATCACCTGCCTCCCTCTCCCAGAGAAACTCATTCCACAGTTGTGGACTGGACTCGGGGCACCTGCAATCTTAACAAGCGCCTCGTGTGATTCCAGTGACTAGGAATGTTAGAGGAAATAGGACACTAGTCCAGGGGACACACAGTTTCTCTGCTCCAGTATTTGAGAAAGCAGGCTGAACAAAACTTCAGCGTTTTCACCTCAAAGGAGGCTCCCACACCAACTGGGATTCTCTTGCTATCATGGATGTGGGACTCTCTGGCCTGTGCTGTTTCTAAAAATCCTGTGAAGCTGTATGTGGTACCTTCATAGGGTTGTGATTATCTGTGGTTGTGCTGCCAAACATGCTGGTCCCACCAGATCCAAAACCTGAGGTTGTTCCAAACAAACTCATTTTGGCCCTAAAAAATAATGGAAAAAGTAAAGGACAGGTCCTCTCTTAAGTAATAAACATCCTTAAGAGGCAATAAAAAGATACAGTTAAGTTATAGAAGAGATATAGAGAGTAAATAAATAAATGACTTGATGTCAGGCTTCTCGCTTCTGAGGAGATTTAAATATGCAATAAGCAGAATGCCTTTTAACAATAAGCTTTCTATTTTTAGAACAGTTTTTAACGGAAAATTACAAAGACAGGAGAATTCCCATATATCCCACATCCAGTTCCCTTCTTACATTCATCATAATTAATTAACCAATATTGATACATTATAGCAGAGTATTTTTTAGTCACCAGCTAGAAAATAAATTCATTTTTACACAGTTTGAGACACAGTGCTGAGCAGTAGGAATACAACAGGAAACCAGCAGGAGGTTCTGTTCTTCCAGGTTCCCACTTAGTGACAGTTCACTTTCCTTGTACAAATTTCTGCACTCTGGTTTAGGTCACTATTTCTGCATGAAGTTTCTAAGAAAAGCAACCAATCTTGGCAGCAATCACAGTTTTAAAGAGTAATCAACCTTTATCTGGTTTGGCATTGTGCTGGACATTTGCCTGCAAGAATTCCCCACTTAGAGTTTTTTAGGGGTGCCAGTCTAGTAGGCCCACCTAGGTTAGAACCATGCCTCTGCCACTCCCCGTAACTGGGATCCTAACAGGACCAAGCCTCATTTTCCCTATTCTGCAAATACAGAGAATATTAACACCTTCTCCAGGGTTGCTCTGAGTATCAAATCAGATTATCTATGTAGAAAATGTAGTATTTAGTGGACAGTGGGTCATAAACAAGTTTCCCGTTTTCCTTATAAGGAGAAGGTATATATAACTCTCTGATGATTCACTTACATTGATGTCATATTTTCAGTTCTGTAACTGGTTAGTAAATTCTTACATCCAGCTGCCTACCCAAGGAGCCTTGCAGCTGAGTGACATGAGATAACAAGAGTAGCATCTCTTATGATGACAACACAGAATGGGAAAACTATGAGGAATTTTGGAAGATATCTGAGTTTCCTGAGCTTCAAGAAAAATAATCAAGTGTAGACATACTAGGTCTATGAGTACATTAATATCTCAAAAAGCGACTCTGTGCAAGCATGTGGCACTTGCTGACCACCTCTGACTCAAATGATTGAGATGTATTTGGAACATCAGCTAACTGTGTGAGCAAAGGAATGACAAAGGTTCTGCAATCAAGTCCAGGAGCTAAATATATGATTTCGGGCAAATTATTTAGCCCCACTGGCTCAGACAGTAAAGAATCTGTCTACAATGCAGGAGACCGGGTTCAATCCACAGGTCAGGAAGATACCCTGGAGGAGGGCATGGCAACCCATTGAAGTATTCTTGCCTGGACTATCTCATGGACAAAAGAGCCTGCCGGGCTACGGTCCACGGGGTTGCAAAGAGTTGGACACGACTGAGCAACTAATACTTTCTCATCTACAAAAATAGACACTAAGATCCACTTGAAGTGAAGCCGCAGGCACAGCTCCCGAAACCTCTGTTCCTTCCTTCTCCTCAGCCATGGAGCATTAATCAGCCTGTGTGGACCATATGTTATGCAGGACACTGGGAACCCACAACAAGTTCAGAAGGCAGGTGCTCAACTCTAGCCTACCTAGTCTCTCACTCCCTCCTTGAGCACCCCAGCTCTGAGGGTTTCCTTTCTGCCTGTGAACACAACAAGCGCCTCCCAGTTTGAAGCATTCCTACCAGCTGTTCCTGCACCTGGGGTGACCCGGCCTCCCCCGATGGAGGGAATCGGTTTTTGAGATTATTGTGCTCATAGACCTAGTATGTCTACATTTCATTATTTTTCTTGAAGCCCAGGAAACTCAGATACCTTCCCAAATCCCCAGCTTTCTCAGTGCCAATTTTCAGGTCCCACTTAAAAAGGCAGCTCCTCTTGTGAACTTTTGGGGGTGATGGAAATGGTCTAAACTGCACCGTGATGATGCTTACACGACTGTATTAAACTTTCCAAACTCATCAAAATGTGCCCTTTAAATGGGTTACAGTGTGTAAGTGACGTTCAGTGAAACTCTTGGAGCACCTTTTTTTTAAAGTCACCGCCTCTCCTCAGAGGCCTCCCTGCCTTCCGAAGGTGTGACACCTGATCCTCCATCACTAGCCCCTTTTCTTCACAGCACCGGTCCCCATCTGGGACTTGTCTGCAACCAGCCCCCTCCCCAGGAGAGTGCCGGCTCCAAACGGCCCAGAACTGTCTGGATGCTCCCCTAAAACACACCTGGCCCGCAGCACAGCGCCTGGCGTGTCAGATGCTTGCCTGGGCGGAGTGTGTGCACACGCATCTAATAAAACCCTTGGAGGAAAACAGAGAGAGAGTTAACTGCAGACAGCGATAAGTGTAACAAAGGAGCTCAAGCACGCTTCCCTGGGAGAGACTACCAAGAATGATCAGGGAGCGCCCGCTTGCATCTGAGGAGAAACCAGACGTGTAACCAGTAAGGGCAGAGGCGATAGGGGCTGCCATCGACTCTGCCCTTTCTCGGTGCCTCAGTTTCCCCACAAGAAAAACGAGGGGGTCAGACCGGCGGTGATCTTAAGACACCCTTGCAACTCCGACGTCCCTCCCAGGGGCCACTCAGGAAGCTCGCCAACGGTCCGGCTCGCGCTCCAGCATCTCGCGGCGGGACGCACTTCCCCGGGGACCCGGCCTCAGCAGCGCCATGGCGGCGGGGAACAAGGGGAATCCGCACGGGGCCTACCTGAGAGTCGCGCAGCGGAGGGAAGCCGGCGATGGGAAGCGGGAGGAGCTCGAGAGCCTGCGACCCCGCTCGGGCGCGGAGGAGACAAAGCCGAGGTGACAGGAACACTAACCCCGAGGGACTGGGGTCCCCTCACGCCCGCCGAGGAAATTACCCGAATTACCGCGGAGACACTACGCATGCGTCCCCGAGCCACTTCCTTTGGCGTCCGGAAGTCAGGGAAGGAAAGAAAAGGCTTCTCCGCCCTCAAGGCAATGGCACATGCGCAGAAGCACTATCGATCCTAGACATTCTCGTGCCAGCAGTTTGCGGATTGGTCGAAAGTTGGTGTCCGACGCAGTTGCCGAGCGACCGCTCTGGTAATTCCGCGGTCCCGGCAGGAGAAAGGTAGTTAGAATCTTCTCTTGTGAATTTACTGTAACAAAATTCTGATTGCCGCCAATTCAAGTTCAAGGCCATCCTTCGAATAGCTGGTGGTTTGCTGCCTGGGTTCTTACCGTGGCCTCCCTGTTTGCGACTAGGGTATCTTGAGCCATCTGGGCTCTATGACCTCAGTTTATAGCTGTAAAATGAGGACAATGATGCCCAACTTCCAGGACTATTCTTAGCTAGGCTCAAGTGAAGTAACACGAGTGAAGGTCTTTTGCTAAGTGTAAGGTTCCATAGTAATATTAAGGGACTGTTGTGGCGCACATATGCCAATTCTGAATATATTAGCTGGCTTTCCCCTCCCCCTTTATGAATATCTAAAGGCAAAAAAGGGGGGTTGTACATACACTGAACCTTCTCCTTCTCGACTCAGTGTGGGCTGCGTACCAAAAACCTTGACGTCTGAAGATCCGGGGGATCTAGTTATAGCATGAAGATTCAGAAGGTCCAGTGTGGGTCTAAGAACCTACAGTTCTAGCAAACTCCCAGCTGAAGTCGCCAAACGGACCACAGTTGAGCACCAAGAATCTATGTTTAGAAATCACTTGGGGAAACTTTTAAAAAAATAACTGATGCCTGGGCCTCACTCTTGAAGATTCTGATTTAGCTGGTTTGGGGTGGAACAGAGGGAATTAATATTTTTTAAAAGCTCTCAGTTATTCTAAAATGCAGCCAGAGTTCAAGAACTCTGGTCTAAATAACACTAATAGCTCGTTTACTATCTGGCTGCTGTTTATTATCTGGCTGCTCCATCTCCTGTAATTTCCAGAGCAGCCCTATAGGGTAGCTGTCTCCATTTTATAGAAAAAGAAAAGGAGGCTGAGAGAGGTAATGTGACTTGTCAGACATCAAACAGCTGTTAAGCAACAGAGCCACCAGCAAAACCTCAGAAGCATCTCTGACAAGTACCCCCTCCTCAGTGACACCTTTCCTCATTCTTTCCCACATGAATCATCTCATACCATCTCTCCTTTCATCTTTCAAAGTCCTCTCAGTGCTTATCATATTCTGTCTCATACAGTCATGGGTGTATTTGCCTTGTCTAGCTTCCTGGATTTTAAACTTTGTGTTTTACGCCCACATATATAGCACCGAGCACAGTCTTACATATTTTGGGGTTTAATATGTGTTGAATTATATTTTCCATGTCCAAGGAATCTTCCAGAAGCCTCTATTATATTCAGATTCTTGTATAATAGTGGTTCTTCAGCATACTTTAAAAAAATCTTTCTGCGGCTTAGGAATATGTAATTGACAAGCTGCTTTTGCATACCCTATCAGTGGAACAATAGTAGCAGCCTGTGTACCAAATAGAGCAATAACATCCCAAGGGTGTTATTCAAACCCACACTTGCCCTAACAGTTATACTACAGAATAGCTATTATTACTGTTATCCCCATTTTATAGTCAATGAAACAAAGGCCAGATTGTAACTTCTCCCAGTTACAAAGGCAGTGAGTAGAAGTGGAACTGGGATGCAACCATCCTGTCCCTCAAAATATGACTTTACAGATGGAAGACAGGCAGTGGTGTCACCTAACTTTTCCCCTCAGAAACAGGAAGAGGGATCAAAACCATCTATATCAGGCGGTATGATTATTGAGCCATAAAATAAAGGTGAAATTATGAAAAAAAGTAATTAAAATTCAGTTTTGGTCATGGCTATTATTCACATTAGTAAATCCTTCTGCAGTTTTAACACACGGAGATATTTATGAATGACTATAGAAGGCGATGGCACCCCACTCCAGTACTCTTGCCTGGAAAATCCCATGGACAGAGGAGCCTGGTAGGCTGCAGTCCATGGGGTCGCTAAGAGTCGGACATGACTGAGCGACTTCCCTTTCACTTTTCACTTTCATGCACTGGAGAAGGAAATGGAACCCACTTCAGTGTTCTTGCCTGGAGAACCCCAGGGATGGGGGAGCCTGGTGGGCTGCTGTCTCTGGGGTCGCACAGAGTCGGACGCGACTGAAGCGATTTAGCAGCAGCAGCAGCACAGAGCTTCCCAGGTGGTGCTAGTCGTAAAGAACCTGCCTGCCAATGTGATGTAGAGTTGCAGGTTCGGTCCCTGGGTTGGGAAGACCCCTTGGAGGAGGGCATGACAACCCACTTCAGTATTCTTCCCTGGAGAATCCCATGGTCAAAGGAACCTGACAGGCTACAGTCCATGGGGTTGCAAAGAGTTGGACATGACTGAAGCAACTTAGCACTCACACATATAGTTTATATTCCATGTTTAGGTGAGTAGAGACTGAATATATTTGTAATTTTAGTATCAATTTCTTTTCACTTGAAGTGATATTTAATTCTTCTATTTTAAAAGTCCTAATATATTGTCTTAGGTTTTTGTAAATAGCCTGGTTGCAATGAAGTACACATTAAGTGTAGCTTTACAAGGAATTTGGGGCATCTAGAAAGCCAGAGAGTTCCAGAAAAACATCTATTTCTGCTTTATTGACTATGCCAAAGCCTTTGTGTGTGTTGCAATAAACTGGAAAATTCTGAAAGAGATGGGAATACCAGACCACCTGATCTGCCTCTTGAGAAACCTATATGCAGGTCAGGAAGCAACAGTTAGAACGGTACATGGAACAACAGACTGGTTCCAATTAGGAACAGGAGTACGTCAAGGCTGTATATTGTCACCCTGCTTATCTAACTTACATGCAAACTACTTCATGAGAAATGCGGGGCAGAAAGAAGCACAGGCTGAAATCAAGATTGCCGGGAGAAATATCAATAACTTCAGATATGCAGATGACACCACCCTTATGGCAGAAAGTGAAGAGGAACTAAAAGCCTCTTGATGAAAGGGAAAGAGGAGAGTGAAAAAGTTGGCTTAAAGCTCAACATTCAGAAAACGAAGATCATGGCATCTGGTCCCATCACTTCATGGGAAATAGATGGGAAACAGTGAAAACAGGGGCTGACTTTATTTTTTTGAGCTCCAAAATCATTGCAGATGGTGACTGCAGCCATGAAATTAAAAGACGCTTACTCCATGGAAGGAAAGTTGTGACCAACCTAGAATAGCATATTCAAAAGCAGAGACATTACTTTGCCAGCAAAGGTCCCTCTAAGTCAAGGCTATGGTTTTTCCAGTGGTCATGTATGGATGTGAGAGTTGGACTGTGAAGAAAGCTGAGTGCCGAAGAATTGATGCTTTTGAACTGTGGTGTTGGAGAAGACTCTTGAGAGTCCCTTGGACTGGAAAGAGATCCAACCAGTCCATCCTAAAGGAGATCAGTCCTGTGTGTTCATTGGAAGCACTGATGCTGAAGCTGAAACTCTAATACTTTGGCCACCTCATGCGAAGAGTTGACTTATTGGAAAAGACCCTGATGCTGGGAGGGATAGGGGGCAGGAGGAGAAGGGGATGACAGAGGATGAGATGGCTGGATGGCATCACCGACCCGATGCACATGAGTTTGGGTAGGCTCCGGGAGTTGGTGATGGACAGGGAGGCCTGGCGTGCTGCAATTCATGGGGTCGAGAAGAGTCGGACATCACTGAGTGACTGAACTGAACTGAAAGCTGATGATACAAAATGGGTTCCTGTGTAGAAGTACTCGATCTCACAAAGAAAGCCTCACAGTTTTCACAACCTCTTGTGTCTCAGACTCTTTCACCTCATTCCTGGAAACAAGGGTTTGAAAATATTGCAAAGAAATAGCCACCTAAAATAGTGGAAGAATTTGAGAGAACTATAGAGCTTCTGCCAGCAGAGGGAGACCTTGACTTCTTTTTACAAGATTGTTTTCTTGAACAGAAGTCCAAACAGAAGTAATGTTTCTCAATAGTTTACTACAAAAAAACATCCCGCTGAAAATATTTTTTAACATCTATGTACTTGTGGCTTAGCTTTGACAGCATCCCTTCTTTTCAGCATCACTGAAGAGGTATTAACATCAAACAGTTCAAATGAGACACTAAGGGAAGTCATAGATGGAAATCCCGGAGTGTTTTTTTGCCTGTTTTGTAGAAAGTGCAAAATGGGTTTATTTTCCCATGAAATCATGACTTCTGAAACCAATTAGCATCATCAATGATGACAGTTAAATTTCCCAGAAACCTGGGGATATTATGAGAGCTTTTATTTTACAAGGGTGATTATGAGCCCTTAAGGAAAAACCAAGATTCTCTGAACATCTTTCTGTTGCACCAGTTTTTATTCACTTTAATTATAAACAGATTCCAACCCAAATGTTCTTTCTTGATTAAAATTATAAAAATATTAAAAATAAATACAGATGGTAGAGAGGATGTCTGTTGTCAGTTGCCATTTTAAACAGCTGCCTATTTTACAGTAATCCTTTTTAGAAAGAAATCTTAAGACTCAGTATTCTAGCTGGGTCCCAAACAGCTACTAACGTTTTCATCTGTATCTAATAAAGATAGGGAGCTAAGCCCAACTGCAGTGTATTTTGCTCTCCTCTCTCCTCCCATTTTCGTTTCCCAAAATAAATGAAAATTAGTTTACATAAATTTCTAACATAAACTTGAAAGGAATTTAATTATCCAAAGTGAATGTATCTGCAAACCTTTTTCAAATCTATTTTCAGATTTTAATGACTATGGTAGATTTTTTAAATTTCTCCTCATTTTGACAGTATACCCTAATCCAGACCTTCTGTGGCTTAACCACATATTTCTAAGTATTTTTCTCTTTTACAAAACTTGTCAAAATTCAATGATTATTAGATGTTAAGGCAGAAGTGTTGTATACATTCAAAGAAAAACTTGCAATTTATAACGATTTTTAGAATTTGCAATAGTCTCACAAGCAAGTCAAACTAATGACATACCAAAATACACTCAAGAGGAAATATCTGGTTCTGATGTGACTAGAGAACAGAATATAACAGGCTTGACATCAGAGACCCTTACTGGGCAGTGTGCATGCCTGGCCACACATGACACACTTAACAAGCACCACTACCATGATTAAAGCGTGAACTATGGAATCAGACTCCCTGGGAGTAGGTCCCAGCTCCACCGCTTTGTAGTTATGTGACCTTGGGAAAGTTGCTTAACCTCCCTGCATGCTTGATGCCTCATCTGAAAATGGAGATAGGAAAGGTACTTGCTCATAGGGTTTCTGTGAACATGAAATTAGCTAATGCTGGTAAAGCACCTAGAAAAATACCTGGCAACATAGTAAGTGCTATACAAGTATTTTCTTTCATTATTGTATTTGACCTTATTTACTCAATCTTGAGTAGGATTGGCTTAATGGCTGTGCCACCGGTGCAGTCACACAGGGCCTTGTGCTAAGAAGGGCCCTGTGCTTGGTTTAAGTCTCTGCTGCTGTCATCTTGAAATTCTTAATAACTCTGAAACAAAGGACCCTACACTTACCTTCTTCACTGGGCCCCGAATATTGGGTACTTGGTCCTGCCCTGGAAGTAGATGGTGTCACTGTCCCCTTGTGCTACATCTGGCTGGGGCTTTAGACAAGCAACAGCCTCCGTGTTCTCACTTGTAAACTGTGAGTCTAACTACTGCCCTGACAGGGCTCTTGGGAGAATTAAGTAAGATAATATGTAAGCAGTAATTGGCACATATAAGTTCTCAAAGGTACATTCTGTTCACATATATTGTGATAAAAATTAACCCAATGTTTCTTTACTTCTGTAAATACATATTCTTGCCTACAATTACAAGAAAGTTTTCAGTGCAGTTAAAAGTTTCTTGAAAATACAGAATAAAATCATAAAACTCATCTCTGGAAAATTAAGATAGGTTTACGAGAGGAAAAGATCACACCTTTACTGTTATAGATCAGTTCAGTTCAGTCGCTCAGTCGTGTCTGACTCTTTGAGACCCCATGAATCGGAGCACGCCAGGCCTCCCTGTCCATCACCAACTCCCGGAGTTCACTCAGACTCACGTCCATCGAGTCAGTGATGCCATCCAGCCATCTCATCCTCTGTCATCCCCTTCTCCTCCTGCCCCCATCCCTCCCAGCATCAGAGTCTTTTCCAATGAGTCAACTCTTCGCATGAGGTAGCCAAAGTACTGGAGTTTCAGCTTTAGCATCGTTCCTTCCAAAGAAATCCCTGGGCTGATCTCCTTTAGGATGGACTGGTTGGATATCCCTGCAGTCCAAGGGACTCTCAAGAGTCTTCTCCAACACCACAGTTCAAAAGCATCAATTCTTCAGTGCTCAGCTTTCTTCACAGTCCAACTCTCACATCCATACATGACTACTGGAAAAACCCATAGCCTTGACTAGATGGACCTTTGCTGGCAAAGTAATGTCTCTGCTTTTGAATATGCTATTCTAGGTTGGTCATAACTTTTCTTCCAAGGAGTAAGCGTCTTATTGTTATAGACAGGCCTTATTAAAATTTGAGGCTTCTGTAAATCTTAAAGCTGGACAAGTTCTTTTTTCTATAAACCTAGGCTAGAGAAGAATTCAAGTGACTTGAATTTGGGTGAGAACTGATAAAACCCTGGGGAAATGTTTCAAATAAGTATATTATTAATAAGAAGTATGCTCAAAATCAAATCAAAGCACTGAGGATTACATCAACCCAGTATTTATTAATAATGAACATTACCACTACTTTCACAGTGAATGACTGAGGCATGACCCCTACACTATGAAGGCAAAGGAAAATGTAAGAAGAAACTGCTTGATACTTTCATTAATTTGCAACCTTTCAAATTTAGGTTATTACTTTTGTTATTGGGGCTTCCCTGGTGGCTCAGACCGGTAAAGAAACCTGCCATGTGAGAGACCTGGTCGATCCCTGGGTTGGGAAGATCCACTGAAGAAGGGAATGCCTGCTCACTCCAGTATTTTGCATAGTCCATGGGGTTGCAGAGTCAGACACGACTGAGTGACTTTCACTTCACTTCTTCACTTTTGTTACTAATAGGATACTTCATGCCTTAACATTACTTGTACTATAGAAAGTAAATAAAGCATTTCTGCAGACTTTGATGACATGTGTTAGACATTTTTTCAAACAAAATTTAAAAGTCAAAATAACATATATTCTTCTATGATTTAATTTAGAACATAGGATAGAAATTAATCTCTAAGAGAATGATAAAGCCTTCTCAAGAAAATTAGAGTATAGCATTTTTTGACAAAAAAATAAAATTATGAAAAATTATTATATTCTACCTCTATAAAATGAAGAACATTTGTCCTTTGCACAACAGTATATACTGCTGGAAACAAAATTAATGAAAAGACTTTTGTGATCACAAGATATATTCTGACATATTTTTATATCCACCCACCAAATTTTAGTTTGTTAGGTAAATATACTCTGGAAAGATAGTCTGATGATAGGAAGGTCAAAGCTTGAATTTCTGCCTTCATTTTAGAGTCTGCCATTATTTCCATCTGTCAATAGAAATAAACTACAGTCATACCAGAATCTTTGCTACAGTTCTGTCAACTCAAACTGGTAATTCTAGATTTGTTTTAGTCTCCAAAACCATGAGCAATAAACTTTAAGTCAGCCAGAATATTCTAGAGCTGCTACAGCTGAAAATATTAGTACGGATTCCTTCAGTAGTTAGGAATAGTCTGGCATCTTTATAATTTCCTTCTCTCCTTTTTTCCTCATGAACTACGATAGAACTGTAGACAATGTGTATTTAACTGTGATGAGAATAAATTAGGTCAGCTCCACCCAGCTAATCTTACCTATTAGCATTCACAATTCAATGTTTCAGCAACAATTTACTGCCAAATAATGCACATAGCAGTTGCTAGTTATATAAAAATTCAAGAAGGATAGCTTCAAAATATGATGCAAATAGCCACTGCTAAAAGTAAAAGGCAATAAAACATGACATTTGCATTTTAAAAAGAAACATACTTCTTTTCTCCAAAATGGTTGGCAAGTAATATAAGGTCTCTTTAGGATGCTGTCAAGTTTCATCTGGTCCCGTTTTGTCAGTGGAATTAAAGTACCTTTGGGTATATTTAATCTGGGGGAAAAAAATAGGTGAAAAAAAAATCAGTAAAAACAAAGTGCTCCTATAACTTTAAGGTCATATACATTTCATTTTTATTTATCATGCTATTTCAAAAGACTCAGAAATAACAGATGAAAAAATCAGTACAGGTTCACTTTTAAATATGGAGTTGGAGGGAATCTGGTATGTCTTTGACTACTAAGTGTTCAAGATCATGGTGGAAGTCTGTTTCAAGTTGTTTTCTTTCATGCCACACTCACAGGACGATGACAGGAAGATAGACATTGGTTATAAAACAAATGCCGGGAGCACTAACATCATGTGTCTCAACACCAAGGCTGCCCCCAAAGCGCCGCAGTCTTAGAGCGGTGAGTGCCAGTGTGTGTGTGGCCTGCAGCGAGATCCACTGTGGGATTTCAGGTCCCACTGAATCCTTAATTCTTTGTAATTCAATGAGAATTTTCTGGGCCAAGGAAGTTAAGTCTATCAATTTTCACTTATCACTCATGCGTGCACACAGACATACGTATACACATCTATCTTGTTTCAAATTTTTAAAAAGTGGATTGTAATTTTATCTTGGTATGTGTTTTAAAAATAGAACATGAGAGGTCCAGGATTTATGCTGTGAATTGCTTTTAGAAGTCACAAATCCTGGATTTCCCAGCAGAGCTCTAGTTTCAAATAGTCTTTCTCAATGTCCCCACAATAATGACTATTTGCCACTGGCAGCTCCTGGATAGGGTGACAGTTTGATTGAAAGAGAGACCTAGAGGATTTCTCTTGAAGCCATGTTTGTGTAGCTATCATGCTGTTTTTTCTTTGATTGTACATTTATTTAGAGTACATTTATTTTGAGGGCACTGGTGGAATTTATGAGATACACCTCGAGTTTCGTTTTCTGCCTTAATCAGATTCTCTGTCCTAAACTTGTATTAGAAACGATCTTCATACAAAGAGATAACCCCCAACGGATTTTGACCATGATGTATACACTAAACTGAACAAAACTTTGATTCACGACAGCATAAACATTCAAAAGTCAAAACCTGTTTTCTCTTGTGCCCTCATTTTGTAAGAAGCAGCGATCATTCCATTTTTAGAAAATAAGCGCCTTTAACCAAGGTTTGCTCACTGCTTGAAGAAATACAAATATGTCTAATTTCACTCTCACCTCTCAATAGCCAATTAAAACAATAAAATATCTTAAAAATCACATTAGCAGAGATGAATAAAGTGATAATGTCTTATGCTGAGGGGCAGGTGGGCTCTTACTCTCCAGGGAAGACAAAATAATTAACCTATCCAGAGGGCAGCCGAAGCCTTAAAAATGTGCATACCCTTTGACCCAGCAATTCCGGGAATTCAGCCTATGGGACTAATTAAGGATACAGGCAAAGATTCAGTCACAAGTGGGTCGGTCAGAGGACTATCTTTCAAAACAGAGATTTGGAACCCATCCAAATGTCCAATTACAAGGGACTGACCAAATAGACACACTCAGAATTGAAACCAAGTGGAAGAAGACATTCAAATAAGATCATAGGGATGTATTTATTGATAAGGAAGTGCAATTGCATTGTGTTGTGGGAGAAAAGATTACAAAATCAAGCTCTTTCAAATTCTTTTGGGAGAAATTATGGCAATGCACAGCAAATAATCTACAAGGGCAGAACTGTTTGTCTATAGGTGACTTTTATATTGTTACTTAATGATATTTTTTCTATAACGAACACATATATCTTAAAACTGACAAAATGTGGATCCCCCAACTTTAAGTAATCTTAAAATGAGATTTTTAAATGAAATTAAGAACTTATGATAAAATCAATTCAGATGGCAAACGGTGTTGTCAATGATTACTATTTAGATTCAATGTCTTAATACTTTCTAAGTATAAAGAAATTATTAAAGACTTTAACCATAAGGGTAAAACAAAAAAATATCTTCTAACTAGCTAAAGGTTCGATTAGCCAAATATATTCAAGTATTTTAGTAGTTGAAACAGAAACATCGATAAGTTAAATTTATAATGATATAATCCTGAATTATCGTGAACAACATAAGTAAAAAACAATAAGCACTTCTCCTGGTAGTGACTCTCCAGGATGAGTGCTACATGTTACAGTGAGTCATCATTTTAAATACCCTCATTCTGCTGTCTAACCTTTTGATATCAGAAGGGAGGAGACCAAGCCATCTAATAGCTGGAACTGTGAGATTATGGGCTTCAAAAGACATAGCCTAAAATAAAGAGCAGAAGTATATCAGCTAAACCTTTTGCAGAGAACTAGCATACTTGTTTTTGCAGCACTTTTTTTTCAACTTATTAAGGACTCTTACTGAAGACTTCACACTCCCAGAGGCCACAGAAGTAAGAAAATCACCAAGAGCTTAGCTAAACTGGACTTTCAGTGGAGGTTTTAAAACTGCTCTATACTATTTCTGTGTTGATTTTCTATAATGTAAAAGTACAAATGACCCTCTCTGACCCAAATTTATTGTCGTTTGTGATACCACACCTTAATCCCTGGCTCCACCATCCTTTTCTTCTGCTATAAACATATACATCTGCTGCTGGTACTGCTAAGTCACTTCAGTTGTGTCCAACTCTGTGCGACCCCCTAGATGGCAGCCCACCAGGCTCCGCCGTCCCTGGGGTTCTCCAGGCAAGAACACTGGAGTGGGTTGCCATTTCCTTCTCCAATGCATAAAAGTGAAAAGTGAAAGTGAAGTTGCTCAGTCGTGTCCGACTCTTCCAGGGATACACAAAGTGTATACCAGTGGTTCCCAAACTTCACCATGAGTCAGGATCACTTAAGGGGCCCACCCTTAGAATTCCAGACTCAGGAGGTCTGAATGGGGACTGAGATTTGCATTTCTAACAACTTCCCAGGACCACATTTTGAGAACCACTGATGTGTAGCAGTTGCTGTCCCTAGTGGTAAAGTTTGGTGGTCTTTTCATTTCTCCTGATGGTTGGAATTGGAAAAGTCAGAATTCAAGACTATATATACTTTTCAGGGTATAACTGGTAATCAGTGTTGTTATGCTGAAGGCTTGCCGTTACTTCAGCAGGCCAGGAGAGTGGAGAATAATTAAGGCCTCTTGCCCGAAGGTAATCCCAGTCTGTCATCTGGAGTCACACTGGTTATGCTGGAAGCTGGAATCACCAACTCTGAAACAGAGTGGCCCTAGACTAGGACAGTAGCTTCCCTGGTAACTTTTGGGGGCCCTCAGCTTACTAGGGCTGATAAGTAAATGCAGAAATCACTCCAGTGAATAATATAAACTATCTCCATAGTGGAAAAGGAAAAATATTTTTCTATACTTACCATAGATCCGTACTTATAGATACACATTATCTCTATGCCTGTTAAAAGAAAGTTAACTTTGAAATTTGTCTCCTTGCGTATTATAGTTAGATAATTATATCTAACATCTGCAATTTTTATTTTTGTGAACAATACCAGTGGAAAATTTATGGTTCAGTTTAATACAGTAAAAAACAATAAATATCCCAAATGATTAGTCATTCCTTTAAATCTAATAATCGTATTCTTTTAAAGTATTTTATGAAAGTGTTCTATGAGCAGAAAAACACAGCTATAAATATGATTTGATTATGACTATTTCAAATAGTCTAACAATAAATTACCATGTGGATCAGCATCTACCAGAGTGAAAACAGGAATGTGAAATGTATCCCACAACTTCTTGACTAGAAGTCTTGTGTTCAGATCAGGTACCCCCTTTCCCTAAAAGCAAGGATTGAAATCATGCATTTTAATTTCAGTAGAATGAAACTGATGACACTGTATCCTTATTTTATTATCAACATAAATATCTTTATAACTTTGACTTAATTATCCCAGGCCTAGGAAAATATTTTAGCAGAAACAAAAATAATAAAAAATGTGACATACATAAAGATGTCCACTGCAGTGTTACTTAAAAGGACAGAAACCACAGTAAATATTCAAAAGATCTAACAACAGGCAGCAGAGCACAGTGGCGACATGCATCAGCTTCAGAGCCGGCTGCCTGCAGAGGCTGACATGCATCAGCTTCAGAGCCGGCTGCCTGCAGAGGCGTCTGGCTCTGCCACTGCTTAGCAGCATGGATCTTAACAGTCATGAAAACGCTCTGAGGTTTGGGGCTTTGTAATAACACCTTCTGATATTATTACAGGAACTAAGTTATTTAATAATTATAAAGCATTTTAAAGTATCTGGTTTAAACTCAGGATTTAATAAAACCAAACAGTAGAATGGTATTATGATGTGATTAAAACAATAATTATGTAGAAAAATAATTTGAAGAGCATTACAATAATATTAAAAGAGAGAACAGGAAACTAAATGAAATGTGGAACAGGGAGGAAGCAAGTAGGGATGAGAACCAGCTTTTGATGGGATAGCCCTGAGTCTGAATTCCCTCTCCACCAATCACTAGTCGGTTTCCTAGTCTCTTTAGGCTGTGGCTTTATTTATAAAACTGGGCTAAATATGCCTACCACCCAGAGTCATGGCACTGCAGCAATGTGGAGTTGAACGATCTTAATCCCAGTACTATGGCTTCCCTGGTGGCTCAAGGTTTGTTTGTTTGTTTTTTTAATATGTATTTATTTAATTTACTTATTTGGCTGTGTCTGCTCTCAGTTGCAGCACACAGGATCTTTTGTTGTGGCTCTTGGGCTTTGTTGCCCTGTGGAGTGTGGGATCTTAGTTTCACGACCTGGGATTGAACCCACATCCCCTATATTGCAGATTCTCAACCACTGGACCACCAGGGGAGTCCCTCTCCAAGTCCTAGTTTTGACCAGCCTTGGGATTGTGGTAAAATACCTTCCTGGGTCCCAGTGTTCTATTGTTAAAATGGGGATGATAATAATACCTATCTCATAAGGCTGGAGAGACTTTACAAGTTGATATGAGGGCATGAAGAGAAGGGGGCAACAGAGGATAAGATGGTTGGATGGCTTCACTGACTCAACGGACCTGAGTTTGAATAAGCTCCAAGAGATGGTGAAGGAGAGGAAGCTGGTGTGCTGCAGTTCATGGGGTCCGAAAGAGTTAGACACAACTGAATGACTGAACAGACAACGTAGAAAACAGCAGTAAGTGTGAACCCTTATTACGTAAAGTGCCTAGCAGAGTTCCTGGTGCGTCACGAATACATAGTGAATGGTAGTGTACTTTAACTATTTCCTTTGGGAGAGATAACCCATATATGTGGTAGAGGAGTCAGACAGTACCAACGATTCCTTCCTAGCCCAGTCCTCGACTCTAAGCTCCCCTCTGCAGGGGCAGCTACTACAGACCAGCTTCTAGTGGGTGTTTCACCATAGTAACAACAGCAATTATCAATGGCTGCCATGACAGCACCAACATGTAGGTAGACAAAGACTAGAAGGCAGCATTCAAGAGGAAAAACAAGGTAAAAAGAGAAATGTGGCCAAGAGCTGAGCTTTATGTGCGTCTCCAGTGCACTAGTACCAGCTGTGATTCAAACTCCAAGGGCTGAAACGGAGGCCTGGGCCACTGTTGGTTTGTCTATAACGGCTTGTCTTCTGATAGTCCAGCAAGCACGCACTCTCACCAGGAAGGTGTGAAAGAGCAGGAGGACTCCACCAAAAGTGAACCCCAGGACAAGGCCACTGGGAGAGCACTTCAGGGGTTCAGATATGGCCTTGATTACTGACGAGGTCTCAGTGTGCATTTTCTGTCACAACTGTTCTCCCCTCTCTTCAAACTGGGCACATGCCACTAGGATCTCCTGTTATCATCTCAAATTTTTATTTCTAAGACTACATTCAACAGCTGTTTTCTACGAAGTACCAAGCCTCCCTGCCACTGGTTCTATAGCATCCACGGGGACATCGTGGTAAAGCTCCACACACCAGAGCCATTTTGACTCATTCCTCTCATCCCACGGTCATCACGTCCTTTTAAACTTGCCTGGGAAATGTCCTTTGCTTGAGTCCTTTCTCTTTAACCATTTCCTTGGCAACCTGCCACCAAGGTAACTACCTGAGAGCCTCCAGACAGGCTTCCTGAATCCAGTTATCTCCCTATCCATCTAACTGATGATGCGACCACATGAATCCTTGTCATTTCCTTTCTCACCAATCCTTCTCACTTTTGTCAACACCTGATATTTTTGCACTAAATCGGGATGCCTCCTGGGGGTGGCCAGGCCTTCCAAGATTCCAACAGCTGCCCAACATCCTGCTCCCTCGGCAGGGCAGCTCTCCTTACTGCTTGCACAAACATACCTCACAAGCATCATACTTCCTATTAATAAGCCAGGAGAACTGTAAGTAGATGAGCTTTTTTTTTTTTTCCTTCAGAGAACTCGGTCTTTATGCAGATCTGTAAGAGTGGAGGAAGGCTGGTACAGGAGGGGGAAGCTGATGTGTCTGTTGCTCTTCCATCATCTCACGGACCCACACCCCTGGCTTCCTGTACTGCCACCTCCTTCTTCCCCAGGCCAGCAGATGTCATTGGTCTCCCCAGTTTTATGAACACCTTACCCTTTGCTAATTATTGCCTGTAGCTCCCTGTGTATTACCTCAACATATGCTTCTGTGTTCTTTGCTCTTCTTTCAACAGCATACAAACTGTGTGAGGAAGAACAAGGAGTGGCTCTTGTTCATTCAACCCTGTCAAAGCTCCCATGTTACCATATTATAGTCAAGACAAGTAGCCCGTGTGGGAATGGTGTTGAGGGTGATACTGAGAGCCTGTGTAAACTTACATTTCTATTAGAAAATCTCTGGTATTTAAGAATCGGGACCATCACCTTGATTTCAGTCAGATTTGAGGATGGTTAAATAAACACCTTGGAAATTCTTGTTCTATAATCCCAAAGGATGCTTCATAGTGACAAGAGAATGCTGTTCAAACTCATAGATGAAGTTATGAACCACTCTTCTGTGTTTACGTGCTTCAGTTGTGTCTGACTCTTTGCAGTTCCTTGGACTGTAGCCTCCAGGGCTCCTCTGTCCTTGGGATTTCTCAGGCAAGAACACTGGAACAGTTTGCCATTTCCTACTCCAAGGGATCTTCCTGACCCAGGGATAGAACCCATGTCTCCAGCATTGGCAGGTGGACTCTTTACCACTGAGCCACCTGGGAAGCCATAAACCCCTCTTACTGATCAACAAAGTAGTACATTCGTCTGGTAACTGAGGTAAAAGTAGATAATATACCGTAACCATGATGCATGGAGACATTTTGTTGCAAAAGTTGTCATCCAGGAGGCGCTGAAATGTTGCATCTTTTTCTACAATTAGTAGAAATTTTGCATCTGTAATTAAATCTGTGAAGTTAAGGCTGATAAATTTAAGGCATGTGTGTTTCAACTGAACCACTAATTATAAGTAACAATGCCATATCGATCAATTCAAAAGTAGCTATAGATATAGAATTTTTGTTTTTACCTTCACATTTCAGATACCTAGTCTCTTCCAGGGCATCTTCGCAAGCCAGGGATCAAACCTGCTTCTCTTGCCTCTCCTGCACTGGCAGTCAGATTCTTTACCACTAGCGCCACCTATTCACACACAGTATTTACATATCTGTCTTTCTTACTAGATAGTGAGCTCCTAAAAATATCCTAGAAAAGGGAGCATGATGTGTTCATCTTGACCAATACAGGGTATGGCTTACTGGTTACATATTATGAAGGCTTGATTTATTAAAGTAAAAATGAATGAACATGCTGTAAGTTTAAATAGCTTTCTCACTCAAAGGATACTCTGAATTCCTTGAATATTAGATGGCACAGCAACAGCCTAAGTTAACAAGAAGAGACAGTTTTTATTTTAAATAAATAGCAAGTATAACAACATATGGGCTTCTCTGGTGGCTCAGATGGTAAAGAATCCGCCTGCAATGTGGGACACCTGGGTTCAATCCCTGGGTTGGGAAGATTTCCTGGAGGAGGGCATGGCAACCCGCTTCAGCATTGTTGTCTGGAAAATCCCCATGGACAGAAGAGTCTGGTGGGCTACAGTCCATGGGGTCGCAAAGAGTCAGATATGACTAAGCGACTAAGCAAACAAACACAATAACATTTAAAAATTTATCAAGAACACTTTTTGTTGTTGTTTAGTTGCTCAGTTGCAACTCCTGTGGACTGTAGCCTGCCAGGCTCCTGTGTCCATGGGATTTCCCAGGCAAGAATATTGGAGTGGGTTGCCATTTCCTCCTCCAGGGGATCTTCCCAAGCCAGGGATTGAACCCATGTCTCTGAGTCTCCTGTATTGCAGATGGATTCTTTACCACTATGCCACTGGGGAAGCCCTATATTTTTCTATTTTCATTTTTTAAAAAATACACTGTCATCAGAAGTCTATGCCTCAGTAAGAAAACAGTAGGACACAGATTTACTTTTCAGTAAGAAAACAGACATACGACCCAGACTACTTCCAAGCAGGTGAAAATTTCTTGGAAACTTTATAGATATGTGACTTAAAAAGCAGAAACTGATGAAGGAAAGACTTCCTTATGTAGAATCTCATAGGTGTCATTCTCCTCTTTCTAAAATGGTGAGTTAACCATTTCCAAACTTCTATGCTAGTTCTGTGACTTTCTATTTACTAAAGCCTAGCAAACACTTTAGTCTCAAACTTACAAATTTCAGAACCAGAAAATTTTATGAAGATTACATAAAATAGCCATGCTAAAATGGTCGTCACACTCTACCTGAAAACAACAAACCGTGCATTTAAAAAAGGAATGTGTATGTTTGTTTATTTCAATATGACATCTGACAATTGGCATATTTGGAAACTGGGTAATGTACAACCCCATAAAACATATACCTCTTCATCCTTTCATTTTATTTTAAAATCTTAAGCTCTGAACTACATAACAAAGCCAGTCAATAAAGTGCATTTCAAACACAAAGGAGTTTGATATGGAGTGGAAGCACATGAACACATTATGATGCTTACTGTTGCACGTGTGCAGTTCACCTTGGTGCCATCTTCCTCAAGGTACTTTAAATCGCCAGCAATTAAACCTTTTGATGTAGACAGCTGAAAAAAGTAATAGTCATATATGAAACCTTTTTCTCCAGTGCATTTTATGCTTCTAAGTCCCTTCTCATGTTCACCTGCTAAATTATATAGGTGTTTTGGATCAGACTGGAATTCAAGAAATAAAGGAGAAAATACGTAAGCATTTAGGAATGAAAAGTATTTGACAATTCATCAGTTTTGCTTTCTTTAGCCAAGGGGATACACTGAGACTAGATTATTTAAATTCATAGTGAGAAAAATATAATATCAAAAATATGAAAAGAAGGCACAGGTTACATTTATTCTTCTACTATAATTTTCATACATTTTGTTTTAAAATATCTTGTATTAAATGCTACTTACTATATGCAGACTCCTCCTCGGTACTTTTAACATACAGGAAATATCATTAATAATATTGTCCACAACAGTCTGGTTACCAAAAAGTTGGCTGTCAGTGTAATAAATGTCTCTGTGAAAATTTTAAAATTCTATATTTTAATTAATTATATTTTCTCTGAATATGATAAATATTGGAATATTAACTGAAGAAAGCTTTGAGTTGATGTAAACAAATAATTTATTACCCACAGACTAGCCTTATGTAACTTTTCAAAACATATAATGAAAGTCAATCCCACTTAACCTCACAACGCATTTCAAAGAGTAATTTATTAGAATAATGTACTTACCTTTTGGTTGCATAAGTGTTGCTCTGTACTAATTTATAAATCATGGAAAGTATTTTAAGAATTATCGCTGGAAAATAAGATGCAATAAGTGAGTTACTCATCACTTACAAAAATCAAAACATTCTGTGATCAAGGATTAACTCTCTCCAGTTACTTTCCACAACATTATAAAAATTATCTTTCCAGAAGAGAAGTGTTAAGTACAGAATAATTGTCAACACGTTAGATAAAATTAAGTGTTCTCTGTACAGCAAAATTGAAAGAATGTTTTTCCACTGAATCATATACTTGAACATTCATTTTGGAATAATACTTTACTTCCACAGTTATTGACAAGGCAAAATTCTACAAATTTATTTCAAGTACAGAATGGCCTGTTAATGAACAAGTAAAATTATTTAGCTCAGAATAACTATAACCCAGAAAGTAATCAAAATTATTTATTTTACCACTAAAAGCTAAGAAAGAATAATTTACCAAAATTTTTAACTGATTTTGGTGAATCACTTTTGATTTTTCTTGTGGTACAATGAGATACCATGTGAAGACCCACAGAATCTTCAAACCTGTCAATTTGTTTAAAGCAAGGGAACAGAATAAAAAAGAGTTAACTTCTGAACACCAAACAACATACGATTAATTTCCTCTTCTGAATATCATTTAAATCCACATTTCTTCCCAATGTAAGCACTGAAATTTTAGGATAACCTCGTTTATAGAGGTTTATAAACTTAGAGAATTACAAGTGGTAATTAGGTAATTATCTTTGCAACATAGAGGCACTAAAAGAGTGTTTAAAATACATGAATTAAACACCTTTGATTATAGTGTGTGTGCATGTGTGTGTATTTCTTTCCTGGAAAGACATTTAGGGTATGTGAACTATTATAAATTATTTCACAATTGTATTAGCATTTTGCTTACTGATTTAATACTTTTATTCAATTTAATAATACATTTTGAAATATTTCATTTAATTTACCCCCAAAGTTACAGTGATGAAATAAGTTTATACTAGGTTGTTAAATTGAACTGCCAAGCCTGCCCTAAAGATGGCAGAAGGCACCAGGCAAACAGGCCAGGTGACAGCTGCTTCAAGGTTTGGTGAAATCCACCTTACAAAATATAATTCAAAAGTTTACAGTTTCACTAATTATATTGATCATAAAAGAATAATGAATGACTAAAGAACCTTAAGATTTCTTTAATTCTTTTCCTATAACTCTTACTGAGGACTAATTTTGCAGTGTTTTTCATTGTTTAGTGAAAAGTGTCTACAGGTTGAGGACCTGAAAGAATCAAACTATATAACTAGATTCCAAGACTCTGATAAAGCTGTTTGCTGATTTTACCCTCTTGGGGACATGACTTCACAGGAGATCTGCTAAGAGAATGAGCCATTGCAATGTGTTCAGGATACATTTATTTTGGTCTCAATATCAGGGCTGGTTATAGTTCCCCTGAGCAAGTGGTTTGCTTCTGCAGTGCAGATAAGAATTCTGATGGTGATATTTTCCCCTTTGAGTGCTAGAAAGCTTAGATCCCAGGCTGGAGCCTATTTTTAGCAGGACTGTAAGGCTTTATCATAGGCATTTTGAATTCTAACTACTTTTGGTGCTCCATTTTTTTGTTCCTAGCATTGTTTTCCCTTTGCCTTATCTTTCACACCTACTTCTAGTTTATATAACCTGCCTGTATGGTATGTATTTTATAAACTTCCTTAAATCCTTTTTGGCAGGGTAAAGGCAACAAATAGAATTAAATCCAACTAGAACTCCAACTCAAATAAATTCTAAATGACTTAAATAATGCACTTAAAAATTTAAAAATGCAAAACGCCCACTTTATATTTTCCCAGCTTGATCTGTTGTCTATTGTGAATGCAGGCGCTTCATTTCTTGCCAAGCTTGTGACTATGTCTTGGATAATTTTTTCTATAGATGAAAGAACCTCAGAACTGAAACAATAAACACACAATGATTCAATCTTAATTTTAAATTAGACCTTTACAATAGGTAACATTTACCCAGAATATTAATTTTTTGTTTCACTGGTTGTTTTTTAAGACTAGATGATACATGTCAATAATATTCTCTCCCACTAAATTTTAACATGAAGTAATACATGAGTAATACTTTATTACTTTAACATGAGTAATACATTAAAACAATTGTATTTATAGTGGTGAATTTCAAAGAAATTTCATTTGCTTGTAATTTTGCTTCTCAAACAATTACCAACTTAAGTAATATCACCCTTTTAATGACCAATTTATAAATACATTAATATAAATGTATTGATATAAATACATTGATCTTCAGATCAACCTACTTTAAATACAAACTCATTGCCTTGAAATACTACTGATAAATCTTTTAATTGATGTAATACTGGCTTTGAATTTATTTCCCCAAATGCAATGTGAAAATATTTCAAAAAAACAGTTCTTACTGTAGTATGTTACCCTAATTGATGTCATGCCATAAATCAGCCCTTTTGAATTTTAGTGATACAAAAAGAAAAAAGTTTAATCATTAGCATAAAAGGGCTTGGCAACTACTACACCACAGAAAATTATTAAGACTTAGCCCAATTTTCCATCAGCTGACTCTTAATTTCACAAGCCATCAGCTTCAAAAAATGTTATTCTGTTATAAACACCATAAAAATATTGCCTAGGAAGGGAAATCATATTAAATCTAGAAAATGCACAAAGTGTAGTGTTCTAATTTCCATAGAAACTTCACAGCTTTCATTGAAAATGCATGTATCAGAAAATAACTTTTAAAGCATTCAATATTTCTAATTTGGGGAGCAAAAACTGATTCATTTTTATTTATTCATTTTCCTAGTTTGGAAAAAAGCTGCAGTAATATTATGACCAACTTTAAAACAATCAGATTTACATCTGAAACTTAAACAGGGACTGCTACCCCCTTCTTTTACCCTCTTCTAGTACTCCCTTAAACTAAAACATTTTGTGAAATTTGTTTGAAGGTTTTTTTGGTAGTTGGTTTGGGCTTAAATGACAGTAATTTGTTTAAGTGAAAAACCTTACTGATAAACTAGAAAAGCAGATCAAGTAAGCAGAACAACAGAGCGTTTTAAGTGAAAGTGGTGAATAATGTAAACATATTTCTTGCAGTTAACTCCAGGTTGGGCAGCTGGAGAATCTCTTTAATTGATTTTATCAGCACCACACTCTAAGCTAAACTCTAACTGCTTTAACTGATTTAAAGAAATGTGTATTTTCTTCCCATTCAGGTCCATAAATCCCATTGTCTTACTATAAACCACTTAAAATGTGTTGACTGCCTCATTCATTTTGATAAAACACACTTATTAAGAACTTACAACATTGATTTCCCCCCTTTTCTTAAAAAAAAAAAAAATGCTTGAAAACTTCTGAATTTCCACAACTTAAAAAAAATAAACACCAAGCCAAACTGTGGCTTAAACTCCTCAAACTGTCCAGATCTCCCGAAACCTGTGACCCCAGCTGCGGGGATGCTCCTGGAACATTCTAGAAGACAAAGCACTGGGGAGGGGGGTACTGTGGGGGTGGGGTGTAGGTGCGGCTGGCACCTGGCTTTTTGAATTGAGAATAAGTTAACAGAAGAAATAGGTGGCACTACACAAGCGCCTTTCTTGGGGTTCAGGGCTGGTGGGCCGAACAGGCCTCTGTGGCCTCAACATTCTGAGGCAATCTTGCTCCCCAGATTGGGGAGACGGGAAGGGGGCCCAGCATTTCTCCACAGAGCACCTCAAGCCTGGCTGGGCAGAACCTTCTTGCTCCCTAACTCCCAGCAGTCTGTGCCCCAGAAAGAGCCCGTATACCTGGAAGCCAAGCACATCCCCCCGCCCGTGGGCTCCTCGCCGCCTCTCTTCAGGGCGGCCAGTAGGGAAGCCCTGTGCTGGTCCAAAACCTCGAAAAACGAGGCCTCAGGGCCCCTGGGCGTAAAGGCCATAAGGACCCCACTGCAACAAAAGCGTCCAACAACAAGAGCTCCACCTGGCCTGAGATCACCCTTCTCTGTACCCACAATGCACTTAAAGGGGTGGGGCCTGGAAGGACAGAGCTCCTCTCCCGAGCTGCGGGGGCCGGACTGCGCATGCGCACACCCCACCCCCAGGTGGGGCTGGACTAACGCATGTGCATGGCGCTTGCACTGACTGAAACATCTGTGCACAGGGCTCTATCAGGTGCAATCTCACCTGGGCCCCTTCCTGGGTACCTTCTGACAAGCCTCAGGGACCAATGTCAGGGACCAGCAGGATATATTTGGGATGTGGGACCAAGATTTGAGACCTTGAAATGGTTTTATATCTCCTTTTTTTTTTTTTTTGCTATTTAGGGAAAGTCGTATCAATGATTTTTCACTAAAACAAGTAGTTATGGCTATCCAGCTGTGTATCAGACACAGTTCTAGGCACTGGGTTCAGATGAGGATCAAGGCAAACGAAATTTCTGCCTTTGCTAGCATTTATGTAGTAGCCTAGGGCTTAAAAACCTATTTCATTCAGCCTCTCCCTTTAAACTCTCATAATCACACCAGTGGGGATTTTGCAAGAGAGGAGAAAGCAGTCCGCAAGCCCAGGCAAGCCTGGGTTAATATCCCAGCTCCATCACTTTGTTGACCTGCCAGATTTTGCAAATTATAACACACGACCCTCAGTTAAAATTGAATTGCAGATAAACAGTGAATACTTTTTTTTAAGGATAGCTTGGTCCCATGCAATCTGTGGGACACTCTTTTACTAAAAAATGATTTCATTGTTCACCTAAAATTCTTATTTAATTGTTCATCCAGTATTTTTAACGTAGCAATCCTCTTGCAGATTTGAACTGAACCTTTACTCCTACTCTCTTCTAGAGGAAAAGACAGAAATTCTGAAGCCACAGGGAAGGAGTGCTGCCCCTGGGGGACAATTTCCTTGAGGGAGAGGAAACAAGGAGAGGCCTTGGAGCAAGGTGGCACTGAGACCTTCCTAGGGAGTAGGGGGCAGGATGGTGTCCTGGGGTCTTGGCCCCAGAAAAGCCACCTGACAGCAGGCTCTCTCCAGAGAACTATTTTGTTCCATCAGTTCCTGGTCATTTGATACTGTTGAAACAAAACCTGCTTCCCACCATGAATAATGAGCTCCCTGTGTTGGTAGTGATGACTGTCTGTGCCAAGCCCTGTGCTGAGGGCCTTTATTATTATCAACACTAATACTTCCTCACTGCCTACCCTGCACTAGGCAATTGTAGTTACTGAGAACAAGTCTGTGAGCAAGGCGGGCAGAGTCCTTGCCCTTAGGGGACTCATAGTCTAAAGGGAAGGGGGAAATTGAGGAGAAATAGATGAACACCGAAATAATTGAGGGCAAGTTGTGCATTTGAATCAACAACCCTACGCAGTAAAAATTATTCTCCCTATTTCACAGATGAAGAAACTAAGGCTTGGAGAGCCTGAGGGGGTTGTGCAAGACTGCATTGTGATCAGCACGATGAAAGGTAAATCTCGACTCCAAAGTCGAGCTCTTACCATTAGGTTATGAGGCACCACTGAGGGTCTGGCTGGAAATGGGTCATAACTTTGCGGAGGTTTCTTTGATGGGTGGAATTGCCCCTCTGGCCTCAGGTTTCTCACCTTTCAGATGAAGGCTTTGCAGCAGGTGGGTTCTCCATGAGAAACAAACAAATAAAAGGTCTTTGAACGGAGAGGCTGAGTGGGGTGCCTCTCACTCAGGACTGGAACCATCTGACCACTGGTCTCTGTCCCTCAGGAGGGCAGACCTTTCTGTATCACACAGCGCTAACACTCAGCCAGAAGACGGTGGCCTCTCTAGAACTGACATGAAATGAAAGGTCCCGAGCTGGGTGAGGGCCGGGGCAGGGGATCAAAACAGTGAAGGGAACAAACCCATAATAAAGCTGGCCTTCCTTCAGGCAGAAACTGCAAGGTGCAGACGGGCCTCTCCGGAATTCTCCCTGCATGGACTGGAAGGGGTGGCCTGAGCCCTCCTCCCAGGCAGCACATCTCTGCCCTCAATTATCCACCTCCACTCAGGTAACCCGCATGTACTTCCTTTACATCAAAGTGAACTGGCCCAGCCCTGGGCTGAGAGGAACCCAAAAAAACAGATTCTACCCCTAGCGACAGATTGCAGAGGAAACTTGCAGGTGCCACTTTGCAGGGCAGTCTCAATACCAAGTTCTTTCCTCCAGCTGGTCCCCTGCGCTCAGCACAGGGATGAGGGCCGGGGTCAGGGAGCTCCCCAAACTGCATTCCAACTGCACACAGTTGGAAAAGTGAAGAGCTTTTCCCCACACCTTACTTGCGGGTGTTTCCTCCAAGCTCAGCCTGTCACTCAGAAATGTGTTTGAGGACCAGCGGCTTCACGATGGTTAGACAGAGCATCATTTAAATTAGGTGCAATGATCGTTTCCGTGTCTAACACACCAAGAGGTGGGGAAGGATGGGGAGGCCCTTTCAGCAAACCAGACAGGAGAGGATCCTGTGCTTGGTACGTTTAAACAAGGCGTTTTTTTTTTTTCATTAAAGCAAATGTGAATGAATTTTAACATCTTGTCGAATTCTTGAGAGGAAAGAGTAGAGAAAATGCTATAATAATATCTTTACTTCTTGGGGCTTTATAAGGTGTTTTACTTTTGTGTGTATATTTTTAAATTTTTTAAAAATGTAAGAATAATCATTCTTAAATTTTAATTTTCATTAAAAATTTTTAATATTTATGCTTCCATAAAATATTTACATAATTCAGAAGATATGAAGTTAAAATGAACAAACTGCAACTCCATTGCCCTTTGTCCTGCTCGGGACTCTGATCCCTCTGACCCTGGAATTAGTCCTTCTTGCCCTGAGGGCCTTTGCACTTGCTCTTCCCTTAACAGCCTGGAATGCTTTGTCCTCTTTTCTCTCCGTGTTTTCTGCCCTCCCTCCCTAAATCCAGTTTGGCTCATTCTCCTGTGTCCTTCAGATCTGGTCTGGACCTCTTTCCACACTGCCCCTAAGTCTTGACCCCTGCTTTTTCCTTGTCTTGACATGTCTTCCTTTCTCTTCCCCGGGGAGCAGATGCTGAGCTCAGCCAGTGGTCCTGGTTCCTCTGTGCCTGACACAGGCAAGATACTCAGCTGTGCTTGTTGAATGAAGGAATGACACCCTGAGGGATTTATCTCTGTAATCTCTCTTTAGTTTTTCATCCAGGCATCTTTCTGCAGATGCCCAAAGAAGCATAATTTTTTAAAGTATTTCCTTTCTTTATTTCTGGCTGTGCTGGGTCTTTGCTGTTGTGTGGGCCTTTTTTTTCTAACTGTGGCAAGTTAGAAAAACTACACCCCTCTGTAGTTGTGGGGTGTGGGCTTCTCATTGTGGTGGCTTCTCTTGTAGAGCATGGGCTCAAGGGCTTCAGCAGTTGCAACTCCTGGGCTCTAGAGCACAGGCTCAGGAGTTCTGGCCCACGGGTTTAGTTGGTCTGAGGCATGAGGGATCTTCCCAGATCAGGGATTGAACCCAAGTCTCCTGCATTGGCCATCGAATTCTTTACCACTGAGACACCAGGGAAAGTGAAAGTGAAAGTTGCTCAGTCGTGTCAGACTCTTTGTCCAGACCAGAATACTGGAGTGGGTAGCCTTTCCCTTCTCCAGGGAATCTTCCCAACCCAGGAATCGAACCCAAGTCTCCCACATTGCAGGCGGATTCTTTACCCGCTGAGCCACAAGGGAAGCCCAAGAATACTGGAATGGGTAGCCTATCCCTTCTCCAGGGGATCTTCCCGACCCTCAAATCAAACCGGGGTCTCCTGCATTGCAGGCGGATTCTTTACCAACTGAGTTATGAGGGAAGCCCAGCATAATTTTTTAATATGAATAAGCCTCTACTGTGAATTATTCTGGTGTTGCTGCCACTGGTCATAACATCAAACATGCAAAATCTTATTTACTCCTTCCCATTTTAGGAGAGAAAATTGAGGCTCTGAGAAATATAAGTGAATTTGCTGGGTTTTCTAGAGATGCAGATGACAAAACACGGACAGGAATAGTTAATCGGCTCTCAGCCACTATATGATATTGCCTCTAAGCCAAGGTAACTTAGGGCTGATGAATAAATTCACACATTTTTCATAGCCAGTGACTGTATACCTGGATGTAGGTTGTGAGGCAGAGCAATGAAACAAAGTTAAATTGAATTTTAATAAGAGCCCCAAAATATTTGTAATCCTGTAGGTCATTTGATTGATGAAGTCATGCTTGTTTTTAGGGAGGGGCTATGTAATCCACTCCCATAGACCCAACACCAGCTGCCATGATTGGTCAACCAGGAGTTTGTTTGGATTTTCCCATAAAATGTAATACATCCTCCCTTTCCCCACCCTCATTCCAGATTATTTAGAAGCAAATCCTGGGCATCGTATTACTTCATCCACAGTATTTGAACAAACATCTCTAAAAAATAAGGATCCTTTAAAAAATAACCTTGATCCATTATCATATCAAAACTTGACTTCACAGTCATCCTTTCATATCACCAAATATGCTGTCAGTGTTGAAATTTCCCAGCAATTTCATGAATTGTTCTCAGTTTGTTCTTCTCAAAATGCAAACAAGGTGCATCTGTGCATGGGTGCAGATTGATATTTCTCTGATTGCTATTGTTGCTAAGTCGTGTCCAACTCTTCGAGACTCCATGGACTGCAGCACACCAGGCTTCCCTGTTCTTCACTGTCTTGCAGAGTTTCCTCAAACTCATATCCATTGAGTCAGTGATGCCATCCAACCATCTCATCCTCTGTTGCCCCCTTCTGCTCTTGCTCTCAATCTTTCCCAACATCAGGATCTTTGCCAGTGAGTTTGCTTTTCATATCAGGTGGCCAAAGTATTTTAACTTCAGTTCAGCACCAGTCCATCCAATGAATATTCAGGGTTGATTTTCTTTAGGATTAACTGGTTTGATCTCCTTGCAGTCCAAGGGACTCTCAAGAGTTTTCTCCAACACCACAGTTCAAAAGCATCAATTCTTTGGCACTCAGCCTTCTTCATGGTCCAACACTCACATCCATACATGACTAGTGGAAAACGCATAGCTTAGACTGTATGGACCTTTGTTGGCAAAGTGATGTCTCTGCTTTTTAATACACTGTCTAGGTTTGTCATAGCAATCTTCCAAGGAGCAAGCATCTTTTAATTTCATGGATGCAGTCACCATGCACATTGATTTTGGAGACCGAGAGAATGAAATTTGACCCTGTTTCCATATTTTCCCAATATATTTGCCATGAGGTGATAGGACCAGACACCATGATCTTTGGTTTTTGAATGTTGAGTATTAAGTAAGTTTTTTCACTCTCTTCTTTCACCTTCATCAAAAGACTCTTTAGCTCCTCTTCACTATCTGCCATTAGAATGGTATTATCTGCATGTCTGAAGTCATTGACATTTCTCCCAGCAATCTTGATTCCAGCTTCTGATTCATTCAACTTGGTATTTCCCATGATGTACTCTGTGTAGAAGCTAAATAAGCTGGGTGACAATATATAGCCTTGACATATTCCTTTCCCAATTTGGAACCAGTCCGTTGCTCCATGTCTGGTTCTTGCTTCTAGACCTGCATACAGATTTCTCAGGAGGCAGATGATGTGATCTGGTATTCTCATCTCTGCAAGAATATTCCACAGTTTGTCGTGATCCATACAGTCAAAGTCTTTAGTGTAGTCAATGAAACAGAAGTAGATTCTTTTTTTAATTCCCTTGCTTTTTCTATGATCCAGTGTATGTTGGCAATTTGATCTCTGGTTCCTCTGCCTTTTCTAAATCCAGCCTGTACATCTGCAAGTTCTCCATTCATGTACTACTGAATCCTAACTTGAAGGACTTTGAGCATAATCTTTCTGGCATGTGAAATGAGTGATATTTCTCTTAAGACTCTTTCATTCTAGAGGATCTCTCTTTTCCTTCCTTGCAGTTTACTTGTGGGAGACACCAAGTCATTTGTTCTAGAGAGTTTTGTGCAGTTAAGTGTTTGTGGGTTACATCCCTGTGGTACCATTTAACATGTTTTTCTGTCCCTGGTAGTTCCTACCAACTAAAAAGTAAAAGTGCCATTTAAGGACTTGACTGTTTCTGGTTTTTGTTTTTTGGGGGGGTGGAATAAAAATATTCAGTAGGTGGTTGGAAATGTTTAGGGCCTCCAGTCTAACCTTCCATGGTCTCTGTGGCTGGGACCTCCACCTCAAGATGCTTCAAGCAAGCCTGAGCCTCTCGCTAACAGAAGAAGAAGCCAAGCCTAGAAAGTTTAGTTGTGCACAGCAGAATCCCTGTAGAGTTCAAAATCCCTTAATGGAAGACCATCTGGGAGGAGGAGACCCAGTAGAGCTTTATTTATTTATTTATTTTTGCTGATTTTATAAACATATTTTAATTTTATTTTTTTACTCTTAAAATCTTTATTAATAGGATTGAGTAAAAGGAATACTTTCTTTTTTCTTTTATTTTTAATTTAATTAATTTGTTTTAATTGGAGGCTAATTACTTTACAATATTATAGTGGTTTTTGCCATACATTGACATGAATCAGTCATGGGTGTACATGTGTTCCCCATCCTAAATCGCCCTCCCACATCCCTCCCCATCTCATCCCTCAGGGTCATCCCAGTTCACCAGCCCTGACCACCCTGTCTCATGCATCGAACCTGGCCTGGAGATCTGTTTCACATATGATAATATACGTGTTTCAATGCTATTCTCTCAAATCATACCACCCTCGCCTTCTCCCACAGAATTCGAAAGACTGTTCTATACATTTGTGTCTTGTTTGTTGTCTCACATATAGGGTCATCGTTCAGGAGAGCTTTAGAAGCTGCAGGTCCATCCCACTTCATGTGGGTCTGTGGGAGAGTTCCTCAGGCTGGCTCCCTCTCTGCTTGCCAGCATGCAGGGTGGCCCGCAGCCCCAGTCTGACTCATTCTCTCTGCCATGTATTTCTTTATTCCTCACATCCCAAGCAGACTGCTCATTGCTCTCCTCCACTCACCCCTATCGTCGGAACTACTGAAGCTGGGACCTAGAGACACCCCACCATGAGTACTTTCCACTCTTGCTCCAAGGTCTAGTCCCACTGTATTTGAAAAATCAGCCGACGCCTAGCAGAGACTTGCTTTGATTTTTAAAGACTTTAAAAATTTTAAAGTAATTCTTGCCTTCCTCTTCTGCTGTTTCTTTTCCTTCTTTTATTGTTTGCTTTTCATTTTAAAGACTTCTTGGCAACTGGTTTTGGGAGAAAGAGATCTTTTACAAAAGACCAGAAGGCATGCTCCATGCCCGCAGCCAAGGTGGTAAAACTCCTCACGTGTTTTCGCTTTCCACTGCCAGTGTCGACCGAGCCCGGGCACGCGCCAGGAGGGCTTCCCAATACCTGTGGACGGGTTCGTGATTCATCCAGCACTCAGAGACAAGCTGCTGCCTGGCACCCAGGTTCTTCTTGGCACCAGAGATTCAACGAACTAGAGCACCAGATGTCCACACACACTGCTGGTGTTTTAGTGAGGAGGACAGATTATAAGGAAGAAAACCCAAGAACACATCATAAATTCAATAATGGTGTGTTACAAGGAGAATTAATCCGGGTGTTACAGGAGTGAGTGACTGGGTGGAAAACAGCAAAGAAGATGGACAGACAAAACCTGAATAATGAGGAAGTTGGGTATAAGCCTTGGCACTGTCCCTTCATGTCTGTGTGATCTCCAGCAAGATTCACAACCTCTCTGGGCTTCAGTGTCTTCTTTTGTGAAATGAGGGTATTAATGGTATCTACCTTTTAGGGTTAGCACCAAGAAGTAAATTAGTTAATATGTGTAAATGAGTCCGTGTATGTCTGGTCCATTGTGAAAACTCAGTAAGTATCATCTCTTATTAAGACATGTTCCTCTTAGGAGTGTCCTTGTGCATATCTACAAATTGGAGGCTCTAAGAAGTCCTTCGTTAAAACCTTACTGAACTTGTTTGGTTTACATTTGCCAAACTTACTTTTTTCATGACATTCCCTCATGAGTGTTCAGGAAACCAAAGCTCCTTAGAATACATTTTAAAAATGTATTTGCTGCTGCTAAGTCATTTCAGTCGCGTCCGACTCTGTGCGACTCCATAGACAACAGCCCACCAGGCTCTACTGTCCCTGGGATTCTCCAAGCAAGAACACTGAAGTGGGTTGCCATTTCCTTCTCCAATGCATGCAAGTGAAAAGTGAAAGTGAAGTCACTGAGTCGTGTCCAACTCTCAGCGACCCCATGGACTGCAGCCTACCAGGCTCCTCTGTCCATGGGATTTTCTAGGTAAGAGTACTGGAGTGGGGTGCCATTGCCTTCTCCGAAAACAGCTTTATTGAGCTATAATTCACATATAAAATTTGCCCTTTTAAAGGGTGCAATTCAATAGTTTCTGTAGCATATTTGCAGAGTGTGCAACTGTCATCACAATCTAACTTTAGAACATTTTTGTCCCTCTCAAAAGAAACCCTGCATCTACTAGCAGTGATTTCTCATTTTTCTCTTTCCCCAGCCCAAATAACCACTAATCTGCTACCGTCTTTATAGATTTGCCTGTTCTTCACAATTCGTATAAGTGGAGTCATATGTTATGTGCCCTTTTGTGACTCATTGCTTTCATTCAGCATAATGTTTTCAAAGTTCACTCACATCATGGCATGTATCTGTGTTTCATCCCTTTCTATGGCCAAAAGTATTTCACTGTATGGACATACCACATTTTATTTATCCATTTATTAGGTGATGAACTTCCATTGTTTCCACTTTTATGAAGAATGCCACTGCGAACATTCCTGCAGATGAACATTTTGTGGATGTATGTTTTCATTTCTTTTGGGTATATACCTGGGAGTGAAATAACTGGGTCATGAGATAGCTCTGTTTAGCATTTGGCAAAAAAAAAAAAAAATAAAGAGCACTCATTTTGGTATGTTGGTGCTGTTGTTTTGTTTTCTCTGTCATTTTCCTTCCTCTTCCTCCCCACTACCACCACCCTCCCAACACTTCCCACCATCTAGGGAGCAGGTCAGAACTTTGCCACTTCCAAGCTACGTGTGATTTTGAGCAAGTGAAATTTACGTTTCTCAGAACCTCCATTTTCTCACCTATAAAATGGACATAAAGATGAAAGGAGGTTATTTATGTAACATTCTTACACTAGTGTCTGACCATCAGTGGTAGCTGTATTCTTGTTAGTAGCATCTGTGCATGTGGTGGTGAGATTTTACCAGTATAAGCATTGTATGTTGGTAGATGTGATTGTAAATAGTGTCATAACCAGGAGTCCTGTGCTTGCCTCCCAGGAGGGAGAAGGACAGGCTCATCCTCACCTCCACTTGATTCCGCCAAATGAATCTCTGAAGTGATTGCATTGATGTGCAGTGTCAGTGGAAGCCTCACTCACTCACATCCTTGCCAACCTTTGGTCATGTTTCAGCATTCTTTATTTTTTGCCATCTTATGGTTTTGATGTGGATACCAGGCACCTTACCTGGACTGTTTCATTCAGCGCCTACAAACACCCCATGAGGCAGATACAGAAATTCTCCTGTGTTGCAGATGAAGAAACAGGCTTTGAGGTCAAGGGCCCGCCCTTAAGATATGAAGGCAGGCGGTCTGGCTCTGCTGCCTGGGCTCTCAGCCATGGCTTCCCTCTGCTTTCCATGGAGCCAGGGCTGGCAGATAAACATGAGCATGACCTCGGGGTGACTATTTAAGACCATTAAGAAACTTACATGTTCTTCCTTTCATTCAACTAGTATTTATTGAGCATCTACTCCTTGCCAGACGCTGCAAACAAAGTCAAGTCCCTGTCCCCAGGGCTTAAGAGTCCAGTGAGGGAGACAGATCAAATAAATCTGCAAGAGTACTTCAGCTCCAGGGAGAGATACAAAGCAGGATCAGGAGGCTGCAGAGCAACGGGGGCAATGGTTCTGATGGGAGGTTGGGGAAGGCTTCTGAAGGAGGTGGCCTTTATAGGAAGACCTGAATGAAGTGAAGGGTGGGCCACATGCCCACCTGCAGCGAGAGCTTTCTTGGAGGAGGGAACAGCAAGCATGAGCCTTTGAGGCAGGGCTTGGTTGGGATGTTCGAGGAACAAGGTAGCTGTCGTAGGTGGAATTCTAAAGCCAGACCCCCATCTCTGGTCATTTAACCAAACACGAATCCAGCTAGTGCTGTAAATGGACTTTGTGTTTGTAATTAAGGTCCCAAGTCTGTCGACCTTGAGGTGTGGAGATGAGCCAGGTAGGTTAGGTCTAATCAGTTGAGCTCTTTAAGAGCAGAGAGCTCTCTCTGGCACCTGGCAGGGGAATTAAGAGGTGGTTGAAGCACAGGAAAGATTCCATGTGCTACTGCTGGCTGCAAGTGGAGGAAGACACATGGCAAGGTGGCCTCTAGGACCTAAGAGCTGCCCCTGGCTGAACACCATGAAGGAAACGGGGACTACAGTCCTATAACCACAGGAATGGAGTTCTGCCAGTTACAGGCAAGAGCTTGGAGGAGAATCCTCAGCTCCAGACAAAAGCACAGCTGGCTAACACCTTGACTTCCACTTGAGTGAAGGGTACAGCTCACCCTGCCGGACTTCCAGCTTCCAGAACTGTGAGCTAATAATCAGGTGTTGTTCTAAGCTGTTGACTGGGTGGGTAATTTGTTACATAGCAGAGAAAATTGATACAGAGGCCTGTGGCTGGAAAGGAGGATGGGAGAATGGTGGCGCAGAGAGGAGACGGGGCCTGAGAGGTCACGTTGGGCCAGATATTGTGGGACTGTGTAGGCGGTGGTGAGCACTTTGGCATCTGTGCTGAGAGACACACAGAACGAGCACAAGCATCTCGTGCCCAGCCCTCCTCGCTGTCCGTTCCCAAGCTTGCCTCCTCTAATTTTCCATCCCGCCCAGTGTTCCTCCCACCACCACCACCACCCCCATTTCCTGGTGTCATCTACCGATGTGTGCGTGTGAATTGGTTGGGGCGTTATTGATGGGAAGTGACTGGAAAACAACACAAACTACTTAACCCCTGAGTCCAGGGACTTCAGGCTTAGCCGGATCCAGGAGCTCAAGTTACCTTCAGAAATCTGTGCCTTTACAACTCTCTACTTTGCTTTCTTCATTGTCTTCATTCTCAGGCAGGCTCTCCCCATTCTGGTGGTGGAAATGGTTATCAGCAGCTGTGAACTCACATCCTGCCCTGTTATCAATCCAAACAGAGCCATCCCATCTCTCCTTCATGGTTCCCCTAAGAGTCCTGGGATAACTGGCACTAGCCCAGGTTGGGTCACATGACCACAGCAGAGCCAGTCACAAAGGCTGGGGGTAGGATAGGGAGAAGACTTTCAGTGGCCTGGCCAACACTCTATACCTGTTCCAGGACATGGAGCACAGGGGAGGGTGGGAAGCAGAGGTCTTTAAGTCTACCTGGAAAACCCTTGAACGGAGAAAGGGAGAGATGGTCCTTGGGGATCGTCTAGGTGGTCACTGGGGTGCTAGAGCAGCCAAAGAAGGCCTGGATGCTGGGCTGCACAGCCAGCAGATGTCCGCTAGGGCAGCGAGCCCCGTCCACACCTCTGGGCACCATGGGTGCCTGTGGCAAGGATACAGCTTCTGCGCGGGGCTTCCAGAGCCTCACGCTGGGTCCTGCTCAGATCACAGGGCCCTCGCTTCTCCCCTTGTTATCTCTGCATCCTCTTAGGTCTTGGCACCAGCATCAGGGGTTGTGGAAATACCACAGAGCCCTGCCTCTGCCCTGTTGTTTACTGAAGAAATAAATAGAGAAAGAAACTCAGCTGAACAGATGCTTGGACCAGCAGAGCAGTCCTGGGAGATTCATGCCACAGAGACTCATCGTCATAAACAGGCACTGAGAGGAGCAGCCTGGAGAGTCTGTCCAAGTCCCAAACAAACGGGGGCCCACAGCCAAATGTGAGGCCAGCTGGAAGGCCCCTAGCCAGGAGGATGGGAGCCCCTTGGCTGGAGGAGGGTCCAGCAGGACGCTCCAGCTCATTGTCTGTGTGGAGGGTCAGGGTGGGTGCCAGTGGCTGCATCTGCTCCTTGTTGCTTTTTAGAGGCAGCGTTGGAAACAGATCTGGGAGGACAGGTGTGCTGCTCAGCTTGGATGGAGCGCCTCTCCTCCCCAGACACCAGTAATTGTGCTTGGCGTCACAGTGGCCGACAAGGACATGATCGGGTACCCCTCCTTACCCATCCCCCACCTCCCGGTGCCACACTTTCCTCCTGGGGCCGCTCCAACCACAGCAGCCTCCTCCTGTTCCTGAAATCTACCAGCACACCCCTGTCTCAGGGCCTTTGCACCTGCTGTTCCCACCACCTGGAGTACTTGCCCGGCAGCTTACTCCCTCACCTCCCCTAGGCTTCCGCTCGCATGTCCCCTTATGACACAGGACTTTTCCATCAGGCTCAGTTTGCTGCAGTAACAAGCCCCCATTCCTCATGTCCAGGCACAGCCAGTGCTCACCTCTCACACCCGCTGCATATCCAGTGTCATCACCTGGGGGCTCTGATGGTCACCCAAGGCTCCATCTCTACTTGTTTTTTGCAGCCATGCAGTGGGTGGGATCTTAGTTCCCCAACAATGGATAGAGTCTCCACTTCCTGCGATGGAAGCCTGGAGCCTTAACCACTGGGCCACCGGGGAAGTCCCTCCATCTCTGCTTGTGTCTTCACCGTTACAGCGGCTGCAGGACGGGAGGGTGGAGAAGCACGTGGTGGCTCTACAGGTCCTCCAGGTAGTCACACCCGTCACTTTCATTCATGTTTTGTGGTCAAAGCTAGTCTTAAGTATCTGGAAGGAGAACCAAAAACATTTGGTGAACAGATCAGCGTCACCCATTTTCTTAATCACCCTGCATCTGCGGACTCTGCTCTGCTTTAATGCTTGTCCCTGCCCTGTTCCCTGCCTGACATTACATTATATTTAGTTGTGTTTTTTTTTTTTTTGCCTCTTCCACTAGAGTCTAAGCTCCATGAGGTCAGGCTTTGTCTGATTTTGTTCACTGCTGTACCTGTAGCACTTAGAGCACTGCCTGATATACAAAAGCCACTCAGATAAGTTTTATTCAGGTGGATCAGCAGCAATACAAACAGGCAGTGAGTTAGGGTTGATGGTGATGTGTGTGCTCAGTCGTGTCCAACTCTTTGCAACCCCACGGACTGTAGTCTGCCCAGCTCCTCTGTCCATGGGATTTTTCAGGCAAGAATACTGGAGTGGGTTGTCATTTCCTCCTCCAGGGGATCTGCCTAATCCAGGGATTGAACCTACATCTCCTGTGTCTCTTGCATTGCAGGCAGATTCTTTATCCGCTGAGCCATCAGAATCTTGGGTTAGGGTTATTGCCTTATTTTCTAGCTTTAGTGGGAGTTGTCATTTGGCCCTCCACTGTAGAGGGAGCAGCAGATAAGGCATTACTCTATCTCAAGGCCCTCTTTCTTCTACCTGTATTGAAAACGATACCCACATGTTTGGAGCTGTTTATTCATCTGGCATGTGGAGGTGATGCTGGTGGCTGGACAGCCCTTGAACTCAACTATCCCAGGGCCACTCAGCATCCCTGCCCGGTCGGCCACTTGGGTTTATTTGCCAGCCGTTCTATTGAACAAGTGGGTTTCATTAAGAAGCACTACCAGCCATTCAGACCTTCTCAGGTAACTCATTAGCATGTTGTCTAGACAAGGTAAATTCTGGAAAGAAAACAGCAGTAAGGCAGGCAGAAAAGAGCAGTCACCAAATTCGGGGTTGGGGAACCTCTCAGGCAATTGTCCCCAGTCACAGGGCATCCAATGACCAATGGTTTCTGTTTCTACCGCATTCGATGGGGAGTTTGTTTGGCGTCTCTTTCAGAAGATTGGTTCAAGCCTCCACAGTCAGGACCAGGAGCAAGGACCTCCCTGAGAGTAGCCCAGCCTGCCAGCCACAGGCACAGTTCACCTTGGCTTTCATAGTGGCTGAGAGCACATTATCTGTGGCCAGAATTCTTGGGTTCATACTTGAGTCCTGCCAGTTATTAGCTGTGCTACGTGCTGTGGTTCATCATTCAGTCGTGTCCAGCTCTTTACGACCCCATGGACTGTAGCCCTCCAGGCTCCTCTGTCCGTGGCGTTTCCCAGGCAAGAATGCTGCAGTGAGTTGCCATTTCCTCCTCCAGGGGATCTTCCCCACCCAGGGATCAAACCCGCATCTGTTGCATCTTCTGCTTTGTCTGGTGGATTCTGTAACCCTGGCACCACCTGGGAAGCCACCATAGGTTGTTAGGAGGATTAAATGAATTAGTACATTTCCGTAATTAATTAATGCAAACATTCATAAGTAAAGAGCTTAGAAAGGGGCCTATCATGCAATAAGTGCTCAGTAAAAAATAACCATCATTATTACCACCATTATTATGACAATGATTATTATCTTTCTGTTGTGATATAGATGTTGGTCAGTATAAGCACATTCTCAGAACTCTGGTCATATCTTTTCTGTGTCCCTTTTCAGCAATTTGATCGAAAGTCTGGCTTTATTGGCTAAAGGATATGTTCTGGGCCCCTGCAAGATGCTGGAGTGTGTTAACTGTAGCACCAGCTTTGCCCCCTAGAACTTGGGAGTCTCATTTAGTTTGCTCCAGCCATCACCTGCAATCTCCCCCATGCTGTTGCGTCTTCACACAGAATGCCGCCTCCTTCCGCTGGTTGGTGGTGTCCATTCTTGGGGACAATCTTCCCTATAAGTCTTCCTCACACCCCTGCCCACTCCACCTCTTACTCCTCATTCTTACAGCTCCCAATTCTGGAAGCATCCACTTAGAATCTTCTCTAGAGACCCACCTGCCTACTCAGTCTCTTATCTGTAAGTGGGACATTGGATCCGATCATCCCTAAGATCCTTTTCAGTCGAATACGGGTTTTTGAAATATAATTAAGAGAATATTGATGAGATCTTTACAGGAAAAATCATAAAACATTATTTAAGGTCATGAAAGAAGGCCAGAGTAAATGGAGACATACACCATTTTAGCGGATGTGAGATTCAATATTATAAAAACAAGTGTGTGCCCCAAACAACTTAGGCCCAATTAAATTCCAATAATTATTTTTGGAATATGCATTCTCAGTGGAGGTTAGCAAATTGATTCTAAAGCGTTTATGGAGAAACAGAGGCAAGAATAATTTAGGCAAAGTGAAAGATCATGGGGCAATTTAAGACATCAAGATTTGTTATAAAGCTCGAATTTTTGAGAGACTGATTTGAAACGATGCATACATATGTGAGTGAAACAGTGGAAACTTGTTCTGCGACTCAGGTGACCTTGAAGATACAGGAAAGGATGGACTACTTAAAAAACAAATAGTGCTTTAGCAAGTGTTTTTCCAGGTTAATTTTTTAAAATTCCTACTATGTATCATACTCAAAATTCAATTCAAGGTGGGTTAAAAACCTATGTATGAAAAACAGAACTTTGAAAGGAAAGCATAAGAGAAGATGACTTTAGTTAGGGATGAATTTCTTTAACACTGTAGGTGGGAAAGTTCAGGACGACTAGTGGCCAGGCAATGGGTCTAGAATCAGCACCTGCCTGCAGTGCAGTGTCAGACACCCAGCTTCATCTTTGTGCACCTCAACTCATTTCTCATAAAGGGTGGGTGAGCATCTGGGAAGACACCATCAACTGTCTCCCTCCCCCAGTTCCCCTCCTTTCTGGCAAAGCCCACTACTCACCCTGGAAGGTGAACACTCAGGCTAACTCCTTGCTAGTGAACTGTGGCACTAAATGGAAGGCTGTGCCCCAGTCCTGTGACATGACACCCAAGAGCCTTTGTGCCTTAGGTTTAGGGGGAAATCTTCCATCCCTAATAGACATAGATAAGGCAAGTACCTCTCACCAGGATGTTGTCACATCTGCTGGAGCTGCAGTAGCCTTTTGTGACCATGAGGTAAGAAGTAGGTCTGCTGTCCATGGGGAGCAAGAAGATGAAGATAGCCTGGGTTCTTGAAGAGTTCACAGGGATGCCAATCCTGCCTGGACCAGCCTGCCAGCAGACATCAAGTGCTGGGAGAAAGTCCAGTTTCCTTCTTGTTCCATCTGCTTTGAATTGGTTGACCTGTGACCTGCTGTCAGAAGTATTGCAGTGGTCCTAATGTCACAGGTTTGCTGGGAAAGTTAAGTTAGGTAATGATACCTGTAAAACGCTTAGCACGATCCCTGGAGGCTGAGAGAGTTGGACAAAGGGCAAGCTTTACAGTCAAGAGAACACGGAAGCCCTTCAGCACTGTGCATTCTAAGTTGCTTCAGTCGTGTCAGACTCTATGTGATGCTATGAACTGCAGCCCACCAGGCTCCTCTGTCCATGGAATTCTCCAGGCAAGAATACTGGAGTGAGTTGCCTTGCCCTCCTCCAGGGGATCTTCCCAACCCAGGGATCAAATGCACATCTCTCCTGTCTCCCACATTGGCAGGCAGGTTCTTTACCACTAGGGCCACCTGGGAAGCCCCTTCAGTATTGTAGCCACAGTAAAAGTTAACAGGGACTGAGAGGCACTCACGGTGGGGGAGGAACAAGGAAGGGTTTCCAACTAAAGGCTCTTGGTGAGTCCTCCTAAAAGTCCTTTGAGATTGGCGCTATTATTGTGTTATTCACACAACAGGAACCTGAGGCTCAGAGAGGTTAAAAAACTTGCCCCAGGGCTCTCAGCAAGAAAGAGGTGGGGCTGGGACTTGAATCCTGGCCTGTCCCTAACTCAGCTGGGCCGCAGCACTGGACTGGTTTTCTTGGGACAGGAGCCCTACTGATTCGTCTCCCAGGTTGAAGGACTTGTGCGATCAGCAAACCCTGCAGAATCAAGTGCCCCTCCGCCCCTGGGGATCTCAGCTCAGGGCCTCTGGTCGTGTTTCTGCCCCTCCCTGCTTTATGGCTGGTCCCGACGTGCTCCCCAGAGAGGCAGGGACGAGCCAAAAACGCTGGCTCACATGCCTCCCTAATAAAATTAGAATGTTCTTGTTAAGATGGATTTCTTTTGGGGATGGCCAAGCAAGCCACGTACTCAGCAGCCAGAGGCAGAGGACAAACACGCTGTGTCATCATAGCTGACACTTTGTCTGCAGGGCTGGGAGGGCAGAGAGGGGCCTGTTATTTGCACTCCAAATCCAGCTTCACTGGTGGGGAGTGGGGTGGGGAAGTTTTGATAGTTTTTGATAACTTTGGGCTTTCCTCCTACATTTCTGTCACTTTTCCCCTTTTGAGGCCACTCTTCCTGTCAGCTTGCAAGCGTCCCATTGCAGGGACATGATGTCGTGTGGTGGCCCTACCCCTTTAGGGGTCTGATCAACCCATGACGGGGACAGCAGGTACTGATCTGGAGTAGGGGCCCCTGCTGGTCTTCCTTGACAACCTGAACATCACCTGCTTCCTGGAATTCCACAGACCGTGGGGAGCCCTGGGTCAGAAATTGCTGTTTCTGTTGGCTTTCAATTCTGTCTTTGGCTCTCTTCTCAGATTTCTTGGCCGGCTTCAGCATGGACCCTGCAAGGCGGACTCCTGCCGGAGCACAGGACACAATGCTAGTGAGGTCACCACTGAGCTCCTGGAGGCTTCTGAGGGGAGAGCAGCTGAGAGGCTGCAGACCAGGGCCTCCACGGGACACAGCTCTTGAGCCCCAAGACTCGTTGTAGGGGAATAATTGCACACAGACCTGAGTCCTCTTTCTGATTTGTCCAGTGTCCTGCAAATCTAAAATGAAAAGTGTTAGTCTCTCAGTCATGTCTGACTCTTGGCAACCCCATGGACTGTAGCCCTCCAGGCTCCTCTGTCCATGGGATTCTCCAGACAAGAATACTGGAGTGGGTTGCCATGCCCTCCTCCAGGGGATCTTCCCAATCCAGGGATCAAACCTGGGTCTCCCACATCACAGCTAGATTCTTTACTGTCTGAGCCACCAGGGAAACCTGCAGATCTAAAACACCCATGCCCTTTGGCATGATTTGTGACCAGGAAAGTCGGCCATGCTGTCCTCTGCCTGTGAATCCCTGTGTCCCCTGGCTCCTCGCTCGTCCAGCTGCTGCAACTCGGGGTTTAGCATCCACATATTATTTATTCTGTTGAAATTCCATCCTGGAGTTTTGGCTCTTGTGTGCTGGTCACAGGTGAAGGACATCCTAATCAGGATTATGCTGAGCTTTTGACCACTCACCTAAAAGAAGGCGATACAGGATTCAGAGGCCTCTTCCCAAGCTCCCAGGGAGGCTCACGTGGACACTGTCTGCTGGGAGCTGTTCCTGTTTTCACCCTGTGTCGTTGGCTCTGAAAGTCCAGGTGGGCAGGGGTAGGATCTAAGGAGCCACCCCTAGGTTGACCTCATTGACCATCCCTCTCTGTTGCCATTTCAATACCCCTGTTACAACTCTCACTGCTACATGTTGGCATTTAATTTGGCCAAAGCGTGACAAAGTCACAAATACATCCCCTTTGGAATTTTTCTCAGTGTCCCTCTCATTCTAAAAATCCCGCATTTTCAAGCAGACTATAAATTATTTTCCTTTCAGCTCCTGTTTGTCTCTTTCCCATTGTGAAAGTGAAAGTGTTAGTCACTCAGTCATGTCTGACTCTCTGCCACCCCATGGACTACAGCTCGCCAGGCTCCTCTGTCCATGGGATTCTCTAGGCAACAACACTGGAGTGGATTGCCATGCCATTCTCCAGGGCATCTTCCTGATCCAGGGATCAAACCCAGGTCTCCTGCATTGGCAGGTGGATTCTATACTGTCTGAGCCACCAGGAAAGCCCACTGGACAGTTTTATTTTTCTTGGCATCACATCCGACATTATACTGTAACGTAGGTGACTCTCAGGCCACTGTCTGTCTCCTCCCACTGGAATGGGAGCATCAGGAAGTCAGGGGCCTTGCAAGTCTTTTGGTTGTTCCATTCTCGGGGTGTAGAATAGTACCCTGGGCATCCCATGGGCTCAACCAGTATTTCATGACGGATTGCATTAATCCATCCACTAAATATTGGCCAGTGGATGCTCCACAATGTGTGTGGAGTCCTGTGGAGGATAGGAATAACTATCCCACACTACGGTTTATGGACAGCCTGGTGCAGATGCTCTGTGGTATGTGTTTCACATCCATCATCATACTGAACTCGAGATCGGTGGGGCCAGTGGTCAGAAAGCTGGGCTCCACTGTCCAAAGGCCTGGTTTTCAGTTCTGGCCCCAGAACTTGCTAGGTCTATGACCTCAGGCAGGTTGTTCAGGCCCCCTCTGTATCAGTTTCCTCATCTGTAAATCCCCTTCACCTGGGGATAACATTAGTACCTGTCCCATTGGGATGTGGCCCAGATCAGATGAGGCCACGCATGTAACCCACTTAGAAAGATGCCCTGCACAGGATAGAGGCTCAGCAGAGGCCGCTGTCGTATGAAGCTGGGACCCCCAGAATCCCAATGTAGCAGATGGGGAAACGAAGCAGGCTCCTGAGCAGAGAGTCAGATAAGACCCACCCTGCCCCTCAGGGATTTGCAGTGTAGTGGAGGGTCAAATGCAGACAATGTACTTCATTTTCACTACTCGCTTCCCAATTCTTACAGAGGGACTGGCTCCAAAGCCTACACCCAGCTCACGAAACTGTATTCCATGACTTCTAGTACGCCTTGGACTGATCCGTGTCATTTCGAGAGAATCCCAGTTATGCAAGGACACTTGGGTGTGACCTCAGTGTCATGTGGTGGTGAGCATCTCATACAAGCAGCAGGATGTTTGAAGAGTGCTGTGTGAGTGGCAAAAGCTCCAGTAATGCATATCACAGCCCAGGATGCTCACAGCCAAGGAGCAGCCCCAGTGATGGTTTAGGGTGGGCATGCTGTTCCAATTCTCTCATAAGCTATATTCAGTTATGGGTTACTTTGCATTTCTGGCCAATGTCCATTCATTGACTGTTCCATTTCTACAGAGCCTGGGGGCTGAGAGAACCAGCAGCAGAGTTCCCGCATGCTTCTTATTCCTTAAGCGGAGGTGAAATGCTCCGTGCAAGGCGAGGCTCTCTGCTACAGCCTCACCTAAGAGAAGCTCCAGGCCCTGCCTAGCAAGCTGGAACATGCCTTAGACTAAGGGCCCATAAGGGGTAGTCATTACCCGGCCCTGGCCTTTGAATCTTGCCGATGGTGGTATTTATATTCTTAAAACCTGGCTGAGCAGGCAGGCATTTCATTGGGGTGGGCCTCGTTTGGAGAGTTAGGTCATCGGCTAACAGTGTCTGCAGATGACTTCATGGAGACCGCCTGGGAGATGGCCAAGGGCTGTTCTCCTCTTTTTTAATCCTCAAGGTCACCGGTGGCTATGGGCATTAGTGGGCCAAGGACTGGGGAGAGGCCATCAAGATTAAGAATAGTAGTCAACATGGATGAGTACTTCCTATGGGCCATGCAGTGACACGGTGTATTTATAAGACTCAAGAGTAGGAAGTATTATCCCCATTTTACCAAAAAGTAAACCAAGTCTCAGAGAGGTTAAGTAATCTGCCCACGTCACACAGCTGAGATGCTTGGTATCTCACGCATATGATTCCAGATTCCACACTCAGCCTTTATTCGTCTTTAATTCTTCCTCTTAGGAAAGCAGGAAGGAAGACAGCCTCTGAAAAAGGGAAGAGGGAGAAGAGATGGGGGTGGGGAACAAGAGGATCAAAGGAAGAAAGGGCTTCAGGTGTTAGGGAGCCAGGTTGGGTGGCCTTGATGGTTTGCCCCAAGCCTTCCAGAGGAGCCCGAGCCTGTTGGGCAGGAGCGTGAGCTGGCAGCTGGCTACGGAACTCCCAATGCAGATCACGGAGGTGCGGCACTAAAGCAACATCAAAAGCCATCCTGTGCGTTCTGCCTCAGGATGGCCAGGACTCTATAGGTTGCTAGTGACAGAAAACCTAATCAAACCAGCTTAATAGAAAAACAAATACGGGCTCACAGAACTTAAAAGTGCAGAGCCAGTGCCTTCAGGCAAGACTGCGTCCAGGTGTTCCACCAAGGCTTCTCTCTGTGTGGATCTCTTCATCTTAATGCATGAAGAAACTGACTATGTGGATGTGTCATATAACCAGCCCCCTTTGTTAGATATATTTAGATTGTGGTTGCTCTTTTGCTGTTCCCAAGAGAACTACATTTAATAAGCTTCTTCAGAAATGATCTTGCTGCCATGTGAGAGGAGATCTCTAGGATTAGTTCCTAGAAGTGGCATGGCTGGGCATGTGAACTTGAAATTTTGATAGACGTTCCCAAATTGCCCTCCAGAGGAACTGTACCACTGACAACGCGTGACAGCCTCCCCAGCTTGGTGTATTGTTTTAGCCTTAGTCTCCTTCTCAAGGAAGAGTGGGGCTGGGGCAGAAGGGTAGTATCCAGGGAGCTGATCCTCTTCAAAGATTTCTCCTGACACCCAGCCCAGCAGCTTCCACTGACATCTGGTAGATTTTATAGAAACGTGGGGGGAAAAAATCACATAGCAATTGCCCATATCCCTATGACCCATATCCCAAGTAGTGCTAGTGGTAAAGAACCTGCCTGTCAATGCAGGAGACATAAGACACACAAATTCTCCCTGAGAGGAGAGCCTGGCAACCCACTCCAGTATTCTTGCCTGGAGAATACCACGGAAGAGGAGCCTGGTGGGCTACAGTTCATGGGGTCACAAAGAGTCCGACATGACTGAAGCGTCTCGGCATGCACACACATGCCGTGGCCTAAGTTTCATAATTAACATTTACTAAACTTACTTTTCCTCATTATCTGTCCAGCTTGCAGATGCTAGTGTAAGGAAGCCCAGTTTTATTTTATTTTATTTTTTGGCAACTTGTGGGATCTCAGTTTCCCTACCAGAGATTGAATCTGGGGCCACGGCAGTGAATGCCCAGAATCCTAACCACTAGTCCTTGAGGGAATTCCCAGGAAGCCCAGTTTCAAAAGTTATTGTGAAAAGTTTAGATAAATGCTAAGTTTGATAGATTGAGGTTTATAGGACTAGAGTGGAGAGTTATTTTATTCAGTCATTTAAATTTTTGAACTATGTGCTGTCATAGTCTTCTAGGACAAGTCTTTCCCATCCAAAGGGCATATCTACCAGATTTTTGACACAGGAATTTTAGGGTAGGTTTTCAGTGTTAAAAGTGTATGTAAAAATCAGGCTTCCCTGGTGGCTCAGTGGTAAAGAATCTGCCTGCTGATGCAGGAGACATGGGTTCAATCCCTGGTTTGGGAAGATCCCACATGCCGAGAAGCAGCTATGCCACAGCTACTGAGCCCACATGCTGCAGCTACTGGAGCTTGCGCACCTAGAACCAGCGTTCCACAGCAAGTGAAGCCACAGCAATGAGAAGCCTAGACACTGCAACTAAAGAATAGCCCCTGCTTGCCACAGCTACAGAAAAGCCTGCTCAGGAATGAAAACCCAGCATAGCCAAATAAATAATTTAAAAAAAAAAAAAAAAAACTACTGAACAGAATAAAGTGCTTTTTGGTTTAAAAAAAAAAAGTTTCTTCCATATTAAAAAAAAAAAGTAAATGTAAAAATTTTCATTCACGTTTATTCATTCACTCACTCATTCAGAAACACTTGTTGAAGTCCGTTTAGGAGTCAGACGCTGTTTAAAGTACTATCAGGCATCTCCAGATTAGGACAGGTGGCAGTGTATTGTACCTAGAAGATGCTCAATCAATATTTGTCAGACAATGATGTGACTATCTAAAGAACTTTCTAGCAATGACATTCTTGGATGTTGATTGGTTTATTAATATTTATTAGGTGTTTTTTTTGTGTGTGAGATGGTTTCAACATATGATGAGTTTAAATTCTAGCTTTTACAAGTAGTAAAAATTATAATATGTACAAAAAGATGTATACATTACAAATTTGTAAATTCCACAATTGCAGTGTGTGTGGTTTGAGATGAATTATTCAAATCTCTGAGCCTCAGGTTCTTGACTGTGTAAAGGGAGATAATAACCAAACCCCAATCTCCTTGTTCAGGAGATGAAATAAAATGAGCCATAAAAATTGCTGAGCCTGAAGAAAGCCCATAGGAACCCTCGCTCTAGTTACATTTGTGACCTAGACAGCTCTGTGCTGTCTCACGGATTCTGAGTGGTTGGGGTTGGGAAGGAGAGTCCGAGGGAGGTAGAAAGGAGAGGAGGATTGTGATTGCCTTGGCCCCCTGTCTGGCCATCTGCTTTCTCCGCTCCCAGTTTGAAGCAGCCACATGCCAAGGTGGATAAAGCTGGTTTGCCAGCTCTGAGCCTGAGGTCTCTCTGGTCTGAGCAGCCTAGAGGTCTCTCTAGGCGGCCAGAGCCACTGATACCGGGCACTGCACACCCCATTCCTGCACCTCTAAATATCAAAATGTCTCCTGGCCCGGCCCGAGGATCCCTGAGGTCAAAGTCACACTTGATGCACTGGAGGTTCCTTTTGCAAAGTATGCGACAGCCCTTTCCAGGTCAGTGCAGTAGAATTTGACCCCTGGAGCCCAGCTCTCCCCCTTTCCAGAGTCAGCCTCTAGCCTATGGGTTCCCACCAATTCCCAGAAGCTCGGCTTCTGCCTCCTCTGAGGAGGGCAGTTACAGCCATTTTCATTTCAATGTCTCTTTATTATATGACTATGTTTAGATTACAAAAGTCGTGTGGTCTTGTTGCAAAAATACTGAAACACGAATGTCACAGCAAATCCCTTTCCTCAGAAATCAGCAGTTTGTGAAAATTCTCTTAGAAATTTTTTTGCGTATTCTGATGATTTTTTTTAAACAACAATGGGATAACACTCTACAAATTATTTAGTCACTTCCTTTTTTCAACTTCAGAGACATCTTGGATGTCATTCCAAATCAAAGTCATTCTTTTTTAACAGCTGCAAAGAATCTGTTGTATGGATGACCTATATTATTCCCACCCCTGTGGATAGTTATTTAGGTGGTTGCTAATTCTCCACTGTTACAGATACTGCTGCAGCGAACAGCCTTATGCATTTATTGTGAAGCATTTGAGCAATTGTGAAATTGAACACGGGAATTGAGAAAGAAAAATCACTGGCTCAAATAACCATCCTAATATTAATCAGGAGACACAGCCGTCTTTGAAACAGTCATTATTAGTCTGGTTTCCAGTACTCTTCCCTGGAAAATTCCATGGACTGAGGAGCCTGGTAGACTACAGTCCATGGGGTCACAAAGAGTCGGACACGACTGAGCGACTTCACTTCACTATAGGTGTGGAAACTGAATCACAGAGAGGCCAAAGGACAGTAAGTCCCCTACATACAAACCTTCAAGTTTCAGACTTCCAAGATGCAAATGTGCATTCCATCACCGTCAGGCTTGAGTGAAACTGCAGCTTGCCCTCCGTCTCCTATTGTTGATGATCCTTCAGCTCTACCATCGCCCACCTCCTCTGCCACTTCCAGTAACTCTTCTTGCCTATTCACTCGATGCCAGCCCCTGTATACCAGCTGTTGGAACTGTACTACTGTATTTTTCAAGGTACTGAGCTGTAAGATTAAAAATATTTTCTTTATATTTTGTGTTTGTTTTTTATGATTATCTGTGTGAAAAGTATTATAAATCTATTACAGTACTATATAGCGAATTGTCTTAGTAGGCTAACAGTTTTGGACTTAATGCCCTCTTGAAATAGAACTCATTCATAGGCAGGGGGCTTTACTGTATTTGAGATCACAGCTGGTAAGAAGCAGGTTTTATATTTTGACCTGTATTCTGATATTGATCTTCAGAAAGATTGTTTCCAAGTATGCCCTGCCATCAGGGCATACTGAGGACCAGGATCACATTTACCCAGAGCTTCATCAGTTGTCTATGTATCATCCTGTTGTAATCTTCACAACCACCCCGTGAAGCAGGAACTGTTGTTACACCAGTTTATGACGGGGGAGACAAAGCCCAGAGGTTAAATGGTTGCTGGAAATCACCCAGCTGGCACAAAGGGACTGGGTATGATGACACCTGTTTCATTTTCAAATTAAAGAAAATTTAACTGAAAATGTCTTAAGAAGTCTGTGGCCACCAAAGGGTTTCCTGGACGCCCCTCCACCCCCCTCCCCCACCACACCGATGACCCTCTCCCTAATCATTCCCTGAATATGTGGATGTGTGTGGTTGGTGGCTGGCAGTGACAGTGCCTTTGGGGGGTCTTTAGGGGTGGCTGGGAATGACTTGGGCACAGACTTGGGAAGAGTTTCAAGATTGGAAGGGCAAGACTCTTTCCAGGGTGAGGCTTTTTAGGAGCAAAGGGTGAGGGCAGAGAACCCCTGCAAATGTGATAGAGAGGAGTGACCTTCCACTTCTGGAAAACAACCAGGTGAGTTTTTTCTGGGAGTTTCCAGCATTTCTGGGAAACCAGAAGTGCCCTCCGTGCCCTCCGTGCCCTCCCCCGTCCCCTGTCCCTCTGCTGCACACATGTTGGTCTGGACTCCTCTCCTCTAGATGTCCCTCTGTGGCCCTGCAGGTGCTCACACCTGAGTGTCAATTGCCTCACTTGGCTAATTAGATCAGCACCTTGCCTCCTGGATGCCCAAGGGCTTATCTGAGAGGAGACAGACTTATTTCTGAGGGAAGATAGCCCAAGGCTGAGCAGCGGGGACCAAGTGGTGGACAGTGGAGGGAGGAGGGAAGAGGCAGGGCTGTTTTGGAGGGAAGAGGCAGGGCTGTTTTCTGACCACTTTCAGAAGAAGGTTGGGGTGGAGTTTACCCAAGAAGGCGGAGGCCTCGGGGTGGCTTGGACCCCCAGGTGACTGCAAAGCCCTTGGGTAGGCAAGGTGAATGCTCACACTGGTCAGGAAGGCCCCTGGCCACCCCAGTTAGGATGTGACCCCACCCCACGCAGGGGTACTGTGGGCCCAGCTTCCCTGTGGAGTCTTTGTGTCTCCTCTTTGGCACATCTTCACCTGCCCACTTTCTTTCCTCTCTCTCTCTCTCAGAGTGAAGATCTCAGGCTCTGGGTGTAAGAGGCCGCCAGGTGTTCCCTGTCTACCATCAAGTCCAGACTGCTCAGTACAGTGGACTTGGGGCTACAATCCTTCCCCTCTTGAGCATCTCTGAACCTCCCCCTCAGAAATACAACCTTCAGCTGCACCCAGCTGACTCTATGCTTTCTCCTCTGTACCTTTGCACAAGTTGGTCTGTCTTCCCAGAATACCTACTCCCCAACCCCAGGGACTCCCCAAGTGGCTCAGTGGTAAAGAATCCGCCTGCCAATGCAGGGGACACAGATTTCATCTCTGCTGCAAGAAGATCCCACATGCTGTGGAGCAGCTAAGCCCCTGCACCACAACTACTGAGCCTGTGCTCTAGAGCCTGGGAACTGCAGCTCCTGAGCCCAACTTGCAGCAACTACTGAAGGCCTCATGCCCTAGAACCTATGCTCTGCAATAAGAGAAGCCACCACAATGAGAAGCCTATGTGCGCTGCCATTAGAGAGCAATCCATGTATCAGCGAAGACCCAGCACAGCCAAAAATTAATAAATTATTGAAAAAAAACTTTAACACCATCAGTTTGACCTGTAATCTGCAGCTTGAAACCACTTGGCTAAATGTCACTGCATTAGGTTATGCCCCCCTGAAGCAAAACCTGAGACATGGATTCATGTGCCCATGATTTCCAGAGGATGTATGTCCAGGGGACGCTGGACAGGGGAGGGAAGGTATCAAGCATGAAGTGGTTTCAGGCACACACCACGCTAAGCTCAGGACCCCGCCTACAGGGAGCTCTGGAGTGTGAGTGACACTCAGACCCCAGCCTGCCTGGAGGCAGGGAGCTAGACTTTTGATCATTAGTTCAGGGCCACTGGGACAGCGCCAATCAGGTGTCTCCAGCTCACTGTGCCGGCAGACAGTGCAGAGAAAGAGGCCCAGGTGCCTTGCTCTGAAGGCAGCGCAGGTCTGGGGCCTCAGGGAGACAGGAGGCGAGCACAGAGCTGAAAAGGGGATCCGAGGAGGCCTGGGCAGATGCTGGCACTTGGGTCTACAGGACAGATGGTCAGGAAGGCAAAGTGGTTGTTGCACTGGAAGCCGGGGGAACATGCTAGAACCCACAGACACAAGCTGGAGCCCACAGGGACAGACTGGAACTCGTGTTGGTTCTTGTCCCTTCTGACCATGGTGATGGGGATGTCCTGCCACAGCCAAGACCTTCACCAGGGAGCTGAACCCCTGCCTGGTCTGGAAGTTGGAGGAGTTGAAGGAAGAGCCAGGAGAAGCGGGGCTGATGGCAACCTCTCATTATGGATTGAATTGTGTCCCTCAAAAGATATGCTGAAGCTCTAACCCCTAGGATCTCAGTGCATGACCTCATTTGGAGAGGGGGTTGATGCAGACTATGGTAATAAGATGAAGTCACATTGGAGGAGGGTGGGCTCCTAATCCAGTAGAATTGGTGTCTTGAGAGGAGAGGGGCAGTTGGACACAGATGTGTAAAAGAGGATGATGTGAAGATGGAGGCAGAGATTGGAGAGATGCAGCCGTAAGCCAAGAATACCCAAGCCACCAGAGGCTGGGAGAGGCCAGGAAGGATCCTCCCTTAAGAGTGCTGGCCCTGCCAATACCTTGATTTTGGATGTCTAGTGTCCAGGACTGGGAGGGAATAAGTTCTTGTCATTGTAGGCCATCTGCGTTTTGGGTGCTTTGTTATAGCAGCTGCAGGAAATGAATGTATCCCCCCATCTCCACCTCCCCTCCCATCCAGCCACTGCAGAGAAGTGAGTTCCAGGAGATAGGTCCTGTCCTGGCCACACCAGGAGATCTGAGCCATCCCACCTCTTAGATGACCGTCACCACCTCAAGGAGGTGGGCCCCTTGCCCAGCTCCTTCCTGGGGTCAACCATGCATGATTAAGTAGCGTCGAGTCACTGGGCATCGTTTCTAGTCTCCCCTGGAACCCATTGCCTCTAGCAGAGGAATGTGCCATCTGGTTCCTTCTCTCTGTTGTCTCAGGCCTAGCAAAGTGCCCAGCACACTGTAGGGCCTTTTGTAACTGACAGAAGGGGTCGGAGTTTGCAGGGAGAGAGTAGTGACCATCGCTGGGCTGGCATCCCAGCCTAGGTGGGTGAGAGGGGCACATCCTCTTCCCAGACCCGCACTGGTCAGGAGATCTACCTCTCAGAGAGAACCCAGCTTTTCTTCCTTGCTCCTTTGGACAGGCAGCCCCAAACCCTGGCTTACCAGTTTCCTCCAAGTGTTAATTTATCAGGACAGTAATAATCTTCAGGAAGATTTATGGTTTGAAGGGATTACCAGCCTGTAGTGGTGGAGCTGATAGGCGTTTATTACCTACTTAACCATTTAAGTCGAACAAAAAGGGAAAGCCTTGTTGCACAAAAGGTGATGAATGTTTCTGTTAAAACACCCTGTTAACATGATTCATTAACATGACAAAGAACGGCCTGGTCTCCCCACGCCAGCAAGAAGGTTGGAAGATCCCACCAGACCTGCTCTTGGGGAGGTTGTGGGGAACTGCAAGAATTCAGGGATTTGTTTCTACTCTGCTTGGAGTGGGGGTTGAGGGCATATCTGTACAAGTCTGCTTTGCGGGATTCAGGTCTTTTTTAAGAATCCTGACCCACGTTCACCTCTGACAGCTACAAGCTGTATTAGGAAGGGAGTGGGATCCCTGGGTTGGGAAGATACCCTGGAGAAGGGAAAGGCTATCCACTCCAGTTTTCTGGCCTGGAGAATTCCGTGGACTGTGTTGTCCATGGGGTCGCAGAGAGTCAGACACAACTGAGCGACTTTGACTCACTTCACTTAGCTATGAAAAAAACCTCAGAGGTCTTCCCCCAAATCTGCTCCTTATTGAAAATAGCAAAGGGATCAGCTAAGGATGTCATGACTGTGCTGTCTAACGCCAGTGTCTGGTCACTCAGCAACAAACAGAGAACAGTGGATACTGAGCCTTTCATGAACAGAAATGTGGCAGACAGTGATATAGTGGAGCGTCCAAAGGCTAGGGGGTGGGCAGTGGACTGGCCTGGGTTTAAACTCTCACTTTACTCCCCTTCACTGTGTGATCTGAACTTCCTTCTCCCTGAGCCTCAGTCTCCTTGTCTGTAATACGGAGCTAAAACCTGGACCTGGTTCCAGACTTGTTACCGGGGTTCAGTGAGAGAATCACAGCAAATCTCATGGGTCAATTCATGGGCAGAGCATAGCACAGTGGCTGGCACAAGTGGATGCTGAATATAGGAACTTTGGGGGATCTCCAGGCTGCTTTATGGAATTTCTAGTTCATCAAACCTGACACCTGTGCTCTTAGCCCTACTCTGGAGTTTTGCCAGCTTGTTAATGATTTAAAAAAAAAAATACTGATGACCTTTATCTCATCTCTCTGCCTTGATTCTCACCCCAGCCCCATGAGGTCTGCACCGTCATTAGCTCCATTTTGCAGATGAGCATCATTGAGGCTCAGAAAGGGTTAAGTGACTCACCCAGGATCACATGGCCAGGAAAGGATGAGTGCCCAGTTTGAACCCTAATCTGTCTGAATCTTTGTCTTTGGTATTTAAAAATGTGTCCTGCCAGCTGGGAGAGGCAGGAAACGGGCAAATGTTTCTTAAGGAATCACGTACCAGAATCTTTCATGCCTTTATCTCATTGAATCACCATGGCAGCACTTCAAAGTAGGTATTTTAATAGTCTTGATTTATAGCTGCTTGCTCATAGAGTGTTAGTCCTTCGGTACAAGGAGTGACTTTGGGGAGGTAGCCCGGCTTTGGAGCAAACCACTTTCAGCTTCAGTTTCAACTACGGAGCTGTGTGACCCAGGATAAGTTGCTTAACTTCTCTGTGCTTCAGCTACTGATGGATAATCTTGGCATCTACCTCCTAGGTGGTTTGAGGCTCCATGACTTTATATCTCCATGAGGGGCTCATGGTCGGGGCTCAGTACTTGTTTTCTGTTATTATTTGGCAGCCTTGGGCTCGACTCTGGCACGCCCCCCCACCCCCACCCCCACCCCCCGCACTATCCATTGCTCAGTGGGTTATAATGATCTACAGGGTTTTCATCACTAGAAACTGTTCATGCCAATCTGACCCCAGCAATAACAACTTCCCCAAAACACACCTCCCTATTTCTCTTTTATTTGAAGATGAAATTCATATTTCTACTATCTACTGTAGGTGTGTCTGAGAGCAAAAAAAAAAAAAAAAAAAAAAGTAATTTAAAAGCCTGGAATTCAAAACCCAAAAACCTTTGAAGCTGCAGCCAGCTGAAAAAAATTGCAGTCAACTGTAGTCACTCATGTTTATCACAGAGGGAAAAAAACGTTCACTCCAAACAAAGCCGCTTACCGGGGAGAGAGAAAATATGAGAAGTATTTGGTCAAATGCTTCATTTGCTGCAGAGCCGGCCCCTGAGCCGCTTACCCAGCAAGGCATTTCACCCACGGGGGCTTGGCCTCTCCCCCCCACCCCAGGAAGTTATTAAGTTGAAAATAATGAAGGTTGCTAAGTGATTTCCCCTCTTGTGAAACCGCTAGAACGGAATCCTGTCATTGTTTAATTAAAAAATGAAGAAGGGAAAGAAGGAAGGAAAGAAGGGGAGGAAGGAAGGAAAGAAAGAGAGAGGGAGGAGAGATAGGGGAGGGAGGGGAAGGGAAGAAAGGAAGCCCTGTGATGTGCTTTGACGCTGCTGGGGCTCTCCTGGGGGCTGGAGTGGGGTTGGGGGGACATCTCTGCTTATCACAGAATGAGTTCATTTCCCACTCAGCTGGAAAGTGGTCCCTGCCAGGCCCTCCTCCAGCTGCTCCCACCCCTTGCCGGCACCTCTGTTTGGGCAGTTGCCTCTTTCCTGCACCCAGGAGGGAACAAAGGGATTCTGAAGTTCTCTTGGCACCTTATGCCAGTTTCTCCTAAAGCCACAAAGGTCCAAATTAGAACACAGAGCAGAAGTTCTGGATTCAGACTGACTCCAGTGTTTCCCAGTTGCATAGCCTGGAAAGGTCCCTGGCTTTTGCTTGACTGTGACTTTGTGTGTGTGTTAGTCACTCAGTCGTGTCTGACTTTTTGTGTCTCCATGGACTGCAGCCCGCCAGGCTCCTCTGTCCATGGAATTCTCCAGGCAAGAATACTGGAGTGGGTTGCCATTCCCTTCTCCAGGGGATCTTCCCAACCCAAGAATCGAACCCAGGTATCCTACATTGCAGGCAGACGCCTTACTGTCTGAGCCACCAGGAACGCTTACTTATGTGCAAAACAGGATCGGTAATGTATTTATTCTGCCTACATATTTAGGCTGAGCTCTGTGTAGGTCTGCTGCTAAGTCACTTCAGTCGTGTCAGACTCTGTGCGACCCCATAGACGGCAGCCCACCAGGCTCCCCTGTCCCTGGGATTCTCCAGGTAAGAACACTAGAGTGGGTTGCCATTTCCTTCTCCAATGCATGAAAGTGAAAGTGAAGTCGCTCAGTCTTGTCCTACCCTCAGCAACCCCATGGACTGCAGCCTTCCAGGCTCCTCCGTCCATGGGATTTTCCAGGCAAGAGTACTGGAGTGGGTTGCCACTGCCTTCTCCACTGTGTAGGTTAAAAAATGGCCAAATATCAGTAATTCCATAGGGTTCTACCTGAATCTGGGGCTTCCCTGGTGGCTCAGACAGTAAAGAATCCTCCTGCAATGTGGGAGGCCCAGGTTCGATCGACCCAGGTTCCAGGGTCAGGAAGATCCCTGGCAACCCACTGCAGTAGTCTTGCCTGGAGAATTCCATGGACAGAGGAGGCTGATGGGCTGCACTTCATGGAGTCACAGAGAGTCGGACACAACTGAGCGACTAACACTAACCCCTGAATCAGTTCAAAAGGGAAGAGTGTTAGGGGAAGCCCACTGACTGAAACCGCCCACCCTCACCAGGCACCACAGTAACTATTTGCATGGGTTGTTTTAAGACAGGAGGTCCTGGTAAGGAACATGGAACTAATTAGCCACCACCAACCAGAAGAGTTGGGGAAAAGTAAAAAGGAGACACCACATGTCCAACCACCTCCCAGAATCTTTCTCTCTGGCATCCATCTTGGCTGAACAAGGCATGCACCACTAGAAAGGACTTTGAGTCTGAATGATTGGCTAAAGACAACCCGGAAACTAATCCCATCACCATAAAACCTGAGACTCATGGCAGAGTAGTTCTCCTGGGTTCCCTTACCCTACTGCTCTCTGCCCAGGCGCCCTTTCCCAATAAAATCTCTTGCTTTATTAGCACATGTGTCTGAATGTTAGACAAGAGCCCAGTTTCATGCCCCGGAAGGGGTCCCCCTTCTTGCAACAGGAGTATTTTGAAAGTGGTTAAGGGTTGTACTAATTTTGTATTGTTTTTCAGTCGCTAAGTCGTGTCCAACTCTTTGTGACCCCACGGACTGTAGCACACCAGGCTTCTCAGTCCTTCACTATCTCCCGGAGTTTGCTCAGACTTAACGTCCACTGAGTTGATGATAACCATCTAACCATCTCATCCTCTGCCACCTCCTCCTTTGCCTTCCATCTTTCCCATCATCAGGGTCTTTTCCAATAAGTTAGCTGTTCACATCAGGTGGCCAAAGTATTGGAGATTCAACTTCAGCATCAGTCCTTCCAGTGAATATTCAGTTTGATTTCGTTTAGGACTGACTGATTTGATCTCCTTGCTGTCTAAGGAATTCTCAAGAGCCTTCTCCAGCACCATAGACATTAACTTATTCCACAGGGAGTCCCTGAATGTCTCCAACATGCTGGTACTGGGTTGTCAGCACGTACTGGGGACACTGCTTAATCCTTGCAACAACCTCAGGGATGGATGCAATTGTTCCTCATTTTATGGATGAGGAGACCAAGATTCTTGTGGCTAGGATCACATACCCTGGGACATTCAGTGGAATGTAGAGTAGCCAGAATTTGAACTCAAGCAGTCCGGCTTCCAAACCTAAATTAAGCTCTTCATCATTAAGTAATCAATCATCAGTTATTTTTAAAAAAATCTTTATATTCATTCAATAAATATTTCTTGATTTTTAAAAATGGTCCTAATGTCTAGGCATTAGGAATAGAGTGATAAGGAAGATAAAGTCCCTGCTCCAGTGAGGGAGAAAGACAACATACAGCAGATGAGTACAAACCATTACAGATACTGGCAGGAACAGGAAGGAAGATAAGGAGTGGAGTGGAGAGGCTTCCATATAACTGGAAACTCTTAAAGCCTTTGGAATTTTCTGAGTAATAGGGATGATAGGAGCATCTTTTTTTTCCTACTATCTGGCCTTTGACTGCAGTTCCTGACACAGAGCTCCTAAGTCCTTTGGAATTTTGTGATAGGAACATCTTTTGCTCTGATGAGGCATCCCTCGGGAGATTCCTAAGTAGCTTCGTGATGGGGGCTGGTCACTGGAAAGACCTGATCTTGGTTAGAAGCTTAGGGCTATTAGCCATATCCCCTCAATCTCTGGGGAAGGGTGAGGGGCTGGGGAATGAGTTAATAACTCATCATACTTACATGATGAAACTTAATTGCTATGTCGTTTCCGACTCTTTACGACTCCATGGACTCTAGCCCACCAGACTCCTCTGTCTACGGGATTTTCCAGACAAAAATACTGGAGTGGGTTGCCATTTCCTTCTTCAGGGGAATCTTCCCTGACCAGTGATCGAATTGTGTCTGTTGCATTGGCAGCTGGATTCTTTACCACTGAGCCACCAGGGGAGGCTGGAATTTGCACAAAAAACCCTAAATGATGATTTCCGGGAAATGTCCAGGTTCTCAAATGCATTCACATGCTGGGATGGGGGGGCACTCCAGCTCCACAGGAACAGAAGCTCCTGGTTTGACCATTCCCAGCCTTGCCCTGTGCACCTCTTCATCTGGGTGTTTGTTTTTATTCTTTGTAATAAACCAGTAAATGTAAGTAATGTGTTTCTGAGTTCTGTGAGCAGGTACAGCAAATGATTGAGCCTGGGGCTCATGGGAACCCTCAGTTTATAGCTAGTTGGTCAGAAGTGCAGGAGGTCCAGGACTTGTGATTGACATCTAATGTCAGGTTAGTCTTTGGGGACTGAGCCCTTAATATATGGGGTCTAATTCCAGGTGTTAGTATCAGGATTGAACTGAATTGTAGGATACCCAACTGGTATCCAGAGAGTTGGAGAATTAGTTGGTGTAGGAAAACACCCACACATACATTTGGTGTTAGAAGTGCTGAGAGTACAAACAGAGTGTATAGTTGGTGTCAGAAGTGGGATTAATTAGCCCAGCACTGGCTCATGGAAGCATGTGGCTTGAGAAGAGAGGATGAAAGGGTGTAGGATGAGGAAATTTTGATTCCTGTATGACCATGTGGTCACCTATGGTGTGGAACAGCAAGAGTGCAGCAAGATAAAGGTTGCTAATGGAATTCAGAGTTGGATCTAACTCCTGGGAGGTTAGCTTACTGTATGCATCAGGAAATTGTCTTTTCTGGTGGCTCAAATGTTAAAGAATCCACCTGCCAGTACCGGAGACCTGGGTTTGATCCCTGGGTTGGGAAGATCCCCTGCAGGAGGGCATGGCAACCCACACTAGTATTCTTACCTGGAGAATCCCATGGACAGAGGAGCCTGGCAGACTACAGTCCATGGGGTCACAAAGAATTGGACATAATTGAGAAACTAACACTTTCACTTTCAAGAAAAAAAAAAAGCAAGATATATAATGCTTTGGTTTTTGTTGTCTGTAATAGCTAAAATGAAATTAGAACACTGCATTGGACCTTGACACAAGACAAAGCTCAGATTTCAGTCAGTCTGCCCTTGGTTGCCACCCTCAAAGCCACCCATAAAAGGAAAAATTATGTGAGCACCACAGAGAGTAACCCCCAAGACCTCTAGCCACCAAGAAACTGGTCCATTGTGAGGGGAGGGAAAAACCAAGAAACGTTTGAAAACAAGGGGGATAGCGTGAAACGAGTTGTCTTGTGGATCAGTGTCATCCAATTCCTGAAGAACCTTAAATAAAAGGAATTTTGAGAGTGACTAACTCAGGGGCAGTACCATTAGTGTGTAAACTGCAGAGCAGAAGAGGCTGTTTTTGACGGGTGGTCTGGGTGCTGATACTGGGGGAGGCCAGGATGGCTGGGACATCTGGAATGGAGCAAGGGCAGTAAAGAAGGGCAGCCAGAAGGGTGGAGCAACTGTGAAGTGTGACCTGGGCTCCTGCAGGAGGCTCTCCAGGCAGAGGTGATGGTGGTCAGAGTCCAGGTGCCGGTGGGAGAAGTGGGTGGAGTCAGAACCTACCTTGAAGGTAGAGGGGCCAGCACCTCCTGATGCACTCAGTATTCAAGGGAGAAAGAGAAGGCTGTGGGCTTTGAAATTCCAAGTCCACAGCTAGTGACTTGGAGAGAAAAGACTTGAGAGATCCAGGCTCTTGATACTGCTCAGATGTTCTCTTCACTGTTCATTCATTTCGCAAGCATTTACTGAGTGCTTGCTGTGTTCTTGTGCCTAGCGCTACGGCAGACCTGGTCTGCTCTCATACAGCTCACGTTCTCGAGGAGAAGGGCGATTCCAAGTCACACATGTCCTCAGGGCCAATATAATTAAGTGGATGTAGAGAAGTGGGGTGCCCCAGGAATACAGAGGGGACCTCATTATTCCAGACTTTGCTGGATCTGCAGAAGGACATAGCCGGATCAGAAAGATAACTAGCATCTCCTGAATTTTTCCCAGGGCTGGGGAGTATGCTAAGCCGCTTAAATCCCTGATCTCATTTTAATCTTGGTAAGAACCCTAGGAGAAAGGGATTATTTTTATTCCCTTTTTATAGATGAGAAAACCCAAAGTTTCGGGGCTGTTGTGGGTGGGGGGTGGGCAGGTAGCTCAAGATTACACAGCTGGTTGGGCCGAGACTCAAACCTCAGGATTTGATCCCAAGCTTCTCCCTCTTCTCTGTTCAAAGTTCTCTGCTATCAGCCCCTTCCCATTACTTCCTGGAGAAAAAGGGACGTGATTAATAAATCAATATGTCACATAAGAAGCGCGGTTTACCTCCCGACAGTCCCCTGTGATAGAAGCAGGTGTGTTTTCTGGGGTGGGGGTGAGCATGAGCGAAGGTTGATGAAAGTCCAGAGTTTCTCCCACAAAGTCCACTGTGACCTTTAATTACTTACAGATTTAATAGAATATCGTCCCACGTGATTTATTTCACTGCAAGATTGATTAGTAATATAACTTGAATTGTATTCCATTTCCCCATGCAATTTAAGATGATTTAGTGCCAAATAAAGGCTAACCCCAAAGCCCTTGCTTCAAAGAGCAGCAGTCCCCCTCCCTTGCTGTTCTGACACATTCAGGAGGGAGGAATTGTGCCCCCGCCCATCAGAAAGCAATTCCATCTTTCCTAACTTTTAACGAAGTGAGGCTCTGGGCCCTTCCAGTCTTGGCCATGAGTCTGGGTCACTTTATTCTAGCCCAGGGTTCCTCAGCCTTGGTACCGTGGACATTCGGATCAGACGCTTCTCTGCTGCGGGGCCGTTCCATGCCCTATTGGAGAGTGAGCAGCACCCGTGATCTTCACCCACCAGATGTCAGTAGCACCCCCTGCAGTTCTGAATAACTAACAATGTCCCCAGACACTGACGGGCAGAATCTTCACCCCTGGCTGAGAACAACTCATCTGGACTTCGCTGATGTGGGGGAAACCAACAGGTATTCTTTAGAAAAGAGCAAATAAGCACATTTAAAATCTCACTTGCACATATACAATTAAAAAAGGGTAAACTTCCTCAGGACTTCCCTGGTGGCTCAGATGGTAAAGTGTCTGCCTGCAATATGGGAGACCCAGGTTCGATCCCTGGGTTGGGAAGATCTCCTGGAGAAGGAAATGGCAACCCATTCCAGTATTCCTGCTTGGAGAATCTCAGGGACGGAGGAGCCTGGTAGGCTACAGTCCATGGGGTCGCAAAGAGTCGGACATGACTGAGGCACTTCACTTCCTCAGAGGGAGAAATCATAACTTTTGTTTCTTGTCTCTCTGGTCCTTGTTGTTATGGAGACAGCATCCTTTAGGTCCACCTAGGAGACCCTCCATGGCCCCAGGGTTTTAGCAGGGGTGTTGAGCAGGCAGCATGCTGTGCCCTGTGAACAGCTACTACGTTTCAGCCTGTTTCTTCCTTTCTGTTTTCTGGATCCTGCAGGAACCAAAGGGACTTCTGAGACCTCCAGATGAAAACACAGTGGTTAGAATGTGGCTCCCTGATGCAGTCTGAGGCCTTCGGCCACGGGAACACATGTTCCAGTTACTGCATTGGTTCTACCAAATCCTGGGTTTTCAGCTTTTGGGAACCCTGTCCCTCTGGGAGGGGTTTCCTCAGTGGCTCAGTGGTAAAGCATCCACCTGCAGTGCAGGAGACACAGGAGACGAGAGTTTGATCCCTAAGTTGGGAAGATCCCCTGGAGAAGGAAATGACTACCCACTCCAGTATTCTAGACTGGAAAATCCCATGGACAGAGGAGCACGGAGGGCTGCAGTCCATGGGGTCGCAAAGAGTTGGACACGATGGAGCATGCACACAGTTGTAGCAGTTGTCCATCTGGGATGATATTTGATGTTACTGTGTGTGTGCGTGTGCGTGTGCGTGTGCATGTGTGTGTGTGTTTGAGTATGGCACTAATTATGGAAATTTGTGGGACAGTCCCCCTCACACCAACCCCCTTCCATTTTCCATTTTAGACAAATAAAACAGCCCAGTCCTCCTCTGTGGCAGGACCACCAGGGCTGAGCAAAGGGCCGCCAGCCCCTCCCGCCGGGTCCCGCGTGCTCTGCCCCACTTGGCTCTTTCAAGGACGGCTCAATGAGTGGCCTTGTTGAGACTTCCACTGAGGCCTGGCTGAGAAGGGACCATTAAAAACAGTTTAATCAGAACAAAAGCTGTTCTGTTCGTATTGTCCCCTGGTTGCAGTTTGGACGCAACAGCTGAAAATCTATCTGCACGAAGCCACAAATCTGGACGCAGCCATGCCTCGGAGTCTGCCCGCCACAGGGACTTCAGGATGGATCCTTGGAGCAGATAATTTACAACGAAAGCAAAACACGAGGAGAAGGCTTTTTATTTGGCACAAATGTTTCCTATTAAAAGCCTTCCCAAGCCCCTGGTAACTGGAGTGCTCCTTTTCCTGCCCAAGCTCAAGGTGATCATATTCATGCATACAGAGTGCCTTGAAAGAATTCCTGGCTTGGATGCCAGTCCTGTCTGCAAGGAACGGTGTGGAGCTCAACTATGAAAAAATGTACACGGAGGCAGAAGCATGTGAAACGGTGTCTTTGGGTTAATTTTAAATGCCTGCCCTGGAAGATTTGTGGTCAGTGATTTTCTGCAGCCAAGAAGATTCAAACAGATAGGGGCAATTGTGGTAAGCCTCCAGAACTTTCCAAAAACGGAGAGAATTGCTCCAAAATGGAACTGCTTGTGTGTCATGGGGGATGGGCATTTTTGTGGCTAGTTTTCTGGGACGTGAGAAGAGCTCAGTGCCACCTATCCTTTGTAGCAGACCACCTGAGAGAGGTTATTTAAAAATTTTGGGTTTTCTAAAAAGACCCTGATGCTGGGAAATATTGAGGGCTAGAGGAGAAAGGGCGACAGAAGATGAGATGGTGGGATGGCATTACCAACTCAATGGACATGAGTTTGAGCAAACTCAGGGAAATAGTGAAGGAGAGGGAAGTCTGGCCTGCAGCAGTCCATGGGGTTGCAGAGAGCTGGACACAACAATTCATTGGAGAGACTGATGCTGAAGCTGAAGCTCCAATACTTTGGCTACCTGATGCGAAGGGCCAACTCATCAGGAAAGATCCTAATATTGGGAAATATTGAAGGCAGGAGGAGAAGAGGATGATGGATGATGAGATGATTGGATGGCATCATCAAGTAAATGGACATGAAGCTGAGCAAACTCTGGGAGATAGAATAGGATAAGGAAGTCTGGTGAGCTGCAGTCCATTGAGTCACAGAGAGTCGGACATGACTTGGAGGCTGAATAACAACAAAATTTGTTTTTAATTCTATTTTTTTCTGTATTGGAAAAAATGAAATTTCTAGGGATGCTAGGTTCAGAAGCTCATCTTGTTAGACCTCAAGACTCCTTGTCTGGCTGTTTCTTGGATGGGCAGCTCATGGGGCTGTGGGCTCTTCTTGCTGTGGGGAGCTTGATGCAGCTCAGAACCATATTCCTTCCAGCTCATGAGTAGATCAGAACAAAAAGAGCCAAAGGAACAAGTCTTACTGTTTGGGATTCAACTTGGGGGAAAACATTGGCTCTCTTGGACATTCGCACTCCTGGTTCTCAGACCTTCAGACCCAGACTGAATTACATCCCCAGTGTTTCTGTTTCCCTGGCTTACAGAGGGTAGGTGTGGGGCTTTTTAACCTGCATCCTGTGTGTGTGTGTGAGCTTTGTCGCTTAGTCATCTCTGACTCTTTGACCCCATGGACTGCAACCCGCCAGGCTTCTGGGTCCATGTACTTTCCCAGGCAAGAATACTGGAGTGGGTTGCCATTTCCTTCTCCAGGGGATCTTCCCAATACAGATATCAAACCCTCACCTCCTGTGACTCCTGCATTGGCAGATGAATTCTTTACCACTGTACCACCTCATCTCATGAGCCAATTCCTATAATAAATCTCAATAAATATTGGTGCTCTTTCTTTGGAGAACCCTGACTAATACACTCCCATGGCATCACTGTCGTTTATCCATCTGGCAGGCCTTCTCTGTCTGCTTCTTACAACAACAGAGGAGATAAACATGGTACTTAGTTTCCCAGCCTCCCTTGCATCGAGGCATGGCAATGTGATCTGCTCTGACCAATGGAATAAAAGGGAAGTTCACTTGGGACTTCTGGGAAAATGTTCATCCCCAGTAAAAAGACAGAGAGGCAGAAGAGTGGTTTCCATGCCCACTCCCTCCTATCTTTGGAGCAGGTTGTGCGACGGCATGGTTCTTGGAGCTGTGGGAGCCCTTTGTGACCTTAAGTTAACAAAGCAGAGAAAGAAAAGCCAACCTAATCAGGAAGGCAGAGAAGGAAAATGGAGACAGCCTGAGTCTTTCGTGACTCTGTTGAATTTCTGAGCCAATTCTAAAACAATTTACCTTTTTACCTGTTGATATTTGAGATCATGTAATAGTATGATCTTCACAGGTGGCTCAGTGGTAAGGAATCCTTCTGCCAATGCAAGAGATGGGGGTTTGATCCCTGGTCCAGGAAGATTCCCTGGAGAAAAGAATGGCAACCCACTCTGGTATTCTTGCCTGTGAAATCCCATGGACAGAGAAGCCTGGTGAGCTACAGTTCAAGGGACTGCGAAGAGCCAGACACGACTGAGCATGCAGACATACACATACAATAGTATGATGTTTCAATTCAGTTCATTCACTCAATCGTGTCTGAATCTTTGCAACCCCATGGACTGCAGCATGCCAGGCCTCCCTGTCCATCACCAACTCCTGGAGTTTACTCAGACTCATGTCCATTGAGTCGGTGATACCATCCAACCATCTCATCTTCTGTCATCCCCTTCTCCTGCCTTCAATCTTTCCCAGCATCAGGGTCTTTTCCAATGAGTCAGTTCTTCACATCAGGTGGCCAAAGTATTGGAGTTTTGGCTTCAGCATCAGTCTTTCCAATGAATATTCAGGACTGATTTCCTTTAGGATGCACTGCTTGGATCTCCTTGCAGTCCAAGGGACTCTCAAGAGTCTTCTCCAACACCACAGTTCAAAAGCATCAATTCTCTGGGGCTCAGCTTTCTTTATAGTCTAACTCTCACATCCATACATGACCACTGGAAAAACCATAGCCTTGACTAGATGGACCTTTGTTGGCAAAGTAATATCTCTCCTTTTTAATATGCTGTCTAGGTTGGTCATAACTTTCCTTCCAAGGAGTAAGCGTCTTTTAATTTCATGGCTGCAGTCACCATCTGCAGTGATTTTGGAGACCCCCAAAATAAAGTCTGTCACTGTTTCCACTGTTTCTGCATCTATTTGCCATGAAGTGATGGGACTGGATGCCATGATCTTAGTTTTCTGAATGTTGAGTTTTAAGCCAACTTTTTCACTCTCCTCTTTCACTTTCATCAAGAGGCTCTTTAGTTCCTCTTTGCTTTCTGCCATAAGGGTGGTGTCATCTGCATATCTGAGGTTATTGATATTTCTCCTGCCAATCTTGATTCCAGCTTGTGCTTCATCCAGCCCAGGGTTTCTCATGATGTACTCTGCATATAAGTTAAATAAGCAGGATGACAATATATAGCCTTGACATACTCCCTTCCCTATTTGGAACCAGTCTGTTCCATGTCCAGTTGTGTCTGTTGCTTTCTGATCTGCATACAGATTTCTCAAGAGGCAGGTCAGGTGGTCTGGTATTCCCATCTCTTCAGGAATTTTCCAGTTTGTGGTGACCCACACAGTTAAAAGCTTTGGCATAGTCAATAGAACATAAATCGATGTTTTTTTGGAACTCTTTCTTTTTCTATGATCCAGCGGATGTTGACAATTTGATCTCTGGTTCCTCTGCCTTTTCTAAATCCAGCTTGAGAATCTGGAATTTCACAGTTCATGTATTGTTGAAGCCCGGCTTGGAGAATTTTGAGCATTACTTTACTAGCATGTGAAATGAGTGCAATTGTGCAGTAGTCTGAGCATTCTTTGGCGGTGCCTTTCTTTGGGAGTGGAATGAAAACTGACCTTTTCCAGTCCCATGGCCACTGTTGAGTTTTCCAGCATATTGGAATTTGCTGACATATTTGAGTGCAGCACTTTCATAGCATCATCTTTTAGGATTTGAAATAGCTGATAGTATTTGAGTATTTGAATAGTATGATGTTTAAGATCATATTATTTAAGACACCAGCCAGAATTTCCCTGCAGCGAAACACATCCCAACTTACATCACCTTCTAGTCCAAACCCTAACCCTTCTTCTTCTTCTATTTTGGCCACTTGTGGGTATGTGGGATCTTAGTTCCCTGACCAGAGATGGAACCTGTGCCCCTTGTAGTGGAAGCACAGAGTCTTAACCACTGGACCGCCAGAGAAGTCCCTATGCAGTACCTTTTGAAGTCTAGTAGGCATACGGTCTCCTATCGTGACCCCTACTCTGACCCAGGGGCAGTCAGGTGACCATTTCCTGGTCCACAAGGTGACCAAGACCTGGACATCCTCTCCTGGGAGTGGGATGCCACTCCCACCCCAACCCTACCCAGGATCATCAGTCAGCACTGGAGGCATCCGTGGCTGAGATCTCCTGCCATGCAAATGAAGCCTGTCTGTGGTAGGAAATAATGAACGTTTAGACAGATGCTGAAGCAGGAGAGAGAGAGAGAAACAAAGGCACAGAGAAGAAAGCACCGTGAGCCCCTGGCCCAACACTGCCTGGACGGAGCTCCCTTTTAGCGGCACCACTTGGATTTGCACTCGTAGCACTGGCTCCCGACAGCCCCCTGACTTGCTGTCGCAGCTCAGGGAAACCGTGTATTCTAATTAAAGACTGAGGAGCCAGCAGTGAAGAAGGCTGCGATGCTTCCTGAATTCATCATTTCTTAAACCTTCCTTACAGACATTCCTTTTTCTGCAGGACCCATCGGGTCGTTTTGATGATCTGAGAGAGAGAGGGGGCATTTCAAGTGATGAGACAGCAGAGGTGTGGAAGAAATTTTGCAACATAAAAATGCATCTAGGCGACACGGGGCTTTAAGGTAGTCTTTTGAAGCCAAAAGTCGAGAATTATCTAAATTCCCCCAAACCTTCCTGTCTCTTATAGGGTTCACTTCCTGAGTGAGGAGCTCTGTGTCGACGTGGGACCATTTTTACAAGATGACTTCTCCGAGTCACATTCCGTTGTTTTATCTATAAAAATTCTGCCTCGGAGACAGACCAGCTTTTTAAACACAGGGTGGTTTTATCTGCTTGGCCTGTTTATTGCTTAATGCCAAGAAGGCTTTCTGAAGATGCAGATGCCTTGAACTAACCTCTAAGCAAGAGGGACTCAGTGTGCCTCAGTTGATTTTCTTTTTCCTTTTTCACAAATGGAAATGAAAGAACCGAAAGTCTGTAAATTAAATTTTCTGGTTAGAATGATGCTTTTGAATGACTGTAAATCATCCTTTTGTTTCTCAGGTTCCCACCTCCCAGCCCCAGCAAATTCCCACAAGGCATTTGGGAATCAAAGAATATTACCTCATAAAACCAAAAGCAGGGCTACAGTGCCAGAGATGTGGAGGGACATGAGAGCCCCAGATTATGGCGGGGGAGGGAGTGACGGCTGGGGACATTGGTAGCTTCTACCCTTCATTAGAGCCCTGGAGAAAAAATGCCAGATTCAGTATCTAAACAGCAGCTGCAGGAAAAGGTCTGGCTCTGGGGTGACTGCAATCTTTGTAACCTCTTTGATGTCTGGGAACATCATGCTTCCTCGTTTTTCAGCTGCAGATAGTGCACCGGGAACACGAGCTGTACAGGCAGCTGGGGATGAGTCTGGCAGATGAGGATGGTAAGCTACAGAGCAGGAGAGGTGGATGAGTACCCAGCAACACAGTGTCTGAACTCTGCTTGGGGACAGGGACCCAGGCTGATTCAGGCTGAGTTCTTTCAGCTCTAAGAACTAGGAACCCGCTTAATCCAACCCAAGGAATACATGGGGATCTTAAAGACACTAGTGTCTGGGGATCTGGGCACAGGGAACCATCACACCCCAGGAAAATGTGGAGTTAGAAATGATTTCTGGAGTCAAGCAGCCAGGATGCTCTCGAGACTTACTTTGGAGCTTTTGCACTTGCTGTTTCCTCCACCAAGAGCACTTGGTCACATGCCTGGTTTGTTCTCAGACATCTCCTTTCCAGAGAGGCCTCCCCCTCCTGTTGCTCTGAGCTCTCTCTTGATTCTATTTTCCTCTTTGGAACTTGTCGCTCACTCTTATTTCTTGTCTGTCTCCTCCAACTAGAATATAAGAAATTTTGAATGTTTTTCCACTGCTGCTACTGCAGGGCTTGTATAGAGACTGCCCAGTATATAAATGTGAACAAATCATGAAT